>NC_140077.1:99794695-100994695 GCF_964194135.1 Talpa europaea
GCTCAATCCACTGCGCCACCAGAGAGGCCCCTAAATCAGTATTTTAAACACAGATAATCAAAGGGAAATGATGTTGTTTTACTTTATTCAAGTTTTAGGAAATGTCTAAGAATATTTGGAACTCCACTGCAATAAGTATTTACTTTTTCAACTATATATTTTATAAAATCTAGATACAAATTAAATTTCTCTAGTGAAAATTTGTATTCTTACAGAAATGTGACATAATTGTAGTATGTACGCTTCATTTTACAGTCTTGTATGAAAAGTAAATACAAAATATCAGCAAAATTATATTGATTATACATTGAAATATTTATAATTTGCGTATTTAAATAAATATTACTATTACAATTAGTTCTACCCACTTTAGCATGTTACAATTTATAGTAATCACTTCATGATTATATGCTAGCTAATATTCCATCTTTTTCTTAAATCAAATCTTAAGATCTATGGTTTGAGAGACAAATATATCCCATAATCTTTTTTTTTTAAATAAAAGCTTGTTGAACACAGTTCTATGCATTTTTAACATATTGTCAATGATGTTCTTATACCACAATAGAATATTTGAGCCATCGCAACAGCAACAACAAAATGCACCCTACAAAACTTAATATATTAACTGCCTGACTCTTGACCCCCCTGCTAGATGATATATAGTTTTTTTCTTCTAAGTATTTGATCAGTTGATACTGGATTTGGAGGAGGAAAGCAAACACCAAAATGGTTAACTGACTTAACACAGATACTGAAAGTTCAAAGGAAGAGATAACTATGGGGAAATTTTGTGAGTACACATAAGCCCTGGTTAATTTACAGTGACAATGACAATGCAACTTTCTTAAAATTTCACAACATAGGAGAATATTAAATTGAGGGAAAATATAACTTTTGCAAGATCAATGCATATTTTCCCTTCTCTTTTAAATACCTTGTTCAGAATGTCTGTTTCAAAACTAAATCCATATTAGTAGTAGTGTCAGGAGATAACAATGTCTCTTATATTCTGAAAAGAAGCTTGTCTAAAATTTAGTTCTCCTATGACCCCAAGAGCCATGATTGCTAGAAAAGGAGCTATGAAATTATTTACATAATTGATACTTTTTGTAACTCTTAAAAGTCAGACAAAAGACCAATGATTATTAATGATTATGAAGTATATCAATTTATGAAATAATATTATTGAAATTTAAGGAAGTATATATTATATATATCATACACATACACACACACACGCACAGGAGAATGGCTACTCCATATACATAAGGCTGTCTAAAATTTTTAAAAATAGAAAATGGAAAACGTTTTCAAAGATGTGGTGAGACTGGAAAATGACAAAGTATATAACCAAAACTTTACCTAAGTATCTATTGGTAGATGAGTTCATTAAGATGCAGTACATTTTTACATAGCACAAACCATACTTTAGTCTTATGAGTTGGTTCTTGTGAAATCTGATTGTTTAGAAAAGGCAGTTTATTTCAGGGAATCATCAGTCTATGGATTAAGTAAATACTGAGTTTATTTTCCCTGAGGAAATATGGCATCATTTATTGGGGAGCTTGTGTTGTATATGGAATCAACAGTTTTGTTCATCATACACATTCTTTCATAGGTGGAATTGTTTTACAGGAACCATGCCACCACCGGAGAAGGTGACATTGGGAAGAGGAAGAAATGCCCAAGTATTTCATTGAATTATTATGTCACTGTCCAATAAGGAATTAGGGATTGAGCATTATGTGATAATGGATCCAATAAGCATCCCAGTTAGTACTAGACAAAATGTTTCCATTTGTTGTTGTTACGGAGATGTATGGATTTGGAATTCTCAAAATTCCTGTTGTTAGTATTATTTAACCTTTTGGAAAGTTATTTTTAAAAGTCCCAATAGATATTGTGATATAAAAATACTGTGAAGATGAAACCTGTTTAAATACAATTAAGATTATATGTCCATCGAGACACATAATTCCCTATAAGCATCTTATGTTCCCACAGTCTAGATCTTTTGAGCAAAAGGCACTGATAATATGCAAGGAATTCATACACTCTTGCAAAAATATGTTCCCTTAATATGTTCCCTATGCTATGATCAACAAACACAATTTATCTGTGAGACTTAAAACTTTGCTATCATAACAAATACAAATAAAATATTCTTTGAGGATATAGACAATAAATCCTTTTGTGCTAAAGAGGGCAGATTTTTTTTTTTTTTAGCATGAATAGAGGTTGTTTCCCTCCCTGGGAATATTCCAAGATTTTCCAGAGTTAATCTATTTTCCAGAGTAAAGGCAAGCTCACTCTATACCTCTAGTTCACCCTACAGAAGATCAGTGAATCCTGATATGGGGTAACTTTTGTGTAGTGTGCTTCACTGCAAGTGCACATGCATTTATCCCTTACCAAGTCACCCTGAAGGGACTGATTCTTTTTTTTTCTTTTAATTTATACCTTTTACATCATTGTGTATTCCCCATAAAATTCCCACCACCAATTCACCTGTGACCATCACCCATAGTCCTAAAGGGACTGATTCTTAAGAAATATCATAGGACCACCCTAGTGGTACACTGACTAAAGTCTCAGCACTATCAAGCTATTCACAGTCAGCCACCGTGGCATGAGTTCAATCCCTGATCAGGGAGCTAATCCACGTGGCACAGCAGACACCTCTTGTCTCTCCTGCTGCTCCCCTCACCAGTGTATTTCAGTCTATCTGCCTGTTCTGCTTCCCCACTCTGTCTCTGGTGAATCCTCTCACCCCCAATACCTCTGGCCTATACCCCAGTTTTTGTACGCATAAATAAAAAAAAAGAACAATCACAAAATATTGGTGTGTCTGGTATTAATTCCTTGTGAACAAAATGGCCTTACTCTGACCAAACACCCTAGATGCACTCTACACATTCCCTCTCTCTCTCTCTTAAATATTTATAATAAGCATAATTGACTTGTAAGGAGCAAAAATCTTAGGCACTTCAAAGTCTTCAATTAAGAATATCCAACATAATAAGTCAAAATGAACTAAGCAGAACAATTCACATATTTGATGTGATAAATTTTTCCATATCTTTCCAGGTGTGTTGTACAACAATTGATCATATATTATTACTTTGCTAGTCTATATTGAAGCATGTAAATGCTCCTAATTTGTGACATAAATAAACACACATATGTTTTAATGTCTTTTGAATACGTGTTCAACAGACAGACCACATTCCCCACTACTATTTAACAAAGCATTGGAAGTCCTGGCTAGGACAATTAGGTAAGAGAAAGACTTAAAAGGAATTCAAGGAAAAAAAAAAAAGTAAAGTCATCAGTATTTGCAGATTACACAATAATATACCTATAAAACTCTAAATACTACAAACTATAAATACCACTAGAAACTATAAATAAGTACACTGAAGTGTCAGCTACAAAAATCAAATTACAAAAATAAACTGTGTTCCTATAGGCAAACAATGGACAAGAAAAAGCAATAACTCAAGCAATGCTTGCTCAAATATAAAATGATCATTGGTTATGGTCACACAAATGCAAATCAAAACAACAGGGTGATACCACTTCATACCTGTGAGAATGACTCATCAGAAAGACTGGAAATAAAAAGTTTTGAAGACAATGTAGAGAAAAAGGAAGACTTTCAGACACACTGGTGGTAATGCAGATTGGTGTAACACTTAACGTGAGAAATTTTGGAGGTTTCTTAAAACATTAAAAATGGATCTACCATAACACCCAGCTATTTCATTCCCAAGTATCAAAAGAAGAATACAGAAACACTAATTCAAAGAGATATATACCCTCTGTAGGGTACATGAAGATGCTCAGGTTTTTATGCCATTGGCCTCTGTGACTATCACCTGTGGCAGGAGGTGCTTGGGAGCGTGCGCTTGGGGCACACATACCTGATGGTGGACACCTGGAATATGGCGTGGGTGGAAGAGCTACAAGAGAAAGAGTCAGGATTCTCCAGGGGCGGCCTGCAAGCTTCCTCCTCTGCCCCTTCTGCTTCCCTGCCTTGCCAGCCTGCAAGCTTGGTCCACAATAAATGGCATAGAAAGAGCATTAAAGCCTGAAAATGCCACTGAGGGCTCCAGAACTCTCCTTTATCCATCTGTCTGAACTGATGTTGCCGGCACAACACTCTCCTATGTTCATTACAGCACTATTTACAGTAGCCAAGTTATGGAAACAACCTAAGTGACCAAGTACAGATGAGTGGACCAGGAAGATGTTGTAAATATACACAATGGACAATTAGTCAGTCGTAAGAAAATATAAACTCTTGTGATTTGTGACAATGGATGGAACTGGACAGGACTATGCTAAGGGAAATAAGTGAAGAAAGAGAAAGACAAATAAAGGATGGTCTCACTTATGTGAAATATAAAGAAACAAACAAAATAGGGGTCAATGTAAATCAAAACTACAATGAGATGCCCTCTTACACCAGTGAGAATGGCACATATTAAAAAAAAACTAGCTACAACAAATGTTGGCGAGGATGTGGAGAAAAAGGGACTCTCTTGCACTGCTGCTGGGAGTGTAAACTGGTCCAACCACTATGGAGAGCTGTATGGAGATTCCTCAACCTGCTAAAGATGGGGCTTCCATATGTCCAGCAATTCCACTCCTAGGTATTTACCCAAAGGACACAGAACCATTAATTCAAAAGGGCACATGCACCCCTATGTTTATAGCAGCGCTATTTACAATAGCTAAGCTATGGAAACAACCCAAATGCCCCAAAATAGATGACTGGATCAAGAAGATGTGGTACATATACACAATCGAATATTACTCAGCATTCAAAAAAGATAAACACATGCAATTTGCAGCAACATGGATGGCGCTGGAAGGGATCATGCTCAGCAAAATAAGCCAGAAAGAAAAAGAAAAACACTGGATGGTCTCACTCATAGCAGGAATCTAGAAAACCTAAATATGGACCAGGAAAAAGACTAATTCAAATAAAGTAAAAATCAAAATCAACAAGCAACTATAAACCAGAGACACACTATGGGGGGGAGGAGGGAAGGAGGGTTAGGGTCAAAATAAGGGGGGTGGGAATTATATGGGGAATATAACCAAGATGAAAATGCATACATTGTGCAAAAATGAAAAATTATGTAAAAATACACAAAATAAAATGCAGGGCCTCTCTGGTGGCACAACAGTTGAGTGCTGGGCTGCGAAGCTGCCCGCAGCCTCTGCAGTGCCAGTTCGATCACCAGCCACCTGTGAGGGTCCCATATGGCTGCAGACCTCTCCTGTCGTGCCCGCTGTTCCCCTCAGCAGTGTATTTCATCATTCTGCCTGCTCTGTTCCCAACTCTGGCCCTAGTGAATTCTCTCACCCTCCCACCGCTTCTGACTATACCCAGTGCTCGTATAAATAAAAAAATGAATGAATGAATGAATGAATAAATAAATCTTTAAAATGAATAAATAAAATTTACAAAAAGGGGTCAGAGAAAGGCAAACTAACACTACAGCTTAGAAATCTGACTATAGAACTGAGGCTACTGTCTGTAGAGGGGGAGGAGAAAGCCAGAGAACAAAGTGAAGAGTGAGGACAAGGGGCTATTGGAATGAATTGTGGATATTTTAACGGTGGATGTGGGGAAATCCTGTACCTCTAAAACACAAACGACAACATAAATCAGTGTTATCTCAATGATAAAAAGAATAAATAATAATAATAAATAATATTTCTAATTTGATCTGATACAGTGTTTCATTTGTATTCAATTCAATGTATATACATTTGTTACTAAATTCCAAATCTTTATTGGAATTATTGACATTATATATTAGGAGGCATTCTGTTTTACTTAAAAGATTTTCAGGATCATTCCGTGTTCCTTACAGAGACCAAGATTGCTCTACTAATTATATTCGGATGGCAACCACTTGAGGGTCATAAAACTATCATTCCTTTCCAGAGATCATTTCAGCCAACTATGCTTCAGGTTCTTATTATTCACCTCTAAATTTCTAAGAGAATCTCAATTCTGTAGCCCTTACATTTCACCAAGAGTGTAAAGAATGATTCATATTTTAACTACTTGGTATCAAATTGAGGAATCTAGAATGTATTTATTATAGATCTGAAAAGTCAAAGGACCTAAAGTTCTGATAATTCAGACTCATATTCCGTAATTATCCAGCACTATAGTGACAGAAAACAAAATATTACAGCCTCCACAATGAGTGTGTTATCATATAAAGGTTAGACCTTCCTGAGTATTTTCGGAGATGCTTTAGTAAATAAAAATGAGTTCAAAAGTGACAACAAATATGAAAAACATTCTTTAAGATGTATTTTTGAATTTTATGTTTTTTTTACATATTTAAGAGTATTTTTTCATTTCAAATTCTACACATGTGTAGTCTGATGTGTCTCTAGAAAATATGCATTGGGAAAATAAAATTTTATACATTTTCTGCAGGATATTGTATATTAAATCAATTTCCTTCTTTTGATCATTTCATCCTGGAATGTATTATTACATTATCTTTAATTTACAGGAATTTCATGTATTTTGAATAAAAAATGAAAAAAATAGTTGCCTTGGAAACTGAAGAAGTTCACAGCACTCTCAATGCATTATTAACCCATTAGCATGCAGCTGTTATATCACACTTAGATAAAAAGGCAATTGATTTCATGATTGTATTCTTATTTCTTGTAGGCTTATATAAGTATTTTAATTCAAAGTCATCTAAAATTCTAAAATTCTCCTTTTTCTCATCCCAGAAGTTGTGTTCAGGATATTATACATTCTTATTAATATTGTTCATCATATGGTTTTGCAGTGAACTCTAATCCTTTTGTATGGAACTATTTTGTAACCCCCAATGTTCTATCTCAATAGTCCTGAAATAAACATTATTCATGACTAGTCATTAGATGATACACAATCGCTAACTTTACCAGCAATCATGTTTTAATAGAACATAATGTAGTTAACTTGAATACTAATGAAACCAATTGTAAGCCAATAAGACTTATTGCCCTTCTGAATTAGATGGGATGAATTCACTAACACCAGACCTCAAATTAGGATTCCTTAAACAAAAGAAAGATGTTATTTTTTCCTCAAGTACCAGAAGTCTTCATATAGTAAATCTTAACTCGGCCTTATATGACTTATAATCCAAAAGTAATCTCATTCACTACGTTGAGTGTGGAGCTATAGAATCCATAGATTGAGTATAGAATCCTTTTTCTTTTTATAACTAGACTATTTATTTATTTTGGTCGAAGAACCGGGGTGTAGGACAGAGGTGCAGGGGGATGAGAGGATTGACCAGAGACAGAGTGGGGAACAGAATAGAGGGAACTACTGAAATACACTGCTGAGGGGAGCAGCAGGCAAGTCAGGAGAGGTCTGCTGTGCCATGTGGATTAGCTCCCTGGCAGGGGATCGAACTGTGGCCACAGCGGTGACAGCACTGAGACTTAACCCCTAGGCCACCAGGGGAACGAAATCACTGTTTTACAACAGCACATTATGAATGTTGTTGGACACAACACTACACTTGCAACTTATTAGCTAAAAATTATAAACATGTCCACAAAGAACTCCATGGGTAAAAGGGAAGTGTATAATATAATATAAGTGGTTGTGTATCCTTAGGAAGATTAGGGCTTTCCATACAACGGACAGAGAGCAAGTGAAAGATTCAGACAGAAGAGAGAGGGGGCAGGGAAGAAGGGATGACAAAGAGTGTGGAAAATAAGCGTAGCTAGGGCTTCAGCATTTTTGTCCAATCATGGGTTCACCCAAAATTTTATTTTGTACACAAACTACACAGTTACCTCTCATAAAAAATAGGGCCTCCCTGGTGGCGCAAGGGTTAAGACACAGCCTATGAAGGTATCTGCAGCCATTGCAGCACAAGTTCGAATCCCGGCCAGCCAGCGAGAAGCCCACATGGTGCAGCAGACCTCTCCTGTCTCGCCCGCTGCTCCCCTCAGCAGTGTATTTCAGTCAGTCTGCCTGTTGTGCTCCCCACTCTGTCTCTGGTGAATCCTCTCACCCCCACCCCCGTGCCTCTGACCTATAACCCCAGCTCTTGTATGCATAAATAAATAAATCTTTCAAAACAATATACACACAAAGAACTACCTATTTTTCCACTTGAAAATCCATCCTATGGGTCACACACAGTCCTATCTGTCAAATTCAGATGTGGCTCTTTAGGTTCCAGTTACATCAGAAATAAGATTTATTCAAATTAAAGTAATTGAGACAGTAATATTGGGCAAAGACCAGTGGACAAGTGCAAATACAGAGACGTTAAGAAGGACCCTCACATAGGTTTGCACACACAGCTTTGATAGAGGAAGAAAAAAATTGGGAAAGTTCTGTTTTTAAATAAATGTTGCCGTCCTTTTTGTGTTCATGCAGAAAAACAAAGTGGCATTGACACATTCTATTATTCAATACAGTAAGCTGAATCTTCCATGAATTATAGACATCAGTGTGAAACATGTAACTCCATCTTCACACAATAACAATATTTATCCATTGATCAAAGGGAGATCCAGGATTGGAGAAGATTGCCATGTAATTCAGAACATTTATATCATTACACACGGCACATATCTGGAAGATTGTGGTTTCAGATATTTGGCAAATTCAAGGCAAAGAGTGAACAAGTGTTTATCTTTAAATTCAATGATTAATTCTAATTTTAATAGCTTTAGGAACAATGAATCATTTTCTTATTTTTTAATAGAAAAATGTGTTTCTGCTGAGGTGATTTAAGGATATGTTCTGTATCTCTATTATTATGGTGGTTATATCAGTTATATATTTGTCAAAAGTAGGTGAATTGTGCAGTAAAATATGTGCATTTTAATTTAGAAAATATGTCTCTAAGAAGAGAAAATGTTTGATCGACAGACTTTTTCATATTGTATTTTTAAGCTATCCTTCTCAGTAAAATGTTTTCTATCATTAACCAAATGACACATTTTTTATATTTTTAGTTCAATGTATCTAAAAAAATAGCATTACTGATTCCCAAGAAGAAATGTTATGTCACAGCAGGTATGTAAAAATAGCCATCATTCTTTTCTGTGGTTTTTGTTTAAAATGCCATAGGGTGTATTTAGAGTTACAACAGATGTTAATTTAAGTGTGCATTTTTTTTTTTTTTTGGTGGGAGCTTGGGGAAAAATATGATTTTGTTAACACACAGAAAAATGTTCTTAACCAGTAATAATTAAACTTTAACCTGTTGATCCTAAAACCGAGGTAAAGATTTTATCTATGTACAGTGATCATTCAAAACATGCCAACATATCCATATGTACTTACTGTTTTTGTGGCAATAATAGAAAAGAATATCCCTATTTTAATTTGACAATACTTGCATTTTCCATTTTAATGATTAATTAATCCAAAAGCCAAATGTTAGTTGAAAAATCTACACTAAACCATTTGTCATGTATACTATTGAAAATAGGATATTTAAGTTTCTTCTCACTATTTGATTTCATGGCTTCTCCTATGATATTCTATATTAAATTGTTTTATTCAAATTTTTCCTGATATTTTATTTTTTCAAGTTCAGTCCATCAAAAACCATTTCATAAGATTTAATGATGTGAACAGCAGAAGGTGAATGATAGGAATTACAGAAAACAGTTTATTGGCAATAGTAATGATAATAATAAGCACATTTTATGTTATGATTATTCAGGTGATCACTATGTTATCTCTAAATTACAGCATTAGGATGTTTATCTTTTTTTTTTTTAATAGAGGCATGCTTTATTTATTTGTTTGCTGGTTTGTTTGTTTGTTTTGTTTATACACGCACTGGGTACAGTCAGAAGCACGGGAGTGCGAGAGAATCCACCAGAGCCAGAGCGGGGAGCAGAGCAGGCAGAAGGACTAAAGTACACTGCTGAGGGGAGCAGCGTGCGGCAGGAGAGGTCTGCGCGCCATGTGGGACCCTCCTCCAGTGGCCGGGGAGCAGCCGGGGATCAAACCGGCGCCGCAGAGGCCGCGGGCAGCTTCGCAACCCAGCGCTCAACCGCTGCGCCACTGGGGAGGCCCAGGATGTTTATCTTTTTAAGGCTCATATTTAAAAATGTGTATTTCCAGGTAGTATAATTTGGATTATATAATTCTCTACAGATAAAAATATGTTTACTTCTGGAACGTAAAATATTTTTTTCTTAGAACTCTAGTAAAAATAAAAAAAAAATCCATGATAATATTATAAAGTTTAGTTCAATTTTTCTTTGACATCCTTTTTAACATTGTCTTCTCTTTTACAAGGCTACCACTGTTTTCTGCTGTGAGCAACAAGCAACAAAGTCTATAAAAATCCCTTTCCATTCACTGCTCTGACAGTTATTCATACAAGATAAGCACCAGGCTATGTTACTGCCTGGCAAAATAAAACTGAGTAGGACTCTCTCCCCTCAACCTAGAAAGAGACCATACATACATACATACATACATATAGACATAAGCAGTTTGCTCATAGACACATTTCTCCCCCCTCATATTAGATGGTTTCCTCAAATTCCAGGCTGTACTCGTACATTTTTTTTTTTTCATAAAAGTTACTAAGAATTTGTGAGCATGGGCTGAGCTCATTGGCTTGAGGGCAAACTTTAAGATATTGGGCAGACAGCCATTATAATGCAGGAGTCCCCATACTGAGTGATTCCAACTGGAGAGGGATCTTTATCCCTTTGTTGGTCATTGTGGGAGTGAGGTGAGGGTTCGGTAGGAATGAAACAGGGGAAATGCTGATCTTGTGTTTTCCTGTAGCCAGGTGGATGCAATTGGGACAATTGGCCACACAGAATTTCACAGCTCACTGTATATCTAGTTAAGTAACCCTGTCTTCCCTGAGTTTTGATACCCAGTATGTCTGGTTGGAGACCAGGAAAGAGTAGAACTTCAGTTACAGCAGTTTGAGAAAGAGACTGTAATTGCTGTATCTGCAGGCTTCATAATGTAACTTGTTTTCAGAAATGCCTATACACATGCCTTCAAATGGATTTAATACCTAAGATTACAGAAATCTTCCCAAAATTCTGCTCCGTGATTCAGCTTATTTGTACACTATTTTTCATTACCATCATGCATTAGGTTTTGAATTCTCAGGTTCATTAAGTACATACACTTAATAATTTTTGATACTTCTATCTGAAAATAGACATAAACACAGAGGCATAAAATTCTAAAGCTACAACTATTTATACTATAGTCAAGATATTACATTATGCATCAATTGGGTAGAAAAATTTAGTGACAAGTTAGGACAACAAAATTCTTAATAATATGAAATATTGAACCTATTTTATTTAGACTATGTTCTACTGCAAGGATGTTTTTCTCATGTTTACCTATAAATACTTTTATAAATGGTGTCACATGATCTGTTGTGAAAGGCTTTTTGTTTATATTCATAAGACTCAGCACATTGTCATACAGATATTTTTCATGTGAATTTTTAGCCTCATTTAATGTGGTTTTCAATCTGCATACTCTGATTTTTCTCTAATATATCAGATTTTTAAGCAAACAATACATCAGGTTCTTATTTCAGAGTATGCTGTTCTTGCAAAGGAGACAAATGCAATGTTTTAAAACTTGAAAAAATATATATACAGACACTCAGAACTTTCTGGTTAAATTCTTCTCTACTGATATGCTCTATAATTAAAAACACATGAACCAGAAAGGGAAAAGGCAAAGAAATTTATCAGAATTTTAAAATAAGATAATAAACAAATATTAATATCAAACAAATATTAATATCTTCATTTTAAGCTGATCTATGTTAAAAGTTCTCATATATATGCCATGATATCATTGATAACTAGAGTGGAAACAACAGCACACAATATAATGATTATAGAAATTATTATGCCATTAGAGGTTTTGCTTACCTCAGCTTCTTCACTTCCATACATTTACTCTTATTGTCATCACAAACTTGACATTAACTCTTTGATACAAAAACAAAGAGTTTGGACTTGAGAATCAATAATTATGTCAGAATGAAATCAATTAAAAATATATTGAAATTTATCACACAGCTGAATTTCACATATCTAAATCTTTTAAACTATCTAAAACAATGCATCTCTCTTTAAAAATGTTCATTTAATAGCAAATAATTACAATGAAGAGATAAAAGTTCTGAAAAGAAGCACTCATTCACACACAAACACACATGAATTTACAATGTGAGAAAAATTGTGTGGGCTGATTCTTAAAATACAAAGATAGTCAAAAAGCCTTGCCAATAACTTCAGTTAAGATGCATTTGTTGAACAACACATTTTCCAAAAATAATTATTAAGTTTGGCCATAAAAGAAATCTCAGGAAAATGAATGAATGAGTGAATGAATGATTGAATGAATACTGATAGACAGATATAAAATTACTGATGTTAATTTTTGTGATCTCAGATGATTTAAAGTTAAAAGATAGTTTATGAAATTTAGAATAAGTTATCAGAATATAAGAATAATATAGAGCATAATAATATAAAGTATATAGAATACAATATATGGATAGAATACATAAATATAAAATATATAGAATAACAGAAAATCAATAAAAGATTAAAAAAAAATCAGTAAATATTTCAGGGAAAAAATCAAATTAACCCTAAATAGATTAGGATGAAAGGGCCTCCCTGGTGGCGTAGGTGTTAGGGAGCAGTGCTATCACCGGCAGAAGCCTGAATTGACCCCCAGGGAGCTAACCCACACATGGCACAGCACAACTCTCCTGTCCCAACTGCTGTGCCCCTTTGCAGTGCATATCAGTAGATCTGCCTGCTCTGCTCACTCTGTCCTGGTGAGGCCTCTCACCATCCACACCTCTGGCCTGTACCCCAGTTCTTTTTTTTTTTTAAAGATTAATTAATTTTGACCTCTGGGGCCGACCAGGCGTGCAGGGGAGCACGTCCCCGGCACCGGCATTTTGCAGCAGGGACCTTTCTTGCTGGAGACTGTGTGAACCCAGCAGAAGGCTCACCGAGGAGCCAGAGGTAAGCTGGGAGGCTTGCCCATGCCGGGCGCCTTCTAACCTGCAGTTCCAGCCCAGAAGGGAGCAGCACCCACCACTGGGGCAGTCCGGGCGTGCAGGGGAGCACGTTCCCGCATCACCATTTTGCAGCAGGGACCTTTCTTTGCTGGAGACTTGTGAACCCAGCAGAAGTTCCCCAGAGGAGCCAGTGGTGAGCTGGGAAGGTCACCCAAGATGCCGGCCAGTACCAGCAACACAGTGTCACAAGGAATACGGCAAATTAGAAAACAGGCAGTAGGGAGTAGAAAAACCACATGCAACCCAGCAACTCCTCAGCAAAAAAGCACACCACAAAAAGAAAACCATCTACCAGATTGCAACGACAGTAACTTGGAAGAACTTCTGAGCCTTCCAGATAGAGAATTTAAAATTGCTGTGATTAAAAAACTGACAGAAGTCATAAAGGAAAACAATGATAAGGGGAAAATAATTAATGAACAGAAGAATGAAATTGAGTCCCTAAAGAGGGAAGTAAAAGAAATGCAGGAGATCAAAGAATTAATGGAGACGCTAAAGAACTCTGGGAAAAGCAATGAAAGCAGAATAGATGAAATGGAAGAACGAATAAGTACTCTTGAAGACACAGAAATAAAAAGAACTAAAACAGAAAAGGAAGGAGAAGTACGAAGGAAAAAGACCGAAGAAAGACTTCGGGAACTGTCTGACTCCATGAGGAAAGGAAATATAAGAGTTATAGGACTCCCAGAAGGAGAGGAGAGAGATGTAGGAACAGAGAAAATATTCATGGATATAATTGAAGAGAACTTCCCAAACGCGAAGAAGGAGCTGAAAATTGATATACAAGAAGCAAGAAAAACACCAAACTTCCATGACGAAAGGAAAAATACAGCAAGACACAGAATAGTAAAGCTCCCAAGAATCCAAGACAAGGAAAAAATAATGAAACTAACAAGAGGGAAGAAACAGATAACATTCAAAGGGAAACCAATCAGACTGACATCAGACTTCTCTGAAGAAACACTACGGGCAAGGAGAGAGTGGAGGGACATAGCCAACAGACTCCAAGAAAACAGATGCCAACCAAGAATACTCTATCCCGCAAAGCTCTCCTTCCTCTTTGAAGAAAGAATAAGGACCTTCCCAGACAAACAGAAACTCTGGAATTTCATTAAGACTAAACCCAGATGCTAACATATCAATACTAACTCTAAATGTAAATGGACTAATCTCTTCAATAAAAAGACACAGAGTTGCAGGCTGGATTAAGAAACAAAACCCAACCTTTTGCTGTCTCCAGGAAACACATTTAGCTGCAAAAGATAAAAATAGACTCAAAGTTAAAAGATGGAAAACAATTCTACAAGCAAATGGACCAAAAAAGAAGGCAGGAACGGCTATACTCATATCAGATAAAACAGATTTCAAACTTAAAAAGATAAAAAGAGACCCCAGTGGTCATTACATTATGATCAAGGGGACAATACTTCAAGAAGAAATAACACTCATTAACATATATTCACCAAACGAAGGAGCACCAAAATATATCAGACAACTATTGGCATCTCTGAAAACAGACATCAGAGAAAACACATACGTAGTGGGAGACTTCAACACACCACTATCAACAATGGATAGATCAACAAGACAAAAAATAAGTAAAGACACTAAAGCTCTAAATAAGGATCTAGAGTGCTTGGGCTTAACAGATATATATAGAACACTAAACCCAAAAATATCTGAGTATACATTTTTCTCAAGCGCACACGGATCATTCTCTAGGATCGATCATATACTGGGGCACAAGACAAACATCAACAGATACACCAAGATTGAAATCATACCAACCATCTTTTCTGACCATGAAGGCATCAAACTAGAAATAAACCATAAAAAGAAGGCAAAGTACTCTCCTACCTCGTGGAGATTGAAACCCACACTACTGGAAGTCCACTGGACTAACGAGGAGATAAAAGAAGAAATTAAAAAATTCTTTGAATTGAATGACAAGGAGGACACCAATTTCCTAAATGTATGGGATGCAGCAAAAGCAATAATATGAGGAAAATATATAGCAATAGATGCTCACATCAAGAAACAAGAAAGAACTCAAAGAAACAACCTAATCTCGAAGCTCAAAGATCTAGAAAAAGAACAACAAAAAACCCCCAAAACCAGTAGAAGAAAAGAAATAATAAAAACCAAAGCAGAAATAAATGAAATCGAAACTAAAAAAAACAATTCAAAAGATCAATGAAACCAAGAGCTGGTTCTTCGAAAAAAATAAATAAAATAGATAAACCCCTAGCCAGGCTCACAAGAGCAAAAATGGAGAAAGCACAAATAAATAAGATAATAAATGAAAGAGGAGAAATCACAATGGACACAGCAGAAATCAAAAGAATAATTAATAACTACTATGAACAGTTATATGGAAACAATTTCAACAATCTAGAGGAGATGGACAAATTCCTACAACTCTACAATCACCCAAAGCTAGATAAAGAAGAAATAGAACACCTAAACAGACCAATTACAATTAGCGAAATTGAAATGGTAATCAAAAACCTCCCCAAAAACAAAAGCCCAGGACCTGATGGATTTACAAATGAATTCTACCAAACATTCAGAGATGAATTGGTGCCTATCCTTCACAAACTCTTCCAAAAAATTGAGAAGGAAGGTATAATACCTAACACGTTCTATGAAGCCAACATTACACTAATACCAAAACCGAACAAGGACAACACAAAAAAAGAAAACTATAGGCCAATCTCCCTAATGAACACTGATGCAAAAATCCTCAATAAAATTTTAGCTATCAGAATCCAACAGTGTATCCATAAGGTAATTCACCACGACCAAGTAGGCTTCATTCCAGGGACACAAGGATGATTCAACATCTGAAAATCAATCAACGTTTTCCAACACATCAACAAAAAGAAATATAAAAACCATATGATAATATCAATAGATGCCAAGAAAGCTTTCGACAAAGTGCAACACCCATTCATGATAAAAGCCCTTGAAATTCTTGGGATACAAGGAACATACCTCAACATCATAAAGGCCATCTATGACAAGCCAACAGCCAGTATCATTCTCAATGGTGAAAAGCTGAAAGCATTTCCATTAAGATCTGGAACAAGACAAAGATGTCCACTCTCACCACTGCTTTTCAATATAATACTGGAAGTCCTAGCTAGAGCAATAAGACAAGAGAAAGACATCCAAGGAATCCAAATAGGAAAAGAAGAAGTCAAACTATCACTATTTGCAGACGATATGATATTATACATAGAGAACCCCAAAACTTCCATAGAAAAACTAATTGAACTCATCAATCAGTTCAGCAAAGTGGCAGGATACAAAATCAACATGCAAAATTTGGAAGCCTTCCTATACACTAACAATAAATCTGAAGAAGAGGAAATGAAAAAAAACCATCCCCTTTATTATCGAAACAAAAAAAATCAAATACTTGGGAATAAATCTAACAAAAGAGGTAATGGACCTTTACAAAGAAAACTATAAAACACTGTTAAAAGAAATAGAAGAAGATACAAAGAAATGGAAAGACATCCCCTGCTCATGGATTGGAAGAATATACATAATTAAAATGGCCATCCTACCAAAAGCAATATACCGATTCAATGCTATTCCAATCAAAATTTCAATGTTATTCTTCAAAGAAATAGAACAATTATTGATGAAATTTATATGGAATCACCAAAAACCCCGAATAGCCAAAGTTCTCCTGAAAAAAAAAAGAAGGGAATGGAGGCATCACACTCCCAGACTTCAAACTATACTACAAAGCCATAATCATCAAAACTGCATGGTATTGGAACAAGAACAGACACACAGACCAATGGAATCGAATAGAAAATCCAGAAATAAACCCACAGATTTATGGTCAACTAATATTTGACAAAGAATATGCAAAGAATATGCATTGGAGCAAAGAAAGTCTGTTCAATAAATGGTGCTGGGAAAACCGGGCCGCTACATGCAAAATAATGAAGCTTGACTACTACCTCACACCATACACAAAAACCAACTCAAAATGGATTAAAGAACTACACATAAAACCTGAAACCATAAAATACATAGAAGGAAATATAGGCGAAACACTATGTGATTTGCACATCAAAGACATCTTTACAGACACATCACCCAAAGCAGTAATAGTGAAGGCAAAGATAAACAGCTGGGACTACATCAAATTAAAGAGCTTCTGCACAGCAAAAGAGACAATAACAAAAACAAAGAGAAACCCCACCAACTGGGAGAACATTTTTGCACACAACACTAATGATAAAGGATTGATCACAAAAATCTGCAAAGAGCTGATGAGACTCAACAACAACAAAGAAAATAATCCAGTCAAAAAATGGGCAGAAGAGCTAAAAAGAAACTTCTCTGAAGAGGAAATGCAAATGGCCAACAGGCATATGAAAAAATGTTCAACATCACTTGTCATCAGGGAAATGCAAATCAAAACTACCATGAGATACCATCTCACACCAGTGAGAATGGCACATATTAAAAAAACTAGCAACAACAAATGTTGGCGAGGGTGTGGAGAAAAAGGAACTCTTCTGCACTGTTGGTGGGAGTGCAAACTGGTCCAACCACTATGGAGAGCTGTGTGGAGATTTCTGGACCTACTAAACATAGAGCTTCCACAGGATCCAGCAATTCCACTCCTAGGTATTTACCCAAAGAACACAGAAACATCAATTCCAAAGAACACCTGCACCCCTATGTTTATAGCAGCACTGTTTACAATAGCTAAGCTTTGGAAACAGCCCAAATGCCCAAAAATAGATGACTGGATCAAGAAGATGTGGTACATATATACCATGGAATATTACTCAGCATTCAAAAAAGATAAACACATGCAATTTGCAGCAACATGGATGGCGCTGGAAGGGATCATGCTCAGCGAAATAAGCCAGAAAGAAAAAGAAAAATACCAGATGGTCTCACTCATAGCAGGAATCTAGAAAACTTAAATAAGGGACCAGGAAAATGAATAACTATAAGAAAGTGAAAATCAAAATCAACAAAAATCTATGAACCAGAGACACTTTTGGGGTGGTGGGTGGAGGGAGGGGAGGGATTGGGGTCAAAATGGGGGGGTTGAAATTGTATGGGGAATATAAAAATAAAATTTATTATAAAAAAAAGATTAATTTATTTATACAATCCCTGGGTACAATCAGAGGTGCGGGAGGGTGTAAGAATTCACCAGAGCCAGAGTGGAGAGCAGAACAGGCAGAGTGATGAAGTACACTGCTGAGGGGAGCACCAGGCGCTGCTGGAGAGGTCTGCATGCCATGTGGGACCCTCACCTGTGTCCAGGGATTGAACCGGTGCTGCAGAGGCTGCGGACAGCTTTGCAACCCAGCGCTCAACCGCTGTGCCACCGGGAAGGCCCTGTACCCCAGTTCTTCTACATCAAAATAAATAAATGAACTCTTTAAAAAAAAGAATGAAAGACAAAATATGAATGCCATAAACACAAATGATGCAGAAACTACTCCAGAAAATGAGAGATATGACAAGAGAATATGGTACATGATATTTATATGGTTTTGTTATACATAATACTACCTAAACAATTGCAAAATCTCAAGAAAGTCTATAATTTAGATAAAAATATTTCTTCTATGTTAATGCCATTGAAGCATGGGTACCTATGTAGATGTGTGCATGGAGACATAAATGTCTACTCTTTTTAATTAGAAAAAGCACATCAAAAGATTTAGGTGCAAATGGCCATGAAGCAAATCTGCAATTTACTATTTGAGAGTTCAGAGAAAAAGTAAAAGAATATGATTCTTTCATTATTTTGTATTTTTTAAATTTTTTTTAATGACTATTTTTCTGTTGCCTACATAAATTGTATTGGTATGTGAAGGGAATTGTATTAATCAAATATTTCTGGTAATATCAAAATCAGAGTCAGGTATCAGAGAAAACATATCATTGTCTCTACATTGGGTTTTAAGTTTATTCAATGTTGTTAGTATAAGAATATCGGCATCAGGAAAGCAGTTGTGATCTTCCATTTCAATCCTTGAATCAATGGTAAGCTAACTGCTGGACCCTGAATCACCCCCACACAAATGCATTCACATCTTGAAAATAAGGGTGATTAAATGCCCTGTTCATATATTTATATTGTTTCAGAATTGTCTTCATTCCTTTACCAGTTATGATAAAATCAATATGAAAATCTATTTAGCAAGTTCTGAACCAGATATTGCATAACAAAATTGATTCCAGATTGTATTTTATAAAAGTGACAATGAAAGTTTCAATTTCATGCAATTTTTCTAAGTGACTTTATTTGGTAATATAAATCAAGCATCATTTTTCTCATCCTTGATACAATAATTTCTATTTGATTTTGTTTCTGCCGTTTTGAGAGCGAGAGGCTGGTGAGCTGATTCAAAGCAAGAGAACTAAATATGAGATTTCTAAAATAAAATTCAGTAATGAAGTCAATTTTATATCAGGGTTTATGCATAATGAATTTGGTCAAATTAAAGAGTTGCTAAAAAGTGAGATAACATTCTTTTGTTTAAAGATAAACACTGATATAACAATCTTGCAGTTTAAGCTTTGCCTTTGAAAAACCTTTAGTTCTATTGAATTTCCACAAAAATTATTGGCCATTTTGCTTTAATAGGTAATATTTTAATCCTCAAAAAAATCAATGACTTTTGAAAACCATTATATTAATAACTTATGCTAATAATATTAGTGTAGAGAATGTTTTTGTTTTCATAATTTAGGTTTCAAACATATAATCAATTCTTGATGGGTGTTTTAACGATTCCTCAGATTTTAACACTAAAATAAATGGCACTAAATTTCAACAGTGAAAAATTTCAGTAACTAGGAAATCTTTAAACTTCTGTCAAAATATTAAATGAAAGTTACTAATGTTCCTTGCAAAGAAAATTTTATATACTTTATTTTCCTTCTGTGGGAAAATTAAACATCAATTTAGTTTTTATATTTAGTGTTATATCAAAATGCTTGGCTTTAAAACTTGTCAAGAGAATTTTAATTTTTATACAGGATTCAATTTACCTATTTTTTACCTGTGGTAAAATCAATGATTAAAAACTGTTCCTTCAATCTGAATAGATATCCAATGGATTTTTAAACAAATGTATGCATTTGTGATGGAGGGATTCATCTTAGATGACATTGATATAAATATATTTATAAGATGTACATAGATCTGAGAATCATAGATCAAGATCTGGATAACTGAAAGTAAATACAATAACATTTGAGCATTTAACAAGTGCTCTACTATGTGGATGTCAGCCTTGGGACTCGTTTATTGTAAACTTAAAGAGAAATAATTTTAAAGTTAAAGAGAAATTCATATAGCATTTCCTGAAACAACTTTATATTGAATAAAATTAGCTGAGATGGAACAAACCTTAATTTTTAACTCTCTTTTTCATTTGATTATACCATTATTCTATTTACCTCATTTGTGATCATGCTGACAGGTTTTTGCTTTATTTCTACTTATAGTTTTGTATATGTGTTCATTGATAGCTGCGCAACTGGCATGAAGTAAATCCAATTTAACACTTGAAAATGGGACTGAATTCATAGATGATCTTCTTCAGTGCTAAAGTACCTTTTTATGAGAAAATATTAAGATATGTGACATTTGAAATATTTGGATCATTTAAAAGTGGATTAAGTCTAAATCCTTTTATTTATATTGTTATATAGATGGTTTGTGGGACTCCCCGGATTTTATATTGTTTTGTTTATATATCATTTTGTTTTCCTCCCTTTCTTATTCTCTATTTATATATACATCTGCATGAAGCCACACATTTAAAAATAGCTGCAAGTAAGATCGCTATGCACACAGGACAAGATCTGTTCTTCCATGGCATTTAATCCATTTAAAAATAAATGAATTTTATCACAAAAAAAGATGGGATTTTGCACTCTTATCACAAAATATGATATTTGATTTATTGTCTGAGTCTACTGATTCATGTTATTTTCTTCTTAAAGTTAGTTCAAATGACTTAAAATTTTTCTTAGAAGTTTCTTATCACTACAATTTGATATCCCCCTTAATCTTAGAACATTTAATAGTTTCTTCAGTGAGTTCATTTCTCCAGTCAATATCTTTTGTTCATCACTTTCCTGCAAACTTTACTATTTGAACTTATCTAATAGTATCAATAAAGTGTTGTCTATTTTAAACTGAATAAGAGCTAAGTTGCAGGATGAGTAAGAAAAATTGCCAAGATCAAAAGCTGGATAACTGAAAGTAAACACAATAACAGAAAGATGGAATTTTTCAAACATTTGTTTTGTATTTAATTTTTCTTTCTTTAAGCAGTGAATATGTATTTCAATGTAAACAGGATTTAGTCACAAATATTTTCATTGTTATTAGAAGAGAAAATTTAGTTTTCTACATTAGCTTGAGTGCAAACTCAAAATAGTAAGAAAAACTGAATAGAATCAGTTTTCTAAACTACCAGGATATGTGCAGATTTCCAAAATTTTAAATTCTGTAATTTTGACCATTCCCCAAAGGCAATTCTAGACACATGTTTTGATTAACTAATGATCTATCTGTACCTATCATTTTATCTTTTCCAGAACATCATAATTGTCACTTTTGACATCTGGCTACAATGATTTTTGGTTGCGATAAACCTTCCTGTGCATCCCCAGACATTTGAGTACCCAGAGCTGCACATATCAGCTATCACTATCACTTTCCCAGATGAAACAAAGAAAATTGAATTCAGACTTTGTTAAATGTTCCATGGCAGACAAAGTCACCATGGCTGAGAATCATAGTGGTAAGTGACACCAAAGGTTGCTCAACATGTTTTATTTTATTTTTATTTTTTTATTTTTTTCTCACTGACTTAACTTGATAGGGTTTTATTTGTTTCTTTTTTTTTTAAATAAATTTTATTGTTATATTCCCCATACAATTGCAGCCCCCCCATTCTGACCCCAATCCCTCCCCTCCCACCCCCGCCCCCCTAAAAGTGTCTCTGGTTCATAGTTTTTTGTTGATTTTGATTTTCACTTTCTTATAGTTATTCATTTTCCTGGTCCCTTATTTAAGTTTTCTAGATTCCTGCTATGAGTGAGACCATCCGGTATTTTTCTTTTTCTTTTTGGCTTATTTCGCTGAGCATGATCCCTTCCAGCGCCATCCATGTTGCTGCAAATTGCATGTGTTTATTTTTTTTGAATGCTGAGTAATATTCCATGGTATATATGTACCACATATTCTTGATCCAGTCATCTATTTTTGGGCATTTGGGTTGTTTCCAAAGCTTAGCTATTGTAAACAGTGCTGCTATAAACATAGGGGTGCAGGTGTTCTTTGGAATTGATGTTTCTGTGTCCTTTGCGTAAATACCTAGGAGTGGAATTGCTGGATCATATGGAAGCTCTATGTTTAGTAGGTCCAGAAATCTCCACACAGCTTTCCACAGTGGTTGGACCAGTTTGCACTCCCACCAACAGTGCAGAAGAGTTCCTTTTTCTCCACACCCTCGCCAACATTTGTTGTTGCCAGTTTTTTTAATATGTGCCATTCTCACTGGTGTAAGATGGTATCTCATGGTAGTTTTGATTTGCATTTCCCTGATGACAAGTGATGTTGAACATTTTTTCATATGCCTGTTGGCCATTTGCATTTCCTCTTCAGAGAAGTTTCTTTTAAGCTCTTCTGCCCATTTTTTGACTGGATTATTTTCTTTGTTGTTGTTGAGTCTCATCAGCTCTTTGCAGATTTTTGTGATCAGTCCTTTATCATTAGTGTTGGGTGCAAAAATGTTCTCCCAGTTGGTGGGGTTTCTCTTTGTTTTTGTTATTGTCTCTTTTGCTGTGCAAAAGCTCTTTAATTTGATGTAGTCCCAGCTGTTTATCTTTGCCTTCACTATCACTGCTTTGGGTGATGTGTCTGTAAAGATGTCTTTGATGTGCAAATCACGTAGTGTTTCGCCTATATTTCCTTCTATATATTTTATGGTTTCAGGTCTTATGTCTAGTTCTTTAATCCATTTTGAGTTGATTTTTGTGTATGGTGTGAGGTGGTGGTCAAGCTTCATTCTTTTGCATGTAGCGACCCAGTTTTCCCAGCACCATTTATTGAACAAACTTTCTTTGCTCCAATGCATATTCTTTGCTCCTTTGTCAAAGATTAGTTGACCATAAATCTGTGGGTTTATTTCTGGATTTTCTATTCGATTCCATTGGTCTGTATGTCTGTTCTTGTTCCAATACCATGCAGTTTTGATGATTATGGCTTTGTAGTATAGTTTGAAGTCTGGGAGTCTGATGCCTCCATTCCCTTCTTTTTTTTTCAGGAGAGCTTTGGCTATTCGGGGTTTTTTGTGATTCCATATGAATTTCATCAATAATTGTTCTATTTCTTTGAAGAATGACATTGAAATTTTGATTGGAATAGCATTGAATCTGTATATTGCTTTTGGAAGGATGGCCATTTTAATAATGTTTATTCTTCCAATCCATGAGCAGGGCATGTCTCTCCATTTCTTTGTGTCTTCTTCTATTTCTTTTAACAGTGTTTTATAGTTTTCTTTGTATAGGTCCTTTACCTCTTTTGTTAGATTTATTCCCAAATATTTGATTTTTTTTGTTTCAATAACAAAAGGGATGGTCTTTTTGATTTCTTCTTCTTCAGAGTATTGTTTGTGTATAGGAAGGCTACTGACTTTTGCGTGTTGATTTTGTATCCTGCCACTTTACTGAACTGATTGATGAGTTGAATTAGCTTTTCTGTGAAGTTTTTGGGGTTCTCTATGTATAATATCATATCGTCTGCAAATAGTGATAGTTTGACTTCTTCTTTTCCTATTTGGATTCCTTGGATGTCTTTCTCTTGTCTTATTGCCCTGGCTAGGACTTCCAGTATTATATTGAAAAGCAATGGTGAGAGTGGACATCCTTGTCTTGTTCCAGATCTTAATGGAATTGCTTTCAGCTTTTCACCATTGAGAATGATACTGGCTGTTGGCTTGTCATATATGGCCTTTATGATGTTGAGGTATGTTCCTTGTATCCCAAGAATTTCAAGGGCTTTTATCATGAATGGGTGTTGCACTTTGTCGAAAGCTTTCTCAGCATCTATTGATATTATCATATGGTTTTTATATTTCTTTTTGTTGATGTGTTGGATAACGTTGATTGATTTTCGGATGTTGAATCATCCTTGTGTCCCTGGAATGAATCCAACTTGGTCGTGGTGAATTATCTTATGGATACATTGTTGGATTTTGATAGCTAAAATTTTATTGAGGATTTTTGCATCAGTGTTCATTAGGGAGATTGGCC
This sequence comes from Talpa europaea, assembly GCF_964194135.1. Taxonomy (NCBI): domain Eukaryota; kingdom Metazoa; phylum Chordata; class Mammalia; order Eulipotyphla; family Talpidae; genus Talpa; species Talpa europaea. The sequence goes on from NC_140077.1 coordinate 99,819,142, forward strand.
TGTAGTTTTCCTTTTTTGTGTTGTCCTTGTTCGGTTTTGGTATTAGTGTAATGTTGGCTTCATAAAACGTGTTTGGTATTGTCCCTTCCTTCTCAATTTTTTGGAAGAGTTTGTGAAGGATAGGCACTAATTCGTCTCTGAATGTTTGGTAGAATTCATTTGTAAATCCATCAGGTCCTGGGCTTTTGTTTTTGGGGAGGTTTTTGATTACCATTTCAATTTCGCTAATTGTAATTGGTCTGTTTAGGTGTTCTATTTCTTCTTTATCTAGCTTTGGGTGATTGTAGAGTTGTAGGAATTTGTCCATCTCCTCTAGATTGTTAAACTTGTTTCCATATAACTGTTCATAGTAGTTACTGATTATTCTTTTGATTTCTGCTGTGTCCGTTGTGATTTCTCCTTTTTCATTGATGATCCTGTTTATTTGTGCTTTCTCCCTTTTTTCCTTTGTGAGCCTGGCTAGGGGTTTGTCTATTTTATTGATTTTTTCAAAGAACCAGCTCTTGGTTTCATTGATCTTTTGGATTGCTTTTTTAGTTTCGATTTCATTTATTTCTGCTTTGGTTTTTATTATTTCTTTTCTTCTACTGGTTTTGGGGTTTTTTTGTTGTTCTTTTTCTAGATCTTTGAGCTTCGAGATTAGGTTGTTTCTTTGCGTTCTTTCTTGTTTCTTGATGTGAGCTTCTATTGCTATATATTTTCCTCTTATTACTGCTTTTGCTGCATCCCATACATTTAGGATATTGGTGTCCTCCTTGTCGTTCAATTCAAAGAATTTTTTAATTTCTTCTTTGATCTCCTCATTAGTCCAATGGTCTTCCAGTAGTGTGGTTTTTAATCTCCATGAGGTAGGAAAGTTCCTTGCCTTCTTTTTATGGTTTATTTCTAGTTTGATGCCTTCAGGGTCAGAAAAGATGGTTGATATGATTTCAATCTTGGTGTATCTGTTGATGTTTGTCTTGTGCCCCAGTATGTGATCGATCCTGGAGAATGATCCGTGTGAGCTTGAGAAAAATGTGTACTCTGTTTTTTTGGGGTTTAGTGTTCTATAGATGTCTGTTAAGCCTAATTGCTCTAGGTCCTTATTTAGAGCTTTGGTTTCTTTACTTATTTTTTGTCTTGTTGATCTATCCATTGTTGATAGTGGTGTGTTGAATTCTCCCACTACCTATGTGTTTTCTCTGATGTCTGTTTTCAGAGAGGACAACAGTTGTCTGATATATTTTGATGCTCCTTCGTTTGGTGTGTATATGTTAATGAGTGTTATTTCTTCTTGAAGTATTGTCCCCTTGATCATAATGTAGTGACCATTGGGGTCTCTTTTTATCTTTTTGAGTTTGAAATCTGTTTTATCTGATATAATTATAGCTGTTCCTGCTTTCTTTTTTGGTCCATTTGCTTGTAGGATTGTTTTCCATCCTTTAACTTTGAGCCTATTTTTATCTTTTGTAGCTAAATGTGTTTCCTGGAGACAGCAAAAGGTTCGGTTTTGTTTCTTAATCCAGGCTGCAACTCTGTGTCTTTTTATTGAAGAGTTTAGTCCATTTACATTTAGAGTTAATATTGATATGTTAACATCTGTATTTGCCATTGTGTTTGTCTTTCCTTTGATTTTATTTATTTATTCTTTTAATAACTTTTTTTTTTTTTTTTGGCCTTCTTTCATTGTTATTCGTCCCTCTGAGGTTCTGGCTTTAGGACTCCTTGTAGTATTTTTTGGAGTGGGGGTTTAGTTGCAATGAAATTCCGGAGTTTCTGTTTGTCTGGGAAGGTCCATATTCTTTCTTCAAAGAGGAAGGAGAGCTTTGCGGTATAGAGTATTCTTGGTTGGCATCTGTTTTCTTGGAGTCTGTTGACTATGTCCCTCCACTCTCTCCTTGCCCGTAGTGTTTCTTCGGAGAAGTCTGATGTCAGCCTGATTGGTTTTCCTTTGAATGTTATCTGTTTCTTCCCTCTTGCCAGCTTCATTATTTTTTCCTTGTCCTGGATTCTTGGGAGCTTTACTATTATGTGTCTTGCTGTATTTTTCCTTTCGTCGTGGAAGTTTGGTGTTCTTCTTGCTTCTTGTATATCAATTTTCAGCTCCTTCTTCACATTTGGGAAGTTCTCTTCAATTATCTCTTTGAATATTTTCTCTGTTCCTACATCTCTCTACTCTCCTTCTGGTATTCCTATAACTCTTATATTTCCTTTCCTCATGGAGTCAGACAGTTCCCGAAGTCTTTCTTCGTTCTTTTTCCTTCGTACTTCTCTTTCCTTTTCTGTTTTGGTTCTTTTTATTTCTGTGTCTTCAAGATTACTTATTCGTTCTTCCATTTCATCTATTCTGCTTTCATTGCTTTTCCCAGAATTCTTTAGTTCTTCCATTAATTCTTTGATCTCCTGCATTTCTTTTACTTCCCTCTTTAGGGACTCAATTTCTTTCTTCTGACCATTGTTTTCCCTCTCTAGGGACTCAATTGCATTCTTCTGATCGTTGATTATTTTTCCCTTATCATTGTTTTCCTTTATGACTTCTGTCAGTTTTTTAATCATGGCAATTTTAAATTCTCTTTCTGGAAGGCTCAGAAATTCTTCCAAGTTATTGTCTTTCAATCTGGGGGCTGGCTTTCTTTTTGTGGTGTGCTTTTTCTCTGGAGAGTTGCTAGGTTGCTTGTGGTTCTTCTCCTCCCTACTGTCTGTTTTCTAATTTGCCGTATGCGTTGGGACACTGTGTTGTTGGGACTGGCCGGCATCTTGGGTGGGCTTCTCTGTTCCCCTCTGGTTCTTCCAGGAGTCATCTGTCAGTTTCAAGCAGCCTTTACTGGAGAAAGGTCCCTGTTCTAAAATGCCGATGTGGGGACACACTCCCCTGTGCGCCTGGTATGCCCCGGCGGGGGGTTCCTGCTCCCCTCTGGGCTTGGACTGCAGGCCAGAGGGGGTCTGGCGTGGGCGAACTTCCCCCGCTCACCTCTGGCTCCTGAGGAAGCCTTCTGCAGGTAGTCTTTACTGAAGAAATGTCCCTGTTCTAAAATGGTGATGTGGGACACACTCCCTGCGCGTCTGGTCTCAGGCACACTCTTCTGCGCGCCTGGTCTGCCCCGGCTGTGGGTGCTCGCTCTCCCTGTGGGCTCAGACTACTTGTTCGGAAGGGGCCTGGTGTGGGCTAACTCCCCAGCTGGCCACTAGCTCCTTCAGTAGCCTGTGCTGGGGTCAAGTCGCTAGGTGGCGCCAGAGATCTCTCCTAGAGCCCTTGGGGAGCTGATTTTCCACCCCGTGGGACAGGGAGCAGAGCGGGGATGGTAGGGTACACCTCAACAGCTTTGGGGTGCTGTGTCTGCCTTGTGCCCCACCGTCATGGGGAACCCACGCCCCTAATTTCGTGCCCCCGGTCTCAGTTCCAAAGCCCTCAGTTCCAGGACGCGGGCTGTAGCCCAGATCAGTGGTGCGGGAATGGCGCCTTTTGAATCCCGCTTCCCTGCCTGGGCGCCTTGTTCCTGCTCACTCAGGGAGGGCCTCCGCCGTCTCCCCGCAAGCCTAGGTTGCAGGCGCGGGGACCTGGGCAGCTGCGATCTGGTCCGGATCCTAGCCGCTTTCCGCGCAAGCTTACTGGGCGGCCGGGGCTGTGTGCTGGTGCTGGTCTCCTCCTGGGGGGCGGGGCTCTCTTTAATGGCGCCTGGAGCTCACCTCCGCGGTGGATCCTGCAGGGTTCGCCTCAGCTCCCGTTCACGGGGTGTGGTGGCTGCAATAGTTCCTTTCCACTCACAGTCCCACTTGCTGCGTCCATTTTTCTTGGTGGCCGTTTTGGTTTGTTGTTTCCCTCCTCTCTGCCGGTGGGAGAGTGCCGCCTCTGTGAGGGGGAGGGGAGCAGGGTTCTGCGCTTCCCTCCCTTCTCGTCCTCTTTTATGGCCACTTTCTTCTTCGGGTAGTTTGCTGGAGTCACCCGTTTATCTTCCGTGTCCCAGTTCTCACTGGGACCTGCCGCTTTTCCTCCCTATTAACTTTTTTTAATGGGAGATCTTACTCGCAGCCTCGCCGCCATGTTGCTCCGCCCACCTCTCTCAACATGTTTTAAATACACAGATTGGCTTTGTTTAATAGAGTCGACCTTGCCTGCTACAGTCCTTACTACTATGGGTGGTCCCAGGAAAAAAAAAAAAAAAAAAACATTAACACAGGATTTTGAGAATAGATTACTTAACTCATTAATCCTGGACATTGTAATGACCTCCTTGTAGGTGAAAACATGATAGAAATAATTCATGTTAGGTTGAGTGTAAATTTAAATGAATTGAAGATATTTTAAGACAGATAACTCATCTTTTCTGACCTCCAAGCTTATAAAATAAGTTTGTCCCAATTCTCCCAGGAGGAGAATGTAAGTATTGAGCAGAAATATATAGTCTAACTGTCAATAGAATTATAAGATCTTGAAAGTTATAATAGCAAGAACCTTGTGAGCAAAGGTGGGAACGCACTTTAAGCATCATTAGGCGGAGAAGGAGGTTGAATTTCACTAAGATTATCTGTATACAGACAGCTAATCATAGCTAGGCTAATTAAAGCTACCAACTTAAAAAGTTGAAAGTAGACTTAATACTTCTTTATTCAGTGCAGGAAATAGCTAAGATCTGAAAGTTAGAGGTGTGGTGGTTCTTGTCAGATTTCCACTTAACTGATGTGTTTGACTAGTGCAAAAACTACAGGAATTGTCTGTTGTTTAAAACTTAAGGAGATGACAATTCTATATCCATTTGTCATTTTACATGTTGTCCTTTGACTAGATCAATTTTACAACTCACATCCTGGAAAGTAGTGTAAATTATAATTCTTCCCAAAGCAATTAACAGGGACAAAGAGAAGCAATTCACCTTCATCAGGCATAAACAACAGTACATCTCTCCATGTTTTAACCTCAGGCTACCTACATCAGCTCTCATGCTCTCTGTCTTGAAATAATTGTAAGAGAAATGAACCATCTCAATAGTCTACAGAATATAATGTTGCCCCACTATTAGTAGCCCAAATGGTGGAATCTAGTAAGCAGAGTATAGCCAGCAAGCAGCTACTCTACATAACTATATGCATGTTAGTCACAAGAGAAAAACCCAATAAAAAGTCTGCATCCTGTCAGATTACTAAATCTTTTTAGAGACCTAACAATTTTTAACATGTTGGGAAATACCCCTCTAAAGTGAGAAACACTTTACACTTCCTAAGACTGAAAAATTGTAAAATTCAACTTGTGTCTCTTTAGATTATAAACCACATTGATTCAATTCAAAAATCGACAAATACATTTTTTTTTAAGTCAAGACAAAATATGGCACAACAACATATTCTGACTGACATGAAAGCCTTCTGAAAATCAGAGCACACAAAACAGCAGATAAAATGGTTCTCACAGTGTCAGTCACAAACAAGGACTGTTTTATGGATCTTCTGGCTAGCCCACTACAGTAATTACAGCACAGATTCTGGGTCTTTTCAGCAAAACATTTTCCTCTAGTGATTACCATTCTCTCTTCAGACTTAGCTCTTATCTTTCAACTGGACCTTGATAGAGACTAGCCTTACAGTGTTCTTCGACCCTGTGACTATGAGAAATATAGCAGGTAAGTATTTTCTTACTTGTTCATCAGCCTACATTTTATTTTTTCCTTTATTTGAGGTATAGTGCTCAATTACTATACAGTTCTTACCTGATGGGGGAATCTGTACATCATGTTATTTTGGGCATGATGCCTAGTGAGAGCTTGGGTTTATACTTCTTGGAGAAAAGGTGAGCTCATCCTTGTATAATAGGTACTTACTTCATGCAAGTATACATAACTTAAGTTTTACTCTAAGCATAAAGACATTTAACTCTAAGCATTTATCTTAAATAAAGATAAATAACTTACATAATACAGTCACATAAAACTTGAGTTTCATTTCATTCTTAACTGTCATACAACTAAGGGATAATTTGAAGATCAGATTATTTATGGTAAGTTTGTTGATTATTTATGGTAAGTTTCTTGGGATAGGAACTTTGGCTAGTTCACTTATATGGGTATCGCCATGTACTTCCTAATGATTTTAGATTTTAAATTTCATTTCTCCTGTGGGTATAATGCTCCTAAATTGATCCTCAGTATATATAGTCTATTTTCTGTAAATCTTAGAGATTTGCATTTCTAAATCATATATGTTCTGAAATTTTATAACATAGTGAGTACATGAAATTGTCAAAATCTATGCAATAGAGTAAAACTTAGCTATCAAACATATTTTATATAGTATTTAATGAATTTTCTTAATTGCTAAGTTCATGGAAAAACATTCCAAGCATAATGAGTTCTAAACATTGACCTAATATTAGATTTTAAAAGAATTAATATTGATTTTCATATAAAATTTTTATTAAATTAAGATTATGTTTATAAGACTGGGGAAGAGATTTCTATAAACCTTAACTGACAAGCCTTAACTTCTTTTCACCTTTGTCATTAAAATTAATGAAAAGATATTTATACACTAATGGATAGTGCTTAGTTGTTTTTACCATGAGAAAGAATGTCAAGACTATGATATATAAATAGTCTATGGGATATTCAGAAAATGTTTCTTTTCTGTCTCTAGGACATTTTGGGTCAAAATACTACTCATGAATGCTCACTATTTGCACATCATGGATTGCATTCAGAAATAATTATGGCTGTGTTTCCAATTCTCTACATGGCAGTGAATCTCTGGTCTTATTTGTATTGCAGAATACGATCGCAAGTAGAGTGAGTGTGACATTTAAATCATCTAAAGACAATTCTGACAATGTTTGGTAGGAAGATTGAAATTTCCTATCACAGCTTAGAAGAATTCACAATTTTTTTTCTTTAAAAAATGAGAGGATTTGGAGATCAAGGCTATTGCCACATATATGGGAGTCGATCTATTATCAACAGGAATGTCATCACTCAGTATCACTTTATGCCTTGTCACTCCTTGTGACATTCTTGTTGAAGTTAACTAGCAACAAGCTGCAGTGCTGACATTTATGCTTTTGTCGTGATGAGTAGTCCTACTGATGTAAGCTAAGTAAGCTGAGCAAGCTGCCAAAAATAACCAAAAAGTATCACATCTCCATGTTAGCTACTGAAGGAATTTAATAAATTCAATCTGATTTCTGAAATCCACTGAGAAATATACCTATGACATCAAGATCATGCAAGTGGAGGAACCCACCTGAGTTTCACGCAACATTGATTGGAATTCACAGAAATTAATATTTTGATCTTAAAGTAGACTAAAGAATGTTTCTAGTCCCCTTATTACTACTTTAATTTTGTTTATATTTCCAAACTCTCTCAAATGAAGAAACATGCATTATCATCTGAGGGAAATAGGTTATAGCTATTGGAGAATTTTTAAATGGTTACATATTTATGCATCTCTGACGGCACTGAATGTTTATCTTGCAAATAAGTCCTAAAATATATGCTTAACAAATAAATGAAAAATGATGCAAGAAACAATAGAATAACATCTGTGACTTATTTATGATATTCTTTTAAACCTTTGATTTACTATATCAATTTTTATGATTTATTCTATACTCTTTTGAAATGCAACACTTACCTACTAGAAATGACATTTTGCAAAATGCCTCCCAGGAAGAAAAGAGCTATATTATATAATTAACTGTAGTATGTAAGGTGGAAAAATATGAGGTAATTACCACAATTCTCATTACAAATAGTATTCCATATAAAATATATTTTAATGATACAGAAGTACATTTGCAAAATGAAGCCTAATTGCATATTATATATAGTCTGGGTTTAAATTATGGGGAAAAAAGAGTTTTCCCCACTCATAGCAATGCTTCCCTTTTATCCATATATTAAGGAAAATTTAACTTACTACAGTATGTATATAAATGTTTACATTTTACAATATAGCTAGCAATTTTTTTACCTATTAACTTCATACAACTGCATATCTTGCTCATCACAAAAGGTAAACATTCTACTATCATGCTATCCAAATAAATTGGTATATTTCTTTCAATAACTATCTGATCATCATGTCACACAGAAAAGGTTCAACTTTTGGGGTAGCCCTATCCAGCTTTCTTACTTTCTTTGTAAAATTTCACAAAACTTTACAGGAAAAACTACAAAATCATTATTTTGGCTAAGAGCAGAGTTTCTGTCAAAAACATAAAAAATGTATTTCCTCCTTTTTTGTGCATAGTATGGACAAGAGATAATTATGGAAATTGTTTCATCACCCTCTGTATGTAATAATATTGTACCACTGTTTCTATCAAATGCCTCCATGCACATTAGAATAATAAGAACCTGTGACTCAAACATACTAATATCATCATCAATTTTTCTTTAAAGACATATTATCCTAATACCAATATTTAAGGACTATATGTTATGACTGCAATCATAACAGGCAATCCAGCGCACTAAGAATGCTTACCAGGCCATTTAGTAGAATAACATTTTCAAGTGGTATCTTCCAATTCAGTGCCTGGAATACATGATAGAGAAATGATTAGCATATGTTATAGGAAGTCAGCCACTGTGTTGGCATTTTATATACATCATATCACTGTTCATAAATATTCCTTTTGATTTGTGCTATTTTTGACTAAATAACTGGGGAGGGAAATTTAGAGAGATTTAGTAAATTAATAAAGCTTCTAGGGTAGGCAGTGGTAACACTGTATTTAAGCTAGGATCCATCTGAGTCCAACATTTTATATTTTATAATTCTGCTTGTGTAATTATCATTTGTATATACTATTATTATATACTATAGCCTGAATTTTATACTCCGTTCTATTTTTGCTGTAGAAGATTTTAATACACAGTTGTCTAACTCAGTTGGACAGTCATAAACTTAACAATTTTCTTCATTTTAATTGTCATTGGTTGTAAAGAAAGGTCATAGGACATTATGTTCGTCAAATATGAAGGGGAACAGTCATTCTCATTTTCCTTTTTACATACATCCTTCCTTTATCTTCATTCTATGGTTTTGACATGTTCTTGACAGTGCCATCATATAGTGTACAAAGTGCATGTATGGAATGACTTTACTGCAAAACTTTGGCCTTGAGGAGGCAGCCAAAGATGGTGGCAGAGTGAAAAATAAGGCTCACCTCCTCCACATACTGACAGACTGTAGCAGAACAAAGTGAAAAACTTGAAAGAAAAACAGACCATTGTCTGTTCTAGGAGTAACATCCAGAGGAGGGGGACCCCAGTGAGCAGCTGAATGGGACATACAGGTAGGCAAAGCCGGGCAAGCTGAGCCCTGGAGGCCTGATGGGCCCCATGAACAGCAACCAGGAACTTGCAAAGCCCCTACACTGTAACCATTTGCAAACTTAGGCAAACTGTGGGATGGAATTCAGAAACAGATACGCATAGTCATCAGTGCAACCTCAGCAAGCCCCAGAATTCTAAGATCAATAGTATGCATACATTTATATTATTATTAGAAAATCTTTTCTTGAGATCATGTGGATTTCCTTTCATTAAGGATGTGCTGGATGTGTGGACTTACTCATGTTCAGGAATTTTAGGAGGGATCATTAATTTTCATAGCAAACTAAATTATATCTGCTTGAAAGATTTCTACTTTCTACTATATAAATCAACTTGTCCCCTCGTGTGATAGCCAATTATTTTAGATATTGACACCTCAGTGCCACATAACCACAGTTACAAATCTCTGTTGTTAAACCCAAGGCCTAATTTATCAATGGAAATTAAAAGCTATTATTTGGCTTCTTCCAATCCGATAGCATTTCCAATAAAATCAAGGAGTATATATCAGTAGCAGCATCTTCTACCTATTCCAACTTTTAATGTAAAGAAATTTCAATGTTTTTTGGTGAGGAGGAAATTTCCCTCATTAAATTTCTTGACAGTATAGCCCAGAACATGTTTGGGAGTATATTTAAAGGCATATGCAATATAAGTTGATAAATACCTTCTAACATCCCCATTTCTCTAGGACATTTTATCCATTTCTCTGCATTAAAATAGATAATGTTTGATACATCAATTTTATTATAGAGTTACATCAGACTTAGTGTTTTAGTCAACTAATCAAGTAAAGAGTTGGATAAATTAGATATTGATTCAGAATGCTTGGTAGGTGGACTTAGGCTGATAAAGCACCACATGTACAATTGTATCCTCCCTCTCTTTCCTTCATCCTGTCTTCTGAAAAATTGGCAATGATATTAGTACATATATAAGAAGGTTATTTAAAAAAATAATTAATTAATTATGTAAAGCTCTGAGAAAAATGTCTTTCATACTATCACTATGTAATTTTAGCTAAAAACAAATTTATAGAATATATAAAAACTGTAAGCACTTGACTTCCCTTTGTTTTTTATTCTTTTGATCTCACACCTTTTCTAGATATGTTTGTAAGTCTTTCTTTTAATGAAACACATTCACAGCTAAGAAAAATTTAACGCAAAACTTGGTTTCCTATGAGAATTACGGACTTGCCATTCTTTTACATTCATTTGACATTTTCTTGCTACTAAATATGATGAGCCTACAACAAATTTTATATAAATAGAATACATAGAATTTTAGAAACTTACAGGAGCAAAAAAAAAAAAAAAGTACATAATATGATAAACATTAAGCAACAATAAAAACGACCAAAACATCAACTGAAAAAATGTTGTTTTTATCTATCAGAGCACAGGGAAAAAATCCTCTCACCCCATTTGGGTTCTTCTGATGTTAACAAATTGACATAAGACAGGCAGGTAAGAGAACAACTCAAATTTTAATAACATACATATGGAAAATGTAATAGTTGTAAATTCTAAAGAAATATGTGGTAAAACAGGGATATGTATCCTGTGCTAATGCACCTGGGGTGACGAGAAGCAGACTTTACATGACAAGGAAGAGATGACCTCATCCTTTCATTCTCAGATTTTCTCAGATGAGCTTCTCAGATACATAGGACAAATCACCGATAAAACTTACACCTGAATAATAAACCCCAAAATATATTTTACGAGGTCATAAAAAGGGGGAGTATTGATTGCTTTTTTCAATTAAAGAAAAGGGCAAATGACAAAGACAAGGACATAGTTTCTTGAAGCCTCTAAGGCCTACACTGTTTTTAAAATAATCTGTATTTCTTAACCAATGATAAGTGTCTTATCAAGGTCCACAGGTTGTCAAGTGACCTTATTTGCCCAGTCTGAGGTGATAATTACTAGAAGAGGCATGATAAGAAACATCTGTCCTGCCCTTTGCAGGAGGTCAATCCCATAGTTTCTTTCCTCTGGAAATTTTCTAAGGGAAGTTCTATATTTTAAAAGTTTGGGATGATAGATCAGTCCCTTTGTCTTGAGAATGGCTCAGTCCATTATACAGTTGTGTCCAACTCCTAGAGGCAATACTGTAGGTAGATTACCAAAGTTTTGTTAATTCAATATTGTGTAAGCAATAATAAAAGGTATTTCTATGGAAATACCATTTCCATAGAAACCTTAGTCAGAAGTTCTGAGGCATCCAGTGAAAAGATACCGAGGGATTAGGTCTGAATAATCTTCAGATGTCAGGTTCTCCTGGGTTGCTGTGTCTGTCACATCATTAGGTATTTAGAAAACAGCAATCAGTCATGAGAATTGTTTATGTGCAGTCCCTAAGGGTGATCTCTCTGAAATATCTTTAAGTTCTCCATTTCCATCCTGTGTGGTTTCAGAAAAAGGAGTAAGGTTTCTAATCAATACAAGTCAAAAGATTGGTAGTAAAACTGGATATGTTAGTTTGGAAATTAATACCAGATATTAGAAAATCTCAGAATGCAGTCCAATTCACATGTAGAAAATGAAAACCTCAAAAATAACTGAGGGCCAGGGTCTGATGTCTAGGAATATGTGTATTAATGAAATCTGTTTTTCACTGTAACTTTACTAATAAGTAATTGCAGTAAAATGAATTCATGTGCATATTAATATGCATCAAAAATTTTACCTGTTATTAGCACATTAAGAGCAGAAATAACCACGTACATTCTTTTACTACACTTTGCTTCAAATGTTTGATAAGGAATCTTAGATTGAGCTCTTATCAGGCAGCCTGTCAAGAATCAGCTGAACCAGATCTTTTCAAAACAATGACTGAATCTGGGTACTTTGTTCCTTAAGCTTGCAATTTTTTTTTTCCTCATCAGTTTCATGATATATCTGTAGCCTACAGCACTTATCAAAGTCTTCCTATGAATTTATCCAAATACAAGATATAGAATAAGAAATAACTCTTTTTTGCAAATTACCATAATTAGACATCTAAGTATAAGACAATTGACAAGGAAGTTTGTTCAATATTATATCATACGATGCTTTAGAATAATAACCAGAATTTACCAGAAAATACCAGACTTTAGGAAGTTTCACCTCATTTTAAAATACATGGATTAATATTTACATAAATGCAAAGAGGTTAAACATTTGTCTTTATGTGACAAAATGTCTAGTGCTCACCATGAAGTTTCATACTAACAAATAGGCCTTATTTGTTTAATATCTCTCTTTCTACAAGGAGAAAGAACAATGTTTAAGAATATGAGCTCTTCTGAGGCTTTCCATTTTTTTTTTAATTAAAGGTTTTATTTTATTATGTTTTCTTAAAATTTTGATTGGGGGAGTAAGGTTTCTCACAAGTATTAAAAGGTAAAACATACAGACTACTATGAAATAATGCTTCTGACATTTAGATTTTAAGAAAGATATAGATCACTGTCAAGATTCAGCTCAATGCAATGTTAAGAGGACTGGATTCTCTTATTTAAGAGGCAAAGATTACTCAAGTCACCAAATCTTTAGGTTACTTGATAAGTTTATGATGCTATTAAAAACTGACCACAGTTTTAAATGCTTTCGTCCTTTTCACAAAAGTTAGTAATTAGCGTTGGGTTATGCATACATCTACAACTGATATTAAAATCTAACTGTAAAAATTCTTATGACAATTCATTTGGTCTTATCTGGCTTGACCAAATACTACCTTCCCTTTCATTCCTCTCCCGATGCTTCTCCCATTCTCATTCTGGCCAAAATCACTCTGTTTAAGATATATGCTTAACTCCTGAAGACCAGATTTCTTCACTTTTTTTTTTTTTAATTTATTTATACAAGACTGCATACAGTCAGAAGTGCGGGAGGGTAAGAGAATTCACCAGAGCCAGAGCGGCGAACAGAACAGGCAGACTGATGAAGTACACTGCTGAGGGGAGCAGCAGGCAACAGAAGGGGTCTGCACACCATGTGGGACCCTCTCCTGGTGGCTGGGGATCAAACCAGCGCTGCAGAGGCTGCGGGCAGCTTCGCAGCCCAGCGCTCAACCACTGTGCCACCTGGGAGGCCCCAGATTTCTTCACTTTTCCTCAAAAAAAAATCTTTTTCTTATATGGTGGTGGACTATAGTTGAGAGATCCTATAATTCCACAGTACCAACAATAATGTAAGACAATGTTACCTCAATTTAAAAAAATATCTATTTTTTTATACTTCCCATTTACCAAAAACACATTTATTTTGATTTAGAGATAGTTTCTTCATCATTACTTTTTATTTCATACATTAATTTAGAATTTGTAGACTTAAAAGCTTAATTTCTAAATTATAAAAAGTTATGACAAAATTGTTTAGAAAGATTCACAAATAAATTGTCAAGGTTTCTAGAACATATACTTCCTTACAGTACAGTTTCTAGTTGACAGAAGACATATTTTACTCATAGGTACAAATCCTTTAGTCTTCAATAAGTCAAATGTAAACCTAAAAGTTTAAGAATTGGTATTTCAGTCAAATGTTGTAGATATTCAATTAATGTCCATTATTTTGCCTACCTTTAAAATTTCAAGTTAGAGAGACCAATAAAACTATTGCTTGCGAGTTGTATCTCACTCATTTAAACATTTATCTCTCGAGAAAGTTTACTGACCAGGAAACATCAGTTTGACATTTCTGGGTGATGTGAAATTAACAAAAAAACTCCATCATGAGCCTATTGTCTCTTGTCATTAGCCATAAAGCCTCAGGAGACCAAGTCAGTTAATTTTTTTATTAGATAACATAAACTAATACTTGATTGAAATGCAAATAGTATAAAAATACTGCTTCCAATTTGATTACTAAAGATACACAAGTTTCAAGTCAAGCAACTGGATTTTAAAGAATGGTTTATATTAACCAAAATTAACTGGATTACAATTTCATGACAAACATTTTTGGGTTTGTGTTGTATTTCTGAGTTTAGAGATAACTTTTATAGGTGCATGCCATAAGCCAAAAATATAGAGAAAAGTCAATACCAAGAGAAAAGCCCATGATGCTGTCAGCGGTAAACCTATGTTAATACATCAGCCAAGGTGGCCCAAACAAAAAACTGCAAAATCAACACACTCATCCCCTAAACCCCAAATATGAGTGTAACTATAAAACCCCTGACGTTGTTTTCACCAGTGACAACCCATTCAGGATCCCTCTGCATGTGCAGGAGCTTCTCTGTCTTTGCCTGAATCTTCAAAGACCTGCTCGCTGCTGGCAGGAGCTAGCCTGTTTCTCTAACCCTTGTGGCTTTGCTCCCAGGAGTTCGCTTGTGTCTTTAAATAAACTTCCTTGTGTTTGCTAGCTTGCTTACCAAGGTCTGTGTCTTGTGTGTGGTGTTTCAATTCTTCGTTACACCCGCTGAGTTCCCAGTTGGGCATATCACCGCATGTCATATTGGTGATGGATTTTCCGGTTTTTGTTCTCTATAAAGCTCATATTTTGCCAGTTTCGAAAGATAAAAGAAGACTATGTAATTCTGGATTCACAAATTTATTCTTAGTACACGACAGAAACCCTTCCATTAGCCCCTGACTTCCCAAACTTTATATGAACACTCTGCTATAATCTTAGATCTGTGTCTCTATATGTCAATTTTTTTTTCTTCTTGACTGCTTTCAAGAGTTTTTGTGATTGCTTTTCCTGTCCCTCGCACTGTATTAAGTGTTTTTTCTTCTAATCTCCCTGTGTACCTTTGCCTTAAAATAGAGTTTTCTGTTCCTCCCCCAGCACTGAGTGACTTACTTGCTTGGTAACTTGCTGAAAGCTCACAGTTGGGTTGTGTGGGGCTCTTTCCTCCCCCTCTTCCAGGGGCAGATGGAATTTGCCTCTGCTCTTTCCTCAGAAGCATTGCCAGGAGATTCTACAATAGGAATGTTTTCTGTTTCTCCAAGACTTGCTATGACTTTACCATTGTACCAGCTGTGCAATGGAGCTGGCAATGGAGCTAAGGAGCAGGCAGATTTGTCTACATTGTTTGTACCTCAACGATGGCTCTCTCAGATCTCCTGCCTTTTCTTTAACCTGATTTCTAAGTTTATGGTCAAGCCGTATAGAAATAGCTGCTGAGAGAATGTGGATTGCATGAGTGTCTGTGATGACTGTTCTATACCATCACTGTAGCCCATGCTCAGGTTTAAAAATATATCAAGTTGGGCCTCCCAGGGGTTAAAGTCTCAGCATTATCAAGCCATCACCAGCCACTGCAGCATGAGTCGAGTCCTGGACAGGGAGTTGACCCACATGGTGCAGCAGACCTCTCCTGTCATGCACTCAGCAGTATATTTCAGTAGATCCACCTGTTCTGCTCCCCATTGTGTCACTTGTAAATCCTCTCACTTCCTCACCTCTGGCCTACACCCCAGTTACTGTATGCATAAAAAGAATCTTTAAAAAATAAAAATATATGAAGTCAACAACTATCTTTCTCTTTGCCTTAAAAGCAAAGTTTGCTACCACTCTGTCAAAAGTGAAACATTTTGTTTGCCCCAAGTGTTCTTGGAGATACTTGGTATATATTAGAATTAGATCAAATGGTCTCCTTTTAATATTTTGTCCTATTAATTATAGTTGGAACATAATACATAAGAATGATTCTAGTGTTTAATGCTACGTAAATTTCTTAGTTCCTAAAATTAAGCCTAGTTTTTAACCTACCATTAAGGTGAAGAAGAATATTTCCTAATATCTAAACAACTCTGATGCATTCCTGAAAGTAATTAAATACATCTGCTTAGTAGCACCATCCCAGAGAGATTGTTCAAGGGTAATTTGACTGTGATATTTGTCTAACTTGCTGATTTTATAATTTGACCTTAGATTAATGACAAATGTACTGTGTAAATTTAGAGCTATAGATTACATTAACTTGTGTCTTTTGAAAGTGTGAGGTCCAGAGTTATATTCCCATAGGTTCAAATCACAATAACAAATTCTTCTAAGCAGAACAGTGAGAATAAGAACAAAAATTCAAGTCTTACTTTAGCAATTAATTTTTCCTTGACCTTGAAAGGGTAATTTAAACCCAATTTTCTTGTCATGTAAATATTAGGGTGCTCCATCTCTCTTTAAAAAATCATGTCAATTGGGCCTCCCCGGTGGCGCAGCGGTTGAGCGCTGGGTTGCGAAACTGCCTGCAGCCTCTGCAGCCGGTTCGATCCCCGGCTGCTCCCCAGCCACCGGAGGAGGGTCCCACATGGTGAGCAGACCTCTCCTGCCGCCCGCTGCTCCCCTCAGCAGTGTACTTCGGTTCTTCTGCCTGCTCTGCTCCCCGCTCTGGCTCTGGTGAATTCTCTCACCCTCCCGCGCTTCTGACTGTACCCAGTGCATGTATAAACCAACCAACCAAACAAACAAATAACAAATAAATAAATAAATAAGACATGCCTCTAGAAAATTAAAAAAAAAAAAAAAAAAAAAAAAATCATGTCAATTAAGTAGGCAATGGTTTAGATCCTTCCAGGTATATAAACTACTCCCTGAGTGTAAATTACATTGTACTAACTACATTAAGCCACCAGTGCCTGAAATTCAGTGAATTACTGCTCCACTGCACTAAATGTTCCCCTAATGACTTCAAAGAATCAATGTATTTTCAAAAATATGCAGTGTAAATAGTGGGGCTTTTAAAATGTTCTTTACAAAAGTTGAAAGGGGACATATTTCCTATATGCAGCATGTTTTCTCACTACTAGTGGAAACACAAAACTGACAGGAAGCTTGAAAACTAATTAGACTTTACAATACACCTACTGCTTTTAATTTATGAGATGTACTTTAAAGGGAATACAAAATTTGCAAGTTAAGGATACTATTTAAATTCATCATGCTAAACAGAATTTCTGAAGCATAAAGCAAAGGGTGTCCCAAAACACTTGGTAACATAATACCTGTCAAAATACTTGCTAATTAGCCAAATCTAAGAGTAGTTGGTAGTGAATGCAGTTATCCATACTCCAAATTGAGTACATTTTAAGACCTATAAAATATCATTCTATTATCATTGAATAGCCTTTCCTTGAGACCTTTATTATGTACTGTTTTAGATATGATTGCCTCCATGAATAGCTATTCAATACTACTTTTTGCAATTTGATCATAATAGTTTATTTTTATATTAGTGTTTCCATGTTAATTTCCAAATCTGTTTATGTAATTAAGGATATTACTAATAAATATAATTTGATATATATTTTCTTCTTTAGCTGAAGTATAACTACAGGAACACAGGAACAAATTTTTAAATGTCCTTCCTCAATTTTTTTTTTTTAATGAATACACTATGTTGGCTTTATTTTCTCCTCCTAAATAAAAGCAGAGATTATGTTCTTAACTATTTTCTCTCCATTCTGTTCAGGGTTTTTTGCCCTTGTGATATCATCTTCAATTCTGATCAACTGTTACAGAAACCAAAATCTCTTCTCTCTTCTACAGGACCATTAACATTCAAAATAAATTAACATTTCTATACATGCCTGCCTCATAGTCCTGTTAAAAATAAAAACAAATAAACTTTGTTGTCAGTTTGTACTCTTCGCTTATTTATCTCTAGGATGTTCTGTTCCCTAATCATATTTGACTTTTCCAAATACTATCTGTTCTGTAAACTAAATAACATGTTCTTCATGTTATTTGGAATATTTATTAACAAGAAACTCAGTGAAAGTTTCTGGTTCCCGTTGAAAAGATTAACTAAATAAATCCATGCATAGGATGATTGCAGCACACAAAAGTAACAGAGAAAACTGCAAGGAGAAAATATTTGAATTGCTGAGAACTTATTTTTATGTTATTGTCATGATTTATGTAATTTTATCTATAAGTGCCATAGAGGATGGACATTTGTATTGTTTCTATTGTGATTACTGTAATGAAAAAGGTGCATTTTGCATCTCTGTTTATAAATCATTGCAATAGATTTATAGATAGGATTTATAGTATTGCCCCTCAACTCCAAATCCACCTTCTACTCTTGATGCAAAATCTGGCACTCAACGAACTACACTACCCATACATCTTTGTCAGTTTTACTCACCGCCTTTTTCCAGGAGGAGTCACTTGAGGGAAATTGAAAGTTAAGAGGAAAGGGGCTGTTTCCCTCTATCATGTTCATACCAGCATTATTCAGCATGAAAAGTTGTACCAAAGCATCATATTAACCTAGATTCTTTAGGCAATGACTGAAACAGCTCCATTGAGACTCAAGAAATATTCCATCCTCGGACATCAGAGAGATGGTGTTTCATAGCACTCCTCTGAAGTCCTGAGTTTCCAGCATATATAGGTGAACTGTTCCTCAAATATCTGAATGATAACTGCAAAGAACCCATTATGCAACCATCTGATTTCTGGAAACCCTACTTCTTCCTGCTTGTTTTCCTAACTATAGGATGAAAATGCTTCTTGCTTTATATTCTGGTCTTCCTGCCAAAGTGAACTGTTTCCCCTATTAAATTCATCAATTTAAATAGCTAGTATGTTTTTGTTTTAATGACTAGTTTCTGACTGATGAAATACATTTAAACTTCTAGGCATAAACTGCAAAGTTAATTGCCAGAAAGTTTGGGGCACTGTATATTAATGGAATGAATGTATAAAAATGCATTCTACATATTACCTAGTTTATAAATATTTATTAGTATTCTACTTTACAGTTTACTTTAATTCATATTTATTTCATAAAATGACTTTTATAAACTTGTTATTCACGTGCTCTGGCATTTTTAGAGGACTTTGAATTCTTTTGAAAAGATATTTTGCTGAAATATTTTGATTCATTATAATGAACCACTATTTCACACACTCAGAATATTCAATTTTCTAGATAGTATTTGGAGACTTGTAGGAAGAGATGTTCTCCATTTTATGTTTTATACTTGAGAAATTCAGTTTGAGATGATTTTAAAAATGGACCAAATTTTTCTATTTATAAATAGAAATGTATCAGTATAGAAGACTAGCTTTGACAACTTTCAGTCTGCTTATTGGCACCACTCACAAATTAATTGAAAGCACAATAATTATGTAAAAAAATAATACATAATAATATTATGTAACTTACATAACAATTATGTAAAAAATAAGATAGTATATTTTAACCTGCTATGCCATCTTCTACAACAGTGGGTAGATGCAGCTTCTTCGTTAAATATCTAGCACTGAAATTGTTGAGTTATAGAGTTTATATATAATTTCATGGTGTGTAATTAATATTATATAGTTTATAGACAATAGAATAAAGAGATTTAAAGTGTATAGTGTGATGAACTTTTAAAAATGTAGTGATTACCTACATCACCTCTAGCACAAATTAGATATATTTTTTATCATTCCAAAAAGATCCTTTTGCTCACCTTCCCTGAGAGGCTGACCTGGTTTCCATCAGTCTGGTTTAAGTTCACCTGGAATTAGACAGCCTTGCTTATCTCCTGCCACATAATGCTTTTAACATTCATCCATGTATGGCCTCCCCAGTGGCGCAGCGATTGAGCGCTGGTTTGCGAAGCTGCCTGTAGCCTCTGCAGCACTGGCTTGATCCCCGGCCACCGGGCGACGGTCCCACATGGCGCACAGACCCCCTCTGCCGCCCGCTGTTCCCCTCAGCAGTGTACTTCATCAGTCTGCCTGCTCTGCTCTCCCCTCTGACTCTGGTGAATTCTCTCACCCTCCCGCGCTTCTGACTGTACCCGGTGCTTGTATAAATAAATTAATTAATTAAAAAAAAAGATTCACCCATATTAGTCTATCAGAAAATCATTCTTTTTACGAAGAGTGATCAACTGTGTGAATATAACAAAAAATTTATGTATGGATGTTTGTATGTTTTCAGTTACCTTGTATGAAATAAAACATTTTAGAAAATAATAAAAAAAATTAAAGGATTATCAGAAGTTTACCCATATATAATTATTTTCTCTTTATTCAAGAAAAAAATTGTATTATCTGTGTCTTTTCAGCTTTCAGTATTTATTTTTCCTATTCCATCTTTATGTTTTAGCTTTTTAAACCCTGAACTGAAAAAAAAAAAAGTATACACAATACAAGGATCATTGTATTTTTCTAGTTGTTATTTTTTTTATGAAGGACTGTTGGCTTACCTCACTGTAACAACTTAGAGGTGTTAAGTTTACATCTCTTCAAATATGTGACCACACCACATCCACCACAAAAGCACCCATCACCCACCACAACAGTCCATTGGGCCCCCTTCTCTTTTTGCTTCCCATGCTTCACCCTACCCTATGCAAGTCAAGGCTTTGTTTGGTTCAGTTTTGTCTGTTTCACTGTATCTCACATTTGAGTGAAACTGTTTGATATTTGTCTTTCTCATTCTGGCTTTTTGTCACTTAGCATAATTCTCTCCAGTTCCATTTACATTCTCCCCAAAGGTAAGATTTCATCTTGTTTTATAGCAGAATAGTATCCCATTGGGTATTTTTTTCAATATACTTCACAGTTTTTATTTTAAATAAACTTGGCATTTTAGAATAATAGTAGATTTACAGAAAAGTTGTAAAAAGTAGAGAACTTTCATATATCTAGCAGTTTCCCTTTTTTAACTTCTTACATTAGAACATATATTTGTCATGATTAACGAACTAATATTAATGCATCACCTTTAACTAAAGTATGTAATCAACTTAAAATTTGTACTTGCTGTCCATTTTTTGTTACAACATCCTAGCCAGGATACCACATTACCTTTAGAGATTTATTGCCATGTTTCCTTACACTTTTGTCCAATGAGAGAATATGATTAGTTTCTGGTGGCTGCTCTAACAAGTTACTACAAACTTGCTGACTTAAAACGATCAGAATTTATTCTTTCATGGGTCTGCAGGATGGAAGTTTGAAATCAGTGTCCGTGGTGAAATCAGTACTGGTGGCTCCTGTATTCCTTGACTTGTGGCAACCGCTGTCCATTCTTTGCCTCCATGACCTCATCCCCACTTCTGTTGTTTGTGTCAAAGCTCCCTCTGCCTCTCTTTTTTAAAAATTATTTTTTAAAGGATTTTAATTTATTTATGCATACAAGAACTGGGGTATAGGCTAGAGGCTGAGGGGATGAGAGAATTCACCAGAAACAGAGTAGGGAGCAGAACAGGAGGATCTACTGAAATACACTGCTGAGGGGAGCAGCAGGTGAGACAGGAGAGGTCTGCTGCATCATTTGGGTCAGCTCCCTGGCTGGGGATTGAACTCCTGCTGCAGTGGCTGCCTATAGGTTAATAGTGCTGAGAATTAACCCCTTGTGCCACCAGATAGGCCCCTCAGCCTGTCTCTTAAGAGGATACTTTTAATGGAATCTAGAGACCAGAAAGACGATCCAAAGTAATTGTGTTACTCCAGTCTTTAACTTAAACATCTACAAAATCTTTGCTATCTAAGGAAATATAATGTCCAGGGATTAGGAATTGAAATTTGTAAGGAGCTCTTTTTAAGGTTACTGCAGTGTCTGATTACTTAGATACACATTAGAAAACCTATATCACATTACTCATATGCAGAAATGCAGTTTATATTGTGCACAGTTGGAAAATAAAACATAGTTTCAGTTTACCAATTACAGTTTCAGTCTCAGAGGATCATCTCTACTTATCTGGATATAAAATTGCTATTAAAAGAAATTATATGATATATAAATTCAGACTTAGAAAAAACATTAAATGAGATGTCTTTGGAATTAAACTCAAATGAGATGAGAAATCCAAAGATAAAGCTAAGTTTATTATATTTCACAATACATAACAAATGCAATATTAGCTATGTATTTTCTCTTTTATTATATTTTTATGTATTTTCATCTCCACTGGGATCAAAACAAGAATTTTCATGTAAAAAGCAATCTAGATTAAGCATAAAGAACAACTTCCTAACCATTAAAATCATGGGAAGAACACGGATTTCTTTTTTTAAAGTTCTCAAAGAAACTCACTTTTCTTCAAAAGAAATTCCAACTTGTCTGGAAGTATTCAGCTTGAGAATTCCTTGGATATTAAAAAAAGGTAGATAAAAATCTCATAACCTGTATCCTTGTATCAAATATAAAAATAGTTGATATATTGCCATAAATATGGTGAATACTCAAGAGATCAATATAACTAGAGAAACTGAGAGAAACAGCTGATGATTCTGACTACAGGTACAGTATATGGAAATTGACTATCCAATGAATCGGAAGAATATGTATGTACAGGCATTGGACAATTTACATAAATTTTCATTATGCCACTTTGCTTTTATGAAAGACCTACACATTAGTACCTGCTTTTGTTAACCGAAATAATTCCAAAGAGAGTTCTGCTTAAGACAAAAGAAGAAAAATGCAAAGAACCTTCAATGTTTGCTTCTGCAGTACTTGTTTAGAGACAGTGTGCATCCCAAGCAGTCATAGATATGCTGTCAAGCTCCTTTCCTGGCAATCGCTTTATACAGCTTGTGAATTTATCACAACATTCTAATTTTTACTATATGTCAGTGTTGTTTTAGGTTTTATGTGTTATTGGGTATGTTTTGGAGGGTTTTTTTGGGGGGTATGGGAAGAATAAAAAGAATCTATGTGACTTAATGGTAGTTGCTTCTTTGCTTTTATTTACAAAAGATTTCATAGTAATTTCTACTTTTGGTATGTATATACACTGTGTGTGTGTGTGTGTGTATATATATATGTGTGTGTGTGTGTGTGTGTGTGTATGTATTGTAATGTACTGAATAACCATAAAGAACTCAAGCCAATTGCTGATGATATGGCTCACCCCGTATTATCCAAATATATTCATGGGACTGAAGCTCCAAATTTGTTGATTCCTCATCTAGTATGTGATCCTAACAAGTAAGGCAAAACGCCTGTGCCCTCATATATTCACACAAAGACACACACACAAACACAAGAATGGTGAGTGAAAAAACATAATAGTCTAAAAAGATATATTAAAAAAGGTAGGGGAAGTATAAATAGTGAGTATGCAAATAAAAATCAAATACATTAATGTGATTTTTAAAAATATGTCTAATAACCGTAAATACTAGAATATGTGAAATAACGAAGCAAAACACAATTGTGAGATAGTAAAGAACACCATCGAAAACTTGTTAAATCTTGTCAGTTAAAAGTTAAAATGCAATATAGGAAATAAACACCAGTCCCCAAATGTAAACTAATGAGAAATTTACCAGTTCACCTAAAAAGTATAAGATGGAGTTATTTTTTTAAGATGTTTATTTCCATTTCAGAAAAAAATTAAGATGTAACTGCAGCACATCAAAATAAGAGGGCAAAGTAATTTAAAAGCTACCAGATTGAAAAGACAGGTAACCTTCAAAAGAAAGAAAATCCAATTATCATTAAATTGCTCATTAGTAACCATAGGAATAAGTGACTATAATAAGGACTTCAAATAATTGGGGGAAAAAATGACAGACAACATTCTATTTCATGCACAGTAAAATATCCATTCAAGAATACAAAACATTTTCCAGACATGTCCACAGCCAAGTGTTTTACAATGTAAAAAATACATACCAAAAGAAAGATTAATTGAAGAATAAACTACTTCAAAAGCACACATGATCATAGCCCATATAATTTGTAAGGAAGGATATGGTATGCAAGAAGCAATGCTGATTACAGAAATTGAAAAAGTATGCTAAAACTATTGAAAATATTAAAAACAATAAATGTTATTGTACTAAATCATCATATGCAGCAGGTAAGCATTTGATGGCACACATTGAGGCACTTCAAGAATGCAATTAACACATTAGAAAACTAACCTTTGCTCCTAAGTCTCTAAACTGACCTACCAAGAGAGAAAGGTTGGAAGAGGGCTAAGAACAAAGAGGGAAGGGAGCACAATGGACTATGGTGGTGGAATATTGGCAATTTGGTGTTGAGTGGACTGTGGTGGTAATACCTGATTGGGGTATCTAGATAGAAGCTCAATTAAATAAATAAATACATTTAATTATATTTTTCAGATAAATACCAGTGACTTAGTAATAAACACAGCTAAGAATCAACAACATATATGAACAGTTCTAACAATAATTATTAGTTTGATGCTATCTTAAGATATTCATGTGATCAAAATTTGAAAATAAATATAACTGTGAATAATGTAGGAATATGCTGTTCTATATTTATGTTTCAGTTTTAGTTCTATATTTTTTAAATTCAGGTAGCACTGGTTTACAACATTGGACATGATTGAGAAATACAGGATCCCACCTCTTCAAATGCATGTCACTACAGCACACTCACCGCCTAGGCACCCACCCATCATTTTCCACTTTAGTCCATTCTGTCCATTCCTCCCTTTTGCCTCTATGCTTCTCCTCCCCATCTGGTAGCCTTAGTTTTGTAGTCAGACTTCCAGGGTTTATTTTTGGCTTAGCATTGTCTGACCCTTTGCTGTTTTTGTTTTGTTTTGTTTTCTCTACATTCCCCTTAAGAGAGTTATCCTCCAGTATTAGTCTTTCTCCTTCTGGCTTATTTTACTTAGTGTAATGCCCTCTAGTTCCATGCACATTGTTTCAAGACCTCCTCTTTTTTTATTATTTTTATTATTGTTGATTCATATACCATTGTATGTGTGCTGATTAATATTCTGCGGCTTCTTAATCCAATCATCTGTCCTTAGACACTTAGGATGTTTGTATAATGTGGCCATTACAAATCGTGCTGTAATAAACATAGAAGTGATTTGAATTAGTAATTTTGCTTTTGTTGGGTAGATATTTTGGAGTGCAATTGTTAAATTGTATAGTAATTCTATTTTTAATATTTTGAGAACCCACAATACTGTTTTGCAATGCATCTGGACCAGCATACTCCAACAGTGTATGAGGGTTGCTTTTTCTCTACATCTTCATCAATACCTTCTTTTCTGGACTTTTTGATAAGGGACATTTTCACAGTGATCAGATGCTGTCTCACTGTGGTTTTGATTTGCATTTCCCTGATTATTAGTAAAAATGATGGTACCTATTGACCATCTGTCTTCTTCAGAGAAAGGCCTATTTTTGCCCTTCTGCCTATTTTTTTATTATTTGTTTTATTTTTGTTGAATTTTATGAGTTCTTTGTAGGTCCTGGGTATTAATTAGCTCCTTGTCAGATGTATGATGTGCAAATACTTTCTCCCTGTCAACTGTGAGTCTTTTTGTTTTACTGATAGTTTCTTTCACTCTGTAGAAGCTTTTTAGTTTGATGTAATTCCAATTGCTTACTTTTGCTTTAATGTCCTTTCCTTGCCATTTACTTTATTATGTCTTACAAACATATTTCCAAAAGAACTAAAAGCAACTAATTTAGTAAAACCAATTTTTGGTCAGTAAAAATTATTTCAGAATGTAAAGGGGAAAAAAGTATGCAGGTTATCTTATTTATAACCCAACAAGGACTTTAATAGCTCCTCAGTAAGTAATGCTGACTAATACTGATCAGTTTATTCATTTTTCTTTCTAAAATAGCAATTTTATAGTTGTTCAATTCCTTAGCCTTCTGAATTTTGTTTTTGTTTCAACGTAAGGTTTAGAAAATAGTTCCATAGAATTATACTTGTATATTTTTGGCTTTGCCTATTGTTTAAATAATTTGACTGTATTAAAAAGAAGAAATACCACTAGAACTCAAAATATATAGTAATTGTTTAATCAATTGACTTTCAAATATTAAAAGGCATAAAATTAAATATTTCACAATAGCTAAGTATGAACACTCAAAGGTGAAATGATTTGAAATTCATATAAGCAAACAAACAAAACACCTGAGATTTTAAGAGGCACTAAATGAAACACTTTTCTTTTTTGTGATCAAGTTATTATCATGCCAAAAAAAATTTCAAAGACTCTTTCTAAAGAGGAATTTAATGGTACTTATATCTTGCTGGTTCCACTTGATATTCTTTGTCTTTAACTGTAATGGTTCTTCATTTTATTTTATGGAGATCTATTTCTGGTTCCTAAAAGTTTCTATGGTTATGTTTGTTCATTAATGCTTTTTAATGGGCCTCGCTATATTGCTGGTTCCATTTTTACTATCTTGTTCACATCAGGTTCTCACAGCTTGGATCTTACCTTTAGTCATAAAAATTTGAGATTGTGACCTAAACTCTAATGATGTAGAACACTGCATGGCTTTGTAGGACTCAGTGGGATTAATGGGGAATTGTGTACTTTTAATCACACGCTGTAATGAACATATACCGAACTTGGTGAAATGGCCACAAGATAAATAGGCCTATTAGGAGGGAAAGAGATGATGTGCTGAGTCACATAAATAAAAGGATCTTTGGAGAGAAAGCACTACAGATCTCTACTTAAATGTGAGAATCCCACTGAGTATTCACAATGTGCTCATAGTTAATGGCCATAAATAAGCATACAGTCTATGCAGAATAATTAACTTTTATATCTTTATGACAGAGTGTGATAGGAGAGATCCAAAGCAATTCATGAATAACAAAGCATATGGAAGAGGAATATGTCTTCCAAGATTAAATATACCGTTTTTATTAAAATTGAAAAAAATAAAAATAGTAGATTTGAGATGTGAACTTGTTTTGCCCCAGTTTATCTTTTGACATTCATCATGGAAGAAAAGATGTTAATAATAACCTAAAGCACAATGTAGAGAAAGATTCTGGACTGCTTTCATTTTCTCATGTTTTATCCCACACCCACAATGATTCTTTATAAAAATTGACATTTCTCTTTTACAAGAAATATATTAATGGATTTAAAGTTAGAAATAAGTAAGACTAGGTTGGTAACCAGCTGGTCTGGACTCCCATTAGCTTAGAACATAAAGGTTAATTTTTTACTCATTTTTTTATACCTGGTTTTGGTTGGGCCAGGAATACAAACCATCCTGATGTTATGCAAGGACTTAAGCATGATTAAGCAATTGTATTTCTTAAGCATAGAAAATCAATGCATACAAATTTAATGATATTAATTGAAAATCATCTGAAATCTCTCTCCTCTTTTTGCACATTTCATTTTTATCCTATAATCTTTATAGTAAGAAAACACTGTTGATGTAAATACTGACAGACACTTGAATAATTTAAACCTTTTGATAAAACTTTTTTTCATTTGCTTGCTTTTATTTATTTAATTTGTGATGACTTTCTACAAAATGTAAATCCATATAAAATAAACTTAAATTTTATTTATATAGAAGAGAAATCTATATAGAAATAAGATCAAGTTAAGACAACTCTCAGAGCCAATCAACTGCATGTATAGGAAACTATATGATTATTTCATTTGGGATTAATGTTAACAAGAAAATTTGTGAGACCTGTAAGTAAAAATAATTTTAGTAATTACATATAATGAAAATAGATGATCTCTGATATAAATCTGTATTTTCTATGCCTTAAGCAGCTGGAAGGAGTATTTAACAAGACCGTAATGCCCCTTAGAGTTAAGTTTCAGGCTTTTCATATCTTGGGTGATACTTATTTGGTATCTCTTTGCCTATCTTTTTAAATAACTACTTGAAGTCACTGATAGTCCTTATGATCCAGAGACATCATATTCAATTTTTTTAAAAAGATTTATTTATTTATTTACATAAGAACCGGGGTACAGGCCAGATGTGCCAGAGGGTGAGAGGATTCACCAGAGGCAGAGCAGGGAGCAGAACAGGCAGAAGGACCAAAGACAATGCTGAGGGGAGCAGCGGGCGAGACAGGAGAGGTCTGCTTGCCAAGTGGGTTGCTCCGAAGCCGGCCGGGATCAAACCAGCACTGCAGAGGCTGCGGACAGTTTCGCAGCGCTGCCCTCCACTGCCTGCACCACCAGGGGAGGCCCATGTTCAATATTTTCATGCATTAACTTCCATAGGAACATTTTCCTTCTCTAGCATGCATTTTGAAATTCTGGCTGTCAGGTCACTGGTTAATAAGAAAAGCTTCATCCTTCTAACTCTCTCTAGATTAACTGGACTGTCTCTATGCTCTGCTTATTGAACCAGCAGAAAAAATATTTAAAAAGTCAGGACTTAGGGAATGACATCCTGTTTATAGTCACAGTCAAATATGAATCTTCCACTGCGGGGGGCCTCCCTTGTGCAGTGGTTGAGCGCTGGGCTGTGAAGCTGCCCACAGACTCTGCAACACCAGTTCTATCCCCGGCCGCTGGCAAGGGTCCCACATGGCTCGCAGACCTCTCCCGCTGCACCTGCTGCTCCCTTCAGCAGTGTACTTCATCAGTCTGCCTGTTCTGATCCCCTCTCTGGCTCTGGTGAATTCTCTCATCTTCCCGCGCTTCTGACTGTACCTAGTGCTTGTATAAATAAATAAATAAATCTTTAAAAAAAAAATCTTCCACTGAGTAGCATTATGCAACATATTGCTCTTCAAAGCATTCATGTTCCACATGTGACTAACCCTCTTGAAAGCAATAATCCTTTAAGATACATTTACATTAAATATATTTACATTACATATTTTTCCAATTAAATACATAAAATAAAGTGAATTTTTATCTTTTTTTCTATTTAATCTTAACAATTTCAACTGATATTATGGTTCTTCCATTCTAAGAACAGAAATAAATTAATTAATGCTCAATATCCATTATTTCAATAATTCAGAGTAATGCAAATTAACTTTTTATAAGCAACTAAGGAATCCAATTTTTTAATGTAATTGTTACATTTTTCTTCAGCAGCAATGGTCTGAAGCATTATATTAAAGTTAAAAGCATGTCTTTCTAGATCCTGTCACACAGTATCATGTAGGTCAGGATTTTATAGACTGTAAAGTAGCATTTCATAGAATGTTTTTGAAAGTATTTTTCTAAATTCCCATCAATATATACATAATTTTAAAAAAATGTGCTGTATTAGCTTTCAGAATTACATCATTTCCCAAAAAGTAATATAATAATTCAGGAATTGAATTATATCTTTTAAAAAGTAATAGTATTAAAGGTCCTGAATTTCTGTATCAACGGCAAATGAAAAGATATACAGTTAGTATGTTCTGTAATTGGTGAGCCCATGGAATTCTAGCATATGGCAGTTAGGCTGAGAAAGTCAGAGAAAATTGGCCACATAGAGGACTTAAAGAAATATGTCAATCATTTCTTTAGATATGTTACATTTTGATATAAACACTGTATATAACATGTAACATTTAAAAATGAAAAAGTATAACATAATATTAAGATGATTTCAGTAAAAATGTCCAACATTACTTGTTAAAGCTATTAATTGCTTATGTGATGTATGTGGTGTGTGTGTATATACATATATATATATATATATGACTACACACACACACAGAAATTACTTTTAAAAAGAGGGAAATAAAAATAGCATAGGGGCCTCCCTGTGGCACAAGGGATTAAGTCTCAGCACCATGAAGCTATCAGCAGCCACTGCTGTAGAGTTCAGTCCCCTGGCAGGGAGCTATCCACATGGCGCAGCAGACCTCTCCTGTCGCCTGCTGCTCCCCTCACAGTATATTTCAGTAAATCTGCCTTTTATGCTCCCCATTCTGTCTCTGGTGATCCTTTCATCTCCCACACCTCTGACCAATACCCCAGCTTTTGTACACATACATAAATGAAAAAAATCTTTAAGAAAATAAATAAATAAAAATAACATAGACATGTTTAGAGAAAAGAAAGTACTCATTTTTTTAAATGAGGACGTAATACATTTATTTCCAAGCATACAGTATAGAATTTAAGCTTAACCACTTGCATTTATATTAGTCAGGATTCAATTTAGTTGTGTTTATTCACTAATCATTACAAGCAGAAATTTTCATTGAATTTAGTTGATGAAAGTTTTTTCTATGTTTTGTTTATTTTTCCTATTTTCACATTCTTTAATGTTGAAAGTTTTACTGTCCTTCAGATGACTTTGGATATGTCAAAGAAATTTTTTTTTTCTATTGCATTTCTTTACTAGTTTCCATGATGTCTGCATGAAACACATAAGAATGAAATAAAGAATATATCCAACATAATGGAACTTGGCTCACAAAACAAGTAAAAATCCTCTAAGAAAAGATGAAAAACAGCATACAAATCCAGGGGAAAAAAAATAGCAACTGACAATAATACAACTGAAAATGATACCAAGGCCAAAATTCACAAACCCATCTAACTAAACAGATCCTTCTTTCAGACTTAAATTCTAGTAAGAATAAATATGTTTAATGTTATGCTTAACTATAAAGTGTAATATGAATACAGTAAGATTTTTGGTAACTAAGTAGCACCATCGTGTGTACTGATTGCTATAATATTCCAATCTCTGAATTCTCTGTATTTCATTTGGTATTTCTTCCATAACCTCTGTGCATCATCAGATATTTACTGATTTTTACATTGGTTGCTGGTTAATCTAAACTATATTATCATGTTTATGATGAGGAAAATTTGAATCTATGACCCTACTTTTTCAAAATTCTAGTGGCTATCATAAAATGGGTGAATTCCTTACCACACAGACCATTTTTTTTTTACATTTCTGTGTTCATATACCTCCAATGTTTATACATATTTGTTCCATTTCAGTTAAATTTGAAATTAGCACAATTTACAGAGCTTGTAGCACATTTTAAAAAAATTTCTATGTTGCTTTGGCAGGACAAGATGTGATAGCAAAATAATGAAAAGTGCCATGAAGGCAGAAAGTTCTAAGTGCTAAGCATGATTCAGTACTTACCAATTAAACATATGAAGTTTAGGTTTAAAAAATGTCTAAAATGACAAAAAAAATCTAAATGATAATTCTATTATGCATAACATCTTTGAACTCAAGCTCTGGATTTTTAAATTGGGTTAACACTCCCTTTGTTTTAAAGAGGAAAGCTAAGGCAAAATTAGCATAGTGCTTGGAATACCTAAAGGACAAAATAAATAATAGCTATTTTATTAATTCAGGCATATCTCTATATTTATTTCATTGTGTTTTACAAGCTGCCATTTAATCCCTCTAGGATTAATTTAAATGCAAATGTTGTATTCAGATCTTAGTAGTGCATATTGGGAAAAAAAAAGGTTACAGCTTTGAAATAATGATAAATACTCTATTAACTTTAATTGTTATTTTCTAGGAAGCTTGCAAGAGAGTATGACAAGAACATCACCATAGGCAAAGGTCTATTAGCCAACTAGACCAATAAAAATTATACCTCTTGTCAAAATTGAAAGGGCCAGTAATCATTAAGAACCTAATAAAGAATCACAGTATTAATTTAAAAGTTTATTTTTATTCACTTGTGAACCTTGGGCTAACTCCATGAAGTAAATGGAAATATCTCCTGTCTAGTTTCCCTCCCTGTCTTTGAGAAAAGAGAGTAAGGTTGACTCTCCAGTCAAGAAATCAATTATTAAGCACATGAACATTGTTTTAATTTAGAAGAAATTTGTTTCTAAAAGTTTGCACTGCTGTAGTTGAATTGACTCATTCCCTCTGAACAATGTCTACTATTATAAATCTACCCACTCTCTCTTCATCAGTAGCAATATTTTTGTTTATTTAGGAAAGTCTTTAAGTACATGACAAAATAGCAGCATCTCAACCTATATATTTTTCATTACTTTAAATTATATGTATTCATTTTATATTCTACCATTTTTCTCAGATAATTTATTTGGGAAAAAGTAAAAAATAGAAACTGAAAACACACAGATACAAAACCTCAGAAATATTGCTTGGTAGATAAAACTCATTAATAGCCTATATAGCTATAAGGCTTATAATAATGCTAAATGAAATGATAAAAACCAAGTAACAACTTTGCAAATCTCTGTCTTTCAAGAAAAATTTAGAAAGTAAAATTTAGAAGGAACATTGAAGATAAATCTTAACGTTAGTGAAATCTACCAGCATTAGTCTAATATAATACCTCATTAAAAGATAGCTTTACAAATGCTAATCTCAGCTTCTAACAGTATGATCTTCATTAAAAGTAGATTCCCCTGCTCAAACGGGGAATCCTGACATTAACTTGAAAAGCTATATGTTCTTGCCTTAAATTCCCTTCCTCTATTTCAAATTCTCTGGGGAATATACCACAATTAATGAGCTATAGGGTTATTTTTTCTTGATCTCCCCTTATTATATTTTCCACCTTCTTGATTCAGCTCTTATCATTATTTTGTCTCTAATAATATGATTAATGGTTAATAGGTTGAGAAGACACTTGAAAACACATGGTTTTATCACCATGTCATTTGATTTCCTATTATAATATGATGCACTCTATATAATCAATTATAGAATACCCTGAGAATATCATTGTGATGTGTTTGATACCTAAAATATACATCCTGTTTATAAAATAAATATCTAACATTTACTGAGAGATTATTGTGCTTCAGACATTACTTTAAGTAGTGTTTAGCTATATATGAAGGAGCCCAGTGCAGTCCCATTTATTGATAAAAAAATTAGGAAATCAAAAGAATATAATTAGCTAACTAGCATAAAGTTCAAATGTTAAGATTCAGTTGACACAGCCTGCCTCCAAAGTTGTGTTCTGTTCCTTCACCCATTTTATTTTTGTCTCACCAAGTGCACAGGTATTACCCATGCTACCCCTCTGTTATATTGACAACAGCTGAAGTGTAACGTACTCCACAAATTCAATCTGTTGTCAAAAAGAAATAATCATTGTATTAGGAGATTTTCTTAGATATTTACCTTTGCAATTTAGGTAACTGATACCTTTTTTAGCTTGGCCATATCAAAACTGTCGATAAATAATGTATTTCTAAAAACATGCAGTGACGCAAACAACAACATAGATAGCATCAAAATCTCCATTTTTTCCATTTTATTGTGATACAAATTTTGATTTGATTTCCAATTGCTAGTCAACAAGAAAATGAGTAATATAAATATTCATTTATTTTCAATTTATAGAAATATTTATAAATTGCCAACTTTTAAATTGTTTTGGCTATGCTTTCTATTAAAAAAGAAGACTGAACAACAACAAAGCTAATTTCATCCAGGCTTTTTAGCTAAATCAAAAGGAAACAAGCTGTATTAGATGTTAAGTTGAAAATGATTAAATGATCTGCTCTGTTATATCTTACTACTCTTGCATATGTTATTAACTGAAATAGATGATCTTATACCCAGATTCCCTGGAGCAACTTGAATCTTCTGAGTATTAGTCAGAATAACAAGACATCATTTGTTACAGAGATAGATCTAGAAGTTAAATATCTCAACTCAGTAAATCTGGTTCTGTAGAGTCACTGGAAACTTGGTAGAATTTAATAAACCAAACTCAGGTTTTTCCTATTCACCACAGAACCGTTCCTAATTTTCTTAAGAATAAGTCTTGTCTAAAAAGGGCTCATTAGCATTTTAGCATATCATCTCATTTGGAAAAAATGGCATTTTTTTTTGCATATTGATAATTGAAAACCTTTTTTGATCAGGACTTTGGTTCTGTGTGGACTGAGTAATAGCATAAGCAGCTTTCATCCTCAGGGCAATACTAACTTTCAGTACTTTGACAAACATATGAGAACAATAGAGGATAACTAATACTCTCTTCAAGGTCCAGAAAGGACAGAGAAGATAATTGTATTGCTCCTCATTATCTCATTTTGTGTCTGCCCAGCTGTAAGACATTGGTCTTACAACCCGTTTTGTAACCTGCATCAATCTCTAGACATCACTCACACTTCATGTGCAATATCAGTCAGTGTAGGAAGTATCTCCACCTGGAATAATAGAACTTACCTGCTTAAACTTTTCATACAGGTTGGCAATTTAAAATCTCTTCATGATAATAGAATTTCTCAGTAACTCTGGGCCAAGATGAAATTTTGTAAACTCTCAGGAATACCATAATCCATTTGATCTGTTCCTAAAATACTAAGAGAGAAAAGTAGGTATAAGGAAAGGATCAGCAGATGAAAGCCTACAGATGCTAATGCTACATACCTTTGTGGATTTCCAAAGGCCGATGTTTGTTGTCATTAAGCTAATACCATGTTATAATCAATAAAACAACAACAATAAAACAGCAAGCTAATACCATTTTATAATCAATAAAATAACAATTTATAATCAATAATAACACAAACGGTTATTAATAAGGATATACTACATCCCAAGGCTTGTTTTAAGTTAACATTAGCTCTTTGTATTTTATCTATGCACATAAAGGACTTTTTTGCACAAATTAAAGAAAAAGGAAACCATGATTTAGAGTTTGAAAGTTCGCTAGTAATTGAAACATGGACCCAATACTCATGTGACTATTAATCTATGATTCAAGTAACAATTCAATGTTAACTGAAAGTGCAAATTGCTCACAATTAGAAAACCTACAACATAAATTGGTAGAAATTCTATGTACCACAGTTTGGCAATATACACCACAGTATAAAAAAACTAAATACTTTTACATTATATATACATGAAAACTTTTATGATCCATATGTTAAACATCCACTGCAGCATTTTTTTTTAAAGATTTATTTATTTATTTATTTATACAAGCACTGGGTACAGTCAGAAGCGTGGGAGGGTAAGAGAATTCACCAAAGCCAGAGTGGGGAACAGAGCAGGCAGACCGACAAAATACATTGTTGAGGGGAGCAGCAAGCGTGGCAGGAGAGATCTGTGCCATGTGGGACCCTCGCAGGAGGCCGGGGATCGAACCGGCGCTGCAGAGGCTGCGGGCAGCTTCACAGCCCAGCGCTCAACCACTGTGCCACCAGGAGAGGCCCCACTGCAGCATTTTTAATAAGAAGAAAACATGATACACTGCAGTGGAGTTACTTAAAAGAATGTAAAAGATTAGTCTCTGCTGATTTGTAAAGATCTTCAAGGCATATTGCTAATTTTTAAAAAGTTAAGCTTGGAGCAAATAATGATGATGTCTGAAGTACAGAAAACAAAAAAGGTGAGCCCCACTTTTGTCTGAGTTACTTAACTGGAGAGCGCTTACACACCTTGTGCAGAGCCCTGAGTTGAAGAGCAGGAACATAGAATCCGAGTGGGTCAAAGTGCTTAGGTTTCACAAGAGTGAATAACAGAGAAGAGCTGCCGTGAGGAAACTCTGGAAATCTGCAGAAGGGCCCAATCAAGTCAGAACATGCTGAGGAAATTAGTGTTAACACTTGGTAGGATAAGCTAGTTTGAGAAAACAAGCTAAAACTCAGGAAAAATCCATCAAAGAGATTAGAATTAACAATACACAGGGCTCAAATAATAGTTGAGTGGCACACTTCACAGACCTTGGGAGAGTTGATAGAGTGCTCAGATGTATTTCACCATAGCAGTGTTGGAAATTAGTTCAAAACACTGATTTTCTCTCAAGTAACACCCATAAAAAACAGAATAATCAAACACCTCCTAAATAATTGAACAAAATACTACATAAAGGTTCAGTAGTATTTTTAGGAAAACAAATGTTCAGCATAGAGCAAAACTCAAAATTATTAACTTTCAAACATAAATTAGTGAGCAAACAATCAGAAAATAAAACCAATAGGAGAAAAATCAGTCAAAACCACTATAGAAAATATAGTGATGACAAAGTTCATAACAATGATATTAAAAACATTCAATGACTGTTAATCACATGTTCAAGAAGCTCGAAAAGTGAAATAAGTCAGAAGGAGAAAGATAAATACTGCATGGTGTCACTAATATGTGGGATATAAGGCAACTAAATTTTAAATGGTGATATAGAGACAAGCTGAAAAACTAACTCCTGATTGCCAACCACAAACTGGGTGGGCTGGGGGAGAGGTAAGAATAAAGAGGGAAGAAAGCACAATGGTCTATGGTGGTGGTGGAATATGGGTAGTTGGTGCACTACAATGGTGATACCTCATGGTATAGCACCAATATTACCTCAGTGAAAAATTAATTAATTTTAAAAATTAAAAGTAAAAATGGTAAAATAAATTAATTAAAATAAACATGCAAAGTTTAGAAATAGATGTTTTCAGTGATTCAAGTTGATTAGAAACGAGAGCAAAAACCTCTCATTAAAATTCTATGGGTGAATTAAGATTAGGAGCTAGACATTGCAGAAAAATATCGTGATACAATAGAATCAGTCAGCAAAAATGAACAGACTATTACAAATGTGGGACAATTTCAAATGGCCTAGTTTTCAAGTAAAGAGAGATAGTGAGGGAAGAGAAAGTGGTTTAACAGAAAATACTGGAAAAAAAAAATAATGATGAAAAATATTCTAAATTTTATGAAAACTATAAACCTAGAAATCTAAAAACAAAAATTTAAAGACCCAATAAGGGTATCAAAATATAGGAAACCAGACATATGGGATCATTTCAATCATATAAAATAGAAGAAATGCTAAAGAATGGGTTTTGACAGAACATGATTACAAAAGGCAATGAGGCTATTGGCCAGGTGAGAGATAAATTCATTTCTTGATTTCATGATCCTGGGTTAGACACACATTGAAATTTGCTAATTTGTACATTTTAAATATGGGAAATTTATTGTATGTTAAATATATATTAATAAAGCTGTGAAAAATTGAACAGAGATTATCTGAAAAGAAGATAAAAAGCATACTGTGTGTGATGTGTGTGTGCTAGTTAACTCTATTTTTTCATATCTGCTCTCTCTCTGTATATGCACATACATAAATAAATAGACATATTTATATGGCATTTTTTGAATATGTAATGCATATTTTTGAATATGTAATTACTGGTAAGCAGAGTTGTGGAGAAAATATACAAAGAAGGTAACAAAGAAGAAGATATATGTCAGCAGAGCTGGTTGCAAAAACGTAATTGAGAAAGCTAGTAGGGTAATCCAAATGAGAATAAGGTTAGTAAAGTGTTATTATGAACAGGGAAAAATATCTGGAATATGAATATGTGGGGATCATTTTATAAGCTTCTTGTCACCATGATATGACTATTAGTGAAGTGATTTTCTGGAGTTACGGAAGTGGACTGATTATATATATACAATCATTCAAGGTACCACATTTATCATATGAGAAATTGTTCCTCAACAGAGATGGTGATGTCCACTAAAGAAATACTGTAGGTAAAATAATTGAGCAGAACTACTCGCACATAATGAGTAGATTTCAGGATAGTAAGTATCTTGCAAAGTAAGGACAAATCATGCAAAGCAAAGAATTAACTTACTTCTAACATGACCTTCAAATGAACTACCTGATAATTAGGAATGTGATTTTTTTGTGACTAGAAAATAAATCTATTTTGCATATAAAATATAAGGGCTTTGTTTCATAATGTCTGGTTTAACATGCTCTGTGATTTTTATAAGCACATTTATCATTAATTGGGGGGAAATACATTTTATATCTCAAAAATGATTACTAAGAATCATCTCTCTGTTTGCCAAAATAGCATTTTCTTTTTTTTTTTCAAAATAGCATTTTCTATGGTGAAACAATGTCTGGTATTTAAATACCCCTAACAGTACAATTGTATTTGATATGCATTTCTAGCAGTTTATTATATAAACATTCACAGTTTATTATATATTCCATGTCTACATCTCTTTACAAAGTAAAAGTTTGGATTCTTAACCAATTCGTAGTCTCCTACCATAATGTTATTACAAGGGATGCATAGAAGATTAAAGATACTACAAATGAACATGATAATGTCACATTACATACTTTTTTCCATACTAGCTGAAATATTTAAACAATGTGATTCTCTCCACAATGATTTAAAGTATCTTCCAATCGATAGTGCTTTCATTGCATTGTGTTATTTTTGTTGAATAAAATGAATGATAAAAAATGTTAACACCTATAATATTAGAAAATAATTAATGTGATGTGCTGATCACTACATTATTAGTATGGTGATAGAAGGAACTCTAAATGAAATAATTTATTCTGTTCCATTGGACAATGATATGGTCTCATGAAGAATCAATGGAATGGTGAAAATGTTGAAAATCAGCTGTGTAATGAACTGCAGTGAAGCAAATTTTCATTGAGTTGATGAAATCACACAGCATGATAATGAAGTTTGATACTTGCATTTGTATAAGTAGAAAAAAGTGGAGAAAAAGATAATTCCAGTGTTTATGAAAGTGAATATAATTTTTCATTTAACAATATCTTTAAATATGCACTATGGAGAGCTGTGTGGAGATTTCTGGACCTACTAAACATAGAGCTTCCATATGATCCAGCAATTCCACTCCTAGGTATTTACCCAAAGGACACAGAAACATCAATTCCAAAGAACACCTGCACCCCTAGGTTTATAGCAGCACTATTTACAATAGCTAAGCTTTGGAAACAGCCCAAATGCCCAAAAATAGATGACTGGATCAAGAAGATGTGGTACATATATACCATGGAATATTACTCAGCATTCAAAAAAGATAAACACATGCAATTTGCAGCAACATGGATGGCGCTGGAAGGGATCATGCTCAGTGAAATAAGCCAAAAAAAAAAAAAAGAAAAATACCGGATGGTCTCACTCATAGCAGGAATCTAGAAAACTTAAATAAGGGACCAGGAAAATGAATATAAGAAAATCAAAATCAAAATCAACAAAAAACTATGAACCAGAGACACTTTTTGGGGAGTGGGGGGCGGGAGGGGAGGGATTGGGGTCAGAATGGGGGGTTGCAATTGTATGGGGAATATAAAAATAAAATTTTTTATTTAAAAAAATAAATATGCTTTATTGGAAATATGCTTATATTTATAAGCATATTTTATAAGCATATTCACTAAATATACATTAGAAGAAATACCACTTACCAGCAGGGTGAATATTGGCCATTAAAAAAAAAAAAAAGCCTTGTATGCGTTTAACATTTCTTTTTTTTTTTTTTATGAGCAACATAAGACACGAAGAATTATAGAAAACATAAGTTGAGAAGAATTATCACTGTCACAATGAAAAGTAATTTCTCAAATAATAAATTTTCTCTAAGGCTACAAATTAAGATTTTAGTAAGTATTAGCATTTTTACCTATAAATAGAAGTATTAAGGGTTTCAAAAGAATTGCTAAAAAATACTGTGAAAAAAATCATAGAATTTTACTTAAAAGGTCAACATTGGGAGGGAAATGTTAAATTTTATATCATATTTTATTTACATGTGTGAAGAAAAATGAATACCATTTATGCTAACAGAATATAAAAATTATCTTCATTAGTAATTTATTATAACATTTATCGGTTATTTTATTTTTAAAAATTATGTTTATTCTCTAAATGTTTTCAGTTTTTAGTTAGGGAAAGGCTTAAATTTACTGATTTAAAAATATATTGCTCTTTTTGATATATTAATTTATGTAATTAATAGGCTTTAAAAATTGCCTGAATTGGCATGATTAGGTTGAGTGATTAATGCATCTGAAGCAGATGTAAATCATGCTAGCCAAATCTCAGGAAAAGAAGCTCAATCTAACGTTAATAATTTTAATGATGAAAATATTTAAATACAGTTAAAATTTACATATACACTTTTTTGGGGTTGATTTCAGTTAAGTCAACAGTTACAACAAAAGCAATAAAATTATGGAATAGAGGGCCTCCCCTGGTGGCGAGGCAGTTGAGCGCTGGGCTGAGAAGCTGTCTGCAGCCTCTGCAGCACTGGTTCGATCCCCAGCCACCAGCGAGAGTCCCACATGGCGCGCAGACCATTTCCTGCAGCCCGCTGCTCCCCTCAGCAGTGTACTTCGGTCCTTCTGCCTGCTCTGCTCCCCGCTTTGGCTCTGGTGAATCCTCTCACCCTTCAGCGCTTCTGACTATACTCAGTGCTTATATAAATAAATAAAATCTTTAAAAAAACATGGAATAGAGACTTAAGTATTATTTCTAAGACAGATTTACAATCAGTTCTTTCATTTGTGATAGAATCTTCTTCCTGGAGATGAGAGTACTTGGCTCTTTGCCCTATCTCTCTTTGTCATGTGAAATTCTTGATTGCTCCTTCCTTTTTCTGTAAGAATATTCCTGGATGGATATTTTCTTGCCTCTCACTGAAGGATAAATACTTGCCTTTTCTGTTGAGCAAGAATCCTCCCAGCTCTTTCATGAAATCTGCTTTGTTTATTGATATCCTATTACACATAATTATGAAAAAGTATAATACTACAGTGCAGCTTCCCCCTCTTCTGACTATATATGTTCATTATGCACTCTCTTTCCTTTGGAAAACTTTTGTTTTTCCAACTTCCTATACATATCTCAAATTTAAGACCCTTCATTGTGTTAATATTTAGAGTCACTTAGTTTTTCTCTTAAGACTTCAGAAGAGGGCCTCCCTGGTGGCGCAAAGGGTAAAGCAATGCACTATGAAGCAATCTGCAGCCTCTGCAGCACGAGTTCAATCTCCGGCCGGCCAAGGAGCTACCCACATGGTGTAGCAGACCTTTCCTGACTCGCCCACTGCTCCTCTCAGCAGTGCACTTTGGTCAATCTGCCCGTTCTGTTCCCCACTGTCTCTGGTGACTCCTCTCAGCCCCCGCATCTCTGGCTGTACCCCAGGCTTACATGCATAAATAAATAAATCTTAAAAAAAAAAAGACTTCAGAAGAAACCTCCTCCATGTCTATACATTTCAAAAATAGCAATCTAGTTCTTAGCATGAGTTGAAACTCAGTTATAACTAAGGGATCTTTCATGGACTTAATTGCAACTACAGCTGCTTTGCTACCAGTAAGAATATTTGCAGTCATTGTGGGTTGCAGGAGTACACATGACTTTCCTTGTATCTGTTTCCAATAAACACATATGAGCCTACCTATAACTTTACCTGGTACACTTAGGGCTATCCATTCTGTAAAAACAACCTGAGGACTTTCTTCTTCCAGCTGGATGGAAAACATCACCACCAAAAGGATGCATGTTCATCTTCATACGAAATTCCCAAGTAAAAATTTATAGGATAATTATTTCCATGAAACCTGGGTAGCCCTAATAACATATTTTATTTGTAGTAACCATGACTACAGGTATCTGCCTGTTAATTGAGTTGAACCCTATTATCTAACTAATTATATTAGTCCCTATTAGTAATTAATCAGGCTGCCTTCTTTTCTCATCTTTATTGCTCTATTACCTTGGTTTGAATTTTTTAGATATTAAGGACAGGAGATGTAAATATTCAGTTATGTTAATAATGAAATAAATTTCCTCACTGATACAAAGCTCAATATCCAATAAGAAAACACATTTGCTTATTATTCTCTTATTTTCCTTTTGAAATATCGCATATCCACATGTATAAAATGTACAATGTTTCTCATTTGTCAGCTTCATATAAAAGATTCACATTAATGAAATAAATGAAATAAAACCTCTAAAATATTCACATTGAAGACCCTTTGATTAGTCTATAAATTACTTAGACAAAAATCCTAGGTATGCCTTTCCTATCCATAGGCTCTAAGTACGTACTACTACCTGAGATAGAGGATTTAAAATCACATAAATCACATCAGATTAGGGAAACCATTACATAGCGAAGAAAATTTAGGATTTACTCAGGGACTTAGAATCTGTTGTCATGAAAACCCAAACCATCCTGAGCTGACCAGCAGGTCAATCATTTGAACAATCTGGTAAAGATGTAGCCGAAACTCCCCTCAGAAAATTTAGTTTACAAATAAGAGGCACTATTTTTTTAGGATGTACTGTGCACATTCAGTTGAAGACATCTTTATGTTATTGCATATGAAATATGCAATATCCCTTCACTTGCATACAGAATATACAATATTCCTTTATTTGTCATTATTCCCAAAATACCCCTGGGGAGTTTTCACTTCTGGCTCTCACAAACTTTGCTTCAAAAAATTATATGTCCTGGGCCTCCCTAGTGTGGCGCAGTGGTTGAGCGCTGGGTTGCGAAGCTGCCCGCAGCCTCTGCAGCGCCGGTTTGATCCCCGGCCACTGGGTGAGGGTCCCACATGGCGCGCAGACCCCTCCAGCTGCCCGCTGCTCCCCTCAGCAGTGTACCTCGGTCCTTCTGCCTGTTCTGCTCCCCGCTCTGGCTCTGGTGAATTTTCTCACCCTCCTGCACTTCTGACTGTACCCAGTGCTTGTATAAATAAAACAAATAAATCTTTAAAAATATATATATAGGTCCTGTTCCCCAAAAGGGATGTACTTTTTATCAGGAGTCACAACATGAATCCCCCTCCAGCTGCCAGTGAGGTACTTCCATTCACAGTGTCCAGGCAGCAGTAGTCAAAGGCAGGCGTGAGCATCTTAGCAAGGCTAACCAACTCTAAGCATCTCAGAAGGTATGTTGCTACAAGTGACAGGAAGGACTGGACACAGCAGCCAGATAAGCCACGTGGCATCCCTGCATACTACAAATTAACCCCTAAATCAGCATTAGGCTGATTTGTGCCTAGCGTCTCAGAATTCTTAGGGATGGCAGTCTCGATCACAGAGAAGGTAGAAACTGAGTTGAGGGAAATTTGGAATGAAGAGTGTAGAACAGAGATCATGAGTCGTCCACAGAATGGACTTTGATAGGTACAGTGATGTGTTCATGAAAGACCCTTGTGAGGGATAATTTGTTGCCCTCGCTGTCAGGAGACAATATGCAACTTTAAATTTCTTCAAGAATTGCCACAATTGTTCTCCTAGGACAGGCCACATCAAATAAGTTGTTAAGATCCACCATGAAAGCTTGTTCATCTGTGATCCCCATATACTTCCAAACTTTCTGTAAAGTTATAAAGTCAATAATTGCAGGCAGACCTCTAACTTCTCCCAAATGTATTTCTTCCCGGCCTTTTCTTCGAGAGATTGATAATTGATATTGCCATGTGTGCCAACTTCCATCTCTGCATCTGCTTCTGGGCAGCCCAGCCTACAAATGAGCTCATAATGAAATGGGAACCAGTTGAGACCAGTTTCTGCAGTCTCCTATGTCATAGTGCCAATATTATATAATGCGAACAAAAAAAGTATAATGCACACAGATGCAAAAAATATCTCTTACTAATGTATACCTACTTTTAAATAGCTCAATAATTTTTGAAATATATTTAGTGTTGTGACAACACTACATTTACTTTTAATTCAAGTGTCCCCACCCTTCACGATCTACCTCTGCTCTCATTAAAGTGGCACTTTTTTCAAAGAGTATGAAAAGGCTTACATTTTCTTCTCAGAAGAAAAAGGCATAATCAAAAACCTTGAGGTACCTTCTCAGAGCTTTTAAGTACATAGAAAATAGGAGCTTATTATTCATTTGCCCCTGAAACAATCATTGATATGCAGGAAGAGGGGGGAAGTAGTGTTTGCTTGTTCTTATCACTAAAAATGTAATGTGAGTACATAATCTATTTTAACGTGCTAAAATGTTTTTTAAAATGTAATCTTTCTTTTCTGAAAATCATGCTGTCATATGCA
The DNA here is from genome assembly GCF_964194135.1 of Talpa europaea. Classification (NCBI taxonomy): domain Eukaryota; kingdom Metazoa; phylum Chordata; class Mammalia; order Eulipotyphla; family Talpidae; genus Talpa; species Talpa europaea. Next base: position 99,862,870 of record NC_140077.1, read on the forward strand.
ACCTTAAGATTTTTTATTTTCACTTGCAACCTTCAAAAAAGGCTTCCCTCTCCCTTATTTTTGGTAATTTTAGTAAATGAGAGAGTGACTACATGTCCTTTTCTCTTTTTCTTTTTTTACTATTTGAAAGCAGAAAGCTCAATTAAAAAACATAGTGCGTACAAAATGGCCCACAGACACTGTCTGCCAAATACTTGTCTGTTAATTCTACTTGGGATCAATTGTGAGAACTCTTCCTAAAATGAGTATTTGAGAGTAAAGTTGTAAGAGAGTGGTCCCCAGAAAAGAGGAGATTCCAGGTCCCCTGCCTGACTCAAGGCAGGGTAGAGCTGAGCAGGGAGGAGGAGAAGCTGGAGAGGAGACTGGTGAAGGAAGGAAGCAGGATGGAGAGCAATAAGGAGACCTGGAGGAGGCACCTAGAGCAGAGGCATGTAAAGAAGCTGCACCTGGTTTTGGGTCCTGGACTAGTTGAAACAGAGCTGGGTGGCAGCTTTTCTCTTGCTTTTGATTTTATTCTTTTCCTTCCAGACTTGTCTGGCTGTTTGTGACCCTTTTCTGTGCGTCCCTGCTGGAAGGCACTTTAGACTTGTGGCAGGCTTTGAGGCCTTGCTTTGGCCAATCCTGTTTGGGTGGACTTTTCCCCATGCGAGGATGGGTAACTTTGGGTGCTTGATTTGGAAACTATATTCTTTGTCTTTTCTGTACTGCACACTAATTGTATTGAAGTTCCTTTCTATTAAAGGACTTACATGTTTTGTCTTTTTTAAAAAAAGATTTATTTATTTATGCATACAAAAGCTGGGGTGTAGACCAGAGGTGTGGGGGATGAGAGGATTCACCAGAGAGAGTGGGGAACAGAAAAGGCAGAGCCACTGAAATACACTGCTCAGGGGAGCAATGGGCAAGACCAGAGAGAGGTTCTGCTTCGCCATGTGGGTTAGCTCCCTGGCCAGCCGGGGATCGAACTTGTGCTGCAGGGGTTATATATAGCTTGGTAGCGCTGTGTCTTTAACCCCTGTGCCACCAGGGAGGCCCCTTATATGTTTTGTCTTGATGTGGCAAATGGCAGAACCTATTTAGAGCAGGCAGGTTTGGGGATCTGGGGTGCCCCTCTCCCTGCCCCGTAACAAAGTGCCCTGTAACAAAGTTGTACTAAGACATAATTTGTGTGTATTCATGCAATTTCAACACATTCAGTTTGAATTTTCTTGTGAATATTTATATTTTAAAGTGCAGATAATATTCACAGATTTATATTTTAAAGTACAGGTAATATTCTCAGTTCTTTACAGAGTAATGAAATATAGGTACTATTTTGGAAATGGTGCATTTTTTTAAGTTAAAAAGAATGTGCCTATGGGTAAAGAACAGTTTGTATATCAAAACACCCCGAAGAGTTGTCTAGGCAATGAAGATATAAATTTTAAAATTTATATTGTAGGTTAAGAAATAAAAATTGTGCTTACTTTGTAGTTGTCTAGCACAGTCAGTGCTGGCACAGAACAAAATTCTAACTTTATTCTCCAACCGTCATCCAGCCGCCTCCACACCTCCTATAGTCTCGGCCATTTTTATGAAAACAGCTGCAGTTCAGTCACTCAGTAAGTAACAAAATGCCAATTTAGTGAAAGCAGCAGCAACTGTTCTTCCCTCGGAAAACAAACCCTGTCAATTTTCCTGATTAACATATGTGGATCAGTTTTAAGAAATAAAATAAATTGTTGATCTTTAATGTTAAATCTGTCTGGATTTCTTACATTGTATCATTCATAGTATGAGATCCTAGTGTGAAGCTAGAAATATTCACTATTTATATTTTTAATTAGAAGAGCATCTCTTTTTCTATGATGCTTAGTAACTCAATTTGATAAGCCAAATAAAGCTAAAGAATCTGTAGCCAAAAAATTGAAAATAGTCATAAATAACTTTTTAAAACAGGCAGTAGGGGGTATTGTTAATATTCTAATAAGGGAAAAAACATCCTTGAGTCCTGTCCAGGAAACTTTAAGGGTTATAGGAATATTAATTAAAGGACACATGAAATAGATTATAAAAGATAATTAATTCTCCATCTGCTATGCATTTATATGACATTTAATTAAAATTAAGTTACTATAATTATGGAAAATCCCAACTGGTTCTGACTATAAATTTAAGAGCAATGATAAATATTACATAGCTGGTGGATACTTATTAGATCACAATGCTCCGAACTAAACATTATTTTTACTCTCAGAGCTTGTGTCCCCAAAATATTGGGTAAAATTTACTATAAATATTCTCATTTTAATACGAGAAAAGGTAAGTTTAGTAAGATTTATTAAATCTTGTAAGGTCAAAAAAATCAATGGTTATATACTATTAGAAAGTTATTCAAGAATTAGCATCTTCATTAGAAAAATATTGGCACTGTAAGCTAGTATGTATATTGATTTTTTAATTTTTATACTCTTTTCCTTTTTAAATTGTACTGATTTTTAAAGAATGAATTTTCCATAAATTATAAATCAATTTTGCTATCATGAATTTGTTTTTAAATACTTTATTATAAAAATATTTCATATTATGTGTTTGAAATAAATATACATACAGCATACTTCTTGATAATCATATCATTTCTATTTTCATGAACCCTCCTAGATACTTGCAGATATCTTTATTTTAGTCAGTTAGTCCTTTTTTATAATGTATTTCTAAGTCATTACTATTCTGTGTTATCACGTCCTGTAACACAGGTCTTGGTTTATAACACTTCAATGCTCTGGGCCTCCCTGGTGGCGCAGCGGTTGAGCACTGGGCTGCAAAGCTGCTCACAGCCTCTTGCAGCACCAGTTCGATCCCTGGCTGCCAGCGAGGGTCCCACATGGTGCGCAGACCTCTCCTACCGCCTGCTGCTCCCCTCAGAAGTGTACTTCGTCAGTCTGCCTGCTCTGCTCTCCCCTCTGGCTCTGGTGAATTCTCTCACCCTCCCGCGCTTCTGACTGTACCCAGTGCTTGTATAAATAAATAAATAAATATTAAAAAAAAAAATAACACTTCAATGCTCTTTCTCTGTATCTCTTCCCCAACCTCCATAGATATTCTTACCATGTATCTTATTTGTGGAAGAATTTAAATACATTTCAGATTCTCAATTTATTTATTTATGTTTTAAAGATTTATTTATTTATACAAGAACTGGCATACAGGTAGAGGCGTGGGAGGGTGAGAGGATTCACCAGAGACAGAGCAAGGAACAAAACAGGCAGACTGATGAAATACACTGCTGAGGGGAGCTGCAGGCGAGACAGAAGAGGTCTGCCACGCCATGTGGGAATCTCCCTGGCCTGCTGAGAATTGAACCCGCGCTGCAGAGGCTACGGACAGCTTCACAGTGCCATGCTCAGCCCGCTGCACCACCGGGGAGGCCCTTCAATTTATTTTGATTGAATTAATTTAATTTTATAAATCTACTTAAAAGTAAATACCTTCTCCAAACTGAAGGGTCCATGTTAGAATGCAAATAGTATAAAATCATTGCTGGGTCTTCATAAAAAAACAATTCTTGAGGAAGCTCATCTAAATTTAGTCTCTAGCCATGGCTTTTATGTTGCCAGTTTCTAGTCATCTTTTGTGGTATTAAAATACTTTAAAAGTTCTTAGCTTATAATGCTTTAGAGGACACTGACAATTTTTTAAAAAATAATTTATATTAGCTTCAGATATTTCTTCATTCCCAGTGTATGCATTAGAGCAAAAACTTACTGATTGTAATTATTTTTTTCTTGGAACATTTCTGTTCCTTCCAAGGATACTGAAAATATTCGTGCCTAGTGAAAACCAGCAAGTTGATTTAAATTGATAAGACAGAAGAGGGCAACTATTCCAGAAATAGCATCAATAGTCTTATGATTGACTGCCCCTAGACTGCCCAGAAGTCCCCAAATGGAGAATGCAACTCTTCCCATGACTGCATGTTCTGCATTCATTCCTCACCTGTATAATCTTCTTTCACTTGCTACTTCGAATTGCAGCTTTTCCTTGGATACAGATTTTTGCTGTTTTTCTAACATGGTATCACTTGCTAGTAAAAAGTTTCCAATGTGGAAATTACATATCTTAATCTCATGTTTTAAATAACCCTGAATGGTATAATAGGGCATATGTAATAAGATGTTAAGTCCAGGAAGATGGGTGGAAATGTTTATGAACCTTGTAAAGCCAGAAATTCTGAACAACTCTATACCTTCCTAAGTATATTTGAGATGATTAGTATTGGCATGTAGATGCACACACACAGGATGGCTAATAGCTTTCTTAGGGAATAGAATCTGTTTGTTCATTGACTAGTAAGACCCCATGATTCCCTTGGGTTGCTGATGAAAAGTTTTTCTCATTAAAAGAACAGAGAGTACATCCCATACAAAACTGTTAATTACAGTGTTCAAATTTTGATTTGAAAATAAGAAACTATCTTCCATGTATTATACAATTAATGGTCCAGATTCTATTCCCTAAGAAAGCTATTAGCCTCCCTGGTGGCTCAGCGGTTGAGCACTGCAGCCTCTGCAGCACCAGTTCAATCCCCGGCCGCCAGGCAAGGGTCCCACATGGTGCACAGACCTCTCCTGCCGCCTGCTGCTCCCCTCAGCAGTGTATTTCGTCAGTCTGTCTGTTCTGCTCCCTTCTCTGGCTCTGGTGAGTTCTCTCACCCTCCCGCGCTTCTGACTGTACCCAGTGCTTGTATAAATAAATAAATCTCTAAAAAAAAAAAAAAAACACGCCATGGTGTATTTAACCAAATGCCTACAAAACTGCTTGATAACATTTTTGAATGTGAAAACTTTGTTTCATTTCTTCTATTGTATTTTTCAGGAAGAAACTAATTTTAAAATTGATTTGGAATAAAATAAAACTTCTCATTGAAATGACATATCTGGAAACCAGCCTAGCTCCTGGGTAGTACTGTGGTCTACAAGTCTTTGAGTTAGTCCTCTTTGAACTGAACAATTATTTTGATATGGATACCTCTGATTTAAACTGAGTTCAGGCATTTGCATTACAAGAAAGAAATGAACTCTAGTTTACAATATAACCCCACCTCCCCTGATGAGTCATTATAATTAAGAGTGAGTCTTTTAATTGCTTGGGTATTTAATATGCTGAAAGTCACTGCCAGTGAATTAGAATGTATGCATTTAAATAAAATTATAATGAAAATGAGTGAGTTCAGATAAAAGTTGGGGTCCATCAGGAGGCAGTGATGCAGACAGATATTGCTGATAGACTGACTCTGAAACTACCGATTTCTGTTAGACCTGTATGGCACAAGCAGTTAATATTTAGTAAGAGGCATTTCTATGTTAGCAAAAGAATATGGATGGTTAATGACTGGATTTAGTTGTACTTTTTGTCTGAGGGAGTCAGATGAAGCTTTCTGTGTGTCTGAGGTCAAAGAATCTTCACGGAAGTAAAGCAAGGTAAAGACAATATCTTAGATATTCCTGGTTGTGTAGAAGAATGGTTAATAAATGAATTTGCACACTACATGGGGAGGTGATTGCTTATTCAATTGTCAGTGGTCAACAGTAAATTATGAGGCATCTGATTTTCTTACTGGTCATGTAGGCAAATGATATGGTACAAAGGAAGTTTCTACCATGTCCTTTGTCAGTAATTCCTCTATTTAATCAGAAACTTCCTTACATACTCTTTTTCAGGGTATTGTACATGAACATTGCCTTATATGCCTTAGGTAATATTATTGGAATTATGCCAAAATATGCTAAAAAACATTTTATTTCAGATTGTTTAAGTAATGAAATAGAGACTATGTCCAGTCTAAATATATTTTCTAAAAAAGGCCAGACTGTGGATATACCAGCAATAGGTCTGTAAATAGGGGACACTGGTTACCAACTGAAGGAGACTCCCTTCCTATCATGATGAAAAGTGTTTATTTCATCTCTTCAGATTTTGTAGGGAGTAGTGATTTTATTTCTCTGATTGTCTATTAAGACATTGCCTAGTTTTTTCAAATGGTATGTTTGCTGAGGAGTGTGTTTTAAATTGTGATTATAGTTTTGTGGCCTTTCTTAATTGTCATAATGGTGTGAGTGAATTATGCTGCAAGTGAAAATTATATTTTTCTTATTATTTCTATCATTACAAGTTTTGAGGTGTTCTTTTATGAGTTCATTATTTTAAAATATATTTATGCTACATATGCTACAAATATACAATTAATAATTTACTTGATCAATTTATAACTATTGTATTATTTAAAGAGTTTATTATAGTTTGGCTATATTTCTAACATGCACAATGATTCCATGAGGAGAGACCCATATTATTATGCAATTTCATGGCTTCATCTAAATTTGACATGCTGGTTGTTGTATAAATTTAAGATATATTCTTTTCCACACTGCTTTTATTTAACCACAAAGAGAAACAGCAAAATTAAGACTATTCTGGCCCAAACTCATTAAGTCATCATTCACTGCAGAATTATTAGTTATGTTAGTTACTTGTGTTATTTTAGTACCTGTGAGTAATAAGGATTTACTGCCATTTGTTCATAAGTCATGTAAAAACTAGATGTTAGATTTTATACCCTAAGCAAAAAAATTTGTGGATGTCCTGTATATTAACTAATATATTTTCTACAGTTATTATATTTCTTCCATCATGACCTTAAACAATTTTTTTCTGATATCAACAGCCACCTTCCCAGGAAGTTATTTAAATCCCTGATACTTCAACATTAGTGTCATATTCCCTAGGATAATTTTTAGGATTTTTCTTTGCTGGAGTTTTCCCTTTCTGACTATCTAAATAAATAGCACTTACAGTTTTTAAAACTAAGGTAGGGATTTCATTTTTCCTTGATCTGTTAATAAGAGGAATGAAGCAGTTGATTGGGTAATCAGACCAACACCTACTGGGTCATTGCCAGAGCATATTTTATAAATTCAAGTTTCCATGTATTGATGGAAATTTAAATAGCTACAGGTTTTTATTTTGTGTATTTCCTCCCAATGTTGATTAGTTCATAAATTTATAATATCATAAACAATGTTTTACCAGGATATTTGACTTGTGAAACCTTCCAACTATACCACTTGTAATAAGAGATCCAGATCTCAAAAGTGGTTCCTTCCACCAGAACAGAGAGGTTTCACTTACAACTCAAGCCAAATGCATAAAACCACAATAAGAACTTATGGGGGGGGGGGAATTCCACATTGAAACGATATAATCACATGATTCAATCTGCAATAAAATGAAGGGGAGGCCAACCCACTAAGAAATGATTCCTGAAACCAACGAGAGAGTGCCCAAATTCAGTCCAGAACACCACTTGTGGAGTCAGTTCCTGTGGAAGGGAGTGCTGTTTGTCTACTGAGTAGATCTAGGATGAGATGCCAAATCTGGAGAAGGCTCCAGAGGCCTCTTGGACAGGAGTGCAAAGTATGTCTGCTTGATTTAATTAATCTCCCATATTCATACAGCTTTCAGAGGTGTGTCATTACACTATATGTCAATTTTAATTTGGGTTTGGTCTTTCAGCAAAGATGGGCTTTGTCTTTCCTTGCCTCTGTAATAGGCTCAACAAATTTGAAATAGGAAAAATAAATTTTAAGATTAATAAACACAATTTATCCAGTCTGAAAATATGAGAAAAAGATTGAAATAAAAATCAATAAAGCCTCACAGGCCAGTGAGACAATATCAGTATTCAAAAACATAGTTTGAACCCCATAAAGACCAAACTGAGAAAAGTGGGGAGAAATATTAAAAAGGTCTGAAAATTTCCTCAATTATGAGAAAATATAAGTTTACAGATTCAAATTCAATGAAACCCAACCAAGAAAAAAGATACTTAGCATAGATTTTACGTATTCTAACAACTTCAAAACAAAAGTGAAGAAAAACCCAGAGGGCAGCAAAGGAACAATAACATGGGCTATTCATGATAACAATGAGATATTTGAATTCTGACTTCTAGTCAGAAATAATACAGGCCAAAAGGGAGTAGGGAAAAGTATCAAAAGGCTGAAGGAAGAAACACTTGGATTTCATATTCAGAAAAATACTTTCTACAAATGTAGGCAGATTAAATATATTTTGAGAAAAACAAAAACTGAAGATAGGTGTTGGCAACACATCTGTACTAAAGAACATAAGAAATAGTAAAAATATATTAAAAATATCCTACAGATTAAAGGAAATGCATACCTGTTATACACTGAGTATACAGAAAGGAATACAGAACACAAGAATTGGCAAATATGTGTGTATTTGTGTACAGATAACTACATGTATATAGGCATACATTTTTCTTGTCTAAATTTCTGTATAATCCATTCAACTATTTAAGGCAGGAGTGGGAGATATTCTGTAATAAGCCAGAAAAAAAGTACTTCAGCAACGAGGCATAAAAATCTCAGTCACACCTACTCCTTTTTGTTCTTGTACATGAAAGACCTAACCAAGACCTAAAGTAATGGCTATTGCAAGTTCCAACCACAATTTATTTAAATATGTGATAGTGAGTCTTGTTTGGCCCAGGGAACATCATTTGCTGATTCCTGCTAAAATTAAGAGTTGTGACATTCTATTGTTGGGCTTATGAGACATTTAGATGGAATATATGATTTAAGTAAAGCACAAATTATAGATTGGGATAGAAATATAATGGCACAAGTTTCCTACATTTTACCAGAAGTATTTTTAAATAACGTTATGCAGATTTTATTAATTAGAGATGAAGATTATAGTCCCTAGATCTTAGATGCAAGAGATGTGTGGTCTCATGTTAAGTTCCATCCCAAAATTAGAGGGACCGAAAGGAGAATACAATCACACTTTACTAGAACACAAACCCAGGAGCCTGCACATGCAGGAGAATCAATGACAAGCAGAGAGACCTGAACCATAACTGATAAATTATTGAAGGTCAATTGAACAAATCTGGAGATAAAAACTCCAGGGACCCAATCATAGGGACCTCATAGTTTTGTGAATTTTACCTCCAGGAGCTCAACCAGTTTTTCAAAGTGAATGTTGCAAAACAAACAACCAAAACAAAACAAAACCAAAAAAACTACCTGCTTCCAGCAGTGGAAGGAAAAATGGAATTATTTTTAAATAAACCAGAGCATTCTGTTCTTATCAAGGTCTGCCCTCAGGAGAAACTATTTAAATAGACTAAAATGCTGCTGCTTTAGTAGAGCCTGACAAAACTGGGAAAAGGGAAATAATCCAAATCTAACTCCCTCTAGACTTCCAGGTGGCAAAAGGGAAATACCCAATTCAAGCACACTTTAATCAAAAGTGTTTCACCGTGTGTGTGTGTGTGTGTGTGTGTGTGTGTGTGTGTGCGCTAAAGGTGCTGCCTATAAGGCTGCAGGAAATGAGGAACATGTTTCTGAGTACTGGAATGGAGAATCTTCTTACAATGCTGAAAAGTTTATCAGAATTGTTTCTGGAAGATATTAGAAAACAGAATTTAAACAAAGAAATTGCATCTTTCAATGAGACTTCCAAACAAATCTTTAAGGAGCTTTCCCCTCCTTCTTTCTTGCTGCTTATAGTGAAATAGCAGAGGAAGAAATGCTTCTTCTTAAACTAAAAGGAACCAGAAATTGATGATTTAGAAGTTCTCAATGTAAAAGATTTTTTTAATGCAAAAATTAAGTTATTTAGTCAGAAAAGCAAACATCAAAGAAAAAGCTGAGCGTGTGAATGTACATTATTTGAAAACATTTTAAATATCCAATGTCTAACACAACAGTTTCTCAAAAGATTTAGGGTGCCATTCAAAGATACCCTGTGTCATCTTAGAGGACGTCTAAAAATAGAGATGAAATTACCATTTAAAATTTTGTGAATCTCTTGTGTAATAGAGTGAATTTCATAATTTACATAGGAGATAAATAAATGCCTTAAGAATTTTATGCCAACAGCTGCATTGGCATCTTAGCATGAAATAGAGAAAATAAGAAATAAAATAAGTCTGTTTCCAAAATTCCTCAGGCATAAACATGTGCAAACTTTTACAAAGAAGGGATGATGCCTCAGAGGGTGGAGCTGAGAGCCTGGAGAGAGGAACCTGGAGCCACAGAGGCTTATCCCTAGAACCTGAAACCAGAGAATTTGTCAGAGTAGATTTCAAAATGACTTGGGAGCAGTGATTCATTTTTCTTCCCAGTTTTCTTCTTTTCTGAAGAGGACTGTTTAAACATTCTATAAAAATCTCATGTCTTCATTGTATTTTCAGAGAAGATAACTTGTTTCATTACTTTCATTGTTCCACACATGGAAAATAATAGTGCTGTAATATGGCGTCTAAGAGCCTTATCCACATTTGATTTAGATGATTTAAATTATGGAATGTTGTTACTTTTGAACTGATGTGAGTTAGATTATATTTGGGGGCTTTGTGTTGATGCTAGGCAGTGGTGTGAGATGTTGAAATGAGCTGTTTTGCTTTGTTTTTGTGTGTAGGACTAATGTGAAACTTTGGGAGTCAGAGGTTAAATGTGTTAGGCAAATTAATGCTCTCGTCCTAAGCAAATGGATGTGCTAATGTTCTGAACTTATGACTATTTCATTTTATATGGTTAAAGGGAGTTGGTAAGTATGATTAATGATAAGGACCTTGAAGTGGAGAGATTATCCTGTATTAAGCAAATAAATCCAATATAGTCACACACAAGTTCAAAAATAGAGGAATGTTCCTAACTGTAGTCAACAACAGAGATATGAAGACAGAGATGGGTGAGAGAGGCAGGAGATATAAGTAGGAAGATAAATAACCTAAGGAAACTGGTAAGATAAAGATGTATACTCTGCTAGAGCATCCAGAAAGGAAAACAGCTCTCCCAACATCTTGATTTAAGTTCAATAAAAGACCCACTTGGATAGATATTTCCCCAAAGATGTACAAATGTTTAATAAGCCCACAAAAAAGTTTAACATCATTAATTTTATTATGGAAATGCTAATAAGAAACCACTTTACTTTGTACCCATTAAGATGGTTATTACAAAACAAAACAACAACAAATAAAAACAAACATAAGATAAACACTCTTGCTGAAGATGTGGAGAAAGTGGTATCTTTGCTGGTGGGGATGTACAATGGTACACTCCCTGGAAAACAATACAGGTTCCTCAAAAAACTAAAACCAGAATTACCATATGACACAGCAATTTACCTCTAGGTATAGAACTAAACTTGAAAGGAGGCACTCCAAAAGACATTCAGACACCAGTGTTTAAAGTAGAATTATTTATAACCAAAGTTGGGGGAAAATGGCCCTTGATGGATGAATAGAAAAAGAAAATGTGATACATGCATGCAAAGACATATTCAAAGATTTGCTATATGTTTCAAGAATGAATCTTGAAAACATTTTACTCAGCAAATAAGTCAGTGTCCAAAGGATAAATTGCATGATTCTATTTACATGAAGAACCAAGACTATCCAGTTCACAAAGACAAAAACTTTAGTAGTGGTTGTCAGGATTGGAAGGGATGTCCCTCGTAAAGTACAATGAAGGTTATAGATTAATGGGGACAGAAGTTCAGCTTGTGATCATGAAACAGCTCCAGAGGTCGATAATGGTGATGGTAACACAATAGTGTGAATGTACCTAATGCCACAAAATGGTATTTAGGTGGATAAAATGGTAGTTTTTTTGCTAGGTACATTTTATTGTAATAAAGTGTTGCCATAAAAAATGAATCTATAAAGACAGTACATAAGTGGTTTCCTGAAACAATGATTTTGAGGAAGAATAGGAGGTAGTGTTTTACGCAGGGACACCATAAATATTGTTTAGGTGGTGAATATGTCCCTGAAATGATTCCAACAATAGCTTCACAATTGTACACTCATATCAACAGTTTTTTTTTTTTTAAATCAGGCACTTTTTAAAAATACCTTCTTATTTTATGTCAAGAGCACTTCAACAGAGTCACTAAATAAACATATTTGTTTTTTGCAGATTCTGGGAAGAGGGCCTAAACACCAATAAAATCAATATTCATTGGAAAGTTGAGTAGAGAATTTGAGAGCAGCAGATGAAACTGAAAGGGTTTGGCTCAATTTAATAACAAGTAAGTGCCAAATTCCTAGCTTGAGTAAAGTCTCAAAATATGCCAGCTAGGACTTCCTTCTCTAGGAGAACTTCCAGCACCAAGAAGAATCTGCCGGGTAAAGAGATTGACTGAGTAAGGTAAGGGGCAGAATGATAAAACAGAGAAGGTGTGAGGAAGAGTTCGGAAAATTACACACAAAAAAGAAATTGAAGACATCAATGACTTTAGAAAAAGTATTTGAAAAAAGCACTTTTCTAAATCTTCTGCAGAGGAAAGTTCACATGGTAAGTAGTGGCAGAATATGTAGATGCTAAAAATCATATATATTTAATATTTTTAAATTGATGAACATTTCCAAAAGAAACGCATGCCTAAAAAAAATTGCCCAAACAGATAAAAAGTTTGACAATATATTTTTTTTAAGATTTTATTTATTTATTTGTACAAGCACTGGATACAGTCAGAAGCACAGGAGGGTGAGATAATTCACCAGAGCCAGAGCGGGAGCAGAACTGGCAGACTGACAAAATATACTGCTGAGGGGAGCAGTGGGCAGCAGGAGAGGTCTGTGCGCCATGTGGGACCCTTGCCTGGCGGCCGGGAATTGAACCGGCTGCAGAGGCTGCGGGTGGCCTCGAAGCCCAGCGCTCAACCGTTGAGCCACCGGGGAGGCCCAGCATGACAATATTTTAAAGCAAGCTGAAATAAATTGAGAAGATAAACAAATCATGGAAAAGAGCAAGTCCATCATAAACTAAAATTAGAAATGATGTAAAATGATGTGAGAGAACACAAACAATATTAAATAAAATTTAATAATTTCAGAAGTATGGATTAAATTAGAAAGAACACACGAACAATTGAACAGGATAGATAATCCCACAAGACAAGCAGGACTTTTAAAAAAGGAGACAATTTTTGAAATCTATAGTAATGAAAATAAGAATTAAAATGGTTTAAAATAGTCACAAGTATTAAAAGTAGGCAGTTAAAATTCAGCAGTGGGTTTTTCTAGATGGGCCAGAGTAGGCCTCTTATCACCTTAATATGGGCACTAGAGGTGAACTAAGGCCCTGTGAGCATTGGGCGGTATATTACCGTTACTGAAAGAAAGCCCGGAAGGACAAAAGAAGCTTCTGTACTTTTGGAAGTTCTTCACTCTCCCTAATCAAAGAAGAGATACCTACAAGAATGTAGTTAGTGGGTCTCATTCAGTTGTTTGTCCTTATCTCAATCTAAGAATCTCATCTTTACTATTAGAGCAATGATGACATATCCCCCCCATTTTCTGCCATATGACGTCTCCCCACCTCTGTGGTTGATGTCCCAGGTCCCCTAACATAGGACAAATATATCCTTATCTGCTCCACTATTTGTCAGAATTTATAGCCATGGGAACTTTGCATGTGTATGTTATAAAAGTTTTTTCCTTTGCTACTCTGTCTGATAGCTTGATTATTATTCTAGGCTGAGACAATAAAGAGTTGCAGGTTGATATCCTTTGTGCCCAAGTAAAGCATACAAATGATAAGATTACCTGCAAAAGAAAAGCAGAGTAACACAGAACACATAATAAAAAGTACATTCCAAAAGACATTCCAGAACTTAATTTTAGAAAAGTTTTGAACTTCCAGATTAAAAGATCACACGGTGCACCTGAAAATATTGATCATGAAAATCGACAAAATGTCTCAGTACAATAATTGAGTTTAAAGAAGAAAACTATTTGTGCATATGTAAGAAAAGATACATGTTATTTGCAATGTTACAATCAGACATTTTAATGCCATGTTTTTTATAAGAGAAAAACCAAAGTGGAATAACATATAACAGGGTCCTCCCTGGGGACACAGGGGTTAAAGCCTCAGTTCTGTCAAGCTATTTCCAACCATAGCCACTGTAGCATGAGTTTGATCCCCAGCCTGCTGCTCCCCTCAGCAATGTATTTCAGTAGATCTTCCTGCTCTACTCCCCACTCTGTCTCTGGAGAATCGTCTCCACCCCCCACCCTGCACCTCTGGCCTACACCCCAGTTCTTGTATGCATAAGTAAATAAAAAATAAATCTTTTTAAAAATTAAATAAAATACAACAAAGTTAGCCAATGACTTTTAATGACCTTAATGTGTAAAGGCATAGATAATCAGTTTTCAACACTCATTCCCTAAGGGAATGTTTAGGGAATGTTTTCCCTAAAAAATGCTATAAAGAAACTCTTCAGAGATCCAAAATTATTAGAAGAGACAGTGACTTTGGAATTAGTACATCATTTTTCAGAAAACATTGATAAATTCAGGGACCTACGAAATTAAGAGAAATAACATATAATACAACAAAAACAGATATTTTGTATCTTCTGATTTAAAAAATTATATAATCATCTGTAGTTACAGTAAAGTTATAAATCCTCAGTCTGAACAAATATGTGGATCTAGCTGTAAATTTTCAGGAAAGTTCTCTGGGGAACATGTTGAACTACATTACATACAAGAAATCAATAAAGTCCAGATTGCAGGAAAATTTAAAGGTCAAACAATATGGTTTCCTCAATATACAAACTGTAGGAAACAAAGCATTTAAGTTCCATGTTTCCAAAAATAGAACATACACAGTTAATTTTGATGAAAATATGATTACTTAAGTTTTGATGCTAACGTTGGGAAGAGTAGCATTAATATCAGAAAACACAATAATTCAATATGAATACATAAAAAGAACTGCTGCTTCAAAATTTTCTGATGTATTTTAGATTGATTTGTCCCTCTCTCTCAACACATATATGTATATATTTTATATACATATTTTCATGAAAATTGAATTTGCATTATACAGTTAATCTTATATGCAGATTTATAAATGATATAATTGTCACCCAGCTCCTAGAGTTGACGGTGTGTTAACCTAGTGATTAAATCCCTTGACATTACCACCAATTTCAGTAGAGGAAGATCTTTATTTTCTGACTGCACAATGGAGAAAGCTTGTCTTTCAAAGCATCTTGCTCCTTGAGCCTTGAACTGGGAGACAAGTATACAAGGCTTTGGAACAAAGGTATTTCCAGATTGGAGTAAGCCACACATGTACTTGTCTATTACTTGTCTATATGCAGAGCTCCTGTTTCTTTGTAATGTTAAGTCGTCACCCTTGGGCATAATGTTCAGTATTTTAATGACCCAAAGGTCACATTTAGGTTATTCCCCATGGAGAATTAATTTAGGCCAGTTATCAGAAATTTCAGCTGTTTCTGCTATCAGCATTCCTCTCCCTGCAAGAGAATATAACTGGGTACAGAGAACACTATTCTTACTAGGTGGCTACAAAATGAGATTTAAATGTTATTAGACCATGATTTCAACAGTGTTTAAGACATTATATGTCAATTATTAGGTAGATAGATATTTTCTTACTTAAAATTAAATTATATATAATAACTATATATAAGATTTCATATATATCAAATTACAATAATTTTATTTCAGTATAGAACTCTAAGAATAAGAACTACTGTGTCAGATGTTAATACTTTTTAATTTATACATATTTTATAGATACAAATTTTACATTAATTTATTCATATAAATTAGATAGTTACCCATTATAATCTTGAACTATAGCTAAAAATATATTAAAAGAAACTTGATAGTGACAGGTTAAAGAAACCTAAGTCAGATGTTCCTAAATTTTGCTGTACTATTGTCACTGGCTTTTTGATCCAGACATTCGTAATAAAATGGTATGCAGTATAACTTGTATATAAGGATATTTTAAAAAGAAATCATCAAGTAATTATAATGAATGGAAAGATGTTGGAACTGCTGTCTTAAAATAACTGGTTTTAATTTTAACTTTTATGTTATATTTTAATTTAATTTCTGGTAGTATCTTTTATCTATTGAGTCACTTTCATCTGCCATCATTGTATCATCATTTTGTCCAGATGTTTTAAATGCACAAGACAACAGTATGTATTGTTTAATACACTTTTGAAATAAGCATGCATTTTCTTAAAATATCATGCCTGCTATTTTTTCTTATTATGTTACCTGCTATGGAGTGTCCACTATTTTGTGTCTGTTTGCAGTTTTGTTTAGTACCTGTTTTTTCTGAATAACATGTAAGTTTGGAATCCAGATTAACAGTGTTTATATTGCAATTGACCTTCTTTCACTGCTTTGACAATTGTTTACCTTATTTTACTATTCTAATTTTGGTTTTATTAAAAAATATAATTGAATTTTCTGTTCACTCAATTTCAAAGTAATGACTAAACATGCACAGCGTTGTGTTTTGCATCTATTTGGTGGGGTGAGAACTTAAGGAGTCAAATAAACATGACTTGTTCTAAAGTATTTGTAAAGTTAGGAACAAAATAAGTTTCTATAATATTAATTCACTAGTGGTAAAAAAAATGTAAGTATGATACTTAAAGACTATGAATAAATTTTAAAAAGTAGAAAGTACAGATTTTCAAGTCACCAAAAGAAAACACATTTTATCCAATGGAAAGAAAAGAAAACTCAAAATTTGAATGCTAATTTTTATAGAAAAATGAAATAATAATGAATAAAAATAATTTGGGATTTTCATAAATATATTAATAGTTTAAGTACATGCATTAATATGTAAGGGCACTTGAATCCAGACCATGACTATAAAGACTAAGCAGTACACTATGGATTAGGCTTTTGGTATTTTAAAGAGATTAAGTCCACATTGAGTTTCATAGAAATGTATTCACATTGATGGTTTTCTCCATTAAATAGCACAGATTTGGAATGTTGAAAATATTCACATCTTAAAGAAATCACAATGATACCTTTTATACTTGACACACTATAAAGAAACCTGCCTTTCACCAAATTTGAACATTAAGATTAAATGAAAAGTTGCATTTGTCATAGTGGAATGATTGAAATTATGATTTATCCTAAAAAATAAGTTAGTATAAAATAACAAAAACTGAGTTTATAGTTGAGAAGAATAGCCAGTGATTAAATTTGGGTGACTTAAAATACAAAATAGTATTACCTGATAGAGTTGCTTAAACAAATCATGTTTATTTTCTGTCATTTCTTTGTAGTATAATGTTACATATAAATAATATATTTAATTTGAAGAGTATCATTAAGGATTTGAAAAAATGCACACATTTAAAAAAACATTACTAATAATAAACCCGTACTTATAATATATATCATTCCTAAAATACATTTATTAGTTATAGGAAAAATAAAATGTGTTTAGAATTTGAAACTAATTAAATCGATTCAGCAACAAAGGTTTAGGTTCTGAGGTATTTCAGGTAGTATTTATGAACAACATCTTAATGGGAAAGAGATCTGTCGCTCTCTCTGGCTTTATATTTATATTTATATTTACCAGCATTTATTTTGGAAGTTCATGACAGGTGATCCTTCAAATAAAGTGCACCTAGTGAACTCAGAATAACTTGTTTTCCTTATATTTAAATTATGAATAGTTTTGTCCAGATCATAGTAATTTCCTCTCTAGTTATGACCCAATGTGCTTTGTTAAAACTTATTTATTAAGAACTATAACATTTTTGTGCCAACTGATTTTTAAATTGTTTTACAATTACATTTCCTTGTAAGCAGAATAATGAATGGTGAATCTTTACAATATGATTCTAACGTTCTCTTTTATGTACAATAAAAGCAGAAATGACCTGAAATCATTTTCAGAATCATTTCAGTTTCTATTTTGTTTATTTTCCTTAACTTACATTTCTTGGAAAAGGCTTGTAGATACAGACAGTTATCAGGAAAAGTAAATTTGAACATTTCTTTTCTCTCCCTCTCTTTCCTCTGCCCCTGTCTCTCTCTCTCACACCGTGGAAGGAACACAGTTTTTCTCTATATTACAGTATCTTCTATCTCTGATGGGGATTTTTTTAGGAAAAATGCCCAGCTCTTAGATTTTCATAGAATCCCTCCTAGACTATATTGCAATAAAAAGAAAAGTAAGTATTGGCTATTGTGTCTGTCTTTGAATCATAAGAATGAAATCATGGGGCCTCCCCCGTGGCACAGCGGTTGAGCGCTGGGTTGCGAAGCTGCCCGCAGCCTCTGTTCGATCCCTGGCTGCTCCCCAGCCACAAGAGGAGAGTCCCACATGGCGCGCAGACCTCTCCTGCCGCCCGCTGCTCTCCTCTGCAGCGTACCTTGGTCCTTCTGCCTGCTCTGCTCCCCGCTCTGGCTCTGGTGAATTCTCTCACCCTCCCGCGCTTCTGACTATACCCAGTGCTTGCATAAATAAATAGAATAAATAAACAAATAAAAATAAATCTTAAAAAAAAAAAGAATGAAATTATGATGAGGATAGCAGAAGTTCAGCTCAGAGGGAGGTGACTGTTGTTTCCATACTATTTTTCATTATTGTATTCACACTGCAATTTTTTTACCATCACAAAAGTTAAAAATAATTTAAAAATATCAACTTTAAAGGAAATATGTAATCTAACAGAAAATCTTGCTGAAGATCATTTCATTCTTTTGCGGGTTTTTTTTTTCTTTTTTAATTAAAGTAACATTGGCATACAATGTTGTTTTTATGATTCAGAGTTATAAGATCTCCTCCTTCAGGTGTTGTACCACAACACCACCACTCCCAAATAAAACACACAGTCCTCCATCTTAGTCCTTTACTGACCAGGGAGCAACCCGCATGGCACAGCAGATCTCTCCTGCCTTGCCCGCTGTTCCCCTTAGCAGTGAATTTCAGCAGATCCGCCTGTCCTGCTCACCACTTTCTACAGTGAATCATCTCATCCCCCGGACCTCTGGCTTACAGCCCAGTTCTTGAATGCATAAATAAATAAATCTTTAAAAAAAAATATTGAGTCAAGATGACAAGGCATGTTAAAATTAAAATTT
The DNA here is from genome assembly GCF_964194135.1 of Talpa europaea. NCBI lineage: Eukaryota > Metazoa > Chordata > Mammalia > Eulipotyphla > Talpidae > Talpa > Talpa europaea. The sequence goes on from NC_140077.1 coordinate 99,881,852, forward strand.
GTCAAATACTGATTTTCTCCTTATTAAAACATGTATAAGAAGTTAGCCATATCCTCAAATTTAATGTTAGCTGTAAAGTGTTATTTTAAATTCCATCAAGATCCTTTTGATGAATGAGCCAATTTTGCTTGAGAATATGAGGAGACAATCTCATGGAGACTGAGACATCATTTCAAGCATAGAGATCAACAGGTTGAAGATAATTGATGGAGAAAAAGAAGTAATGTGGAGACAATTGTTATCCCTTCTACCGTGGTGGAATAAGAAGACTCAAACCTAATCTTCATTTCTAGTTGTATATTAGACTGGATCTCCATGAACTATACTGTGTCAGCATAGGTCTTACTAGGAGAGATGAGTTACATAACTTTCACAGGAAAAGTGTACTGTAATATTTAGCTATAACTGGAATTGGAATAAGAAAGTTTTGAAGTAAATATAGTATGGAGAAATATAAAGGGCATAAAAATAATAGTAGAAATAAGAATAGCTGAGGTAAAGCACCCCAATAAATACTCTTCCAGCCCCCAGAGTTAAATTCCTATCCACACTGCTGAAAACCAAGTTGTGTTTTCTTCACAGAGAAGCTGCTATGGAGTTTTACTGGAAGAACTTTATGAAAATCTTTCTTCAGGAATTGGCTATAAATTTCTCCTTTACTCTATTGGGGAAAGCAGTTGATGACGAGAGTAGGTGACATACCACAAGTATTCTGCTTATAATTCAGTCCAACGGGAATATTTCAGGGGATACACGCTAGGAATTTGGTGCTGCTGTATGCCGCATGCTTCAGGACCTGGGAATTTGAAAAACTGTGAGGTCTTCAGTAAGTTGATCCTTGTCCTAGGGGAACTGCATACAGAAGTCTACAAAAATGTAAAGCAACTCCTTCTCCCCTATGCCCTTTATCCTTTCTACATCTTTTTAAGTGTTCTCCATTGCAAAGATTCAAATCTACTTAATTCATGGATCTATTTTAAGACAAAAGGGTAAAGGTACAAGTGGAGGAGAAAAAAAAAACTGAAGACAGGAAATAGAATTTAAATAGTACAAATACTATGAGAGCGAGAGAGAAGAGAGAGAGATGCTGAAATCTATATCTGAATCAAGTGAGGCACAAAGTTTTGATTTATTGAATAAAAAAAGTCAAGAAAGAGAGGAAAGTATGTCAATATTTACAGAGCCAAGCCACAACTTGGAAAGTAAAATCTTTGGGAAATGTGGTGAAATCTTGGGTAATAAATTTAGCTTCCAGTCATAGAATAAGGGAAGTATTATCAGACTACATGGAGGCACTCTATACACATAATGAGATAATCCTTGAATCCCTGTAGGCCTTTTTTAATTAATTTATTTTTTAAAAGATTTATTTATTTATTTATTTATACAAGAACTGGGGTACAGGCCAGATGCATGGGAGGGTGAGAGGATTCACCAGAGACAGAGCGGGGAACAGAACAGATAGACTGACGAAATACACTGCTGAGGGGAGCAGCAGGCAAGACAGGAGAGGTCTGCTGCACCATGTGGGACCCTCGCCTGCTGGCTGGGATCGAACCAGCACTGCAGAGGCTGTGTACAGCTTCACAGTGCTGCACTCAACCACCTGTGCCACCAGGGGAGGCCTAGGCCTTTTTTAAAGTAACATTGCATTATATAACATTATCAGGAGTGCGTCACTGAAAAACAAGTTTGTACACTACATTAAGTTGACCACTCAGGTTCCTTTTGTCTCTATTTACCCATACCCTTCCCCCATCCCTTCTGGTTGCCACTAGTTGGAATTATATTCTGAAAGTTTATTTATTTTTTTTAATTTAGTTTGTGTGTTTTGGAGGAGGTTGTTTAATAAAGGACACATCTGAGCCTCAGTCATTTTATGCTTTTACAATGCCATGACATATTGTCCATGATATACTCAGGACAGCAGGAGAATAAATCTTTCTGCTTTAGACACAAGTATCTTGGAAGAAGTTAGGTATTTCCTAATCACAATGCAGACTTACAAATAACCTTGTATAACTGACATGTGGAAATGCAATATAATGTTCAAATAAATGTCTTCCTAGCCATTTAATATAATAAAATTTTTAATGATTGAAATAGAATAAGGAATATGTTTATATTTAAATAGGAATAAATGCAATAAATTCCTTTAAATCTATGACTTTTGTCTCCATGCCCCAACATCAAGTGTCACCAATAAACATATCATTTGAATATAGATTTTGCAAGGGAAAATGATAAATAATAACATTAATAACATCTTTTAACTCAGGAATACTGCTTTGTTTTTACCTTCTTCTGAATTTTTTTAAAAATATGTGGCTCTATCTTCCAGCTAGTTATAAAATATCCAATTGCATGTAAATGAAATTCAAAATAAGATTCCCTAGAGGAGCACTGCATTTCCTTTGACCATGTAACTTGATTAACTGTTTCGTTTTTTTTTGTTTTTTTTTTTGCTTTGTTAAGGCATTCTTTCCAAATAACAAGTGATTATAAGAGTAATGGGTAAAGGAACAAAAAATAAGATTTGAAGAAGTAACTGAATGCTTGAAAATGAAGAAATAAAAATATAACAACTCATTTCTATTTGATAAAGGTAAAGCTAGTTTTGAATGAAATATATTTAATGAGCTTGAACACCTTAAAAACTTTGACCTAAGTCAAGTTTGCCAAATTAATTTTTAATATCCTAATGCCCTATTTTCTATGTCACTTTCATTGATCACTATTTTAAGAAGCACATGCATGTGAAAAATCATATGCATCCAAGAATAATATTTTTTGCAATTTTACATCCATTGTTTTCTACCATTACAACATGGGGTGCTGTAGTAAAACTAGTCAAATGATCCAATCCTAGATAAGATAGACATGAATAAGTATAAATTTTTGTCCAGGAAAAAAAGCAATAAGAGAAATGGTGAGATGCTATTGATCAAAATCTTTTTTGTTTAATGACATTTTTGTAAAATAATCCTAGAAGGTGTTGTCATGATGAAATGGGAGAATGTTGCTGACATATTTCTGAATATTATGATAACCTTTGGAGGAACATGCTCCTAGGAAACATTCAAGCATATCTATTTTCTCTTTTGAGAAATTCACACCCATATATGAGATAGCCTTTAAAGATGTTTATTTAGGCACTGCTTAGAAATTAGAATTTCTTACAAGCAAAAACCAGGAAGGTTATAACTATCTTTTCATATAATTTTTTTGAGTAAGTTTAATATATCTGGAACAAGTTCAGGCATAGTAATATTTTTCTTGCAAATGTTTGCAAAAAAGTATTAGTTATTTTTTTTCATAAATTGTAGCGGGAAAGAAAACTTCTTGCTGGAAATCACATTAACTAAAAATGTATTAAAACATTTTTGGGGTGATTTTGCTACTGGAATTTTTCTCATCGCAGAAGCATAAAATATTCCTTTTATAATGAAACTATGTCTTTGACAAATAAATATTTTTCTCTCTTTGTTGATGTAAAAATACACTTGACAGAGTGGCATGATAATTGAGCAAAATGTCATATCAGCCCAAAGTTTTTAAATATCTTTTAGTATATTGTGTTATTAAGATGTAGCAATGAGAGCCAACAGGCAAAAAATCAAAATGAAAATAAAATAGGTTCTATCAAAATACAAAACACATTTAAAACAATCAACTTAGTTATAGCCAATAGTTTGAGGTTTATTTGGAATTTAATTGCAACAGACTTGATAAAGTACTAGATTTGGAAAAGGACGTATTAATAATTCACTGTTGAACACATTTTAAAATAACTTATATTTTAAAAGCACATAAATAGTAAGAACTACCCCATGTAGCTCCTAAATTTGCTCTAAGGATGAAATATTTGTCTGAGTGATTTTTTATAGTAATGTACATAACTAGTTGATAGGATCAAATGAACGTCACCTTGGGTGAGTAGAATATCAGCAGGAACAGCCATGGAAGGAACTCAGTGAGGTTGAATTTGAAAAGGAAAAGTACTGAGAGAGGATTTTAGGGGATTTTGACCAAAATAAAGGTTGTAGGACTCTGTAACTAAACTTCTTACCTGTAGGAATATTAACAAATGCAAATGTATTCCACATATTTATCTTACTTGAATTTACCAATCATTTGTTAGATATTTTTCTCTGCAAAATGAATCTTTAAAACTATATTATATCATAGAGTTATTCTGATTTTCTTCCTAAAACACTTACATATGCTAATCTTTAGTCCATTCTTTAGACAGCACAGTTTAAAAAGTTTACTAGCAAATCCTTTTTTGTTTTCTATTCTTCGTTTGATTCCAGCAACCTAACCAGTTATTCTAATTTTACTTTTTGATTATACTTCTCTTTCACAATTATTGAATACATGAAGTTTTTTTTTTAAATATCTTTTGATTCTATGTGCTAATATTCATTTTGTTTTATTTTTTTTTCTTTCAATTTGTCTCCTCTTGGATAGAACACACAGAATGCTTTTGCTATAACTTCATCCTGTCTTCCTGCCTTAACTTCTCCAAGCCCTCCAAAATAGTTACTACCTTACATCTGGGGATAGCATGATTATACCTTCTGAGACATACTTCTCAAAAAGCCAGAACTCCCCTTCTATAGGAGATGACAAGCTAACATGGATCATCATTCACTGTCTTCATATATATGGCTCCAAAATCACCTTATCATAGATGTGTTCGCAACTGCACAAGATAATACTTTCCCTGAGACTGTCCACTCCTACACACTTTATTCTCAATAATTCTACCACTCACTGACATACTCAATATGTACTTATATGTTCTCCATGAGATAAAGGGTTGCTCCTGTTTTTTTTTTTTTTTTTTTTAATGATATATCATTAGCACCTAGTAAAGGGCCTGAAGTTCAAAATATAATTTCTGATAGAATGAATGAATAAGTATGTATCTAGTTTAAAGTCAGAAAAGAGGGCCTCCCCGGTGGCGCAGCGGTTGAGCGCTGGGTTGCGAAGCTGCCTGTGGTCTCTGCGGAGCCGATTCGATCCCCGGCTGCTCCCCGGCCACCGGAGGAGGGTCCCACATGGCGCGCAGACCTCTCCTGCCGCCCGCTGCCCCCCTCAGCAGTGTACTTCGGTCCTTCTGCCTGCTCTGCTCCCCGCTCTGGCCCTGGTGAATTCTCTCACCCTCCTGTGCTTCTGACTGTACCCGGTGCATGTATAAACAAAACAGGCAAAATAAATAAATAAGTAAAACATGCCTCCATAATAAATAAACAAATAAATAAATGAATGAATGAATGAATAAATAAATAAATAAATAAATAAATGAAAAATAAAGTCAGAAAAGAAATTGGATTTATATTTGAAGCCGGAGTATGAGAAAACTGAACCACAATCAAATAATGGGTATGGAGAGATTATATGCTGACATTTAATTGAGAAAACCAAAGATTTTACTCATTATAATCTACCTATTTATCCCCTATCACTATCTACCTGCTATCATTCTCACTCTTCTTAACATTTATTAAAAAAGTTATTAAAATATTTTAAGGCACTGATACAAAGTAGCTTAGGTTTGTAACATGAATTAAGAACCTAAGGGGGTAGGGGGAAGCACATATTGTTTAAAAATGAACAATGATGTAAAAAATTAAAAATAATAATAAAAAAGTAAAAAAAAAGAAATGCATGAACTAAAATTTTGAAATAAAGAGACTAGAATTAACCGATAACCTAGTGCTTCTCATTTAGAGACAAGGCTTCAGTGTGCATGAAGAAAGCATAGCTGTAGCTGTGACTATGACCGAAGAAAAATTTTTAGTGTAGTATCTAGACAAGTAAATATATTTTAAATGTGGAAACAAAGCTAGAATGTTCATGACCATCTATTCAGTTAGATTTGTTCAGTTACTTTCTTCCACAGTAAAAGTATGTTTGGAGGTAAAAAATGGCACTGCTAAGAAGTTACCATGTCAAATTCAAACCAAACCAAAGAGCAAATGCAAAAGCCAAAAAATTTTATAATTAGGTTGCATTAAAAAATTAAAGAAAAAGTGTAAATGTAGTTGGAAATACTTATCAAATTATAAAAATTCACAATTACCAATTCATGTATTTATATATACACACACACTATATTTTTTATTGCATTGTCACAGCAAAATATCTGAAAAGACCTGGAAGCAAGGTAACAGGGTAAGTATTTAAACAAATTATATAGTGATTATATACTTTGGAATTCTATATTTGGTGGTATGTCAGAAGATTCATAAAAGAAAAAAGTAGTGCTTGATGAAAATTTTGTGACAATTTTGTTTATTTGTGCCAATTTTGCTAAATTATTATACTATGTTTTCCAAGGAGAGCAAAGAAAGAAAATAGAAAGTATATAAATGTAGTTTTCATATCGAATGAAAGTCAAATGATACAATGGCACATTAAGTACACCAACAAAAAGAAAAAAAATAAGAAAACAGCAAAATAACAAAAAAGAAGTTGACTTCCCTAAACCAAAAAAGTAGAATCACAGTTTCAATTCTCAAAAATTGTTTTAAATATTTTAAGAACTTCTTATGTTATTATAGTAATTTTCAAAAAGACTACAGTAGCAGACTATTAAAAATAAATGAACCTTTTTTATACTAAGTACTTCAATGTACTTTTTCTTTAATATTTTCTGTCTTTTTGCAAAAAGAAATTTATTTTTTAAATGCAATGGTCTTATTATATACCTTTCTCTTAGCTAGCTTGTCCACAAACAGGAAAATTGGAGATAGAACAACTAACATTAGGAAGACAAGAGAACACTGATATATATAGGTCTTACACAATAGCTTTGGAATTTAGCTCAGAGTATATATCTTATATAAAATGCTTAATAAACAGTATTGCTTAATTTTTTTAGTTGTATTTTTAGCTTTGCTTTACAATTGAAGCCTGTGCACTGTAAAATCAAGAGTAGCATGATATACATAAACGGATAGGTAGTATATATCTTAATTTTTATGAAAATTATAAAATGTATCTGAATAGCTACATAAAAAGAAATAAGCAATTTTAGAGAATAGTTATTAAATATTAAACCACTTAGGTGAAATAGTAGAAGACTATCATGACCTAAAATTTATATAATGACTTTCTAACTTTACTTCTGGCACCTTCTTCCAAAATCAATCAATGAAAATGAAACAATATATCCTCAACAGCCTCCACATCTGTGTTAGATTCATTCAGAAAACGAGATTCCATCTGTATAGTCTCTCATTACATGAAGTCTTGGTATCTTCAATGAATAACTTTCATTTGGGAATAAGTCTCAGCACTATGAAACTATCGGCAGCCACTAAAGCACAAGATCAATACCTGGCCAGGGAGCTGACCCACATGTCACAGCAGACCTCTCCTCAATGTATTTCAGTCGATCGGCCTGTTCTGTGAATCCTCTCACCCCTACATCTCTGGCCTGCACCCCAGCTTTTGTATACCTAACTAAATAAAATAAATCTTTTTTTTTTTTTTAATTTTCTAGAGGCATGTCTTATTTATTTATTTATTATTTGTTTGTTTGTTTGGTTTATACATGCACTGGGTACAGTCAGAAGCGCGGGAGGGTGAGAGAATTCACCAGAGCCAGAGCGGGGAGCAGAGCAGGCAGAAGGACCGAAGTACACTGCTGAGGGGAGCAGCGGGCGGCAGGAGAGGTCTGCGCGCCATGTGGGACCCTCCTCTGGTGGCCGGGGAGCAGCCGGGGATCGAACCGGCTGCAGAGGCTGCGGGCAGCTTCGCAACCCAGCGCTCAACCGCTGCGCCACCGGGGAGGCCCTAAATAAAATAAATCTTAAAAAATAATCTTCATTTGGCTAGTAGTACTGAATGCATGAGGCATAATGCAATATGTTTTTGTCTCAAAATATATCTCATTGTACGGAAGTATGAAAGGATAACCAGGATCTACCTGCCTCTGTTTCATGTACTTTTAAAGTTATGCTATCTGATAAATACAAATTTAAAATTATTACTTTTTTAACATTGAGTGCTGAAGGAGGACAATCGAAGAAAAGAGCTCAATTCTTAGGGAAGGGAGCTGGCAGATCATGGCATGTGTGAATAATTGGAAGAACTGTGATTTTACTAGAAATGAAATGTGAGCTACTGTATGGTTTTGATCAGAAGAGTGACATGAGGTGACTAATCAATCTTTGCCTCTGTGAGGAAAATAAATTATAACAGAGCAAGGGGAGATTACAGGAGGCCATTTTAGAACAACTGGTCTGATTGAAGAGAGAGCTGGACTGGCTTATAAAAGTACAAGTTATTGAATTCTCTATATATTTTTAAAGTAGAAACAAGAGTGCAGTGGACTGCAGTGCACGGAGTGCAGTGCAGTGCAGTGCACAGCGTGCAGTGAAGTGCAGTGCAGTGCAGAGCACAGAGTGCATTGGAGTACATTGGAGTGCAGTGCAGTTATGTGCAGTGGGGTGCAGTGCACAGAGTGCAGTGGAGTGCAGTGGAGTGCAGTGGAGTGCAGTGGAGTGCAGTGCAGTGCATGGTGTGCAGTGCAGTGGAGTGCAGTGCAATGGAGTGCAGTGCAGAGTGCACTGTGTGGAGTGTTGTGCAGTGCAGCGCAGTGCAGTGCTGTTCAGTGCAGTGCAGTGCAGTCCACAGAGTGCAGTGCTGTTCAGTGCAGTGCAGTGCACTGGAATGCAGTGCAGTGCACTGGAATGCAGTGCACAGAGTGCAGTGGTATGCAGTGCAGGGCACTGGAATGCAGTGCACAGAGTGCAGTGGTGTGCAGTGCAGTGCACTGGAATGCAGTGCACAGAGTGCAGTGGTGTGCAGTGCAGTGCACTGGAATGCAGTGCACTGGAATGCAGTGCAGTGCAGTGGCGTGCAGTGCAGTGGAGTGCAGTGCACTGGAATGCAGTGCACGGAGTGGAGTGCAGTGCACTGAATGGAGTGCAGTTGTGTGCAGTGCAGTGGAGTGGAGTGCCGTGCACGGATTGCAGTGGAGTGCAGTGCAGAGCAGTGCAGTGGAGTGGTGCAGTGGATTGTGCGGGTGCAGTGCAGTGGTGTGCAGTGCACAGATGCACTGCTATGCAGTGCACGGTGTTCAGTGGCGTGCAGTGGAGTGCAGTGGCGTGCAGTGGCGTGCAGTGGTGTGCAGTGGAGTGCAGTGCAGTGCACGGATTGCAGTGGCATGCAATGGAGCACAGTGTAGTGCAGTGCAGTGCAGTGCTCAGTGTGCAGTGGAGTGCAGTGCAGTGCAGTGCAATGGAGTGCCGTGCAGTGCAATGGAGTACAGTGCAGTGCAGTTTTGTGCAGTGAAGTTCAGTGGAGTGCAATGCAGTGGAGTTCAGTGCATGGTGTGCAGTGCAGTGCAGTGGAGTGCAGTGCAGTGGAGTGCAGTGCAGTGCACAGATTGCAGTGCAGTGCACGGAGTGGAGTGCACGGACTAATCAGACTTATTTAAATGAATAACTATGGAAGTTATAGAACAATTTAAAAGATAAATATTTTGGTGTTCTTAGCCATAAAGAAATAAATTCAACATATGTCACAAAAATTTAACAAATAAACTCATTAATGACTCACATTCTCAGTACTAAAATATAAAATATACTCATTTACACTATAGAAGTACATTAAACTAGTAAAGCTGTTAAAGTGCCATTTTTCTACAACCACATAAAACACATTGATTTTCTGCCTTTACAAATTATACTGTAGAGAGAATATTTCTTTACTTTAAACACATTGAATAGGTTTAAAGCATGCTTAAATAAATAAATGTTTTAAGAAACTACAAATAAATATTTATTTTTGTGTTAAATATTTAATATATTTTCTGGAAAGAGCTCTGGCTTATCCCTGAAATTGGCTTATGTTTCTGATGAAGTCTAATCACTAAAAGCATTGTAACAGTTTCAGTAGAAAGTAATTCAACTTTTATCTTTTTTAATATATGTACCCAGATATAAAGTGAATGGTTAATTTGGTAAATTTTATGATTTCAGCTAACATTTACAAATGGTTTCATTTTTCATCTAGAGTACAGTTGTGCTTCCAGTCATATGTAAAAGACAATTCACAATTGCTATTCCATAAATGATATTGCTGGTGTCAACTCATTTACACTTAGATGGGAGAGTTATACCTATACATATATGTGTATAAACATATATATGTATATATAATTTTATGTGCATGTACATATATGTTATCATAATTTTTATAATTATACTGCAGCTCCATATTAACATGAAAAAAAGTATGTGTAATGTAATGTATTTCCCATCTTATTTTAGAGGGCAGGATTTTTTTTTTCAGACTATCCATCACATTTAATCTAGGAATCACAACTAGGTCAGGGTTGAAGTTTGGAGAGACACCCAAGAGTACCCCTCAGAAATCTCAAAATGACGTTAAATGACCACATGTATGTGTGTACATGTAAACATATATACAAAAATTAAGCTTGAAAATAAAAGAATAACAAAGATCCAAATTAAATGTGTATAGTATAAAATATATTTAAAGCATTTTAATTAAGGTAATTATACTTCTTTTTTTAAAAGATTTATTTATTTTTATACAAGAGCTGGAGCACAGGCCAGAGGCATAGGAGAGTGAGAGGATTCACCAGAGACAGAGTGGGGAACAGAAGAGGCAGACTGATGAAATACACTGCTGAGGGGAGTAGCAGGCATGACAGGAAAGGTCTCCTGTGCCATGTGGGACCCTTGCCGACCGGCCAGGAATTGAACGTGTGCTGCAGAGGCTGCGAACAGCTTCACAGCGCTGTGCTCAACCTGCTGCACCACAGTGGGGGGGGCCGGTAATTATACTTCTTAATTGATAATGTAGTTCTTCTTAAATTTGATTATACACAATCTATAGTAAGTGTCTGATATTAAAGCATATATTGCTCCCAAAGTAGAAATGGATATTTCATTTAATTTTGTGTTAAATATTTAGAGGTTGTTTGAAAAATCTTTATTTTAAAAATTGGAAAGATTTCTTAAAAAATAGAGTAGCGGGCCTCCCTGGTGGCGCAGCAGTTGAGTGCTGGGCTGCGAAGCTGCCCACAGCCTCTGCAGCGCCGGTTCGATCCCCGGCCACCGGCAAGGGTCCCACATGGTGCGACAGACCTCTCCTGCCGCAGCCACTGCTCCCCTCAGCAGTGTACCTCATCAGTCTGCCTGTTCTGCTCCCCACTCTGGCTCTGGTGAATTCTCTCACCCTCCCACGTTTCTGACTGTACCCAGTGCTTGTATAAATAAATGAATACACCTTAAAAAAAAATAGAGTAGCTGTGTCCAATAGGTTAGTAGGTACTTTTTTTTTTTTTTTTTGCTTTTGAATGATCTTGCCCTAATTTATACTCTTCAATATAAGAAAGTAGGGAGTTTTCACAGATTTTCCATATACTGTTATTCCTAGAGTATTAATATTTACAACTGATGGAAAATTGATTCTAAGTTTCCTGGGGCTATCATCCAATTACCGGTAAACATAAATATATTAACTCTTTTTGTTTCTTCTTTATACCTTTAAATCATTTTTCATTAGCTATTTAATAAAATTTTTATTTACTTATTTACACAGCTCATATATTATACATTTTAAATCTTGTTATATATTTCACTAAATTCCCCTAATTTTGCCAGTTACATTTTAACCTAGATTATAGCTGACATTTGTCATACAGAATTTTGAAAGTTTCTTTTCAAATGCTTTTTTTTTTTTTTTGGAATTTCTAACAGCTTACCTAAAATTTTGCTTTGTTTTTATGTAGGATTAATCTTGGTTCACCCTTCCACAATTACACAGAAATTTGTTTCCAAGGAAAACTACCTTTGCTAATTAAAACATTATTTAAATAACCTTGATAAATTAAAATGTAAGAGAGGTACAGACTACAACAAATTATCCCTAATTAATTATTTAACTAGTTATCATCACAGTCAGTAAATTTATCTGAACAAAAAATGGAATTTTGGTGATGAAATGGCAGTGCAAAACCTAAAATATCTTAGATGCCACTATGAGAGTCCATTCCACACTTGGTAGCTTAAGTGGTATTCAGTCTTGGGTTTAAATTTCCTGTGGGCACTGAAATGAAAATCTGGTCTCAACTAGGGCTCCAAATTGAGCATCACCTCTAAAGGCTGAGAGTTTGAATCCCAGGATTGTTTTGAAATCTCTTGCAACTGAATAGAGCAGTAGGGAGTTACCTTCCATTACCTAAGGCATCTATGCCCACCCCTTCCTCCTTAAGTTACTGTTTTCAATTCTGACTTCCTTGAAATGCTTCTTTTTCAAGAAATTACAGACCTTTTCCATAACCAGGATTAAGAACAGTTTAATTATAGCTCTGGTACACTCAACTTGAAGAATCCCTATTGTGACTCATTGCTGTTTACAACTTCACACGCATTTAGAGCCTGTTCACTAAAGTAAAAAGTATGTGAATAAGAATTCAGACACTAAGTATTATACTTTCTTAATTTGGTTCTCCAGTCCATTCAACTATACTTTTTGGAATAATTTTCTTTTTGTTTATGAATCATCAAATCTCAAAATGCAGTTTTTTTTAGGAAGTTCTCAGTATTTTAGTATTACTTACCATCAAGTACTGAAGATTTGTTCATTATCTAAACTTGAAGACTTAACTTGAAGTCTCTGGTATATCAAGCTATTGCCAGCCACTGCTGCATGAGTTGGGTCCTGATCAGGGAACTAACCAGGGAGCTAACCCATGTGGCACAGCAGACCTCTCTTGTCTGGCCCGTTGCTCCTCCCCTCAGCAGTGTATTTCAGTAGATCCACCTTTTTGACTCCCCACTCTGTCTCTGGTGAATCCTCTCAACCCCTGCCTCTGTACCTCTGGCCTATATCTCAGTTCTTGTATGCATAAATAAATAAAAATGAATCTTTAATATTTATATATTTATAGTTGACACCTAAGAATGAGGGGTTTAGGGGATCCAAACCTCCTGTATAATTGAAAGCAGTCACTGAACTTTTGAGTTCCCAAAGCCTAACTACAGTAATCCCTTGGTATCCTCAGGGGATTGGTTACAGGTACCTGCAGAAACCCAAATCCACATGTTCCTTCAAGACTCTCACAGTTTGCCTTCTGCATCCTCCAGTCACCCAACTGACATTTGCAGTTTGTTGAATCCATGAATGCAGAAACTGTAGAACTGGAGGGTCAATTGTGTTAACTGAAAAAAAAAAAAAATCCAAGTAGAAGTGGATCCTTAAGGTCCAAACCTGTGTTGTTCAATAGTTAAATGTATTTGATTTTATTATATTTATTTAGTTTTAACTTTATTTTGTGGTTTCCAAATCTTTATATTTAAAGCAAAACAATTTGCACAACAGTATGGGTATTGTGGTATACTGACAATATAAATAAACATAGTTAACATTCATTGAATCCTTATTATATGCCTGACCCAGAGCTAAGTATGTCCAAAATACATTGTAAACTATGTATGTTAGAGCTTTTTATTAAATGTACAGATAAGGTCTGATGAAATGGTTCCATTAGTGTGAAAATGCTGTTTATTTGAAGTTTGACTCTCCTAGGAAACCTGCCCAGTTCTCACTATGACTTTCTTGTCCCCATGGAGTGTTTACTGATAACAACTCCAAGCCTCCTTGTGAAAAAGTTCACCACACCCTTTTTATCAGTGTTGTTTATATATATAAAAAAAAAGAATCTTTACTGATAGAGTGTGGTTAGTTGAGAGAAATTTCCTTTTTTCTATGTGTACATATAAAATAAAACACATGAACATCACTTATTTTTACACAGCTCTAAACATTTTCATTTGCGTTACAAAAAGTGAGAACTTAGGTGCTAAAATACCCATTGCTAAATTTCAAATATCCAGACAGGCTAGGAATTTATTTGAAATCAATTGATTTCTAATCCTACTTTGATGAAATGGAAATTATAAATAGATTTCTGAATTTGAGACATCTATACTTAATGTGTATGAATGGAATAGCTGAATGATTCATTTCACTGAATACTTATATTAAGTAAAAACAAGACAATGTGTGGCTTTATAAACTTTCAAGAATGAATCGAGAAATTTATACTTATATCTGATGAAAGATACAGTCTGGATAGGTTATGTATGCGTTGAAATGGGACAGAGGAATATTCCAATATTTATATATTTAAATGAGATAGCCACAGAAATAACAACAGGAAAGAAACAACCACTCCATCTTTATAGCATAAGATTTATGCTCAAAGGTCTACAAGTGAAGACATTCTCTCATAAGAGGAATATTGTTTCCTGGTTTATGCTTGTACCCAATCCATATTGAACTCCAATTTGTATTGTAAGATATTAATCTGTTACTAATGCAATAGATATTACAAAAGATATTTATGTTTTGGCAATGTCAGTATGGTCTTTGCTTTCCAAATTTCAATGCAACTTTATTTTTATGATTTATGACCTATATATTAAGATTTCCACATGTAAATATATTTTCTTTACCTTATTGATTTGTCACTCACAGCACATTTTAGAAAATGACAAGACACAGTGTCTTGAGCTATAAAGAGATTTTACCCATGTTGGAAGCAAGGAAGTCAGCACATAAGTTTACCTTTAGCATGTCAGTCTTATGCATACAGACAGAAGACATAAAAATCCTGGGTGAGGATAAAGTAAAGCTTATTGTTCATAGTAGTAGCCAGACTGTCAGTATTATCAAGCTCCAAATTTCCCCAAGTTTCAAAGCCTACAAGACAACATTAAAATTATCAGGTAACATCTGTTCATGTAGCAAGGTTATGTTTAAGGAGAGAAACCCTGAACTTAGGGAATCCAAGTATTTTATAATAGATGATAAGCATGTTTGCTCTACTCTACAGGAAGACACTGTCTTTATTATAGGGAATAGTCAACATACCTGCCCTTCATTCTAGAGGGAGGAACTACTTTTATCTTCCAAGGAAGAAAGCAAACATTTTTTTTTGCTCTCTAGAGAAATTCTACTCTTTCAATACACTGCACTTCACCTACTTCTTAAAACATCCAGAATAAAACTAGTCCGTCCCTCTGCTCATAAGACATGCAGAAATGGTAGATATCAGTGGGAAATTTCCTACCAAGAAAATCAACAGTCAGCTTGCATTGTCTTGAAGTCCATGATCCATTCTGACTAATATAACAAATATCGTGAAGCAAAATCTGCTTAATTCCCTTTTCAGTGTTTTGTTAAGACTGCTATCAACAGTACTCTGAAAAGAAGAATGAGGCCGTCCTGCAGTATTGACCTCAGTCATGTCCCCCAGGACTACAGGACCTAATCAGCTGAACAAATCTCATAAGCTCTCAGTAACTATCTTGCAAAATCAGGTGGCTTTCTTCTTAATTTTCTGTATTGACCTTTCTACTAGGGCCAAGACATTAATCCAGGTACATAATATATGGTAGTAATTTCACAGACTCTGCCTTGGTCCTCAAGGAGAACATCTAGGCTAATTCAAATACCTACATCAACCCGAGTCAATAAGTTGAGGGTGACCTGAATGGTTTCTAGACCCAAGCTGGTATTACTGAATACTTCAACTATAGTCAAAGACAGCTAATAGAAAATTTTCTAACTGGTTTATTCCCACTGTAGATGTAACTGTCTGCTTCAATAACTAGTCAGTTCTAGTCAATAACTAGTCAATTGTTCCAGGAACCCATCCTCATGAATCTATTGATGTCATTTTTTATGACTATCACTAAGATGCGCATTTCTGTAGGAGAGGGATAAGTTAATACTTGACTTTGAGACAAAGTAGCATAATCCTGAGGGTACACATGTTGCCCCTGAAAAGAAATGTTTCTTTAAAATCATTGCCCATTTTCAAGTAAAACTTGTGTCAGTGAAAACACTTGATCCCTTGGACTATTGGTGAGACATTTCCCAGTTTACTTTAAAAAATTGATTCTAGTCCATGATTAAATACTGAGAATGTGAGGGTAGGTCCTGTCTTTGAAAACTGCTAAGTGCCATTCATCAACTCCACGATAAAATATCTGAGTGCAGCTATGGAAGTGAGCATGGGGAAGATATCTGGAAGGATTAACAAGGCATTTTGTGTAGTTAGTACAGGGACAGATGACATTATCTTCCATTTCTGATTTTCTTTTCTGTACAATTAGAGATAATAAAGATTGATTCTTGGTCAATATTATCGGACAAGGGATGGGAAACCCAACAATCAGTTGAATTTAAGTTGCTTGCAACTGTTTAAGAGAATGACACCAAGTGGTTTATTTTATAAAGAAGGTTTGACGGGTTATTCTGAAAGATAATGATCATTAATGGTCTTCCTTTATCTTTACTTCCCAGGGTCAAGGTATTTCCTTCCCAGAGGGTTATTGCTCCTCTTAGATTACAACAAAATGATGTCTAATCGCAATAGCTCTAATTTCCCATGTTATAGCCAACTTGATTTGAAATAGATGCAAGAAAGGGAAGGCCATTTTTATAAAGCTGAAAGAGACTAAGTATAGACTTCTTAGGCAATTGGAAGTGATTTTCATGACCAGTTTACCCAATCAAATGGTCATTATCATTATCTCTAACAATGCCAATCTAAAAAGAAAAGTCAGTGATTGAAGCAGAATTAACTTTTATTCCCCTAAGTATCCCTTAGGCCAAGTTGTCACTCAAAGTTGTTATGAGGGAGAAAGAAGCATTATAACATCTCATTTTCAGAAATAACTCTTTAAACCACCCAAACTATTTCATTCTGATCATTACCTAAGAATTGGTCATGTAGAGATGATCTCTTTCTGGAGGCAACCACATTCACTGACCAACACACCTCTAGGCTATGTATGGCAGAAATAAGTGAGGGAAGTTCAGTCAAACATACTTTAGCATAATATCGAGGAAGATATTTTAACATTTACTAAATGTCTATGAATGATAATGATGGTTCATCTTGAATATCAGGCTGTTGTAGAGTGACTTTCATAACAAAAGAAACACAATTTTCAGATTGCGGATAACATAGGAATCTGAAAACAGGATACATATTAACTTCATATGCAATCCTGAAGTCAATTGATTGAGCTGGAGTATCAATATTTAACCTGAAAATGTCAATAGCACTGAGGCCTCAAAATTAGCTCCACAGCATAAGAAAAAGCTTGATGTAGTCAACTGTGAGGAACAGGTAAATGTCATGATCCTTGTAATGTGGCTACTGTACCATGAGACAAATGTGTTAACTTTTAGCAGAAGTAATAGCCTCAGATGTAAGGATTCCTTTGGGAGTAAAAACAAACTGAATTCAATTAATTGAATTAGGACAACGTTTGAAGGGTGAGGACATTTGGTACATTTATTATACTATCATTGTGGTTTCATACACTGAATGTATAATTCATATTGATGGAATAAAGATAATATCTCTTATCAGAAAATACTGCATAGAAAGTACTGTACCACTCAGTTTTCTCAAACCCCTTCAGTTAAAAGTCTTTGTGACTGATGATTTTGCCAGTTAGAACCTCTGGCTAAAAGATACCACCTCCATTCAGGGGTACCCATTGAGGCAAATCTATCAACTCTCTGACATGGCTAATAGGTACATCTTTTGAAATGAAACTTGCTACTGGCTTCTTGTAAAACTGATCTATTACCACTAGACCTTTGTGACTCTCTGGCCTGATGTTTCCTATGGAAGTTGGGCAGCTCAAATTCAAAGATTAATAATGAAGGAAGGGTCCAACAAGACTCACTTCTCAAATGTCAATTGTATCTTCAACAATGGGGCTGTCCTAACGATAGGGACATTTCAGTTTTATATGAAAAAGTGGCACTTTCCCTTTAGGAAAATTTTTCTCTCTCATTCTGCAGAGGAAAACAAAGCTACTGGCTCAACAGTACCCAAGTTCACGGAGCTTCCCTTAAATTCTTGGTCATGATTCAATGATAGCTTGGTTATTTGATAACCAATGGTGTCACTGCAATAGTTATGTAAAAAACACAAGTTAACCAAATAGATCACTGTTTGTAAAAGTAAATTAAGTTACTCTTATATGTCTTAGTACCTGGTATCATGTATTTTTTTCCAGCTAGAGACACAACACCATACAGTGGTCATTGATCAAGTTCTGCACTGTGTCCTTGAGGATGGTAAACCTGGGATCTTGTACATATGCTGTAACAAAGATGTCATATTTAATGACTACCTGGTGAGTTTTCAGTATCCTACTATGTTGTCTAGGGGCCATCTTTAATGGCCAGACTTTTAAATATAGGGGGATATGATGAGAATCAACATGATTGCACATTAAATCTTAAGCATGGCACTGCTTTCTTCCATTTACTTTTTGAGATGCAGTACTGCCTTTGCCTTACCATATTGGCAGAGGCCAGTTTTCAGCAGCATCTATTTGTCTTTCCCAACTATGCCATCTCTTACACAAAACAAAAGAACTATAAATAGGCTTTGCAAATCCCAGTGCCAATATCAAACTGGATCTCTGTCTAAGAGCTCTTGAAATATCTGCTTTCCCCCTTTCCTCAGTATATCACCATCAGAATAAATAACCATATGCCTCAGTTTTCCCCAAGTCGCAATACCCTTTGGGTATACTGCCTGTCTAAGTTAACTTTCAGATTGTTCTCCTGGTAGTGTAGCATGGGACTTCTTCCTAATCCATCTTGGTTTGGTCCTCTTTGGTCTTGTATTCAAGAAGCAAAATAATTCTTGTGGAAATAAAGCCTAATATGATTACACCTTGTCATCTTTAGGAGGCTAATTATTATCAATAGTGTTGGGATTTTGTTTTGTTTTTTTTTCCAAAAAGAAAATCATTTTGCAATGTCATTACGAAATGTTGCAAATAATATATTTATCAATTTATAAATCTATGACTATGTTGTTAGGTAGTTATGGATTATACTTGATGACAAAAAAGAACTAAAGTTAGGAATCTTTAAGGGAGAGTGGTTGATTATGCATATCTACCAAGTGTCACTCAGATCACGTTTAGCAATAGAAAATTTAGTTGGTCCTTGCTTTAGATAATAGTTCAATGATGCTCAAATGTCAAAGGAAAATAGTGACATTTACATGCAAAGATTTACAAGACTCTATGAATAATAATAGAATTGTAGCTGTGCTGCTAAGAGCAAATAGAAACATTCCTAGCTTATGATTAAAATAGATCTAGTTGATCTGGCAAAAGATAAAATAGCAATTCAAAAGACACAATAAAAAAAAAAAAAACAGAAGCAAGAAACAACAGAGACACAGATCATCCTGAAAGAATTCAGGTTCTATCAAGAAAGATGCAAACATGCTCACTCATAACACTGTTCAAATATGTCAGACAATATATTTGAATGAGTCAATGAAATAATTACATTAAATGATTCATCTGTACAAAAAGTGGCTTACCATATTCTACTTGGATAAAGGTTAAATTCCTCAAATATTCTGACATTGAATCTGAAGAATTCATTTAGCCAAACATACAGTATTTTTTTGTTGTTAAAATCATCTCTATGCAACCTCTATAAAAAGGACAGTAATAACATTAGATCTTGTCCTAATATATATCAAATATACTTGGAGAAAAATATACAAGAACAAAGATCACCAAAATTGTGTAGGATGGAAGGTAGAAAATAATATCTGAAAAGAGAAACACAATTGCTTTTAATGGTAGTTTTCAAAATGAAAATGTAACACTAGGAAAGATCAATGGACCATTCTAGCTAAGAATGTGGTGACAGGAAAATACCTTTAAGGAAGTAAAATTATGTAGTACATCAGAGATGTCATTCCCACAATGTATAAAAGTCAAATTATTAATATGATCATTTTACAAACTTGAATCAATACATTCTACCTGGTGTAAAAATGATATTTAAAGAGAACGGTTAGTGTTTTGTATACAAATTGGCACATCAGAATAAAAATCTGTAGCATGTTTTATAAAAGAGACTTAGTTTCTATTTATTTTGATCCCTAATCCCATTTGGTTAGTTTAGAAAACTCTGATAGGGAGTCCTCCCTTTTCCTTGAAAGTTTTGTCAAACAAGTATTATTTTGGGTAGTATACAGCAGGTTACCTAAGCTCAGCACTATTGGTATTTTCAACTGTATAATTCTCTCTTAGTTGGAGGGGGGGATAAAGAGGGACTGTTCTGCGCATTTTAAATTTATAGGACCATTCTTGGCCTCTACCCACTACCCACTGTTAACATTTCCCTCCCAGCTGTGACAATCAAAAATATCACAAGGCTTTGACAAGTGTCCCCAGCTGGAAGCATTAGTATATATTAAGACTTGCTAAGGGCTAAAAAATGAGAAAAACAAAAATATCTAAACAAAATTAGACACATACATATTATAGATAGATGGAAAACATTGGATAAAAATATAAAGATTGATTTACTAAATCGATCATTCATCTGCTTTGGTAAGTATATATGTAAACAAACAAGTACTGAGGTGAAGTAGAACATTTAAATTTAATTTAAAAGATTATAGAATCATAAAACAATAACATAATTATGAAACATTTTTGCATTTTTTCATAATTAAAATGTTTTCAAATCAGTGAAAATACCTCAATATGAGCCTTTTTATTCTGTAGCAGTCTTCACATTGTGTTATATTATGACAGAGTTCGTTCTTTTCTACAGAAAATGTGAGGAGTATCTCTCTAAGAAAAACGAAGTCAAACAATCAAGTAAGTTTCTGCATTTATAACCTAGACTCCTAACAAGCCAACACTCTGTCAGGGTAAAGAAAAGAAGTAAAAGCTCTCCTACAATACTGTTATGGTCTGATGGAGGTGGCATATATTTTTTAAATAATAAAATAGTTGTAAAATGGAAGTTGTGATTAGTGAAGGGATATATATTAATGAAGGAATTATATATATTTATATAATTCAGGGAAATATAGAAAGATTTCTTTGGTGAGATTGTTTTCACAATTGACCTTTGACTTGAATTTTTTTTTTAAGATTTATTTATTTATTTATACAAGCACTGGGTACAGTCAGAAGCACAGGAGGGTGAGAGGATTCACCAGAGCCAGAGTGGGGAGCAGAACAGGCAGAAGCACCGAAGTACACTGCTGAGGGGAGCAGCGGGCGGCAGGAGTGGTCTGTGCGCCATGTGGGACCCTCCTCGGGTGGCCCGGGAGCAGCCGGGTATTGAACCGGCACTGCAGAGGCTGCGGGGAGCTTCACAACCCAGCGCTCAACCGCTGCACCACCGGGGAGGCCCCTGACTTGAAAAATTACCAGACAACCAGTAATCAATGGAAGGGAGAGATAAAGAATTCAAGCTAAAGGAACAGTTTGCACAGACACTGAAGTTGAAGTAAAAGGATCTTTATGAAGATCTTATAGAAGATGACTATACATAAGTCTAGAATCAGAATAACAAAAGTATCCTACAAATGTTCATCAAAGAAATTATATTCCATAAGAGTATCTGGAACAGTGGTAAATCATTAAATGAATAACAGAGGTAATAATATGATCAAACTTAAAACTTACAAAGAAGTGACTGTACATACTGATGAAGAATAAATTAGGAAGACTAATGTTATCCTATTTCAAGACTTATAATAAACCAACAGCAGTCTAAACACTATGAAATAGGTGAAAGAATAGGCAAGTCGATCAACAGAACAGAATCCAGAGGTAGACTCCCATAAGTATGGTCAACTAATCTTTGACAAAGAAACTAATCTTTGACAAAGAAACAAAGGTATACACTGGTGCAAAGATAGCTGCTACAATAAATGGCGCTATAACAACTGTATATCCACATATAAAATTAAATAAACCAATACACAGACCTTACACTTTTTGCAAAAATTAACTCACAATGGGTTGTAGACCTTAATGCAAATTTCTGAAGTATAAAACTCCTAGAAGATAACATAGGGAAAAAAATAGATAATTTTGGGTATGATGATGCCTTTTAACTAAAATACCACTCTCAAATCATGAAAATAAGAATTTATATGCTGAACTTCATTAGAATTAAAAACACTCTACAAAAGATAATTCAAGACTATTAGAAGAAAAGTCACAAACTGGAAATAAGTATTTGCAAAAGATATTCTAATAAAGTACTGTTAACTAAAATAAAAAGAACTCTTAAAACTCAACAATATGAAATAAAAAACTCAAAATATGAGTCACCCACGATAGAAGACACTTCACCAAAAAGAACCATAGATAGCAAACGAGCACATGAGAAGTTATGCTACAGTATATGTCATGAGGGAAATGCAAACGCAAGTGATGAGATCCAACTCTACCTTGGAATGGCCTAATCAGAACACTGACAATATCAAATGCTGACAAGGAGAGGGAACATCAGAAACTTTCATATATTGCTGGTGGGAATGCAAAAATAGCTCAATCATTTTGGAAAACCATTCGGGAGTTTCTTACAAAAATAAACACAGTCTGAAAAGCCCAATTCAAGCAATTGTACTCCTTGATATTTATCTAAGAGTTGAAAATGTATGCACACAAATGTTTACCATAAATTATTCATAGTTTGTTAGAACTTGCAGGTAACCAAGATGTTCTTCATGAGGTGAATGAATAAAAAAAATGTCGATAATGGAATATTTATTATTTGGTGTTAAGGAGAAACTAGTTATCAAATCATGAAAAAAATATAGAGGAACTTCAAATGCATATTACTAAATCATGTAATATGAAATCATATTTGTATTTTTGTCCACACCCTCAATGAAATAAGACTATAGTCCTCAACTCAATTTTCACAGTTTATTAATTCTTCAGTTTACAGACTATCATACTTCAATAAGTTGAAATATATAAAGTGCACTTAAACAAATTACATTATGAATCTGTAAATAGAGAAAACTCAGCAAAAATATGTCTGTTTGAAACTCTCTGGAGGTGAACTTTGTTAGAGGTTAAATAAGGATATATAAATCTTCTATATTTTCATGCTATCAATGAAAGTAAAGTTTTTCAGATAATCATCAATTGAGAAAATAGGTAATACATCTTGACCAAAAAGGGCAAGATAAATAATTTTTTCTAAAATTAGCCCCACACAGATTTTGGAAACAACAAATTTTTCCAGGTTACTGGAAAATCTACTTATTGAAAATCTACTTAGAAGATTCTCTTCTAAGTAGAGAATCTTTAATAGTTGAACCTTCCAAACTAAAACTTACAGTGTAAATATGTAAAAATCACATTGAAATATGAAAAAATCTGTAGCTACTATGCTTTCTTCAGTCCTTATTCAAAGCACACTTATATGAGTAACTAATGTTTGAGTGATTCTAAATGACACTAATTAGGGTAAACATATAATTTAAAATTTGTAATTGAAAATGTTCATTTTTCAGATGCAACTTAGTATAAATACACAAAAACTCATTCTTTACAGAGTGCTTTTAGTACTCCATGCTTTATTATTATAGTTCTTTAATTATATATAAAGAAACAGAACTTAAAATTCTGGCAGACAAAGGAATTTTTTATGAGGATAATAAAGATAAAATACCACAGGTAGGTTTTCAAGATGGTAAAGATATCAAGTAAGGCTATAAAATTAACTTTTGTGTTGTGTGTGAGAAATAAAGGTACTCTTTAGGAACAGAGAATAAAGATCTTGTGCTGTTTGAAGAAAAATATATGCATGCTTTGGGATTAGTGAGGTTATCAGGCAAACTGTTAGAGAAAAATGCTGAATGACCAAAAAGCTGTTAATATAGCTTCTTTTTAATTTCAGAGAAATAGATATCTCATTCTTATAGATACTTCAATAAGTAATTCCAAACCTCATATACTAAAGAGATTATTCTTTGTAACAGGTAAGTAGGAAAGGTTAGCTTATTACAAATCTATATGTGCCACTTGTACAATTTCAATTATATACCTAAATATGTTAAAACATACAATGACTGACATTTTTAAATAGTCCTGATTGAATAAAAAAAAAAGTCTTTTGATCATCAAACACCAGGGAGAAGATAAATATGAAATCCATGCAGAATTTAACATCCAAATGTGTTAGAAATAAGCATGTGCTAGACAATGTCCAAAGTAGTTCATAAATAATACCTCCTTTAATTCTTACAAAAGTGCTTTGACTTTAGTCAAACTAATATCTCAGTTTTGCTGCAGCTGCGCATCTTGTCTAGGGTTACCAGCTAGCAGTTAGTGAAGCCTACATTTTAATGGATCAAGAGCTTGGGTTCCTGAACAAACAATACCACCTCTTTTAAGAACTATGCTACACTGCCTCTCAAAATAAATTGTCTTGCCCTTTTGAAATAAAGCTCATATTCTTAAACTTTGAAGTTATATAAAGATCCAAAAAAATCATTTACTCAATTTCATTCTCTGGTCACAGTGAGGGTGACAGAAAAGATCATTGTGAGTATTTAATCTTAGACAATGTATTGGTCAAATGTCAAATCTCTGATACTTCAATCCATAGCATCCAGAAATAAGAAAAAGTAAGATTAACTATCATTACAATGTTCTCAGACCCTTAAGATTTAGAAAAGTGGCCTATCACCCAATCAATTCCTTATAGTAGATAGCCTAGGTGAAATAATGCCTCCAGAATTGTTATATTATAAAACACCATAGCAGAAATTCAGTGGTATCTGAGAAAAAGAAAGTGTGAGACTCATAAGCAAAATAATCAGTAGAGAGAAGTTGTTCAGGAATGTGAAACTTCTGAATTTGAGCTTATCTCTCTGGATCTCTCAAAGGGTTAATTTTGTACTTGCAAAATCAGTGGGGTGATTTCACCTAGGTGAATGAATCACAGGTGCATTTTTTTTATGAAATTTAGAAATGTTGTCATGTTTAGGAAGCCCCAGTTTGCAGAAATAATACAAGATGTATTTATTTTATGTCCAATATATTTAGAAATTAATTTTGATTTCCTCGGTGTCTCCTATTTCTGGCAGTCTATATTATTATATTGAAAGTGGTCTCACACTAATATTTTAGCTTGCACACTCTTATGAGTAAGCAATTTATTCTTTGTTACCCTGAGGCAGATTGTTTCCTCTGTCATGCCATGAAATTATTTAGGCCTTGAAAACTACCTCTGCAATAGGATTTCAAGGTAATCCTCAGCTTTGATCAGCTGGAGAATTTTCCTCCCCAAACTTCCTAAATGAAGTTACTTTTGTAGTTTCTCTAGAATACAAATCACCACCCATTCCACAGCCATGCACATTTTGAAGTTCTTATTTCTCCATTTTTTGAATGTCCCAGCATTGCTTTCGGCTGTACTGTTTTTTGCCTTAATGGGAAAAGCCTTATGGGATAGAGTTATTTTTTTCTCTACCATATCCAGTGTCTTTTTGGAAGACAGATTTATCCTGTTGGATAAGTCCATTTTATATCTTCTCTGAGGATGGAGCTATTATAATTTGTAAGAATTGAATACCAGGCCTCCTTTTGCTTTTGGTTGTTGTTTTAGCCAGAGTATTTGCATTCAATTTTTCATTCAAGGACTTTAACTTGTGTCTCTTAAATGAAATAGTTACTTTAACCTGAGTTGAATAACCAGACAGAGGAAATATGTTCCTATTGGGTTTCCTATCAAATGCAGATGAGGACACAATAATCTATTTTACTAGTTCTGTTACAATGTGTGTCATCTATGAATATGCTCCTTTCTGGAGGAGTAATTCTACCCCCACTTACCATGGTTGTATGGGCTTGAAATGTATAGAGAGATACATTGCTGCTTCAATGTGACTGTAATGTCACTATTTGATAAAACTGTCAAAATATATAAGTGGCTATTTAACTCATATATATGTTTTATTTTTTTTATTATTTTTTTTCTTTATCAGTTGATACTTGTTCCTCCTATTGAGGGGCAATAAACAATGGTAGAGATACATGCAGGACTCTAAAGAAGATTTTCGAAAGACCTTTCATAATGCTAAAAGTCAAGATTTTTTTTACTAAAATGTATTCTGGGCTGAAATTCAGATGGATGTTTAAGAATCATTTTACTCCTAATTCTCTTACTGTGAATGTTTAAATACTTCATAGACTTTCTTGCTGAATTTGTATTAAATTTCATAAAGGTTTGGAAAGTCTTTGATCACTTAAGAAGAAAGGGACTATATAATCTGAGACGCTGCATGATATGTTATTACTGCTATTATTACCTTTTTTTTATTCTTGTGCTTTTATGGCTTAAGTGAAAAAGAAACTTTTGAGTCTCCTAAGAAGTTAAGTCCAGTATTTTATAGATGTCTTTACCTTTTATAACATATGTCAAAAGGGTGACCCATATATTTAGAGTTACTTCATTCTACAATACCTTTTATTCCTTTCAACATGAGCCAAGATTGAGACGTAGGCATAGAAAAATTTTAACTAGTAGAAATATTTGGAGAAATTTCATAATTTCACCATGTCCACTTAACCTAAAACCAAACAATGCTGAGATTGGAAGATTAGGGTTTTAATTAATAAGGAAACTAACAAAATATCTGCAAAATTATGAACATGATTTCAGATTGCATACTATTTAAGTTGCTCCTGGTCAAAGAAGCTGTTCAAATTTTTTGAAGTTGAAATATGGATGGTATCATATTTTCTATGATTACAGATATTTCTTCTTTTGTTAAGCTGCTATAAACTACCAAAATGTTCCTTATGACTTAGTTATGATTTGCTTTATTTGCAAGTTATCCTATATAATATTAATACAACTACACTAATAGAGTTATTTTTGCATTAGTTATTGGTATAAGTAATATCACTTTTTAAAATTGCACTAATAAAATGTTAAGCTTATAAATTATTTTTTCTGTTCAGTTACTTTAAGAAAAATGAAATACTCTCACTTGCAACACATTGATACACCAAAACTGTATTATGCTCAGTTAAATTAGTCAGACAAAGAAAAGCAAAAAACAATGAATGCTTTCATTCATATGTGGTACATAAAGAAACAAAACAAATGGACTAAATAAAGCAAAAATCAACTTTCAAAATAAAAGACCAAATTAGTAGTCATCAGAAGGGAAGAAAAAAGAGGGGTGGGTAAATATGGTAAAAGGGGTCAATTGTGCTGTGAAGGATGGAATTTGACTTTCAATGGTAAATAGAGTGTAATTATATAGAAATATTGGTTGATAATGATGTTAAGATTTATCATGATGTTTACCTGATGCCCATATAGTTTTACAAATCAACTTACTTCAATAAAAATTAAAAACAAATCCCACCAAATTAATGTTTTCTTAGAAATTTCACATTTCAAATAATAACTATTAAAGTTTTTCAAATTGTTATTATTTTATGATATTTTGGACAATATTGCAAATCTAATATTTTAGTCCAGATAATAGAATTATTTGATGTGTGGTATATATTAGTTTCACAAGCTTGATAGCAAAATACAGGTGATAAACTTTGTTTTTTGCATGTTCAAAAAAAATCTATATATTTCACTGGCAATGTATGTCCCCAGGAAGCAAGAATTCATAATTCATATCAAAGGCAAGTAAATGGCTTTAAACTCATAAAGCAGCACTTTTAGTTATGTAGTTTATTATATGTTGACTCTAAGACCACTTGGAACTTCAAGGCTGAAATGTCTTATACCCAAGTTCTAAGTTT
The DNA here is from genome assembly GCF_964194135.1 of Talpa europaea. Lineage (NCBI taxonomy): Eukaryota > Metazoa > Chordata > Mammalia > Eulipotyphla > Talpidae > Talpa > Talpa europaea. The sequence goes on from NC_140077.1 coordinate 99,909,514, forward strand.
ATTGAAGACTAAAATGTAAGAAATGGTCTTTCACTGCAGGTTTTAAAAATGACAGTGTAAAGATAAAAGCGAGTGATATCAGTGATGTGGAAGAAGTATGTGCTTAGAGAGAATTTATGGTGTGTACTACAAATGGTAAAGATGGAAACTTCTCAATTTAGACCACTGTGTAGTTCCAGCTCAGATGATTCCATTTTAGAATTGCTGTGCTTTATGATAGAGAGAAGGAAGAGTGTGAAAGTGTCTTCCTTTTCCTTCATCTAAACACCTTCTTTATTTATTATGAATTGCTATAAATAATAGCACTTTAAGTTTTTTATTTTACTATATTTTATGTCATCTCTTCCATTCTACTTCAATAAAAAATATTTTAATGTTACCATGACAGATAATTTCACTGGAGAAAATAACCAGCCTACTTATAACCTATGTTCCCTGTCACAAAAACAGAAAAACTGACAAACCTAAAAACTTTCAACTTCCTGCTGCAACACAGTCATGTCAGTTTACTGAGCATCACATTTTCTCAGAATACTTATTATAAAGTCCAAGTACAAGCTTAAATGTCTAAGGAATTATTTGTTATGAATAGGATTCTTTGATTGTATGAAAAGAAAATAAACTGGTTTATAAAGATTGCAGGGAATTAACAAGTCACCAGGAGAAAAAAGTTTATAAATAAGTGGGAACAAAGAAAACTCAAGGAAAGTTAGGGATAGAATATTGACTGATAGTTATCACGTGCCTTTATATATCAGCTACTCACCCAGGTGAACATGTAAGTAAATGTATCACTACTTGATATTAATTAATCCCTACAAAAGTTCTACTATATAGAACTGACTTTTACCAGAATTACCTTTTCTTTATGGAAATATTGGTAATCTATTAGGTTGCTAAGGCTAAAACTTTAACTATCTACAACCAGGAACTGGGCAAAAACAATAGATGTATATGGGGTTCAACTATACCTAACATATACCATTAAATGATAGGTTTAGTCAATTTTTTTTATAAATAGCCAGAAAGTAAATACTTTAGGCTTTGCAAGCCATAAACAGTCTCTGTAACACATATGGAAATCAAGTACAGGGCCCTCCCACTTGCCAAATATATGACAGGCAGCTGAGCATCACAAGATTATATTTGATTGAATATATTGGTTCAGTCAAGAATATATAATGGATGTTGAACTAGTGATTCACTATGTAAAACTAGTTATGTAATCTCCATGTAATCTCCATGTAATCTCTAGCTAACAAAGTTTACATAATCAGTAATTGAACACAAAGAGCTGTGTAGTACCTAATAAAATGCAGTTAAAAAACAATAAATAAACTAGGATTAATTAGATTATATTCTGTTGCAAAAAGGAAGTATCAAATAAAATCCAAACTGATAAATATCCCACATAGTTCTTGTAGTATATCTCAAAGGTTGAAATCATATAGAAATAATTAAGTAAAGCTGAAACAAATTCCTGGATCTCATGTTGGAACAAATAAATTAGAAGCTGAGGAAATGGTACTGGAAAGCTGTATATATATTTTTTACAACACACCTAAGTGATGTTAACATGTAATCAGTTTTGAGAAATACAGTTAGAAAGTAAGAAAAGTCATTGGCAAGATCAAGTGTTGTGTTCTGGGCCACATGACCAATACAAAACCATAATTGAAAAAAAAAATCATAATTGAGTCAGATAGATCCAGCTTCAGGACATAGTGTGTTAAGTGCAGAGTCCCATGAAGTATATCCATTTGCAACTTCATACAAAGCTTTCTTGCTCTCTCAAGTACCTGGAAATTCATTATCAGAACTATTTCTCAGAAACATGATGATAAGAATTTAAGAGTTTTATTTTGTGCTTTCTTCCTTCGGAAATGGTAAGGTCTGTTTTTAGTTACCTATTCTCTAACTGTGAAGGAAGCTCATTTTTATTTTATTTTTTTTTCTGGAAAAGAGAATCAACAGCTTTTTCGTCCATGGAAAAAGCTTCCAAAGACAATGGAAGGTCATAGAAAATTTTTCTTTGGGTTTTAAGGTTTGGGAAAATTCTTGATTCCTACAAATAATACTATACCCTAAATGAAGACTTAGCCACCCCAAGCAATGCAATAACATTCATGTAAGTTCATAAGAAAGGCTACGGATTCAATTTGCATTCACAATCTATAGAATCCTTTTAATTTTGTTTTTGATATGTGAACATGAATCTATATCATAAATGTAACCATCATAGAATCGTTAAGCGTTTCATTTAGTGCACTGAGAAGCAACATATAAATTTAAAATTTAGGTAAAATATTTTGTTATATAGATGGCACAGACCTATGATAGAAATAGAATATAAATTGATTGACGGACACTGGTCCTGCACCCTATAGTGTCGAGGAGTTTTCATCACCTTCAGTTCCTGTTTTCTCGCCTTTTCATTGAGATTGGCTCCTTTGTTGCATTAAAGCTTGGCATGGTCAACAGGATGCAGGCTATGTGAATTCTTAGCCCAGTAGCCTAAGATTTGACCGTATTCTTTGTTATTAATTCTAAATCTGGGTCCAGTTATAACCCATCGTTGAGACTAAATGGAGCAAATTTGTTTGAGATAAAAAATTGAGTACTTTAATTCGTCACTCTTTTGTGTTGAATTATGACAGATTATCAGATGTTGTCACTTAATATGTTATGTATTTTATTTTAATTGTTACTGCTTTGCCTTCTAGAAGACCTATGTGTCAAAGCTGATTAATTTAGCTATTTCACTATAGCTTTCTGTAAGTCCTCTTCTGAAACATAAATGTCTTCTTCCCTTTCTTAACTCAGTAATTCCAAATAATGAGAGCTCATAGCCTGTAAACCATTCTAAGCAGCAATATTTTTATCAGTTAATACTTTTTGTTAAAAACTGGAAAAACAAACCTATAGTTTGCAATATTTTTGACAAACATAAAACTTAGTATAAGAGTATTAAGCCCTTCAATAAATGAAAAAAATGACAAGATGTAACTGAAATAGAATAGTAGAAGTTCTGGAGTGCTAATCAAGCTAAACATTAGAAAGAGTCTTAAAAGCAGCAACCTAATAATGATATACTTCTGTTGGGGTAACAGAAACTCCTGCTTTATAGATGACCCATGAATATACCTCAAATCCAAGGTAAGCCTGAAGAAATATTATTACTGGTTCTGGAATTTTTAATTCTAGAAATATTTATCTTAATTGTTATGTTAAAAATTATATAGGGAGTGCCAAGAAATTTTTGTATTTAATGTTATGTTTTTTGATTTAAAAATAACACATAGTTATTACAGAATATATAGAACATCTTAAGTTATAAGAAAAATGTCATAATCCTACCATTTTGATGTATTAGAGTATTATAATTAACTTCATTGTATACTTTCTCTTTCCATTCCTCTTACAAATAATCTATCTCTACTTCTATGCAGTTTAATATTTTTTAAAAAGCATTTTGCCATACACATTACCTTCAAAATTATTTAGAAACTTCAATATCCATTCACTTGAAAAAAGTTGCCATCAATAGGGTCTATTTCCAGATTGAGAGACTTTAGAGGGCATTGTACTCTTCTTTTTATGGTGAAAAGTTATTATGAGACAAAAGCACAGGATTTTAGTCATTTGGAATAACCCTATTTTAAAAATAATTTTTTAATTGGGGTAAAATTGGCTCATGACATTATTGTTGTTTCCGGGACACAGTGTTAGAATTTGATATCTGCATCATCTGTAATCACGACCAATAGTCTCGTTCCTATGCATCATCATACAATCCACCTCCTTTACCTATTTCACCCACTCTCACCTGAAAGGGACTTCAGGTAACCACCAATCTGTTCTTTGCATCTAAGAGTTTGTTTTGCTTGTAAACTTGTTTCTTTCTCTCCCACATATGAGTAAAATCATTTGGTGTTTGTTCAACTCTATTTTTCAAAGAGGTTTCCTTTGGTTAAACTTCTGATAGTTGAAGAATTTCAAATAGTGACTATGTTTAGATATAACTTTGAGTGGGAAGTCATGTTCACCTAAGATAAGAGGAACATGAATGAGAGCAGAAATAAGGTAAAGTAAGGTGTTTTCCAAATCCTTAGTTGACATGCTATTCTAGATAAGATTATATTTAGTATTAAGAGAATGAACCCAGCCAAGGGACAGTGCATACTATCGAAAAATTTCACTGTGAAATAATAATGCATTTCTATCTTTTCCTTAACTCAAAAAAAAAAATGAAAATGACTTGCAGAGAGGGAGGGAATAACACATCTTGGAAAAAAAACAATCAAATAATCTTCCTTAGATGAAAGAGTAAGCAAATTGATTACGGACAAATGAGAAACATATTAGCATAGAAAAGTGGAATACACATTGCATCATTTTTACTGAAATTTTATTTTTTTTTTTTTATTTTTTTTTTTTTATTTTATTTTATTTTTTTTTTTTTTAATAAATTTTATTGTTATATTCCCCATACAATTGCAGCCCCCCCATTCTGACCCCAATCCCTCCCCTCCCGCCCCCGCCCCCCTAAAAGTGTCTCTGGTTCATAGTTTTCTGTTGATTTTGATTTTCACTTTCTTATAGTTATTCATTTTCCTGGTCCCTTATTTAAGTTTTCTAGATTCCTGCTATGAGTGAGACCATCCGGTATTTTTCTTTTTCTTTTTGGCTTATTTCGCTGAGCATGATCCCTTCCAGCGCCATCCATGTTGCTGCAAATTGCATGTGTTTATCTTTTTTGAATGCTGAGTAATATTCCATGGTATATATGTACCACATCTTCTTGATCCAGTCATCTATTTTTGGGCATTTGGGTTGTTTCCAAAGCTTAGCTATTGTAAACAGTGCTGCTATAAACATAGGGGTGCAGGTGTTCTTTGGAATTGATGTTTCTGTGTCCTTTGGGTAAATAGCTAGGAGTGGAATTGCTGGATCATATGGAAGCTCTATGTTTAGTAGGTCCAGAAATCTCCACACAGCTCTCCACAGTGGTTGGACCAGTTTGCACTCCCACCAACAGTGCAGAAGAGTTCCTTTTTCTCCACACCCTCGCCAGCATTTGTTGTTGCTAGTTTTTTTAATATGTGCCATTCTCACTGGTGTAAGATGGTATCTCATGGTAGTTTTGATTTGCATTTCCCTGATGGCAAGTGATGTTGAACATTTTTTCATATGCCTGTTGGCCATTTGCATTTCCTCTTCAGAGAAGTTTCTTTTTAGCTCTTCTGCCCATTTTTTGACTGGATTATTTTCTTTGTTGTTGTTGAGTCTCATCAGCTCTTTGCAGATTTTTGTGATCAGTCCTTTATCATTAGTGTTGGGTGCAAAAATGTTCTCCCAGTTGGTGGGGTTTCTCTTTGTTTTTGTTATTGTCTCTTTTGCTGTGCAGAAGCTCTTTAATTTGATGTAGTCCCAGCTGTTTATCTTTGCCTTCACTATCACTGCTTTGGGTGATGTGTCTGTAAAGATGTCTTTGATGTGCAGATCACGTAGTGTTTTTCCTATATTTCCTTCTATATATTTTATGGTTTCAGGTCTTATGTCTAGTTCTTTAATCCATTTTGAGTTGATTTTTGTGTATGGTGTGAGGTAGTGGTCAAGCTTCATTCTTTTGCATGTAGCGACCCAGTTTTCCCAGCACCATTTATTGAACAAACTTTCTTTGCTCCAATGCATAGTCTTTGCTCCTTTGTCAAAGATTAGTTGACCATAAATCTGTGGGTTTATTTCTGGATTTTCTATTCGATTCCATTGGTCTGTATGTCTGTTCTTGTTCCAATACCATGCAGTTTTGATGATTATGGCTTTGTAGTATAGTTTGAAGTCTGGGAGTGTGATGCCTCCATTCCCTTCTTTTTTTTTCAGGAGAGCTTTGGCTATTCGGGGTTTTTTGTGATTCCATATGAATTTCATCAATAATTGTTCTATTTCTTTGAAGAATGACATTGAAATTTTGATTGGAATAGCATTGAATCTGTATATTGCTTTTGGAAGGATGGCCATTTTAATAATGTTTATTCTTCCAATCCATGAGCAGGGGATGTCTCTCCATTTCTTTGTGTCTTCTTCTATTTCTTTTAACAGTGTTTTATAGTTTTCTTTGTATAGGTCCTTTACCTCTTTTGTTAGATTTATTCCCAAATATTTGATTTTTTTTGTTTCAATAACAAAAAGGATGGTTTTTTTGATTTCTTCTTCTTCAGATTTATTGTTTGTGTATAGGAAGGCTACTGACTTTTGCATGTTGATTTTGTATCCTGCCACTTTACTGAACTGATTGATAAGTTGAATTAGCTTTTCTGTGGAGTTTTTGGGGTTCTCTATGTATAATATCATATCGTCTGCAAATAGTGGTAGTTTGACTTCTTCTTTTCCTATTTGGATTCCTTGAATGTCTTTCTCTTGTCTTATTGCCCTGGCTAGGACTTCCAGTATTATATTGAAAAGCAGTGGTGAGAGTGGACATCCTTGTCTTGTTCCAGATCTTAATGGAATTGCTTTTAGCTTTTCACCATTGAGAATAATAATGGCTGTTGGCTTGTCATAGATGGCCTTTATGATGTTGAGGTATGTTCCTTGTATCCCAAGAATTTCAAGGGCTTTTATCATGAATGGGTGTTGCACTTTGTCGAAAGCTTTCTCGGCATCTATTGATATTATCATATGGTTTTTATATTTCTTTTTGTTGATGTGTTGGATAACGTTGATTGATTTTCGGATGTTAAACCATCCTTGTGCCCCTGGAATGAATCCTACTTGGTCGTGGTGAATTATCTTATGGATACATTGTTGGATTCTGATGGCTAAAATTTTATTGAGGATTTTTGCATCAGTGTTCATTAGGGAGATTGGCCTGTAGTTTTCCTTTTTTGTGTTGTCCTTGTTCGGTTTTGGTATTAGTGTAATGTTGGCTTCATAGAACGTGTTTGGTATTGTCCCTTCCTTCTCAATTTTTTGGAAGAGTTTGTGAAGGATAGGCACTAATTCGTCTCTGAATGTTTGGTAGAATTCATTTGTAAATCCATCAGGTCCTGGGCTTTTGTTTTTGGGGAGGTTTTTGATTACCATTTCAATTTCGCTAATTGTAATTGGTCTGTTTAGGTGTTCTATTTCTTCTTTATCTAGCTTTGGGTGATTGTAGAGTTGTAGGAATTTGTCCATCTCCTCTAGATTGTTGTACTTGTTTCCATATAACTTTTCATAGTAGTTATTAATTATTCTTTTGATTTCTGCTGTGTCCGTTGTGATTTTTCCTCTTTCATTTATTATCCTATTTATTTGTGCTTTCTCCCTTTTTGCCCTTGTGAGCCTGGCTAGGGGTTTATCTATTTTATTTATTTTTTCAAAGAACCAGCTCTTGGTTTCATTGATCTTTTGGATTGTTTTTTTAGTTTCGATTTCATTTATTTCTGCTTTGGTTTTTATTATTTCTTTTCTTCTACTGGTTTTGGGGTTTTTTTGTTGTTCTTTTTCTAGATCTTTGAGCTTCGAGATTAGGTTGTTTCTTTGAGTTCTTTCTTGTTTGTTGATGTGAGCATCTATTGCTATATATTTTCCTCTTATTACTGCTTTTGCTGCATCCCATACATTTAGGAAATTGGTGTCCTCCTTGTCATTCAATTCGAAGAATTTTTTAATTTCTTCTTTTATCTCCTCGTTAGTCCAGTGGACTTCCAGTAGTGTGGGTTTCAATCTCCATGAGGTAGGAGAGTACCTTGCCTTCTTTTTATGGTTTATTTCTAGTTTGATGCCTTCATGGTCAGAAAAGAAGGTTGGTATGATTTCAATCTTGGTGTATCTGTTGATGTTTGTCTTGTGCCCCAGTATATGATCGATCCTAGAGAAAGATCCGTGTGCGCTTGAGAAAAATGTATACTCAGATTTTTTTGGGTTTAGTGTTCTATATATGTCTGTTAAGCCCAAGCACTCTAGATCCTTATTTAGAGCTTTAGTGTCTTTACTTATTTTTTGTCTTGTTGATCTATCCATTGTTGATAGTGGTGTGTTGAAATCTCCCACTACGTATGTGTTTTCTCTGATGTCTGTTTTCAGAGATGCCAATAGTTGTCTGATATATTTTGGTGCTCCTTCGTTTGGTGAATATATGTTAATGAGTGTTATTTCTTCTTGAAGTATTGTTCCCTTGATCATAATGTAATGACCACTGGGATCTCTTTTTATCTTTTTAAGTTTGAAATCTGTTTTATCTGATATGAGTATAGCTGTTCCTGCCTTCTTTTTTGGTCCATTTGCTTGTAGAATTGTTTTCCATCCTTTAACTTTGAGTCTATTTTTATCTTTTGCAGCTAAATGTGTTTCCTGGAGACAGCAGAAGGTTGGGTTTTGTTTCTTAATCCAGCCTGCAACTCTGTGTCTTTTTATTGGAGAGTTTAGTCCATTTACATTTAGAGTTAGTATTGATATGTTAGCATCTGTATTTGCCATTGTGTTTGTCTTTCCTTTGATTTTATTTATTTATTCTTTTAATAACTTTCTTTGGCCTTCTTTTGTTGTTATTCGTCCCTCTGAGGTTCTGGCTTCAGGACTCCTTGTAGTATTTTTTGGAGTGGGGGTTTAGTTTTAATGAAATTCCGGAGTTTCTGTTTGTCTGGGAAGGTCCATATTCTTTCTTCAAAGAGGAAGGAGAGCTTTGCAGGGTAGAGTATTCTTGGTTGGCATCTGTTTTCTTGGAGTCTGTTGACTATGTCCCTCCACTCTCTCCTTGCCCGTAGTGTTTCTTCAGAGAAGTCTGATGTCAGTCTGATTGGTTTCCCTTTGAATGTTATCTGTTTCTTCTCTCTTGCCAGCTTCATTATTTTTTCCTTGTCTTGGATTCTTGGGAGCTTTACTATTATGTGTCTTGCTGTATTTTTCCTTTCGTCATGGAAGTTTGGTGTTCTTCTTGCTTCTTGTATATCAATTTTCAGCTCCTTCTTCGCGTTTGGGAAGTTCTCTTCAATTATATCCATGAATATTTTCTCTGTTCCTACATCTCTCTCCTCTCCTTCTGGGATTCCTATAACTCTTATATTTCCTTTCCTCATGGAGTCAGATAGTTCCCGAAGTCTTTCTTCGGTCTTTTTCCTTCGTACTTCTCCTTCCTTTTCTGTTTTAGTTCTTTTTATTTCTGTGTCTTCAAGAGTACTTATTCGTTCTTCCATTTCATCTATTCTGCTTTCATTGCTTTTCCCAGAGTTCTTTAGCGTCTCCATTAATTCTTTGATCTCCTGCATTTCATTTACTTCCCTCTTTAGGGACTCAATTTCATTCTTTTGGTCATTAATTATTTTCCCCTTATCATTGTTTTCCTTTATGACTTCAGTCAATTTTTTAATCACAGCAATTTTAAATTCTCTATCTGTAAGGTTCAGAAGTTCTTCCAAGTTACTGTCGTTGCAATCTGGTAGATGGTTTTCTTTTTGCGGTGTGCTATTTTGCTGAGGAGTTGCTGGGTTGCATGTGGCTTTTCTACTCCCTACTGCCTGTTTTCTAATTTGCCGTATTCCTTGTGACACTGTGTTGCTGGTACTGGCCGGCATCTTGGGTGACCTTCCCAGCTCACCACTGGCTCCTCTGGGGAACTTCTGCTGGGTTCACACAGTCTCCAGCAAAGAAAGGTCGCTGCTGCAAACGCCCGGTCTGCCCAGCGGTGGGTGCTGCTCCCCTCTGGGCTGGAACTGCAGGCTAGAAGGCGCCCGGCATGGGCAAGCCTCCCAGCTTACCTCTGTCTCCTCGGTGAGCCTTCTGCTGGGTTCACACAGTCTCCAGCAAGAAAGGTCGCTGCTGCAAAATGCCGGTGCAGGGGACGCGCTCCCCTGCACACCAGGTCTGCCCCAGCGGTGGGTGCTGCTCTCCTCTGGGCTGGAACTGCAGGCTAGAAGGCGCCCGGCATGGGCAAGCCTCCCAGCTTACCTCTGTCTCCTCGGTGAGCCTTCTGATGGGTTCACACAGTCTCCAGCAAGAAAGGTCGCGGCTGCAAAATGGCGATGCAGGAACGCGCTCCCCTGCACGCCCGGTCTGCCCCAGCGGTGGGTGCTGCTCCCCTCTGGGCTGGAACTGCAGGCTAGAAGGCGCCCGGCATGGGCAAGCCTCCCAGCTTACCTCTGTCTCCTCGGTGAGCCTTCTGCTGGGTTCACACAGTCTCCAGCAAGAAAGGTCACAGCTGCAAAATGGCGATGCAGGAACGCGCTCCCCTGCACGCCCGGTCTGCCCCAGCGGTGGGTGCTGCTCCCCTCTGGGCTGGAACTGCAGGCTAGAAGGCGCCCGGCATGGGCAAGCCTCCCAGCTTACCTCTGTCTCCTCGGTGAGCCTTCTGCTGGGTTCACACAGTCTCCAGCAAGAAAGGTCGCTGCTGCAAAATGGCGATGCAGGAACGCGCTCCCCTGCACGCCCGGTCTGCCCTAGCGGTGGGTGCTGCTCCCCTCTGGGCTGGAACTGCAGGCTAGAAGGCGCCCGGCATGGGCAAGCCTCCCAGCTTACCTCTGTCTCCTCGGTGAGCCTTCTGATGGGTTCACACAGTCTCCAGCAAGAAAGGTCGCGGCTGCAAAATGGCGATGCAGGAACGCGCTCCCCTGCACGCCCGGTCTGCCCTAGCGGTGGGTGCTGCTCCCCTCTGGGCTGGAACTGCAGGCTAGAAGGCGCCCGGCATGGGCAAGCCTCCCAGCTTAACCTCTGTCTCCTTGGTGAGCCTTCTGCTGGGTTCACACAGTCTCCAGCAAGAAAGGTCGCGGTTGCAAAATGCCGGTGCAGGGGACGCGTTCCCCTGCACGCCCGGTCTGCCCCAGCGGTGGGTGCTGCTCCCCTCTGGGCTGGAACTGCAGGCTAGAAGGCGCCCGGCATGGGCAAGCCTCCCAGCTTACCTCTGTCTCCTCGGTGAGCCTTCTGCTGGGTTCACACAGTCTCCAGCAAGAAAGGTCGCTGCTGCAAAATGGCGATGCAGGAACGCGCTCCCCTGCACGCCCGGTCTGCCCTAGCGGTGGGTGCTGCCCATTTTTACTGAAATTTTATGCAAAAAGTCTTGCTTGAAGTTTATATATTATTCATTATTTTTAATAAAAATCAAATCTGGAGGAGTAAGGCTGAGGTGGAATCTCCACCTCTCTGCTTATGATGTTCTATAATGATGTATCACCACAGCTTGCTTAAGGTCTACTGATTGCATAATATATAAAAGGTGAACTTTATATTTAAAATATTAATAAGGGTGCACATTTCAAGAGATGTGACAATTCCAACAGTTTGAAGGATCTGTTTGAATAGTTACCTTAATTATTTGTATTCATTTATCAAATAACAGTAACTATGACACCAATAAAGGGTGATGGATCTTTTCCAAGATTTCACAGAATAAAGGGGAAGAAAGAAAAGTTAACAATTACATACAATGCAATAAGTGCAATACCATTTAACATAATAAATAGAATTGTGTGGGAACACTTTCATAGTTTAAAAAAGTTCAGGGATGCCTGAGCCTTACAAAGTTAAGAGTAAGTGGGAGTTAGGTAAAAAAATTGGTTTGGAATGGAGGTGGATAATTCCTGAGAGAGGATACATTTGTGGAAAAGCATGAAGGAAAACCATGCCTAAAATATATAAAAAATTTCAAGTAATTTATTAAAATTCTTAATGAGAGACAATTACACAACATCTAGGTCTAAACCAACCTATATAAGCAATAGGTGAGTTTGACTTTGATTTTGAAAGACCAGGAAGCAAGGGAAAGTTGGAAGGGACAGATTAGAATTATCGAATTGTTAAACTTTAACATCTTTGTTAGCATTGTGGAGGCAGATTAAAATGTGCAAAGCATTGAAACAAGTTATTATTCATTGTAAGGGTGTGAAAAGAGGTCATGAGGATCTTGGTTATATAAAATAGACATGCAGAGATCTGAAAGCTATTTAAATTCACAATCTATATAACTAAATGAATAGTAAATTTGAAATTTCTCTTCCTACAACTTTAATTGAATTTTTTTGCTTTATTTTTCTTTTATATATTTTTTACATCATTTTTCATTTTTGTACAATGTATGCATTTTCAACTTGGTTATCATCCCTGTACAATTCGCACCACCCTTGTTTTGATCCTACTCCCTTCTATGCCCCCACTCTGTAGTGTGTATTTGGTTTATAGTTGCTTGTTGATTTTGACTTTTACTTTATTATAATTAGCCTTTTTCCTGACCCCTTATTTAGGTTTTCTAAATTCCTGCTATGAGTGAGACCATCCGGTGTTGTTCTTTTTCTTTCTGGCTTATTTTGCTGAGCATGATCCCTTCCAGTTCCATCCATGTTACTGCAAATTGCATGTGTTTATCTTTTTTGATTGCTGAGTAATCCATTGTGTATATGTACCACATCCTGATCTAGTCATCTATTTTTGGGCATTTGGGTTGTTTCCAAAGCTTAGCTATTGTAAATAGGACTGCTATAAACATAGGGGTACAGGTGCCCTTTTGAATTAATGATTCTGTGTCCTTTGGGTAAATACCTAGGAGTGGAATTGCTGGATCATATGGAAGCTCTATGTTTAGTAGGTCAAGAAATCTCCACACAGCTCTCCATAGTGGTTGGACCAGTTTGCACTTCCACAAGCAGAGCAGGAGAGTTCCTTTTTCTTCACATCCTCACCAACATTTGTTGTTGCTAGTTTTTTCAGTATGTGCCATTCTCACTGGTGTAAGATGGTATCTCATGGTAGTTTTGATTTGCATTTCCCTAATTACAAGTGATGCTGAACATTTTTTCATATGCCTATTGGCTATTTGCATTTCCTCCCTGAAGAGGTTTCTTTTTAGCTCTTCTGCCCATTTTTTGACTGGGTTATCATTCCATAAATCACATGTGAAAATTACCTTTACCAATCTATTTGAGTTGCTGTAACAGAAATTCTATGGAATGAGTGGCTTAAACAACAAACATTGATTTCTCACAGCTCTGAAGGCTGGTGAGAGTCCTCCTCTTTCTGGTTTGCAAATGACTATCTTCTCTATTTGTCCTCACATAGCAAAAGAGGTCATTAGCTCTCTGAAATCTCTTTTATAATGTAACAGGGTGGTCCTCTCCCTGCCCTGTAACAATTAAGAGCTTAATACCATTCACGAAAATTTTGCCGCCAAGACCAAATCATTTTTCAAAGACTGCTTACAAATACCATCACAACACACATTTCAACATAAAAATTTTGGGAAGATACAAAACATCCAGTCCATAGAAATCTTTGCTTTTTTTGTTACAGAGCAGCCCCGATACAAAACGGGTTGCCTGGCTGTGGGTCCTCACCTGCACACTTAAAAGGGACTTATTAATACTCCCCTACAGGCACACATGAAAGGTTAATAAAAGATTTATTTACAAGGGAAAGGGAAATGAGGGAATGTACAACTCAGGGAGAAAATAGGGAAATAAAGTCTTTAATGCGTCCTACCCGATCCGTCGACCTGGAAACCCAAAGGCACTCTCAGAGCTGGCTGAGCGCTGTGACCTGGCAGAGAGCCAAAAAGGGAACCCCCCAAAGCCCACTTGTCTGGTTTTGTTAGGGGGAAGTGATGTCCTGAGTTAATCCCATACAGGCTTTGTGGACTCCACCCCCACTCCAGACTAAAGCCATCAAGACTCTGGGAAAGACAAATCCCATCACCACCAAGGGAGGGTGGCTGGGACCTGAGGGTGGAGTTGGGCAGCCAGGTTGGATATAAAAAACCAAACACGTGGGCCTTGGGCTCTCTCTCTGGTTCGCGATCGCTCGCCTCCTGGCTTCACCTCTCTTGGCTGGCGGCCAGCTCTCAGAGCGCCATTTTGGGATTCCTAATTGGCGGATCTGGTAGGACTCATTTAAAACTTTGTCTCCCACTTTTCTCCCAGAGCTGTACATTTCCTCATTTCCCCTTTCCTTGTAAATAAACCTTTTATTAACCTTTCACGTGTGCCTGCAGTAGAGCATTGATAAGTCCTTTTAAGCGCGTGGGTGAGGACCCACAGTCAGGCACCCCGTTTTGTATCGGGGTTGCTCTACAACAGTTTGGTGCCCAGCGTGGTTTCCAAGTTACACCCGCGGTTGACCAGCCCAAAGTAACATTCCTTGCGTTGGTCACCATAAGCGCACTAGTTCTGCAGGACTACCAGTATAATATTTGTCTCTAGTCCTGAAAAGTCTGTTTTTTTCCCTGTGTGTACAGCCCTTGTGGGTGCGTTTTGACTCAAATATGGCCTCAACCATGAGCCTATACAGTTTCATCCCTAGCCTGAGTTCTTTCAGTTTCCTTCCGGCCTTGAATTTGAGTAGTCTTCTTCCATTAAATATCACCACCAGTTTCATTAATATAAATAATTTGATGAAGCCTGGTGTATGGCACGTGATTTACTATTGTATACATACATGGGTGGTTTACAAGCCATCCCTTTACAGACTGTGCTTCTGGGTGGTTTTTTGGTAATATGTGTAAGCGCAATTTGCTACATTCTTGTTTCCGTGAGAGGTAGAAGTTCTACTTCACATACTGAGAATGTGCAACAACACATTCAGGCTCTTAACATAGCCATGCAACAACAAATTCAGGCTTTTAACGTGGCCATACAACAACAAAATCAGGCTTTTGATTTAACGATTAAGAGTATAAGGGATGAAAATCGTAACGTTTTTGAGTCAGCTTATCAAAGCATGCTGTCTCAAGTGCAACAACAAAATCGGACTTTTGAGTCAGCTTTTAAAGGTATGCAGGACCAGATGCAGGCCGCCCTCCATAAATTAGATATGGCGGAGGCGAAGGCTAGGCTAATGGTGCAGAGAAAGGATAGACCTTCCCCTTTCCATGAGGACAGCCAGCGAGCAGAGTTAGAAGAGGAGGAGCATCATATTTTAAATACTTTAAATACATCAGGACAAAATCCTCTTCCACGTGACAAGCCCCTCCCGTGCAGACCCCTGAGGCTGCACAGCCTCCACTGCCCTCTGGGGAGGACACTAAAATGGCGTCTCCTCCCCACACTAGACTCGGCACCCATTTTGGCAGGAAGGATCAACCTGAGGCAGGGCAGTTTCCCCTTCGCCAGATGCCAATGGGTGGCTTAAATGAACATGGGAGACCTGCTGGGTACTTTTGGTCGCACCATCCGTTCAGTACTGCGGACCTCCTAAATTGGAGGAGCTCTGTTCCCTCGTACCGGCAGGCTCCCAAAAGGATGGCGAACTTGTTTGCCTCTATCTTTGTCTCCCACCGCCCTAACTGGGCAGATATACAGTCCATGCTGCATACTTTATTAACGCTGGATGAGCAGAGGATGGTATTCAGGAAAGCCAGGGAGGAGGCTGACCGTCTCCACCAACAGGATAGGCAGTCCCCAGAGCCGGAGGTTGTTGTCCCAGAGAGAGATCCTGGATGGGACCCTAACAATGGAGGAACGGCGATGTTGGATCTGTATAAAAAATGCTTATTGGTAGGACTGCAGCAGGGGATCCCCAAACAAAAAAACTTTAACAAAATATTGCAACTCGAGCAAGGAGCTAATGAGGATCCGTCAGAGTTCCTTGAGAGGATTATTCAAACTTACACTAACCACACGGATATAAACCCAGATGCCCCAGAAAATGCTCGTCTGATCACTATGGCTTTCATTACCCATAGTGCCCCAGACATAAAGAAAAAGTTAGCTAAGGTGGACGGCGTCACTGAGATGAGTCCGTCCCAGGTAGTGGACCTGGCATTCAGGGTTTATAATAATAGAGAGGACAGGAGACCGAAACCTGCGACTGTTTTTTTACAAAGAGAACACAGAACAGGGTTTCAGGGAAACAATAATGGACAGAGACGTGAACCCCTAGGAAGAAATCACTGTGATTTCTGTAGGGAAGAGGGAGGGACATTGGAAGTACAGTTGTCCCAGGTTACAGGGAAGCGGCAGACGCGATAATTATAGAAGGCAGGATAGAAGACAGAGAACCCCAAGACATGATGATTCACGTAGGGGTTACAGGAGGGAATATAGAAGGAGTACACAGAACCAGGAACCAAGGAGAGAGGAAAGAAGACAGATGTTAGCACAGAGTGGAGGCTCAGATGGTGACAGGGAATACAGACAGAGAAGGAATCGAGAGCCCAGTACAGAGGACAGGAGACAAATGACAGCACAGGGTAGAGCCTCAGGTGAAGATAGGAGGGAATACAGACAGAGTAGAAGGAATCTAGAACCAAGTGCAGAGGAGAGGAGACAGATGATAGTTCATGGAGAAAGTTCAGATGCAGAATATGGGTGCCCAGGGGCTCCACTAGATCTAGAGAAGCCCATTAGAATAACCCCCTCAGAGCCCCGGGTAACACTCGCTGTGGGGGATCGTCTCATTGATTTCTTGGTGGACACTGGAGCAACATACTCAGTTTTGAATTCGAAATTAACTAAAATGAGCAAAAAGACTGCAGCAGTCATTGGGGTTACAGAGAAGTCACAACAGACACCCTTCCTGCAACCTTTGGAGTGCCGGCTGGGCACCACACAGCTCCAGCACAGCTTCCTATACATGGAAGAGGGTCCAATCCCTCTCCTTGGTCGTGACCTTTTAAGTAAGCTCAACGCACGAATTATATTCTCACCAAAACATCAGAGGCTTCACCTACAGGTGCCTCCGGAGCATGCTCTGCGGTTCCAGATGTTACTTACTCAAGATGTTCCACCGAAAGGTGAAATTTGACCTCCAGAAATTGTTGAAAGAGTAAGTAAATGGGTATGGGCTAATGGAATCCCAGGACGTGCAAAAAATGCTGAGCCTGTAAAAATAGAAGTGATAGAGGGGAGCAGAACCCCGAGGAAGAAGCAATACCCCTTAAAGGAGAAAGCCTTGAGGGGAATTGAGCCAGTATTGAAAAGGTTCCTTCAATCTGGACTCATTCGGCCCTGTCGCTCACCGTACAACACTCTGATTCTGCCAGTGAAGAAACCCCATACAGGCAAGTACCGTTTTGTCCAAGATTTAAGGGCCATTAATGACATTGTTCGGGATTTACATCCCACTGTGCCTAATCCCTACACCTTATTAACTGCCATACCTGGTGACTTTGGGTGGTTTTCGGTATTAGACCTGAAGGGTGCCTTTTTCTGTATCCCAATAGATGTCCAGGATCAACCGCTTTTTGCCTTCGAGTGGCAAGACCCTAAGTCCAAGAGCACTCTCCAGTATTGCTGGACTGTGCTTCCACAGGGGTTTAAGAACTCCCCAACTATTTTTGGGGAAATACTGGCCAGGGATCTCAGGAAGGTTCAATTAAACCAGGGCGTCTTGTTGCAATACGTAGATGATTTATTGATTGCAAGTCCAGACTACAAATCTTGTCTGGAAAATACCATAGTGGTACTGAACCATCTGGCAAAATGTGGCTATAAGGTGTCACCCCAAAAGGCACAGATCTGTAAACAAACGGTGACGTATTTGGGGTTTGACATTAGGAAAGGCAGACGGAGCTTGATGACAGAAAGGAAACAAGTAATTTCAGCCCTTAAAGTCCCCAGCAACCGGCGACAGTTGCGTGGATTTTTGGGTATGGCTGGGTTTTGCAGGATTTGGATTCCTAACTTTGGATTAATAGCAAAACCCTTGTACGATGCTCTCAAAGGCCTGGACTCTGAACCTTTGTCTTGGACCTCAGAATGTCAAAAGGCCTTTGAAGAAATAAAAGTAAAGTTGATTTCAGCACCAGCATTAGGTCTTCCAGATCTTAGGAAGCCATTCAAACTTTATGTACATGAGAGACAGGGTGTTGGCCTTGGAGTACTAATCCAATTGTTGGGACCAGAAATGCAGCCCGTTGCATATCTGTCCAAGCAATTGGACCACACCACTAAGGGATGGCCTCCATGTTTGTGTGCTGTAGCTGCCACTTGTGACCTCCTACACGAGGCGGAGAAGTTTACATTGGGTCAGCCCATCACTGTGTGTGTGCCACATCAGGTCTTGACATTGCTGGAGCAGAAGGGTGGACTTTGGTTGACTGCCGGGCGAATGGGAAAATATCAAGCAGCTCTGTTGGACAATCCTAATGTGAAGCTGCAGGTTTCTAACTCCCTGAATCCCGCCACACTGCTTCCAAGCAATGCAGATGGACCTGAGGATGACACTTTAATCCACAATTGTTTAGAAACCATAGACACAGTGTATGCCAGCCGACCAGATCTAACTGACCAGCCTCTGCCAGACCCAGAGTGGGAGCTATTTACAGATGGCAGCAGCTTCATGGACCAAGGCCGTCGATGTGCTGGATATGCAGTGGTGACACTCCAGAACACCGTGGAAGCCAAGGCTCTTCCGGCAGGTACATCAGCGCAAAAAGCTGAATTAATAGCCCTGACCCGTGCATTGGAACTCTCGAAAGGTAAAAGAGTCAATATATTTACTGACTCCAAGTACTCTTTTATGATTCTCCACATGCATGGGGCCATTTGGAAGGAGCGGGGACTTCTTACTGCCAGTAACAAGGACGTCAAACATCCATTAGAAATCCTGGCCCTGTTAAAGGCAGTAGCTTTACCATCAGCTGTTGCCGTGATGCATTGTCCTGGCCACCAAAAGGGTGGGTCTGACATGGCAAAGGGCAACAGGGCAGCCGATCGGGTGGCTAAGGTCGCTGCCCGTTCTGCTCATTCTGCCCTCCAGGGTGCACTCATCCCTCTTGTGGACCTGACTCAGTATGCTCCTGAATACATCGAGCGGGATGAGGAGAGAGCTCGTGCATGGGGATTTACTGAGTTTCATTCCAGCTCTACTTGGAGAGTAAACTCTCATGGGATGATACTCCTCCCGGAGGCCCTGGTATATCCGGTGCTAAAACATCTTCACGAGGGATCTCACTATGGGAGAGATGCCTTATTAGAAACAGTGCGCTCATATTTGAAGGGCCCGTATTTACACAAAATAGCACAACGGATCACCAGAGGTTGTGAATTATGTGCCAGGAATAACCCCAAGACTGACTCCCACCCTAAAGCCATTGGGGTTCAATATCGGGGCAAGTGTCCTTTTGAGGACTGGCAGGTGGACTTTACACAAATGCCTAGAACAACAGGCAATTTCAAATATCTCTTGGTTTTTGTCGACACGTTCTCGGGATGGGTGGAAGCATTTCCCACAAAGACGGAAAAAGCTTCCGAGGTTGCCAAACAACTACTGAAAGAGATAATTCCTCGCTTTGGGTTGCCGGACTCTATCCAGAGTGATAATGGGCCGGCATTTGTCTCTGACGTCACCCATGCAGTGAGCAGTACGTTACAGATAAACTGGAAATTGCATGCTGCTTGGAGACCGCAGTCTTCCAGGCAAATAGAAAAGATGAACCACACCTTGAAGAAAACCTTGGCAAAACTGTGCCAAGAAACACAACTTCGTTGGGACCAGGTACTATCCCTTGCCCTCCTCCGCATAAGAGTGGCACCTAGAAGTGGGCTACAATTAAGCTCCTTTGAGATTGTGTTTGGAAGACCTTTTCAGGCCTCAGTTCTGAAAGCCAGTCCGGAAATAACACAAGATTGCCGGATCACGCAATATGTGAAACACATCCAGGAGGTTCTGGCAGTGATTCATAACTTTGCAACCTCAAGGATCTCTATGCCTCCTGATCAACCATTGCACCGCTTCAAACCTGGAGATCAGGTCTTACTGAAGACTTGGCAGAGCGGGGATGCTCAAAACCAGCTGTCAGAAAAATGGACTGGTCCCTATGATGTCTTGTTGAGCACACATACTTCTCTGAAACTTGCAGGCATAAAACCCTGGGTACATCATTCCAGAGTTAAGAAAGCCCCAGGAGGAACTGACCCAGAGACGAAGTCCCATTGGTCTTGTGACCCCATTGAAGACTTGAGGTATTTGTTTAAGAAACAGACAAAAAGTTGAATATCACTGACTTCTTTTCCAGTTATTGTTACAGGATACCCAAGGACTCATTTTTTTTTCCTGAAGAAACCCTGAGAAAACTAACATGCTCTAACCAATCTTCTTCCTTTCAAAGTTTAGGAGACGTGAAATAACATCTAGGATCATGCATATGCTGCCACTATTTTTTTTTACACAGAAAGGTTTTCAATCTTGATTTTGATTTTGTTATTTTTTTTAACTTTTTGCTTTTTTTTACCTTTGAGATTTTTTTCTCTGCTTTCTTTTTGTTACTTTGGCCAATGAGTGAAACTGCAGTTGCATGAGATATCCCACACGTGATAAATGGTAACTAAAGAGCTCTTTGTGTCTATATGTTGTATGTCTGTATGTCCTTTCCTTGTGTCCTTGTCTTGACCTCCAGTGATTGACAAATTGGTATACATGGTACCCATAGACGTGAAAAAAAAAAGAGTCTCCAGTTATGAGAAAAACTAAAGGTTATGGTTTCATTGTCAACATTGTGCTACTGAACTAAGCCGGTGCCTTCATAGAGATTGAACATTGTTGTTTCTGTTATTTTTCTGATATTTATGGCAAAGCTTCCCAGAAATCTAAATTCAAGTACAAATTTGGTAGCCTGTCATTTGGCTGATGCAAGGAAATTTTGTGGAACCTCAGTAGAGCTCCTGAGACACTCCACAAAGTTTCTCCCTTTCCTCCTGGGAAAGGCATTAGATGAATTTGTTCTATTTGGCTCACCTAGTAGAGTAAAACTAGAAGGGAAGCATTGTCACTTGGGAAAATGGTAAAACTTTGGTATGTACAAAATGTTAACAGTGGTTCTCTGTAATGTAAAAAAAAAAAAAAAAAAAAAAAACCTCTCAGTATCTGGTATGTATGTAAATTGTCAATGATGATTGTCACCTTGTAATATTGTATAATTCAATTGTTTCATATCTACAGGAATTGTTTCTGAAAATATAGGGAGAAAAGGTCTCAACAGATTCCTATTGATGGAACTGTTGAGAGTAAAACTTTTCTACTAAGGACTGAATAGACTTGGAAATACACCTCATATTTACTAAGTTTTCCTTGACATAATAATACTGATGATTTTTTTTGCATTTTGCTCTAAATCCACAAAGTTTTCTTGTTTTGGTGACCAGGATCTGCAGCAAGGTTGTAATTCTTTTTTTCCAACAAAGCTAACTTGTGTTTGCATTTTCTCTCCCCTTGATACCAACACAGCATAAAAATAGTGGTAGTAATCTTTTACTACTTATCTCAGAGTCTGTTTTTTGCATAACTTCCATAGGGATTTTGTTTAAACTGAAAAAAATTGGACGTGAGTTTGATTGTGTGGCTTTGTGTGGATCTTCCAGAAAGTTGAAACAGAGCTGAACCAAGAAGAGGAGAACCTGTTTGCCTTGTTTGTAGGGTTCCAGAGACCTCCAAAGAAGGTGAGGAAGCTTGCCTCCATTGGCAGGACTGGACAACCCGGCCAACGAAAAGTCCCTGGTACCCTCGAGAAGAGGAAAGCCCAGGTGGAGTCTGATGAGACCAACTTCTTCCAGAAGCCTACACGGACCGGATGTCAACAGTTCGCTCTGAATCCTATATGGAGTATTCCAACGAAGCCAGCTAAAAATTGCTGCTTAGTTATTCTGCCCTGTGATTTTATGCAAAAATAGGCAATATGGTTTAAAAGAAGATTTGGTTTGCAAACTTTTGCTATGCTGTTTAAAAAAATTTGGGATCAAGGTTGAGAGAATTTCTTTTTACATAAGTTGAACCATTTTAAGATTTTTTTTCCTGTGATTTTTGACATATCTGCTGTCTTATTCTGGCTAATGCCTCCAGATGTTTTCTTTTGGCTGGGACTGATGAACTGTTTTTCCAGGAATGGAGGACTTTTGCTTTCCACAATGGACACTACCTGGAGGGATTCGTTTTCTTTCAGACTGGAACCCTGGAAAATTTTCATCTGAGACTGTATCCCAGCATCCATATGTTTGATCTTCATCACCATGGAAATGGTGGCAAAAGTGAAAGGGGGGAATTGTTAGGGGGAAGTGATGTCCTGAGTTAATCCCATACAGGCTTTGTGGACTCCACCCCCACTCCAGACTAAAGCCATCAAGACTCTGGGAAAGACAAATCCCATCACCACCAAGGGAGGGTGGCTGGGACCTGAGGGTGGAGTTGGGCAGCCAGGTTGGATATAAAAAACCAAACACGTGGGCCTTGGGCTCTCTCTCTGGCTCGCGATCGCTTGCCTCCTGGCTTCACCTCTCTTGGCTGGCGGCCAGCTCTCAGAGCGCCATTTTGGGATTCCTAATCGGCGGATCGGGTAGGACTCATTTAAAACTTTGTCTCCCACTTTTCTCCCAGAGCTGTACATTTCCTCATTTCCCCTTCCCTTTGTAAATAAACCTTTTATTAACCTTTCACGTGTGCCTGCAGTAGAGCATTGATAAGTCCTTTTAAGCGCGCGGGTGAGGACCCACAGTCAGGCACCCCGTTTTTTATCGGGGTTGCTCTACAACAGTTTTATACCATACTTGGCTGCTTAACTACACCCTCAGGTCCCAGCCACCTTCCCTTTGGTGGTGATGGGATTTGTCTTTCCCAATGTCCTGATGGCTTTGGTCTGAAGTAAGGGTGGAGTCCACAAAGCCTATATGGAATTAGCTTTAGGACATCATTTTTCCCCCTAACATTTTGAGTCAAAGTCATTTATTTAGGTTTTACGTGTATGTTTATTGATTGTCTTTCCTTGTATTTAGGTGTTTTTATCACTACATATATTGAAGCACCAATTAAAATAGTTCAAGGGTTTTATACATAAAAATCTGATTCATTCATGATGGAGGAAAGTGTATTGAACTTGATCTCATGAAATTTCTAATTTCTAAGCAATTAGGAAGCAGGAGATAGATGAAGCAATTGTTTTCTGACATTCAAAGTCACGACACAGGGCCATGATTCTTAAAAGGAAAACAAAGCTCAGTTACCCTGAGCTTATCCCTAAGGGAGGTATCCAAATGTAAACATAGAGAAATGAAATCCAAAAAGACGGTAGTGAAAGATGAACTTTTGGATGGTCCAGTTAGTGGCAGGGGATTATAACTTGATCACTAATAGTAATACTGCCTTACACTAATGGATCAAGTCTTCCCATTAACCTGGAAAACATTTTCAGAACTGATATTCTTTTTCTTTCCTCTATTCCCTCCTTCATTTCATAGATGTTAGATCTATATCATCACAGTTTTAGAGTTCTTCCTCACCTACTCATACCCTTTATCATTCACAAGCATTTTCCCCAATAAATCTCTTCCAAATCAAACTCCATATTTATATCCTCTTCTCTAAGAACCCAAACATTCACAGGTGGAATACCAGGAGAGTTCAAGAAAACAGGGAACAGTTTATTAACCAACTGACAGGGAACTGAGTGGTATGTGAGACATTAGTAGAAGGTGGAACAACAGGGCAGGATACTTAACTGTAAAGTTAAACTGTAGTGACCTTTTAGAGGAAAATGGCATTTGTAGTCTTAGGAGAACCATTGTGGGACAATTAGGAGTTCAGATAAGGGAAAGATTAAGAATGCCTTGATATTCTTTCAGAAGAAAAGAAATTTAAATTGAAAGGATAAGGGAGGAAGGAGATATGGATATAGGGAAGCAACTGAAGGACACGGAGGGGAACAAATCTAGAGAAGTGACATATTGATAGTTTGTTATTGCTTATGTTTTTAAAAATTTATGATTAGTTTTTACTAAAGAATAATTCAGAGAATTAATTTTTGGATCAGAATCTTATTTAGTGCTCTCTGAATTCCACGAAAAATATATTGCACATTTGACTGAAGGAATGATTTTTTGAAAACTTATTTTTATTTATTTGTGCATGCAAGAACTGGGGTATAGGACAGAACTGTGGGGGTGTGTGAGAGGATTCACCAAAGACAGAGACGGGAACATAACAGGAAGATTTACTGAAATATACTTCTGCGAGGAGAAGGGGGTAAGGCAGGAGAGATCTGCTGCACCATGTGGGCTAGCGCCCTGGCTAGGGATGGAGCTCATGTCACAGTGGCTGCAGATAGCTTGATCTGAGATTTAACCCCTGTGTAACCAAACAGGCCCCAAGGAATGATTTTTTAAGTTACTTCTCAAATGAACACTTTTGTTCAAGTGTAATGTTTTCCAGAGCGGTCATTTTTGTCAGTTTATTAGGGTTACTATAGCATGGTACAACTGTTGTAGAGCAACCCAGATACAAAACGGGGTGCCTGACTGTGGGTCCTCACCCACGCGCTTAAAAGGACTTATCAATGCTCTACTGCAGGCACACGTGAAAGGTTAATAAAAAAAGGTTTATTTACAAGGGAAGGGGAAATGAGGAAATGTATAGCTCAGGGAGAAAAGTGGGAGACAAAGTTTTAAATGAGTCCTACCCGATCCGCCGATCAGGAATCCCAAAATGGCGCTCTCAGAGCTGGCCACCAGCCAGGAGCGGTGAAGCCAGGAGGCGAGCGATCGCGAGCCAGAGAGACCCCAAGGCCCATGTGTTTGGTTTTTATATCCAACCTGGCTGCCCAACTCCACCCTCAGGTCCCAGCCACCCTCCCTTTGGTGGTGATGGGATTTGTCATTCCCAGTGTCCTGATGGCTTTAGTCTGGATTGGGGGTGGGGTCCACAAAGCCTGTATGGGATTAACTCAGGACATTATTTCTCCCTAACACTACCATCCAGGGGGTTTAAACAACATAAATTTATTTTCACATAGTCCTGGAAGTTATAATTCCAAGATCAAGATGTCATCAGTGTTTTATATCTAGCTGAAGATTAGCATTCATAAGGACTTGATATCTTGTTAGAGAGGATATCTTGGTGTAACCTCCAGGAAAATTATGGAAATAAATGAAGGTCACCCAAAAGAAGATGATAAGGTAGACAGGAGAGCAGAAAAACTTTATAATTAAAAAAAGGAAAAAACCTCATATCCGTCATGATCACAGGTTCTTGATGTGAGAAAGCAAGATGTGGCCTAAGTAGAATCTGTCATCCTATGTGATGGTTTGCAGAGCACATTGGTTTCTCTGGTGGTTCTGGACTTGGAAGTGTGGGCAAAAGCGTGGAAGCTTGCAATCAATGACAAAGTCCCACCAGCTTCACCTGATTATTGTAGTTTGTGTTTGACTCCTGGACTGATTGCTGCAGAGTTGCAGAGTTTATAGTTGATTTTTTTAAGCTGGTTCCTCAAGCCATTGTGGGTGAGAGTTCTTCTATCATGTGTTCTGTGTCTGTCTTGGGTATATTCTGCTTTTCACATATCATACAGGATACATATATGCTATAAGTATAGAGTACTCCACAACTATCTATCCTCTATCATCTATATGCTATAAGTATAGAGTACTCCACAACTATCTATCCTCTATCATCTATCTGCACACGCCAAACACATATTGTACCCTTTAACCAATTCCATAACATAGATTTGTATATATTAATAGGTGAATAGAAAAATACAAAACTACATTTTATACGATATTCAAGGAAAATTATAAGAGTATTTAGGGGGATAAACTTTGAATCATTATGTGTGGATTGAGTCAAGAGTTATATAAGATTTTGTTTAAGTATTCCAACAAAATGAAATGAAACTGTGTGTATAATCTAGTTAAAGAGGAAAAGGGAAAGAATATTTCTTCAGAGGATAAGGATACATGAGCTAAGACATTCAGATGTTAAAGTAAAACTGTGTGTCAGGAAATAAAATGCATTAAATGTATTTAAATATAAAGAAAGGCAAGAGAATGGATGAGTGAGTGGGTAACAGCCATACTCTGGATTATCTGGTTAAGGAGCTTATGTCTTGATCTCCATATGATGGAAAGCCATTGGAGCTTTTAAAGGGAATAGAAACTTAATCTGAACTTCTAGTACATTGCCTAAAGGACATTGGAGGATGAATTTTACTGGGCCAATCTACAATCAGAGAAAGGAGTTTTTAAGTTAGTATAAGGACACATAAGTGATAAATGTCTGAAATATGACAGGGCAAGGTAATAGGGATAAGAGTAGAGAGTAGAATCATGAATAAATTAAGAGGTAAAAGCAAAAGGATTTTGTAATTTAGAGTATAGAAGAAGAGGGAGGAGTTAAATTGTACTTGATGGCTAGAAGGTCAAATTGCTAACACAAATGAGAAATGCAGGACAATGGATTAAATAAAAATGCTATTTAAATGTTAAGTATGTTTAGCTTGACTTTCTTGTGAGAGCTAGGAAAATATTTTTAATAAATAAATTTGCTATAATTTCAAATTAAAGCAAAATGCAAGAGAATATGCTATGAATTTTTAGGAGAAAGCTTGCACCATTATAGCATTAATGGGAACAGGTAAAGTGGAAAATGACAGTAGTTGTCCCTGAATATGTTTATATAAAATTATTTCCTTCCTCCAAAATAGCACTTACAACAGCTCTAGATTTTTAGGAGGTTATTTAGGTGCTTATTTATACTCCTGTTGGCATTCTGATAGGCAGGAATTTAATATCATGTTTACCATTCTAATTTCAGTGCCTAACATAGTCCTGGAATGTTTTAATAGCTTACTATTTTTCAGATAAATCACTGAGTAAAGAAATGGCTGAAAATACAATCTTGAGGCAAACAAAACTTTAAAGGGCATAGAGAAAAATAACACATAAAAATGGCCATGAAAGGATATATAAGAAAATGAGTATAGTGCAAGTGTGGTATCAGGAGGGTAAAGGAAGACAGAACTTATAGAGATAAGTAATAAACTCTGCCTTTCAAATGGAACAGAAACACTCAGTAAGTAAAGACTAAAATCAGTTGGCTTTGGCAAAAGGATCTTTGCAGATTGTAGCTAGCACTATTTCCATAGAGTGAAAAAGGCAATATCAAAATGCAGTGGATTGGGACAGAGTAAATGGAAGAGAAAATTAAGACAGAGATAGCAAATTTGCTCTTTTAAGAACTTGAATGAAGAAATACATAAACTATATAATTGCTATAGAATGAGGAGGATAATAATAACAATAATAATTATGGTGTTGTGTTTGGAGTGCAATTTTGAGCATAGGGAAGTTGCAAATGTTTTCATGTTAAGAGGAAAACACAAGTAGAGAAAAAAGTGAGATTGAAGATCTGAGAAGGGCAAAAACCAAAGAGGAATGGTTAGTGTGATCAGTCCCCTACTGGGAGGGAAAGCCTTTGATAAAAAAGGGGAAGGAGAATGTAGATTTAAGGAAAAAAAAAAAAAAACTACCACTTTGGGAAGACAGCATACATGAAAATAAATAATACCTGATAATCTCCATTATCTCTATGGGTCAGTATCTGATCCATCTTTTGGTTTAAAATTTATATTAAGTACCAACATAAAACTAAAGGTACTCAGATATTTGTGAGTTGTGGCAAATATACAATATAACACCATATCACTTTTCTGGCAGCTTTTATTTTCTTCAATGGCCACAGTTTCCTCTGACTCCCAGACTCTTATTACAGCTTGATGTCGATACCCCTCCCATTGAGAGTAATGTTCCCTGCTCATGTATCTGGGTGAAAATGTGACAACTGTTGAAGTCACTTCTGATGCTATCATCTAAAGTGACAGTGATGCTGCCTGGTATTCCTGGGGCACTTAGCCTTAGAACCCTGCTACCACCATGCTTTGAGAAAGCCCACATCTTTCTAATCATCTGTATGGGTATTCTGACTCATAATTGCAGCAGAGCTACTACTCAACATCCAGTTCCAGAGAATAAGCCATCTTGGAAATAGACCCTCCAGCACCAGTAAAAGTTGTTGCTACATGCATCAGAGATGGACATTTCCCAGGAAACCTGCCTTCATTGTAGACACAAGAGCTAAACAAATGGCTATTACTTTAAACTACTACAATGAAGAACAGCATGTTATGCTGCAATAGTTAGCACAACAGCAGTATATACATCTATCTATATCTATTTCTATAAAGTAAGTTTATGCAGCACAACGTTTAAAAGCTCAAATTTCACAAAGAAGTAGGAGCAGAAGACTCTATTCTTTTAAGAAGTACTTAATATATATTTTCTAACCTGATGGCAGATTAGCAAAAGGATATTGTTCTAAAGAACAATCTATGTAAATGTTATTGATTTATTCACTATTTTCCCCAAAAAGTGTCCTTCCTGAAATATTTTAGTGAAAATATACCACTTCTCAGAAAGACTTAGTTGAATGTACAAAGTTAAAATATGAACTTGAGAATCCACCCAATATTCCCTTTATGCTTCACCTGTGCTACTTATTTTCCTCTTTTATGTAGAAAATTTGGTAAATATTCCTTGAGATGCAATATTTAAATCATGAGTATTTTTTTAATGTATGAAGTAGTTGAAAAAATAGATTTTCTGGGCCTCCCTGGTGGTGCAAGGGATTGAGCACAACACAGTGAAGCTGTCCGCAGCCTCTGCAGCACGAGTTCTATCCCCTGGCCAGCCAGGTTGCTGACCCACATATGCAGCAGACCTCGCCTAGCTCGCCTGCTGCTCTCCTCTTCAGTGTGTTTCAGTTAGTCTGCCTGTTCTGCTCCCTATTCCCTCTGGTGATTCCTCTCACCCCCTGCATCTCTGGCCTGTACCCCAGTTCTTGTATGCATAAATAAATAAATCTTTAAAAAAATAGTTTTGTCACTATTAACAACATATATATGGAGGAATTTTCTTTTCCAGTACTATCCTTGTTACTTGTGATAAAACATTACTTGTGGAATTTGTGTAGTACCATATTAAACCTAGAATTCTTTTGGATGGTACAATATTATATAAACAGACAACCCATGTCAATACTAAAGGTTAAAGAAAGAGAAAACATTTAGCTAAAATAAATATAGTCAAAAAATGCTAAAAATGAGTAATTAATAACCATCTTTTTTTTAAAGATTTATTTATGCATACAAGAGCTGGGGTACAGGCCAGAGATGCGGGGGGGTGAGAGGATTCACCAGAGACAGTGGGGAACAGAACAGGTGGATTGACTGAAGTACACAGCTGAGGGGAGCAGCGGGAGAGACAGAAGAGGTCTGCCTCGCCATGTGGGTTGCTCCCTGGCCTGCCGAGGGTCGAACTCGTGCTGCGGAGGCTGCGGATTGCTTTATAGTATGGTGCTT
Organism: Talpa europaea; assembly: GCF_964194135.1. NCBI lineage: Eukaryota > Metazoa > Chordata > Mammalia > Eulipotyphla > Talpidae > Talpa > Talpa europaea. The sequence continues at coordinate 99,938,591 of NC_140077.1, forward strand.
AAACCCTTGCACCACCAGGAAGGCCCCAATAACCATCTTAATAACGATGATAATGTTTTGACCTTTGAAGTCTTTATTCCCTGATAACGTTTCTCTTGCTAATTCTACTTATGATTCTGAACATAATTATGATTCTGATCTACTTATGATGTTGATCAAAAAGAGTATGTTTCAAGGATTAGTATAAGTACAGGAATACATTTATCTGTTATGCTAATATTAGTAGGCAGACTCAAAGTTAAAAGACAGTATCAGTGTGGTAATCTTTTATATTAAATGAGAACAATGAAATCTTTAAAACAAAATGTGCCTTTCATGTGTATGTAAAGGAATTTTAAAACTGAAACATTTTATAAGGTTTTTTTTTTAATGCTTATAGTTGTTTGACTTTGGAAAATAATGATAGTATAAAATGAGCTTTTCATTTTAAGTAGGAAGGAACAAAAATGAAGATATAATTATGACCTAACAAGTTCACTGGATAGCAGTTGGAGTTATTAGTGAAAGATGAAGGATAAAAGATAAGAAATAAGGAGAGAAAGTGAGGTTAACAATCTGGGAAAATATCAAAGCGTCAAAACTGAAAAGGAAGATATGTCTATTCAAAAAGTGAATCTATTACTCAGATATTAGTAAAACTAATACTGTGGGTATTTTGAAATCAAAGCAGTTTCATTTGAACACCTAAAAATGAAGAAGAAAACCATAGAAGCGAATGTGAAAACCTGAGCTGAATAGAAATATCAGAATTATTATAATAGTCTTTAGATATTTAAACAAAGGCATATAGAGTAATTTTAAAACTCTAAAAAGGTCTTGTAAATCTTTTTAAATAAGAAGTGTGAAATGTGACCTTTTATTCTGATTTCCTTTAGTTAATGGCTAATTTGTACAGCAACATATCAAGAGAAATGTCTTTCTTCACTATCAGGCATAGAAATAGTATTAGATATTATAGATATGATAGAAAAATGAGGAACATTTTATTACATAAATAGCATAAAAGTAAAATAAATTTAAATAAGTTCAGTGCAAAATTAATAGCAGTTTACTAAAACAAAACAGTTATTTTAATTCACTTTTAATTGATATTATTTTTAATGTGGTAATGTTAGTTTATAATTTCATCTACAGTTTATACCACTTCAGATGTTGGTTGCCACACCTTGCCCACCACAAAACCAGCAATAATCCTCCACCATAGTCCATTGGGCACCCTTGCTGCTTCATTCCCCACTCCTATCTTCTCCCTGTGATTGACACAATTCTACAGTGAGATTTCTATGGTCAATATTGTTTATTGCTTTGTTTTGTTTCTTTATATTCCACTCTTGAATGAAATCATCCAGCGTTTTTCATCTTCTGTCTTATTTTGCTTAGTCTAATCCCCTCCAGTTCCATCTATGTTGTTGCAAATGACAAGATTACATTTTTAAATATAGCTGTGTAGTAGTAGTATTCCATTGTGTGTAAATACCACATTTTCTTAATCCACTCATCTGTTATATATATTTACTTTTGCATATTATACATTATATATTTATATTATTATATTATATTAAATATAATAAGTTGAAAAAAGAAAACTATTATGAAATAAGATTCAAGGAATGGCCAGCTGTGGTAAACTTTTAGTTCTACATATTCTCCAGGGTTCAACCATCTCAACAACTGCTTTCCAATTAGTTATGCTTTAGTACACTTCTGTCTCCCAAAATTCAAAGCACAAATTCAACTTACTGTTTCTATAATAATCTACATACTTTTTAAACCATTGTAGTTCTAGTAATATCATATTCTGTTAAAAAAGTATTTGTGAACCCACTCATCTTTTATTTCTTCTATTCAGAAAATAAATTTCCTCAAAAAAGAACATTGTTTAAATAATGAAGAAAAATAAATTGAGAACAGATTTCAAATAAAAAAGTATAGATTTAGAGTAATATGCAATTTAATTCTCACATTGCTCATTCATTTAACAATGTATTTTAAATTTCCATGTAGGAGTAGGTATTATTCTAGATTGAGGCATACAGTAGTAAACAGAGTAAATATTCTCTGAACTAGTGTGAATAAAAATTGTCAATAAACACAAATGTGAATGTACAGTATGTGAGCTTGCACTGAGAACCCTGGATTGACTTTTAGAGTGACACAATGACAAACATTTATTTCAGTCAAGAACTATTCATCCTTAACAAATGGCTAATCCTAGCCTTTAGCCTGTATAAAAATAAAAGAAAAAGTAATAGCCTAAAACCAGTACTTCCTGATGTAATTTAAACATCAAATAGTATAAAACAATTGAAGTTAAAACAACCTCAGTTGGTTCCTTTCTATTTCTATTACAATGAGATTATTTAAAAATGCATGTATGTACAGTGTAAAAGACTCTGTAGCCTGGCTACCTAACTTGCAAGAAAATAACAAGTAATGAACAAAAACAATAGAGAAATTTTTATCCAACTTGCCAATATGTGCAGTTATGTGAATTTATATGTAAAAATATTTGCTAAGACACTTGACATAACAACTTTTTATATTAGTAGACAGAGTTAGTTTTCTTTTTCCACATATTTTCTCATCTCTGTATTTTAGAGAACATTTTGATGAGTTTTTTTTTCCAAAAGTATGTACTGGGTATGTGTCTTTTTCCAGGAATAAATGATATAACACAAACTAGGGCAAATCCTTCATTTCTTTGAAAGGAAAAGTAATATGGAACTTGAAAATATCCAGATCATATATTATTTTTATGTTTCTTATCAACAGCAAAAATAAAAAAAAAAAAAACTTTATTGCACCCCCCCACTTTATACAAAATAAACTTGCTACGTACATAAAAATTCCTATTAGAGAGATAAGTACATTCTGGTTTCTCAAATAATATAATTTCTATTCTTTTAGCTCCCTTAATATACCTAATAACTAGTTGGTTAACAGGTCTCCAACCTATCAACCTAATCCATAGTTCTTACACATAAATAAAATCTTTCAAAGGATTTACTCTGTCAAATAAAGAAACTGCTATCTGCCTTTTTGAAAATAGCACATTTAGCATAACAAGTTCATAACTCAAACATCTAGAAAAACAAATATTTTTTCTGTAATTGCTTTGTATCATTTTAACGCCTTTCTTGGTCTAAAAAACTTGGAGCTATTCCAAATAGTTTGTGCTTTGTAGTCTGTAACTATTATGTTGGTCCATTAAGGAGGATCATGAATTACATAAATTAGGTACAGATTAGGAACTGAATTTTATCACTGATACATTGCTTGATGAATTCAGAGATCTTTCTAAAATAAACTGTTGTATTATGTATAACTCTACTTTTGGATTTGAGGGTTTTTTGTACTCTTGAATGAAAGCTTCTGTCAAAATAGATCATATTTACACAAAAATACAGAAATTTGACTTTAAAGTAACATATATGGCAGAGGAGTCCCTAGATGAATTTAGAGATAGAGATGATAAGACATAAATGACAGGAAAGGGTGAATATTTTTACAGCATAATTTTGAGAAGACAGGAAAGTCAAAGAAAGGATTAGAATTTTGGAAATTGAGTGACAGGATTTTTCCAATAGACAGTGAGTACCCAAGTCAAAAAATAAACAAGAATAGTCTCCTTGGGAAAGGAGTAGGAGAATTGCATTTTGCAAGGAATGATATGTTAAAAAACATGAGTAAATTGACAAAGTTGCGTCAAAATCACCTAAAATAATATTTCTGTTAGGAGAATAAACTTTGAGGGTTTTTAACAATATGAATATTAGAATTTAAAATCATGTTAATGGTGAAGAGAAGTTTCTTTGAAAACTAGTTTTATATAAATTGGCAATTTTAAAAATACATGATGAAAAACTTCAATGTATTTTTTAACTGAAAGGATACTCACATAACAGTGAGAAAATGTAAAATTGAGTGGTATCTTGTTCATTTACAGTAGTGCACAACCTCAACTTCGCTTTAGTTTTAAACTTTTTCCTCACCCTAAAGAAACATTATATGGAACTGGCAATTCCTCCCAGTCTCATAGCCCCTTCTCTTGGAAACCATTCATTTGTCTGTTCTGGATATATCATATTAAAGGAATCTCATAATATGTGATCTTTTAGATCTGAATTCAGAAGTGGAGAAATGGTGATTTAAACAAACATTTAAGGGCCTCCCCGGTGGCGCAGCGGTTGAGCGCTGGGTTGTGAAGCTGCCCGAAGCCTCTGCAGCGCCGGTTCAATCTCCGGCCCCCAGGAGAGGGTCCCACATGGCGCGCAGACCTCTCCTGCCGCCCGCTGCTCCCCTCAGCAGTGTACTTTGGTCCTTCTGCCTGTTCAGCTCCCTGCTCTGGCTCTGGTGAATTCTCTCACCTTTATGCACTTCTGACTGTACCCAGTGCTTGTGTAAATAAAAAAATAAAATAAAATAAATTAAACTAAAACATTTAAAGTATAGGAAGATAAAAATTAAAAAAAAAAAATTAGTGTCAAGTGACTACAAAAAATAACCAGACTAGTTTTGCTTAGTCAACAGCCTATGCAGGAATCCTAAATCTAGAAAGTATGTGAAGGCAGAACAGGGCCAATTTGTTACCTCCCTAACATGTTTATGTGTTATTTGGGGGTAATGTACCAAAAGTAACTATCTTTTTTTTTTTTAATAATAACAATTCAAACATGTGTGCATTAATATCTCATTGTGGCTTTGATTTATATTTCTCAAATAAATAAATGACGAACATTTTTTCATGTGCCTACTGGTTATTTGTATGACTTCTTTGGAGAAATGTCCATTCAGATCATCTGCCCTTTTTAAATTGGGTTGCTTGTTTTCTCTTTTTGTGTATTTTTGTGTTATTTTTTTTTCTGTTGAGTTATATATGTTCTTTATATATATATATATATATTACATATATTCAGATGTATGATTTGTAAATACCTTCTTCCATTTAGTAGGATGCATTTTTGTTTTGATGATGATTCATTTTGCTGTGCAGAAGCTTTTCTGAAATTGTATATATATATATATATATATATATATATTTTTTTTTTTTTTTTTACTGAGGTAATGGTTTACAATACCGTATTTGATTCAGGGGTATAGATCTAACTATTCACCTCTATGTATTTACCAAAAAAATACAAAAACAAGATTTAAAAAATGCATGCAAATGCCCAAAAATAGATAGCTTAATCAAGAATATGTGGTATATATGCACCATGGAATACTATTAAGCAATCAAAAAAGATAAACTCATGCCATTTGCAGCAACATGGATGGAGCTAGAAGGAATTATGCTCAGTGAAATAAGTCGGAAGGAAAAAGAAAAGTATTGGATGGTTTTACTTATAGGTGGTATATAGGGGAAGCAAATAAGGGATTAGGGTTTGGAAAATAATAACCATAAATAAAATAAAATAAAAGAAAACAAAATTAACAGGTAACTATAAATCAGAGACATTCTGCAGGGTAAGGCGAGAGAGAGGGATCAAAACAGGGGAGGGAAGAGCACAAGGGACTATGGCAATGGTGCACGGATGAACTAGTGGTGGGGATTCTATGGGGACTACATGTGAGAGGAGAAAGCAAACATTGTATAAAAATGAATAATGATATAAAATATATATAAGTAAATAAATTATATAAAAATAAATGCACACACCCTTTCTTGATTACAGCATTTTTTGCAGGAGCCAACACATGAAAATAACTTGCATACCCATCAATGATGAACAGATAAAGAAGTGGTATATATGCCCAATTGAATACTGCTCAGTTATGAAAACTGAATTCCTGCCATTTTCAACATGTATGGACATTAAGTATAATATGCTATATTAAAAAAGTCAGAGAAAGACATATACACTGTAAATTTTCACCCATATTTCAGATAAAGAAACAAAGAAAATGAATAAACCAACAAAAAGCAAATTCTTAGCTAAAGAGAACAGAGAGGCAGTTGCCAAAGAAGAGTGTTGGGTAAAATATGTAGACGGGTCACCTTTACAGTAGTGAATAGAATCCAACCTTTTGGTGGTGATCATAATGTAACATATACAGATGCTGAAGTACGTTACTGCACACCTGACACTTACATCATGTTATAAAATATTGGTATGCAGCCAATTTTCCTTCCATGGAATCACTGAAACTAATTTTGAGAAAACAAATACTCCCAATGAATCAACCAGGATAAAAACAAGAAAGAATATCATGTCAGATCTTAAACTGACACCAACTTTTTTTTTTAAGATTTATTTATTTATTTTACACAAGAACTGGGGTACAGGACAGATGTGCAGGAGGTTGAGAGGATTCACCAGAGACTGAGCGGAGAACAGAACAGGCAGACTGATGAAATACACTGCTGAGGGGAGCAGCGGGTGAGATGGGAAAGGTCTGCTGTGCCATGTGGGACCCTTGCTGGGCGGCAGGGATGGAACCGGGGCTGCAGAGGCTGCAGACAGCTTCACAGAGCGGATCTCAACCGCCTGTGCCACCAGGGGAGGCCCTGACACCACTTCTAAGGATTAACTTGTGAAGTAAGAGTTAAAACCGTCAAAGTCCTGGTTCAAGATCCCCTAAATTGCAGTGGCTTCTTTTGACCACCAATAAAGAAATATGGGCTTTCTATGCGCTCCTTAGTGTTTTAAGGAAAAGCAGGTTTGGCAGTAATCCCCCACGCCACCACTCTGTACTGAGTGTTGAGAAAGCATACTGCGGGGAAAATTAAAACTCAGAGAGTTATTGTGTCACTATTCCCATATAAAAATGGGTATATAATTTAAAAATTGGTTTAATACACTGACTATAGTAACTTTTTTTTTCAAATCCCAACATCATTAAAACATCAGCATAATAAAATGTCCTTTGAGTATTTATTTTGAAATGAATGAAAAAGTATGTACAGTAGGAATAAAGGCCACACAAGAAGTGTTTTTCAGGTTAATTAAAGCATGGAAGTTATTATTTCCATTATATATTAAGATGTCTTTTCCTACAAAGTTTTTTTTCCCCCCCCCAAATGATGGGACTTGCTTGAATACGACGGTCTTGTTTTCCAACATACATTTAAAATTCCATTCAATCTTTACTGAATCCCTTTATTCTTACCCAGCCTTCCTTTGGATTTCTGTCTCTCCAAATTTTCTCCATACATAGATTTTTTTTAATGATTTATTTATTTATTCATACAGGCACTGGGTACAGTCAGAAGCCTGGGAGGGTGAGAGGATTCACCAGAGCCAGAGAGGAGAGTAGAACAGGCAGAAGGACCGAAGCACACTGCTGAGGGGAGCAGCAGGTGGCAGGAGAGGTCTGCCCTCCATGTGGGACTCTCACATGGTGGCCGGGGATCCAACCGGCACTGCAGAGGCTGCGGGCAGCTTCGCAACCCAGTGCTCAACCGCTGCATCACCGGGGAGGCCCCATGCATAGATCTCTTAATACTATCTCCCAGTTGTGGTTGAATCCATGACTAAAGTGTTTGAAGATCAGCATTTTGTGCTGTAGACTATCCAAGCACAGCCATGCTGTCTACTGATTCTGCCCCAGTGATGTGTACCATGCTGGACACACACTTGGTGATGATCACAATATGTGAATGAATAAAGGTATAGACTAGAAACAATGTTATGTTATAAAGTTCTGCATACTTAATAAGAGTTTGTGGTATTTGGGGGGGAAAAGGAATTACTGCTGTTTTGCAATTATTTTCATCTTTGAAAATATGGGGCAATTTTGCTGTCTGAGTACTGGGATTTTTTGCTAGAGCTCGCCTTTCTTTCATCTGCCTTTTGAGAAAACTCAGATGCTTTCCTTTCTTTTTTCGTTGGCTGTCTTTGTGTGCAGTCTTTATTTCAAATATTTGTTAAATACTATTAAGATTATTCTTCAGGAGAAGAACAAAGAACACCTCTGCAGAAACTTAGGAACTATGTGCAGAATTTTAACAACAGAGAAACACTTTATTTGCAGTCTGCTGACAAGAGAATGGAGTTCTGAATGGACTTGACTGAGAAAAGGAAATTAGGCAGAGAAGGGAAGGTTCCTGTTTTAATCAAACTTCAGCTGCCCTCAGGCAAGTCTTATGCTGGTCACAGACTGGAGGCTCTGTTTTTGGAAGGTTGGAACACACCACATGTGTACCATGTAGACACATTTGATACATCCTGGTTGAGGTGCCATTAGGTTAATGTCACTCAAATTCTAGGCCAACCAAATGACTAGCAGCAAATAAAGTCCTAGTTGGAAGAACAAGTTCTCCAGAAATCATTCCTACGAGAGGTGAAGTGGTAGAAGCCAATCCCCTCATTGTCCTGAATTTCTGGAGATTAATTTTCCAGGAGTGTGCACGCGCACCTCTCTGGAACTTAATGCAGCACCTTCCAGCTCTAAGGTCCTCAAAGGTGAGGTGATTTTCTAGTTAAGTATCCAACAGGTAAACTATTTTAAAAATAAAGGCTTCAAGGTATGTTATGTGGGCTGTGTACATGTTGACTCTACTTTAGAGAATAATTCTCAGTCTCACTGGGATACCCTACTCTGAGCATGAAGCACCCTGCCCTTGTGTAAGAAGTCAATGTGCAATGTCTGCCTGATAGGGTGAATGTCCCTCCTTTGTCTCAAATTGTGAAAGGACTTTATTGTAACCTCTCTCTGGGACTGGAGTGATTCTACTTTCTGGAGGAGGCGTTTTTAATTAGCTTAGTACACTATCATGCTTCCACTCCCTAACTACTTTACAATAATTCCCAAAACTCTCTACTGTTGAAGAATCTGCTCTGCAACAATCACTATCTGACATAGTCCTAGGAACCAAACTCAAAGGATGCCATTGATCTAAAAGTGAGTCATTATCCAACTGGATTGCAAAGGGGATCACTTCACTGGTAGTGGTAAAATAGAACTGAGAGTCCTATTATTTGTATCAGTGCAATTTTCACCTAGGGAGACCTGTGATAGATTATAGAGCTACACTATACTCAACTACTCTCTCTTGTTCATTATCCCTTGTCTTTGAAGGATATAGAGAAAATAGGAACTACAAGGAATGTGGAATGGGGTAGCTGTTAATAGATAACAGTAATACACTTAAGAGATAAAATGACAGCACAGATCCACTAAAGAAGTAAATGAAAGCAAAGTGTAAGGGCCTTAGGCATTCAGGGGCAGCACTGAATGGACACTCTCCTAAAGCTAGAGGGAAAAGCAAAGCTGAAAGTCAGACATATGACTAATTGTTAAGAGTTAAGAGTTAACAAATTGTTAAGAATGACAGAGGTCGAAAAGAACTCTGAATTCTCTGGTTAGAGCACAGATTTATATCAAAATCAGGACAATTATAAGGAAACACTGGAATACTGAAATTTAGAATGGGGATACATGTAGAGAGAGAAATTGAAAAAAAAAAAAAGTTGACTCTCTACATTTTTCTGGACCTTTCCACCCTGCAATTCTGATTTGGGGAACTGCCATGTATCACAAGAGAGGCCCTCAGAGGTCTTGGGCCTTCGGGTATTTGGAAGATTAACAAGAGAAATGGCCCAATAATATGGAAGCCAGAACTGCTGTGAAACAGGAGAGAAGGAGGTGCAGTGCAAAGAAAATGGGGTGGTGAATAGATGTGGGCATGTTAGGGTTTGATTGTATTGTCATTTAGTTAATATATCAAATAGCAAATGAAAGAATTGACTGATACATAGATGGAGATTCGTGATTACACACATTAAATTGTAATACTTATTTAACATCATGAGCTTTTCATTGTGTGATTGTTCTATGGAACAAGAAATCACATGATTTAATGAAATGACATTGGACACGTTGTTTTGTCTTTTAAAATGGAAGTGGTGTCACCAGATTGAAATGTTTCCAGATTGGCCAGGTCTCCCACAGTGAGCATTTGTGACTCACTATTTTCAGTAAGTGCCAAAGACTAGGTTCTTATATTTAATTCTTCGCAGGAGAGGTTGCACATTTCTCCATGTATCATTATCATTCTGTTGATGATGCTGACTAACCAGAAGTTTTGTTATATGTTTATTTAACAAATATTAAAAAATTGAAGATTAGGAGTGTTTGCTTTTGTTTGTTTTGTTTTCCTAGACATTAATATTGTAAATTAGTCAGTGTGTTGGTGAAAGAATAGGCTTAGATGATGGAAAAGAAATGAGAAATAGAATTAACATTTATATGAAATTTTCATGGCAAATATTATCATTTTTAACTTAAAATTTTAATATTCATATATTATTAGTGTATCATTAAAATATATGCATATGTGTATGTATATATAAATACCTATCTGGGATATATATGATATTTAAGGATTTGATCATGCTATTTTCAGACGAGATAGTTTTGGAATCACCATTAGAGCTTAAGAAACTTCAACCTTTTCTTCAAACCACCTATATTCATACCTCTACCAAGTGCTGAATTTTAACATTCCCTTGTCTTTGGATTATTTAAGATGCCTCAGAAATATATTTTTCACCAGTATAGTAACTAGTATAATATATATGAAAAATGTTTGAACAGATATTTAATCTTTGAAAAATGAAAATTTCATTTTCTGTTATCAAATTAAATGCTTTTAGGAAACGTGGTCAGTTTTGTGATATCAACTTCAGTTCTGTGGCCATGAGATGTTAGCACACAAGGTAGCCTTGGCTTGTTGCAGTCCCAATTTATTTGAAATTGTTAGAGTGAGAATGATCCTCATGGATTTTCTTGTATTAAATTTGATGATCCCAATTCAGAAGCTGTTGAAGTCTTGTTGAATTATGTCTGTAGTGCTCAGTTGAAAGTGACAAGAAATCAGTAAAAGATGTTTATTCTTCAAGGAAAAAAGCTGAAGATGGAGTAAAACAGGTTTGTGGCAATTATTTACAATCTATAATGGATGCTACCAGTTTTTTCTCTTACCAAAATTAAGTAAGTTGTATGGGAGATATCTACTCCAACAAATATTCCATTTTTTGAACAAGGTTAGTGCTTATATTCAGGAACATTTGTTACAAATTTTAGAAAAGGAAGTTCCTTAAACTCCCAAGGCAAGAATTAGCCTTGAAGATGATGTTTACTTTCCCAGCAATGGTAAAGTGGCGCTGAGTCTCTGGTAGAATGGAGGCAGTCTGGAAAAGCTGATGGAAGAGGTTGAAAGCCTATATTACTTAGCTGGTCAAAACTGCTTAATGGGAACTTATTAAATGGGCAGGTTAAGGTATTTAGCAGTGAAGATGACCACATTTATTATGTACGGAAGCAGCCACCACATGAGAATGGACATTAACAGTAAGTTCCATTGGACATGTCTCTTCCCCAAATATTACAACACTAAGCCATAAGCATGAGTGGAATATCTCCAAAGAACATATGGGTTTGGCTGTGCTGGATGCTATATTCTGTGTAATTTTCTTTCACAGGCAATGCAGCCCACAGAGATCAGCATTCACACTCTAAACTTTTTTTTTTAATTAGATAATAAATTTTATTGTTATATTCCCCATACAATTGCAGCCCCCCCATTCTGAACTTAATTAAAATTTTGAGCTTTCATTTGTAACCAGATGAAATAATGGAAGCTCATGTCTCCTATGCAGTATGCATGATCTAGTCTGGGAACAGCAGAGAAAAATGGTTAATTCATAAATGTAGCTGGCTATATAAAGAGTATCTTCAAACAGTTGAATTCTATAATCCACATGTAGATAACCAGCCTTTTCTTGCTCCCATGAAAAGAACATCAAGAGCCCAATTTTAAATGATATACTCATGAACCATCTCAATGTGGTAGGTAGATTGGATGGCCACTTAGAAGTCTTGAGTTGTAAAGAAATGTATGATCCAAACATAAATAACTGGACACCTATTTTGGAATTAAGAACTAACTGTTGTAAGGCATGAGCGTATGGTAAGAATGGAAAAATATACATTATTAGTGACTCAAAAAGAACTGAAAATTGTGATACATTTGATCCTATACAAAAACATGGATAACCTATGTTCCTCTTAACACACAAAGATTATTGAATGATGTGGATTAATTTGAACTAATGCTGAATGTTGTGGATTTTCTCTCAAAAAAAGCCATTACGTGATAGTTAATTTCTAATAGGTAAATTAGAATAGTCATGTCTCAGTGAAAATATGCACATGATTAATGGAGAGTCTCAGCCCTTTTTTATGATGTTGATTTTGCCAAAGCTAAATATTTAATGCCATTAGATGGCATTTCCTTAAATGAAAACTTAATGGGGCTTAATATTAAAGAATAGTGATTAAATATTTTCTAAGAATTTCAAGAACTACTTTTTAAAGCAGAATCATATAGATTAAGGTCTCAGATCATTGTCCCATTTCCAATTTCACTTTTTTTCCCTTTTATGCCCAAATAACTTTCATCAGTATCTAATGTAATCGGTTTTCTTCAGTGAAATTTTATTGGAAAGGATTTTCAAAATCTTTTCAGTACACAATAATCTGTATTGCACTGTGTTTGAAAATCTAACCTCAGTAAGATTGAGGGCAAGTATTATGCAAATAAAGACCAAAAGAATGATTGTTATGGTAAAACATTCCTTAAAAGACCTTTAGTATTGCTGAGTAATATTAAAAATCTTTGAAAAACACAGCTTCCCTATATATTTAATTCACCCCAGAGGTAAGAGAGGTCAATTGAAATACAACACTATTTCATATAACTACAGTAAATTGTTATATCGATTTTGTGTTTTTCTGGCCACCAAAATCAAACAGCAAGCTCAGATTATTTAAACTAAACACTTGTTTACATCCTCCTAGGCCAGGAGTTGACATATTCCAGCTTGTGGGTGAAGCTGGTAACCACTTTTGCGATATTTTTTTTAATTCTATTTTTTTTTTTTTTTTTTTAGTTAGGTAATTCTTGCTTACAACACAGCATACATCTAGAGGAACAGGTTTACACCTCTCCACATATATGTTATACCACACCACACCTACTAGAACAAAGTCACACTCACTCACTTATCACTCTCTGGCTTCTTTCATGGTATAAAAGCAGAGATGAGTAGCTGCAACAAAAACCATATGGCCTGCAAAACCTAAAGTATGTGTTGTCTGGTTCTTTATAAAAAAGTATCTTCACTCGATTTAGACTTTTCTTAAATATAGTGTTGAAATCAAAGTGTGTAAAATTCAAACCAAGAACAGGCTTTCAACATTTCTCACAACTCCAGAAAATGAAGTAAAATTGTTTAGTTGGTTTATTGATTTTCCTTAAAGTATTTTGTGAATTTTAAGCTGAGGAAATTGAAAAATAGATTTCTATTTTTCATAATAGGTATCTAATGTGTTATATTTTATCATTTTTACTCAAATTGCAAAGCACATTTTACTTGGCAAGCAAACCCCTGAACATTTCATATAAAACTGGCTTAAACATAAGTCTTAAATATATGGAAGTCATCTTATTTATCTGAATTGGAATTTTACATATGAGAAAAATATTAAAACAGAAATGAATCTTGAAAGAACTAGTTTAATACATTCATTTATTGAAAGCATCCTCTTTTTTCTGTCTGTAGATAATTCCTTTGGGGGATTTGAAGTAACCAGCAGATTTGCAGAGAAACACTGTTAACAATTAAGAAAAATTTTTGGTGTTTAGCACTATGCCGTTTACAGTAATGCTGGCTACTTAATGCTATAAAATTGTAATAACAATTATTTTCTCCATTTCCAATGAGCAATATTTAGTTAGAAAAGATTTAATTCACCATTGTTAATAAAATTTCCTAAGTCCGTATTTCTTGCTAACCACATAATTTAAATGACAATTCTAATGCATAGATTAAAATTTAAAATATATATCAATCAAACATTATGCTTGATTTAAATGTTTCTTTATGGATTATAACATAGGGTACATTAGTATTATAGGACAGTTACTATCTTCCCAGTGATGAGAAACAGAAGTCAGAAGTCACTAGGTGGGGATGATCACATATTTCCTTTAGTTCATTTCAATAAACTAATGTTGGTAGAGAATCCACTAATATCAATTATGTATTGGAGATATAATGATTAGTAAATCTTATTCCATGACCATCAGGAGATTTCTCAATTTAAATATGAGAAATTGACTTACATTTGTCCATGTTTGTATTATAATGTCTTTAAATAATATTGTATTCTAGAACATATGACAGATGAGATCTTGATAACTACACAAAAATCATTGACAACATTCAATATTCACTTAATTTAAATCCTAATGTACTAGGCAGTTTGACAGCTGCTAGAATTAAAATAATAAGCAGACACAAACAAAAGTAAACTTATTCATGCTCCAGCACTTGATGCATTAAAGAAGTTAAGGAAATTCAATGTCTAATTCTTTAATATCTAATTCTTTAATATCAATTTCTCATATTTAAAATGAGAAATCTTCTGGTGGTCATGGAATAAGATTTACTAATCATTATATCTCCAATACATAATTGATATTAGTGGATTCTCTACCAACATTAATTTATTGAAATGAACTAAAGGAAATATGTGATCATCCCCACCTGACTTCTGTTTCTCATCACTGGGAAGATAGATTAAAATAAACCCAAAATTGTTACAAACCTTTTGTGAACAAATTAAATTAACCCAATATTTGTGACTATATAGAAAATTGTCGATCACATCCATGCAAATGCAGTAGATATTATGGTTAAGATACACTTCAGATTTTTCACTCCATGAAATCATAGACCACTTCCCATACATTGTTTTTGTGAAACACATATATGATCTTTGCCCTTTTTTCATTTCATACACTCATCAATTACTTTTTTCTCTCGCCCATCATGAAAAAAACTTTCTGTTTCCATGTACAAAAATACTGATGTCTGAATGGAACTGCCGACAACAGGTTAAGCTCATGAGATAATCTTATAGAGAACCTCAATTTTTGAAGGGAATTCTGATGTCACTACCAAGTTTGTAAATTCTCTATTCTTATGACTATATATAGAAAGGGCACTGCTCTATAAAATGTGTAATAGGGAAAGCTCACTATTTATGGGAAGAATTATTTTGGCTGTTTTCTGGAGGATTATTAGATTTTATTTTTTTTTTTATAAATTTTATTGTTATATTCCCCATACAATTGCAGCCCCCCATTCTGACCCCAATCCCTCCCCTCCCGCCCCCGCCCCCCTAAAAGTGTCTCTGGTTCATAGTTTTTTGTTGATTTTGATTTTCACTTTCTTATAGTTATTCATTTTCCTGGTCCCTTATTTAAGTTTTCTAGATTCCTGCTATGAGTGAGACCATCCGGTATTTTTCTTTTTCTTTTTGGCTTATTTCGCTGAGCATGATCCCTTCCAGCGCCATCCATGTTGCAGCAAATTGCATGTGTTTATCTTTTTTGAATGCTGAGTAATATTCCATGGTATATATGTACCACATCTTCTTGATCCAGTCATCTATTTTTGGGCATTTGGGTTGTTTCCAAAGCTTAGCTATTGTAAACAGTGCTGCTATAAACATAGGGGTGCAGGTGTTCTTTGGAATTGATGTTTCTGTGTCCTTTGGGTAAATACCTAGGAGTGGAATTGCTGGGTCATATGGAAGCTCTATGTTTAGTAGGTCCAGAAATCTCCACACAGCTTTCCACAGTGGTTGGACCAGTTTGCACTCCCACCAACAGTGCAGAAGAGTTCCTTTTTCTCCACACCCTCGCCAACATTTGTTGTTGCTAGTTTTTTTAATATGTGCCATTCTCACTGGTGTAAGATGGTATCTCATGGTAGTTTTGATTTGCATTTCCCTGATGACAAGTGATGTTGAACATTTTTTCATATGCCTGTTGGCCATTTGCATTTCCTCTTCAGAGAAGTTTCTTTTAAGCTCTTCTGCCCATTTTTTGACTGGATTATTTTCTTTGTTGTTGTTGAGTCTCATCAGCTCTTTGCAGATTTTTGTGATCAGTCCTTTATCATTAGTGTTGGGTGCAAAAATGTTCTCCCAGTTGGTGGGGTTTCTCTTTGTTTTTGTTATTGTCTCTTTTGCTGTGCAAAAGCTCTTTAATTTGATATAGTCCCAGCTGTTTATCTTTGCCTTCACTATCACTGCTTTGGGTGATGTGTCTGTAAAGATGTCTTTGATGTGCAAATCACGTAGTGTTTCGCCTATATTTCCTTCTATATATTTTATGGCTTCAGGTCTTATGTCAAGTTCTTTAATCCATTTTGAGTTGATTTTTGTGTATGGTGTGAGGTGGTGGTCAAGCTTCATTCTTTTGCATGTAGCGACCCAGTTTTCCCAGCACCATTTATTGAACAAACTTTCTTTGCTCCAATGCATATTCTTTGCTCCTTTGTCAAAGATTAGTTGACCATAAATCTGTGGGTTTATTTCTGGATTTTCTATTCGATTCCATTGGTCTGTATGTCTGTTCTTGTTCCAATACCATGCAGTTTTGATGATTATGGCTTTGTAGTATAGTTTGAAGTCTGGGAGTGTAATGCCTCCATTCCCTTCTTTTTTTTTCAGGAGAGCTTTGGCTATTCGGGGTTTTCTGTGATTCCATATGAATTTCATCAATAATTGTTCTATTTCTTTGAAGAATGACATTGAAATTTTGATTGGAATAGCATTGAATCTGTATATTGCTTTTGGAAGGATGGCCATTTTAATAATGTTTATTCTTCCAATCCATGAGCAGGGGATGTCTCTCCATTTCTTTGTGTCTTCTTCTATTTCTTTTAACAGTGTTTTATAGTTTTCTTTGTATAGGTCCTTTACCTCTTTTGTTAGATTTATTCCCAAATATTTGATTTTTTTTGTTTCAATAACAAAAGGGATGGTCTTTTTGATTTCTTCTTCTTCAGATTTATTGTTTGTGTATAGGAAGGCTACTGACTTTTGCGTGTTGATTTTGTATCCTGCCACTTTACTGAACTGATTGATGAGTTGAATTAGCTTTTCTGTGGAGTTTTTGGGGTTCTCTATGTATAATATCATATCGTCTGCAAATAGTGATAGTTTGACTTCTTCTTTTCCTATTTGGATTCCTTGGATGTCTTTCTCTTGTCTTATTGCCCTGGCTAGGACTTCCAGTATTATATTGAAAAGCAGTGGTGAGAGTGGACATCCTTGTCTTGTTCCAGATCTTAATGGAATTGCTTTCAGCTTTTCACCATTGAGAATGATACTGGCTGTTGGCTTGTCATAGATGGCCTTTATGATGTTGAGGTATGTTCCTTGTATCCCAAGAATTTCAAGGGCTTTTATCATGAATGGGTGTTGCACTTTGTCGAAAGCTTTCTCAGCATCTATTGATATTATCATATGGTTTTTATATTTCTTTTTGTTGATGTGTTGGATAACGTTGATTGATTTTCGGATGTTAAACCATCCTTGTGCCCCTGGAATGAATCCAACTTGGTCGTGGTGAATTATCTTATGGATACATTGTTGGATTCTGATAGCTAAAATTTTATTGAGGATTTTTGCATCAGTGTTCATTAGGGAGATTGGCCTGTAGTTTTCCTTTTTTGTGTTGTCCTTGTTCGGTTTTGGTATTAGTGTAATGTTGGCTTCATAGAACGTGTTTGGTATTGTCCCTTCCTTCTCAATTTTTTGGAAGAGTTTGTGAAGGATAGGCACTAATTCGTCTCTGAATGTTTGGTAGAATTCATTTGTAAATCCATCAGGTCCTGGGCTTTTGTTTTTGGGGAGGTTTTTGATTACCATTTCAATTTCGCTAATTGTAATTGGTCTGTTTAGGTGTTCTATTTCTTCTTGATCTAGCTTTGGGTGATTGTAGAGTTGTAGGAATTTGTCCATCTCCTCTAGATTGTTAAACTTGTTTCCATATAACTGTTCATAGTAGTTACTGATTATTCTTTTGATTTCTGCTGTGTCTGTTGTGATTTCTCCTCTTTCATTTATGATCCTGTTTATTTGTGCTTTCTCCCTTTTTTCCTTTGTGAGCCTGGCTAGGGGTTTGTCTATTTTATTGATTTTTTCAAAGAACCAGCTCTTGGTTTCATTGATCTTTTGGATTGTTTTTTTAGTTTCAATTTCATTTATTTCTGCTTTGGTTTTTATTATTTCTTTTCTTCTACTGGTTTTGGGGTTTTTTTGTTGTTCTTTTTCTAGATCTTTGAGCTTCGAGATTAGGTTGTTTCTTTGCGTTCTTTCTTGTTTCTTGATGTGAGCTTCTATTGCTATATATTTTCCTCTTATTACTGCTTTTGCTGCATCCCATACATTTAGGATATTGGTGTCCTCCTTGTCGTTCAATTCAAAAAATTTTTTAATTTCTTCTTTGATCTCCTCATTAGCCCAATGGTCTTCCAGTAGTGTGGTTTTTAATCTCCATGAGGTAGGAAAGTTCCTTGCCTTCTTTTTATGGTTTATTTCTAGTTTGATGCCTTCATGGTCAGAAAAGATGGTTGATATGATTTCAATCTTGGTGTATCTGTTGATGTTTGTCTTGTGCCCCAGTATGTGATCGATCCTGGAGAATGATCCGTGTGCGCTTGAGAAAAATGTGTACTCCGTTTTTTTGGGGTTTAGTGTTCTATAGATGTCTGTTAAGCCCAATTGCTCTAGGTCTTTATTTAGAGCTTTGGTTTCTTTACTTATTTTTTGTCTTGTTGATCTATCCATTGTTGATAGTGGTGTGTTGAAGTCTCCCACTACGTATGTGTTTTCTCTGATGTCTGTTTTCAGAGAGGACAACAGTTGTCTGATATATTTTGGTGCTCCTTCGTTTGGTGAGTATATGTTAATGAGTGTTATTTCTTCTTGAAGTATTGTCCCCTTGATCATAATGTAGTGACCATTGGGGTCTCTTTTTATCTTTTTGAGTTTGAAATCTGTTTTATCTGATATAAGTATAGCTGTTCCTGCTTTCTTTTGTGGTCCATTTGCTTGTAGGATTGTTTTCCATCCTTTAACTTTGAGCCTATTTTTATCTTTTGTAGCTAAATGTGTTTCCTGGAGACAGCAAAAGGTTGGGTTTTGTTTCTTAATCCAGGCTGCAACTCTGTGTCTTTTTATTGAAGAGTTTAGTCCATTTACATTTAGAGTTAATATTGATATGTTAACATCTGTATTTGCCATTGTGTTTGTCTTTCCTTTGATTTTATTTATTTATTCTTTTAATAACTTTTTTTTTTTTTTGGCCTTCTTTCATTGTTATTCGTCGCTCTGAGGTTCTGGCTTTAGGACTCCTTGTAGTATTTTTTGGAGTGGGGGTTTAGTTGCAATGAAATTCCGGAGTTTCTGTTTGTCTGGGAAGATCCATATTCTTTCTTCAAAGAGGAAGGAGAGCTTTGCGGGATAGAGTATTCTTGGTTGGCATCTGTTTTCTTGGAGTCTGTTGACTATGTCCCTCCACTCTCTCCTTGCCCGTAGTGTTTCTTCGGAGAAGTCTGATGTCAGCCTGATTGGTTTTCCTTTGAATGTTATCTGTTTCTTCCCTCTTGCCAGCTTCATTATTTTTTCCTTGTCCTGGATTCTTGGGAGCTTTACTATTATGTGTCTTGCTGTATTTTTCCTTTCGTCGTGGAAGTTTGGTGTTCTTCTTGCTTCTTGTATATCAATTTTCAGCTCCTTCTTCACATTTGGGAAGTTCTCTTCAATTATCTCTTTGAATATTTTCTCTGTTCCTACATCTCTCTCCTCTCCTTCTGGTATTCCTATAACTCTTATATTTCCTTTCCTCATGGAGTCAGATAGTTCCCGAAGTCTTTCTTCGTTCTTTTTCCTTCGTACTTCTCTTTCCTTTTCTGTTTTGGTTCTTTTTATTTCTGTGTCTTCAAGATTACTTATTCGTTCTTCCATTTCATCTATTCTGCTTTCATTGCTTTTCCCAGAATTCTTTAGTTCTTCCATTAATTCTTTGATCTCCTGCATTTCTTTTACTTCCCTCTTTAGGGACTCAATTTCTTTCTTCTGACCATTGTTTTCCCTCTCTAGGGACTCAATTGCATTCTTCTGATCGTTGATTATTTTTCCCTTATCATTGTTTTCCTTTATGACTTCTGTCTGTTTTTTAATCACGGCAATTTTAAATTCTCTTTCTGGAAGGCTCAGAAATTCTTCCAAGTTATTGTCGTTGCAATCTGGGGGCTGGCTTTCTTTTTGTGGTGTGCTTTTTCTCTGGAGAGTTGCTAGGTTGCGTGTGTTTCTTCTCTTCCCTACTGTCTGTTTTCTAATTTGCCGTATGCGTTGGGACACTGTGTTGTTGGGACTTGCGGATTATTAGATTTTAAACAGATACTACACACTTGCTTAATTTGGACACATATAACTCTTAGGAAGCCTTGATAGTTCTTATACACAAAACTATCAGCAGACACCAAACATATTTATACAATCATACATCTGTTGCCTTCTAAGCTCTTTGTTCTTTATGACACTCTGAGCAGTGTGTCAGAGTGTCAGAACCTTACACTACAGTGTGTGTGTAGTGTAAGGTTCACTGGAGACATAAAATAACATGGCAGAAATAGGACTGTGGGATTTCTATCAGCACTGGGAAATTAGAAATCCTTCCAAATCATTGACTAGCTAGATTGATTAATGATCAGTCCTTTAGTAGCATCCTGAAAGAGAACTGATAGGAAACCCAAAAAACTCCACTACAAATCTATGAAAAACAGTAAATGAATATATAGCAAAGCAGTAGGTTACAAAGCCAACATACAAAAATCCATAGCATTTTTATGGACAAGTAATGGTAAGAAAAAGAAATAAAGAAAATAACTCTGTTTATGATTGCCTCAAAAAGACTCAAGTTCCTAGGAATTAATCTAAATTGGGAAGCAAAAAACCAATACAATAAAAACTACAAGATATTAAAGCATCCAGTGACATAGAAGATTAAAGAATATCCCATGCCCACAGATGGGGAAAATCAATATAACTAAAAAGACTACCCTGTCTAAAGCAATATATAATTTTACACAATATCCATCAAAATACCAACAATATTCTTCAAATAAATTGAAGATAATTTTTTAAAAAATTTATAAGGAGCAAAGTTTTCCTAAATAGACAGAAAATAATCCTTTAATATTCACTGGTGAAAGAGGAGGAATATTAGTGAATAAAATAAGAAAATGTAGAGAAATACCATTAATCGAAATGAAATAAATTTTTTAAGTCTGGAAAAAAACAATTTCAGATGTTATAAAATGGTATTTTTCCTAATTTCTGTGCTTCTGTTCCAGAGACTTTACCGATAATACTTTATTTGAATAATGTATAAGTATTATTTTCAAAATCTCTAAAATACTTTCATAAATGTGATTTAATTTCATATGCCTAATGTAATATGCAAAAAAAATCTATCCCCCTTTTACTTAACTTTAAAGAAATTAAGTCTAAATGTAACTTGACTGAGACAAATGTAAATTTTTTGACTTTTTCATTTGTGCCTTTTTAATAATCTTTCTCAAATATTATTTTAAAGGCCCGAATCTTTAAAGAATCTTGATTAAATGCAATAAATTTACTGGTGTGTTGTCTTATTACATTTCTTCAATCTTTGACAGATTTATAAAACTAAATTATCACTAATTTCTATATTAAAAGAAATATAGGTATATTTTTTCTTTATTCATTATGGAAAAATTCATATATTTTATTCCATTGCTAATTTTCTCTTAATACCAATAATTATATATGTACTTACAGGATATATATTTTTTGATTATTTTGCAATATTTCAGTTCACAAATATGAGCACTAGGAATTCAATTGTAAGATTTTTGATTTCATACTAGAGATCACTTAAAAGTATAATTTCAGAAAAGAAACCAGCATTAAAGAATCACACTCAAATTTCTAACAAGGAGAATTAAATATTTTATATGCAACATTTTTCTCACTTAGTAATTGTCACAAAAGTGGAATTGTCATGTTCAATTTTCTGTTCTGTTATCTCTATCATGAGAAAGATATAACAGGAATCATTGTTCCACACTATTAAAAAAGATAATTGAACTGGATTGATTCTCAGGTTTGATTTGCTAATTATATTAGATTGTTTCTTTTTTCCTGGAAGACACACAGGAGCAAAGTGCTGAATGAAAATTTCCTTTATATTCCATCAAACTCAATACTGTAATCCAATGACAGCATTTTTCCAGTAATAGATATTTTCATATGGATATGCTGACATTTGTAAAACAATGATTCAGGCAGAGACTATCAATGTACAAAGGGAATATTGTACATTTATATGCACTTGCCTGAAAAAAATCCTGACTAGCCCTAATATAGTATTATGATTATTTTAAATTTTCATATATGACTATCAACATATTTGATGTGTGTACATATATCTCAGATACTTAGAACATGAAGCAAGTGGTTGGAAATTTGCAGATATTGTATACGGCGATTTTGTAGATATTTAAAAATAAGTTAACATTATATGGTCAATTTTAACTTTAGTGTCTCTTTTTATCGAGGTTACAGTGGTTAACAACCATGTACATGATTTAGGGGAATGCGTATGTCACCATGCCTACCATCAAAGCACCCACAGTCCACTGCAATACTATTTACCATAGCCAAGTTATGGAAACAACCTAAATTGCTCACTGATAGAGCAAACACACACACAACCGACTACTACTATAGCGACACAGTTATATAAAAGATGAAATTTTGCCATTTGCAACAATATGGATAAAACTGGAGGGGATTATGTTAAGTGAAATAAATCAGAAGGAGAAAGACAAATACCAGATGATTTCACTCAGGGGGAGTATAGAGAAATAAAACAAAGGCACAAAGTAGGCAAAACTAAACCAAAACAGATCCTTGAAATATGTCTGAAGAATTGAGTCTAATAGTGTGGGAGGGAGAGAGGGTGAGGCAAAGGAGGGAGGAGGATCAATGGTCTAGAGTAAAGGACATTACTCTCTTCTTAATACCCATGATTTTCACCTTTAAGTAAATACAAAAAATACAAATAGGGCTTCCTCTGTGGCGCAGCGGTTGAGCGCTGGGTTGCGAAGCTCATCAGCCTCTGCAGCGCCGGTTCGATCCCGGGCCACCGGGTGAGGGTTCCACACGGTGCGCAGACCTCTCCTGCCGCCCGCTGCTCCCCTCAGCAGTGTACTTCGGTCCTTCTGCCTGCTCTGCTCCCGCTCTGGCTCTGGTGAATTCTCTCACCCTCCCGCGCCTCTGACTGTACCCAGTGCTTGTATAAATAAATAAATCTTTTTAAAAAATACAAATATATTCTAGGATAGTATTCAAAAATATTAATAGGAGCACTACTTTAATAGCAAAAATATGCCCGTCAAAATGAGAATAGATAAATTAAGAATGGTATATTCAAACAATGGATTATTACGCAGTGCTCAGAGTAAATTATCTACAGGTATTTATTATAATAGAAGTGAATCCTATTAGTAACATTGATTTAAAAATCTCAAAGTCTGTATTAAGTATGGTACTATTTCATAAGATCAAAACATCTGAGATCATAGATAGTACTTGTAGAAATGCCTTGAAATGGATCAAACTAAATTTTTAACAAAAATAATTAAGATGGGATTACGAAAATGGCCATCTTGAGTATGGCAGTTAGAACTGGGGATGGTATTATGTCATAAGAGGAAATTAGTCATTTTTCATGTTGGGCTAACATATACAAACAAATATATATGTATGTATGCATGTGTGCATGTATGTATGCATGTGTATGTGTGTATGTGTGTATGCATGTATGCATTTATATATGTAATGAGCCAATGAACCAAGCATTGTCAATGATCGAATAATGTATGAATTAAAGAATAATCCATTTGTACACACTTGATACCTAGAGATTAAAAACTACCAGCATGTCCATGAACACACATATGTGCAGGTAACACACATGTGTGCAGGTGACACACACATAGCACCAATTCACTAGGATAACTTTGAAGACTTTCTTTATAGGGTCATATGCCCCTTTGTAACCTCACAAAGGTTTGGTGCATGATGCATAGCATATCACCATGAAGCTACTTCAAGTTTTACTTTCTTTATTTAAGTCTTAAAGTCTACAATGCATTTTTCTCTTAATTTAGTTCTTTATATTCATCTTTCAGTTCAGCTTCTATATTTTCAAAAGAAGCTTGTATGATCCTTCCAGTATACACAGAACATATCCAAATCTTTGCTCCCAATTCTTAGCCCATGAAACACAGCCTGAATTAACCTATTTATTGATGATTTTACAGACTACATGTCATCTCCATGCTTGAAGAGATCTTGTGAACTGAGGATTACAGTTTCAGGCATGTTGGGAAATGGAATTCCTGAAAGGTGTGTATGGAAGGGAGGGTCAATGGGAATTAGGGGTGTAGTTAAGCAAACTACTATGTTTGGCTAATTAACCAAACACATGTGGTCTCAGGGTCCTCTTGCTTCTGTGGCCTGACCTGCTACCTAGTACTACTGGGAAGGAGACTTGTAGGAGACACTTGGAAGAGATACTTGAAAGAGACACATGGCTGAGAGACATAAGAAAAGGTTGACCTTGGCAGAGACAAAGTATTTGTACTTTGATTTTATATTTTCTCTCTCCCTCGCTCTTTTTTTTTTTTTTTCTGGTCCCTGCTTTCTAAGATCTGCCTAATCCCTTTCTTGTGATTCCCCACCAGAAGGTAACTTAAATTTTGGCAAGGATTTTGGTCCCAGTGGTCATGCTCCTGGCTGACTCCTGGCATTTGCTCAAGAAGGGATTAATAATTTTGGAGGTTTTATTGGGCAATTAACATACTTTCCTTTCTATGCACACTAATTCTGTAAAAGATTTTTCATACTAAAACCAACCAAACAAACAAATAAAAATAAATGAAACCTATGCTCCCATAATGCACTAGCTATTTATCTGGGGGCAGTTTATTTTCCTTCACTAGACCATGAGCAATTTTAAATCTGGAAGAGAATCTGATTAATCTCCCAAGGTAAATACTACGTATGGAATGTAAACTACATTCCATACGTATCAAATTAAGTTTCAAAAATGACTACTAGTCTTATCTCATAGCATTGCCTGGGGAAGGTGTCCACCAGCAAAGTTCCTCTTACCATCTCTAATGTATCAAATGAGTCATATATTTTGGCTCCCACAGAGTGTTATAATTTCCTCTCGTGAAGATTTAAATTCTATAAAGTTTCTTTCCTCAAACTATTTCTCTCCAATACTCTCTAGTCTTTCTCTGACTATATTCCTTAAGGGTTGGAACAGTTTCTATGCAGTTGCTGCTTTTAAAGTCCAAGCTGAGATCTGTCTGTTAACATGTGCACAGGTATATAAGACTCTTTCTAGTCTTTTTAAATGATGCTTTATCTTTGTGGTTCTGGATTCCACATTTATCTGTTTTTCTGAAAGGAAATCCAAGCTGAAATACAAGGAGTTGTATAGTCTCAAAATACAATAACATTTATTTAAGATAACCTCTCTTTTTTTCATTTATCTGAGTATCTTAAACATTAAAACCACTGTTATATAAAACTCCTGGTGCTTTTTTTTAAAGAATTTAGTCATTCATTCATTCTTCCCACAATCTCTGTCTCTAAGGAAGTGTTACCTATTATGACTGAATATGCAAGTTTCTCAGTCCATTCCTTCTAAGGGTGATTTTAAAACTACTTTCTTATAAGTGAAAAATGTATGGAGTCTGACTTGTAGTAATCAAAAATTTCACAAGATGAATAAGTTATTCTATTTCATTTTCATCCACCTCATCTGGTTCTGTGATGCAGCAAAAATTCAGATCTGCATGTGTCCTGATTTGGACAAAATGATGGTCATGAGGGCAACACATAAACTGGATGGAATAAATTTATGCTGAAGCCCCAAATTTTCATGAGTGATATGTATTTACTGCACATGATTTTATGCAAATACCAGAAACTGACTCAATAATCAAAGTTAAAATTGCATCCAATATGCTCCACATCTTGCTGAGGTATTCCAATAATATTGCGCTTGCAGTTTTCCAAACCATATTTTACCCAGTCAGACTTAAAATATTGCTCTAGTCTGCCTTTATTCCTCTGAAGTGACACCTTGAAAGTGATGCCTTGTGTGTTATAGAAGATGGACTAAAAGTAGATTCAATAAACTGTCTGTCTAATTTATACCACACACAACATCATCTGGGGACATTGGCAATAAGGAAAAAAGGGGAGAAATAAATAGTGTTTCTGGCATTTCAGAAAATGTGCGAGGTTTTGAGGCTATAGGGATTATGTTTGGTTTGCTATTTTATTTCAATTCCAAGAACTTGTCAGTTTTCAAGTCTCCCCTAAACCCTACAATTTCTACTATATTGCAAAATTATGTTGAAAATATTTGCTATCATATATTAGCTTTTTTTTCCCATAAAGAAATGGGATGTTTTAGGAGAGGATATTTTTAAATATGTATTTAGAAAGCAACATACACTTTTTAAAGCATATATACTATCTTTATGAAACCTGGGTTTTTTATCCAGTAAAAAAAAAAAATCCCCTTGTTAATCGTCTTTCCCATTTCAGTAATATTTATTTTATTCTGAATCAAGAGAAAATAAAAAATTGGGGCATAATAATGAGTCAAGGTTTATAATAACACATTGTTACAAAAAGTCAAAGATGTATTTTTTAAATGTGTAAGACACATTGGAAAGAAATGTTAAGTATTTTGTTGATTAAATTAGATGAACATATGAGGACAGTGTTATTCAATTTTATCTTACAATACCTTACAAAACATTGTCTTTAGATACTCAGTAATTTTTATTATAGCAAAGTTAAGCTCCATTTTGATCTGCAAAACAATTTCTAATCAAATTTCATAATATTTGAAGCAATAACTCAATACTACCTTGGCATATTACAAATTCGATTGGAATTTAAAGAGGTACTAAAGCTAAGAGATTGAATATTTCAATCATTTGAAACCTTGAAAATGATTAGTTATAATCACATTCACTATAAAAATTAAGAAAATTGGGTAAACTGATTCAAAAAATATAAACATGTATTCATAATATGTGTTCTTTACCATAATCACAAGTTATATTTTAATGTACTTGAATGTCACCAAGTGTTTTTGATCTTTATACCATAGTCTTATTTTCCTATCTGGGTTACCAAAAAAAAAAAAAAGGCCTATATAGAAGTGTATTTCCAATTGATTGAGGATTTACATTGGCTCATAAATCTGACCTTCCTTTTGGATGAGAAATGTTTTATGACTCTCATATTCACCTTCTGACACCTAAGCTGTAGCAATAAAATGGAATAGAACCATTGCCCTCAGGTAAATGTCATATTCCATGACCACATTTTCAGGAAGTTATAAAGATGTTACAGAGGATCACTGTAAAAAGTTATGGGATACATTTATTTACAGAATAAATAAAGTTTAAATGAAGGTTTAATACAGTATTTTGTAATTGTGTAACAAGTGAGGATAGTTGTTCTCTCTAATAATTTATACACTGTAAATTTGAAAAATATTATTCTAATGATGTCCTTAAAATCAAATTTATTAAGAATTTCTTTCACAAAATGTGAATTATAAATCAGTTATTCATTCCTTTTTTTTAAGATGACCAAGCATTTGCAAACAAAATCATTTGTATTTCTATACATTAACAATGACTACCTGAAAAAGGAAATTAAAAATCTTACTTAGAATACTATGAAAAGAAAATAATATTTAGAAATAACTTAACCTAGGAAGCAAAAGACTTGTGCAGTGAAAAGTTCAAAATATCATTTAAAGAAATTTAAAATGATCCATATAAATGCACTCATGACTTGCAAGATAATAACATCTAATACTTAGTGATTATTTACATATTAAATATTATTTAATGTTATTAAAATATTAATTAAATATTAAATATTTAGTGTTATTAAAATTTCCATACCACCCAGTGTGTTTAATAGACCTGATACAATCCCTATCATAGTCTCAATTATACTTATTTGTAAAAATAGAAAACTATGTACTTTTGGGCATTTACTCTAAAGGACTGAAAATTTGATTTAAAAAACACATCCACATTCCGATGTACCCTGCAGCATTATTTGCAATATCTGAAAGGTGGAAACTCCCTAAATATCCATCAACAGATGAATGGTTAAAGAGAAATGTGGTACAAACAGAATATTGCTTAACCTTAGAAAGAAATCTTGTCATAAGCTACAGCTTTAATGATCCTTGCAGACATTGGGCTACATGAAAAAAGCAGCCATGGAAGACAAATACTGCATGATTTTACTTATGTGTGGTATCTAAATTAGTCACACAGAAGCTGAAAGCAGAAAAGTAATTGTTGGGGGACAGGCGTGAGAGAGAAATGGAAGAGTTGCACAAAACAGATTAGATTTGACTTTTCTTATAAAACTACAACTGAAATTACATAGAAGGGGTTTTGTAAATATCACCCCCTCTCCCAACTAAATTTAAATTATTAGGTTCCTGCTTACAGCATTATCTCAAGTACTAAGACAGTGGATAGAATACACTTGATACACATTCAATAACTGCCAAATAAATGTTTATCATAATTAAATGATTTATGTGGAAATTAGTAGAAAATACTAACAAATCACATATATGGACTATATTGATCACAAAACTGTCTCCTCTTACTCCTACATCATCACTTTCCAAGATAGATAATTTATAGATAATCAAAAAGAGCATGAAAACGAGAGAGCAAGAGAGAAAGGATATTAAAAATGTGATTAAAATTAACAAACTTTAAAAAATGGGGCCTCCCTGGAAGTGCAGCGGTTGAGCACTGGGCTGCAAAGCTACCCACAGTCTCTGCAGCACCGGTTCGATCCCTGGCTGCAAGCGAGGGTCCCACATGGCGCAGACCTCTCCTGCCACCCCTGCTGCTCCCCTCAGCAGTGTACTTCGGTCCTTCTGCCTGTTCTGCTCCCCACTCTGGCTCTGGTGAATTCTCTCACCCTCCCGTGCTTCTGACTGTACCCAGAGCTTGTATAAATAAATAAATAAAATCTTAAAAAAAAACAACTTTAAAAAATGATGGTAAAATATTCAAAGTTAATTTATAGTTGTGTTATAAAAGAATAAAGTAATGCTTGTTACATTTATAACTATATATTTACACATTGAAAATCACTCTTAACCAAGATGTTACAAATTGTTTCTTAAACTTTGGATTTCAATATCATGTTGACTTTCAGTTCCTTCAGAACCATCAATAAAAAATATCTAACTATTATTTAAAATCTTTGCCACTATTAGAAAATGTTTCATTGTATTTCAGTATCTGCGAGGTAGAGTTTGCCAAGTGGATTAATTTGTTTTGATCTTACTTACACATATCTGCCACTCAAATGCCTCTTCACTCCAAAATAATGTTTGACTTTAATGTTGGCAGTTAAACAAACCACAAACTTTTATAGCAATTAGAAGTAGTCATCTTTTGCTGGAAGCACTGATCTCTGTTACTCATTACAGCTGATGTTTAGGGTTATGGATTATGCTATTCCAGGGTTAAGTACTAGATTTCAAATGACAAAGTTCTCATAGGCTTTTCCAAAATATTAAGATATGTTTCCTTATGTTGGGTTTTCCAATATGTGATGTTCAAGGAAGTAGCTGTTCTGCCTGATAATAAGAGTCACTGAATGACACAACTTTCAGCTATCAGTGCATGATAATAGGTAACTTTTCTTTGTAAATATATCTGCTATTAACAAAATTTTATGTGTTAAAATATGTCATTTCAACAAGCCTAAAAGCTAATGTTTTTAAGAATTAAATGTGCTTTTTAATGGCTCCAGACATTTTTACTACCTGTCTTAAAAACCTGGTACATAAAATTTTGAATATAAATTTTAATAATTGCATATCGTTGATGAAGCACTATTATATAAATATAATTGCTTAATACATTATTTGATAAAGTTAATTTTTCAGAATATTTGTGATATTTATTTATTTTTTTTTTTAAATATTTATTTATTTATACATGCACTGGGTACAGTCAGAAGCGCGGGAGGGTGAGAGAATTCACCAGAGCCAAAGCAGGGAGCAGAGCAGGCAGAAGGACTGAAGTACACTGCTGAGGGGAGCAGCGGGCGGCAGGAGAGGTCTGCGCGCCATGTGGGACCCTCCTCCGGTGGCCGGGGAGCGGCCGGGGAGCAGCTGGGGATCGAACCGGCGCTGCAGAGGCCGCGGGCAGCTTCGCAACCCAGCGCTCAACCGCTGCGCCACCGGGGAGGCCCCCAATATTTGTGATATTTAAATATGGATCCAGAATATTTTCCCCAAAATTATTTTTGCATGCTTGCAATTAACTGCTGTGCCAGCCAACCATTTTCACCATATTGCTTTGTTTTCATCACTTCAAAATGTATTTGCATATTCCATCATCATTTATATTTCCCACACGGTTTGAACTAGGAACAAAAGTTCTGCTTTATGAAGAAGGTTGCAGAACAGTCAAGATTCTCCTCCACATGTTTTACTCCTGTCCAGTTTGGGGAGACAGCAATTCTGCAGGGGATATTCTCCTCTTGACAGAGTTGGAAGGTATCACAGACATAAATACAATCTTTTAATGTATCTTACCATTTAGTCTTAGAATAAGCACATTGTCCACTGAGTCCCTAGTCCATTATTTGAAGACATTTCCATAGTAAAGTTTCAAATCAGTGAAATAAGGAAGTAGTCTCTTCTCCAAAGATGAGCAGTAACAAAAATGAAAATTTGATTAAAAAGATCTGTTATCAATATTTTAACTATATAATATAGTTAGAATTACTTGAGTTTTAGTGCTCAAGATAAAATGCTATCTTTCTAAAGAAATAAGTGAGGTTTTAATAATCAAATTAAATTGACAGATAAAATGTGTAATTATATAACAAAATTAGTTCAAGTAGCACAGATAAAAATATCTCACTGTTTTAAGGTAACATGGTTGAGTAAATATAGCCTATCTTCTTATAGTTGGATGTAGAATAAATTAAATTCTTTAGAGTAAATACTTGATGGAGAAGAATTCAAAAGTGTTCCATAAAAATCAAAAATTCAAGTAAACAAACTAATCATACTTAACTGTCAATGAAAGTTGGCTTCCATTATAGGGTATCATTGACAAAATCTGCATATACATTTTTCAAAATAATTTCTACTTACTAAATAAAAGCTGCACTTACATTATTCAAATTATTTGCATTTTTTAAATATCTAATTAAAAGTTAAAATTACTGGTTTTGATCATGAGACAAAATTCTGATTCTATACTTCGATGTTTATTTTCTGCATAATTTGTTGGACCATGAAAGATAATACCAGTTTACTATTCACAGCAGATGAAAGCACATGTGCCTGTGGCTGCAACATCTCTCAGTCCTGACAGTCCTGAAAATATAAGGCTATTGACAGAAAAATCTATCTCATTAACTTCTCTATTTGTATGAATATTGTTAAACATTTGTGCTATAATAGCCTGATAATACATATGGGATAACAATCAAGTATTAGAATTAGTCTCATCTCTTCTAAAACATCTAATAAGCTATCATTAAACATTTCTTGTGGCATTGTCTAATTTAACTACCTATCTCCTTCCTAGGACTTACTTCTTTTATACTAATTGCATTGTAGTACAAATATCAAAAATAGATAAACCCTATAAATTATAAATCCATTTATAAGCAAAATAAATCAGAATGAGAAAGACAAAGACAGGATGGTATCACTTATAGTTGGAATACAGAGATCCAAACTAAGGATCAGATGAAGACAACCTTAAAAATTAACCCTTGAAAGTTGACTATAGAACTGAGGAATCCAGAGGTGGAGAGGGATAGACTATATCAAATAAACTGCCCATGAGTTCTTATTCTTCCAATCAAATGTGTTACATTTTTTCAGGTCTAATTATTTTCCTTTAGCCAAGACAAAATAGCAAAATTCTGATCAGTCTGTCTTCTAACATGCACATGTATATTTGATGTGAATTCAAAGCATTATTTGAATATTCCTTTATATCCATCCTCAAGGTTCAAAGCTGCCACATGTACTAAATATTTTTAGAACAAAAAAGATGTGGTAATGAGGGGGAAATACACCAAATATACCAAATGCATTTATTCTCTGACTTACATCAAACAAAGAAATAAGATAAAAGTTTGAATGCAATAAAAGGTGCCAGGAATTGTAACAAGTGAGGTGATTTCCTTACTAAATA
Source organism: Talpa europaea (assembly GCF_964194135.1). Lineage (NCBI taxonomy): Eukaryota > Metazoa > Chordata > Mammalia > Eulipotyphla > Talpidae > Talpa > Talpa europaea. The sequence goes on from NC_140077.1 coordinate 99,970,828, forward strand.
AACAATTTAGTTTTCCTTACTAAATAAACAATTTTTCATCATTTCCAGTGCATGCTTTTATGTCATCTTTGGTAACAGTTCAATCTGATTTTGTGATTTCTCTGACTAGGTATCAAAGTTTCAGGCAGTATCTTCTTTCTTTTTCAACTTAAACTGTGGATAAAACTGTTGGACATAAACCACGCTGAAGCGTTTTGAATTTGTGATGCAGAAGTTTTATCAGGCTTACACATCTCACACACACGTCTCCAAAATGATTGCTTACAGAGTTACTGAACAAATCACTTCCCTAAATTTCAACATCAACTTCAAAGACGAAGTAAACCTTCATATTATTTTGAAAGTCAGGCATAGAAAACAAGATGGGGAAGAGCAAGCTGATTAGAATTTTTCTTCTTTTACACATTTTGCTCAGTCTTCTACTTGGGACATTGCTCTTATCAGGCTCGTACTCCAATTTTTCTGAATTTTGTGAAATGTTCATTTGCTATTTCCACTGACTTCTGGGTTGTCATCTCAGAGTGTCACTATTTATGCTGCTTTCCCTATTATTTTTTATCTGTTAGCATGAGTCAGAATTACTATTTCTAAGAATGGTTTCATTAAAATAATGAAGAAAAATACATCACTGTTTAGGCTGCTAGAATCCCATATGTGCATAAATACAAACCGATATAGCCACTTGGGTTCCTGGTCCTCAAGTATTTCAGAGTCACTTCATGCTCCAAATACAAATAAACAGCTCCAGCTTTCATGTCAGGTGCTACTGAAATTCACCTACTTCCTTTCCCAATGCTATTGATGATTCCTGAAGAGCTGGCTATTTTTTGCTATGACATCTATTCCCAGACCTATTCCCAGTTAACACCTGCCAGAGTTCTACCATGTGCATATTTTCTTCATCTTAATTTCTCAAAATAATAAACAACATAAAAATTGAAAATCTATAGCAGTTACATTTTCACTGCAAATTTGAGGATAACCAGAATGTGGTGGGAAAACGGACATTACAATCCAAATCAGAACAAGAAACACATTAAATACTAGCTACTAGTATATTTTCAACTTCTTCGTTCCCCATATTCCGCCTATAAGTGAAGCCATCTGATATTTTTCTTTTTCCTTGTGTTTTATTTCACTGAGCAAAATTCCTTCCTCTTTCATCTTTCTTCCTTGTCAGTTTGAATTTTATTTATTCAAACTTTTCTCCAAAACCAACCATTCCACCATTTTCTGAGTATTACTTCTTCCAAATAATCCCCAAAATCTTTAAGAAGTCAATTCCTGAATACTTGACTTTGTCATATAACCCCTTAATTGTTTTACTTCTTTAATCTTAGTTGGTCAAAATTCCCCATCCAAATAAATAATAAAAACATCTAAGTAAAGTTCATTAGCAGCATTTACCTAAAATACTACTCAAAATGGGTCTACAGATCACCTGAAGTAAAAACACAGGGCCCTGGATTATATGCCGAACTTATTTATTTCGAATTCTTAGGATACTGGGACATTAGTGTGCCTTTTGAGGTGATGCTCAAAATCACATAAGGTTATCAGTCACCTATGTAAAAACAAGATGATTTCTATCTTATCTAAGAATTGCAATATCCTCTTAGATATTTGTATTTTTACTATGTTTTTAATTTTTTTTTTTTTGTGGGACCCTCGCCGGCGGCTGGGGAATGAACCGGTGCTGCAGAGGCTGCGGGCAGCCTCGCAGCCCAGCACTCAACCTCTGCGCCACCAGGGAAGGCCCACTTTCTACCCTTTTAATGTAGAGTTTTTAAAAATGTTTCCTTAACGTTCATTGAAAAATAGTAACACATATTTAGAAATATAAAATGTTTCCTAATTACAGCTATATATGAAATTTTGCAGAAAAAAATGATACAACAATATCTTTGTAATTCATCACATGAAATGCATTCATTATTTATATCAAAATATTTAGTGTTTACTTAACCAAGTCACTGCAATAGTTTTAATGAAAATATAGACACTGAACTCCAAAAACTTGCAATCCAAGAGAAAGACCCAAAATGAGTACAAATTGATATCAAATCAAATCCAACTGATAACTACTATTGCAAGAGCTTACTTCTACAATTTTATAGGTAAAGAAAATATTTTAGCAGTAAAACAATAAATTATGACTATTAAATTATTTTTGAAGTAATTTTGACATACAGCATGTAGGTAATTAAAAGTTAGAGGCTCATCATACCTCTTCAAAGATATGTTAACACAACCCCAGCACCAAGGAACCTATAATCCTCATCCCAGTCCATCGGGCCCCTGCACATTTGTTCCTCACTCAGTCCTTCCCCTGCTGACAGCCTCAATTCTAAGTCAGATGTATAGGGTTTGCTGTGGCTTTGTTTTGTCAGTTACTTCAGTTTGTTTCTCTGTTATCCACATATGAGTGAAATCATGCAGCATTAGTCTTTCTCCTTCTAACTTACTTTACTTAGCATAATGCCTTCTAGCTCCATATTTTTTAAAGTCATTGATAAGCTGAAGACATTTGTAGATGATGAAAAACATGATGTAGGCAATTAAAAAGTATGTTTGTGGAACAATAAGTTAGGAAACAAACTTCATTTTTGGAGGATTTAAGGATTGCCTATGAAAAAACTTAGTAAACAGTGATTCTTAAGCAAATATAATTATGCAATATTAAAGCAAGCAAATATTTTGAATTACAGTATGGATAATAAGGAGCTAAGGTTAGACAAGAGCATTATTGACTATGATTTGAATACCAGGGAATCTATATAATAAAATTGTTATTTAATAAATAAATGTTTTCAATATCATTCAATAAAATGTATTCATTTTTTTAAATGACAAATGAATAATTAGGTAAGCTGATTTTATCAGAGTCACGACTACCATCTATAATTTAGGAATTTTTTGCAACTATTTATAATTTGTAGCATGCTATAGTCAACTGTAGAAATGAACTCTAATCCCTAAAGTCTTTAGCATGCCATTTTTCATTGCATGATTTTTTTGGATAAGGTGCAATGATGACTCAATCATTCACAGAGATGACAAATGGAGAATAAAAAAAACCCCACAAAATGATTTCCAATATCTCAAATGATGTTGAAAGAGCATCAGTAAAATTGAATGTTTTCTACTGTCACCAAATGTAGCATTCAGGATGATGGAACTGAGGAGCTGACAGTCAATTAGAAGCTCAAGGACACTATGATATGATACATCTGCTGATTACAGGGAGCTTAACACCAATGTAGAGTAAGTAGTTGATATCAAAATGTGATAGAATGACAGCTGCTAAAGAACTATCAAAGACAGAGTCTCTGTACAAGAAAGACTGCATTAAAAAGAAATTTTCAGTGCAGTCTTTATGACAATACAGTGAGAAAAAAAGATACTCAAAATCTTTAAAGCATAACACACTGTAGGACATATATTAACTACAACAGTGAAGACAGAAAATTCAGCACTTCTGATGATTTCAAATCTATTTGCAGAAATCAAAATCTACATATAATTTTGTTTTCCTGAAAGCATTATAAACACTTGCAATTGAGTTAAATACAAGGATCTATTAGATTAATGTAAATGCAGGCATTGGGGCTCTAAAAAGAAAAAAAAAGGTACTGGTAATATTTTCACTATATAACTACAGAAGACAAATACGGTCTTATAAAAGTACAGTGACATTATTGGATGAATGATTCAAAGGGGCTTTAAAAAAATTGAAAAGGTATTACTGCCACAATTGTCTTAATGTGTTTAATCTCTATGGTAGAATATTTTTATTCTTATCTCATATATTCCAAATAGAGTTACATGTGATACTTTATAGGTTGGCATTTCAAGAAAAAAATGGGACAATCAACATAAAATGGTGTAAAATTTAGGAAATTCTAACAGAGGAAACAAATTACAATGACAAGGAGTTATGGAGTTATCTGGCATATTTTGGGATAGTTGAACCATAAAATGAGAGAATCAGGGATCAAATTGAGTTAGAGATGTATGTAGGCTTTGTAGTCTAGAAATTGATCACAATATATTTTGGGATTATCTGATCCAATATGATTTTCCTTAATTTTCCTTAATTTCAAAAAAATAACTTTCTGATATATTTTGCATATTAATGATTGAAATGTAGAAATGGATTTCTAGAAAATTTGGACTGGGGTAGGAAATTACACAGATAAAAAAACATTTTAAAAGCATTACATTATCCAGTTTATAATAAGATAAAGTAGATGAAAGCTGTACTTAAATTAAAAAAAAAGATGCATTTATGAGACATTTAGGATGTTATAACTATTCAGTTAGTGATGTATTAAGGTGACCTATTATTACAAAAACTTTTCAAACATATATGATATGTAGTAATATAACTGGAAAAATGTAATACAATTAAACATTAGAAAAGGAATAATGATTTGGTATGGGAAAGATGCAAGTAGTTATTGGGTTATCTATCCACTGGGAGATAAGATAAATTTTAGGAGAAAGCTCATATGAGAAAAAAGTTTTCATATCATTATTATATTTGTGCATTTTGAAGTTTCTGGTTTCAGTTAACTTTTGCCTTGTAACCAACCATTTTAAAATACAATGATTTAAGTACTGAAGCATTTATTAACTCATATATTTACAGACTGATTACGCATCTAGGTGATTCTTATGGACTGGATCATTCTTAATCAAACTCACTGGCCTATTCATGTATTATCATTCTGATGTCTGACTCATTCACGATGCTTCCTAGATGAAACCTTGGGACATTTACTTACTTTTGCTTTTGTTATTATTGCCAGTGGAGTCTAGTACCTGAATACTTCTCTGAGACATCTATCAAGATGCATATTACATTTGCTTTCTTCTATGTACTTTACAGTGTCACATCTTACATTGTCTTTTCCTCATATAGAATTAATTTTTGTGCATGGTTGTAGTAGAGATCCAGCTTCATTCTTTTGCACATTTGTCCAGTATCCCCAGCATTCATTGAAGACTTTCCCTGATCAATATCACCTCATGACTACTAAATTAGTTGTCCATATGTGGGTGGTTTATTGCTGGACTCTCAATTCTGTTCCAGTGGTTTTTTTTTTTTTTTAAGAGATGATTTTTTTTTTTAAGATTTATTTATTTATTTATACAAGCACTGGGTACAGTCAGAAGCGCAGGAGGGTGAGAGAGTTCACCAGAGCCAGAGCGGGGAACAGAACAAGCAGTGACGATATACACTGCTGAGGGCAGCAGCGGGCGCAGCAGGAGAGGTCTGCGCACCATGTGGGACCCTCGCCAGTGGCCGGGAATCGAACCAATGCTGCAGAGGCTGAAAGCAGCTTTGCAGCCCGGCACTGAACTGCTGCGCCACCAGGGGAGGCCCTCCAGTGGTCTGTTTTACTTTCTAGCCCAATACCATATTATTTTTATTGCTATAGTTTTGTAGTGTATGATACCACTATTCTTCCTCATTTTTTGGTCTGGATTGCTTTGACAATTCAGGATCTTGTGGTTCAAATAAATCTCAGTAATAGTTTTTCTATGTCTTTGTAGACTGTCACTGAAACATTGATAGGGATTGTATTGAATGTGTATATTGCTTTGGGTAAAATGGTTATTTCAATGACGCTAATTCTTCTGATCTATGAACATGGAATGTTTTTCCATTTCTTTGTGTCTTCTATTTCTTTCAACATGTCCTAAAACTTTTGTGTAGTATACATAAACACATGCATACACACATATGTGTATATATATACACGTGTATACACACACACACACACACACACATATATATATATATATATACACACATACCCAATATATGGTATATATTATTTCTTTGGTTAAATTTACCCCAATGAAATGATGTAAAATATATAAAATAAAATAATAAATTATTAAAAATAAATTTACCCAATGTATTTAAATCTCTTTGATGCAATCAAAAATGGGATTCTTTTCCTGATATAAACATCTTCATATTCACAAGATTGGGAATTATTCAAAAACATTTCGATTTGGATAATGTTCTGGTAACTGCTATATAAAAGCTTGTATCTCCTATGGAGCCATTTTGCATCTTTGCACTTTATGAATTAGACATCTAATAAGTAAATACCTGCATTTAGTTGGTAAACAAAATAGAAGACCTAATATTTGCAGCCTGAAGTTTGACTTAACAGAATTTTATATTTTGTTATACACTCCATTGAGAGAATGACACCAACTTACATTTCCTAATCTACTCACTTCCAATTTAATAATAAAGTATTTCTCAAAAAGCCAAAACATCCTTGAATAATGATGCTTTTTAATTTCAATTATGATACGTATAGAATAATTTTGAAGTTGAGAGCAAAAGATTGCATTTTGGATGTTCTTTTTATTCTGGTAATTACTGAATCATTGAATAAATCTACTTATAACTATTTGCTGAGAGAAATGGAAATATAATGAGGAAATAGAACAAAATAGTATTTGATCATCCATCTACATGTCAGTGAGGTAATTTTTTACCAAGGACCCTTCTTGGCATCTATGTTGCAGTTAATATCTATGTCAGATATGAAAATGCAGCAATGTTTACATCTCCTCCAGTTCCAGAGAAAAGATAAAAAGTGTTTTTGCCTTTATGAAGAATTGTTTTTACATTCCTTGAAAAAATCTATCACTTAGTAAGGTGATCCCATTATATCAATAAACTGTTTAACAAACACAAATAAAAGTGAAGAGATGCAGAATAGATGGAATATGAACTTTGCCTGGAGCTAATTATCCCCCAAAACACAAGCTTCTGAGTGAACAAAAAGAAAAATTCCCAAATTAACCCAGGGGCACAGAATGTGTCATAGTAGGATCACAATAATTTACCTTCCTATATTTCCAACTAACTTTGTCAAAACTTTTCACAAGGAAAGTTGCATCCATATCACTGTTTCTTTTGTTAGTCTCCAAGGGGATTCACTATTAATGTTGGCATTAAGTTCCTTTGAAGCAATTTAATTTACTGTGAAAAATATAGATAAATCAATAGATGACAGGTAGATAGCCAAGCACAAAAGCAATCATTCAACTATCAGAAAACTTCCATAAAATACCTAAGAAGCTATTTTGGATCTTAATTAAGCCTACTCATTTAAACATTGCATCAGGACAGGGAAAAGCAATATCTCAGTAGCCCTGAGACACAAAGTGCTCACAGCAATAGTGTTCTCTTACCACTACCGAAGACTTGCTTTTCATTATTATCAAATAAAAATTTTAAACAAGTAAAACAGTCATAAATATAAGAATACATATTATAACCTTCACTTCATTTGATGACATATAGGAAGTACTCATGAGAACATTTCAAACATGTCTTTATTTTAAGATCATAAGAAATTACTACCATTGGTTGCTTAATCCTGCAAACCTATCACATGAAGAGAATAAATCATGATCTTACCTGCTTAGCAGTCCCAAAACTTAGCAGACCAAAACTGGTGAAATTAACCCTTAATAGTACAATTAACACATCTTTCTATTTTATAGAGATTGTTTGCAATCTTTTTTTTTTTCTGCCTACCTGTACAAGGATAGGATCATTTCTTAATTATTTAAATTTGTGTGCAGGCACACACACACACACATACTCACATTTGCACCCTCCTTGCCTCAATGATAGTTTCTATTTATGTTATTCTATTTGTCATTTCCCATTACAATTCACATTTTATTCTAATGTAAAAGAAAAAATTCTTAAAGAAATAAATGTGTAAATGCATTGATAATTCACTACATGCATTGTATATATGCATTATGTTTTAAACTAATAGATCTTCTTTCTAGGATCAAAGAAGATGTACCAGATGTCCAGTCATTTGTCTTTGTAAGAACACCTATTCAACTGTAACAATGCGAAATGGAGAAAAATAGCTTGTAGATGAATTAAATTTTTAGTTGGAACAACAGGACATTTCATGGGGAGCTTCTCAGAGTGTTTTTTTTTTTAATCAGCTTATTACTTTCTTGTTTACCTCTCCCTTCCAACTGTTCATAGTTCCTGGAGGATGAATTTTGTGGGTGGTGGCCAGAAGCATGTGCTACTTTGATATTAATAAGATGTCACAGTAATTAAAAGTTCAGTATTTTCTAGGCAGAGTTGTGGGCTTAGTCTAATTCAAATTTATAAATTAAAACAAAGTGAGCCACCACTGTAGACTCACTAAAATTGAGAATTATGAGGGAGGGATGACACAGGCATATAACATGAATCACAAGTCATGAGTCAGAGGGGAAGATAAGCATGGATCACACCTTGGCAAACAGAGCAGGTTGTCACTGAAAACACCATAGATGGATGAAGGTGTAATCATTTATTTTAAGATTTATTTATTTATTCATACGAGAGCTGGGGTACAGCCAGAGGTGTGGGGGGGTGAGAGGATTCACCAGAGAAAGAGTGGGGAACAGAACAGGCAGACTGACGAAATACACGGCTGAGGGGAGCAGCAGGCAAGACAGGAGAGGTCTGCTGCGCCATGTGGACTGCTCCCTGGTGGGGAATCAAACTCATGCTGAAGAGGCTGCTGACAGCTACGTAGGCTGCATCTTAACCCTTGCACCAACAGGGAGGCCCCTGTAATCATTTTTTTAGGGAAAACCATGTGGAATTGAAGTGCAAGCTGAAGAGATGGAAGAATAGGATTGTTGTGAAAGGGGCTGCAGTGAAAGGCTGAGTGGAATCAGGGAAGTCAGAGGGCACAGAAGAGCAAAGTGAGCACAAGTGCCTCACCACCCAGGCAGGCTGTGCTCCTCCTTCTGAACTGGACACTCTTCCCTCTCATCCATTACCATATTTATTCAAAATGACATTACATTTTATGCCCTTTGATGCTTAGGAGGAAAAGGCCAAACTCTTTTCCCTAAAGGGTTTTTGCAATAGCTGCTTCCTCTATGTGAAGCATGGTATTTGTATGACTGGGTCATTAAAGTCATCTGTTTCCTAGCTTAAATGTCACCAGTTCAGAGAAGTCTTCCCTGCCAGTGCACTCAAAAATTACTCTGTGGTAAATTTCCATTGCAGCCATCATCTTTCAACTATTTGCATAGAATGTGTCACTCTCTGACAAATTTCTAGTTTTTTCTCTTTTATCTATCTATTTCACCACACTATAATGAAACAAAAAGGAACCACAATTCTCTTAAACATTTTCATGTTCAGAGCAAGCTGAGCTGTGGTTGATACAGGAAAACATTTAAGAAATAGTTTTGAATACAATACGTTGCCTGTTTGGTTCTTTGCATTCCTCACACATAGCACAGAATCTGCCTGATAGTTGATGCTCAATATATAATTTTGAATGCATTAATAAATGAACAATCAAATGCAAGAACCTTGCAGCACTTTCCAGAGATAACAGAGTATGAGAGACATGATAAAAATCTCCCTCTCCAAGCTTTCAGTATGTATTACACCATTGCTGGAAGACATAACAAGTCAGGTATGACCCCAACAGGTATTTAGTCTTATCCTCAGAAACAGTGAATCTGTCACCCTACAAGCTAAAATGGACTTTCAAATGTAATTAAATTAAATATTAAGAATTATCCTGGATTATCTGGGATGGTCGCTGCAAAAGGGAGGTGAAGAGGATCAGTGTGAGAGAAGGTAACAAAATGACAGGGAAAAAAAGGAAACAAATCAGAGAAAACTTAATATTCTTCACTGCAGGCTTTGAAGATGGGGGAAGGGATCATAAGGCAGGAAACATAGAGTCTGGAATGGAAAAGACAAGGAAATAGATTTGCCCCTACCATGCCCGGAGGGAATTCTATTGAAGAATAAATGTGTGTGTTTTAAGCTACAATTTGTTAGCAATAGAAAAGTAATATAGGTGAGGGACAAAAAATGGGATTTAGATTCACAATTCATTGAAGATCTGAAGGGAATTCCTGGATGGTAAATTCGATTTTCTACATTATTTTTATCATGCACTCATTATGTTGAAAAACATATCTTTCCTATATGATACTAATTCACAGAATACATGAACTATTTATTTTTATATTTTTATTCTTTTAACTTTCTTTCTTTTTATTGAGGTAATGTTGCTTTATAACACTGTATGTGACCTAGGGATATAGGCCCACATCTTATCGTTAGAAGAAATATTTTATATGATTACTATTCAAATTATGAGCCATGAATAGGCAACATCATCACCTGGGAATGTATCGGAAATGCAGACTCTTACTAAACCCAGCCCTACAAAATCAGAAATTTCACTTTAATAATGACTCCAGATAACCTGTACTGGCTTATTTCATCTGATCTAATTTTAATTTGTAAGAAAGAAACTTGTTTTCTAAGAAGCTGAAAATTAGAATTGAGATAGGAATTCAACTCCCATACTTTAAACCAGAAACTCTTTCTGTGAAGGATTTTTTTTCTTTTTTTTTTTTTTGGAGGGGAGCTATAGACTTATTAATGCTATTTTAAGATAGTTTCTTCTGTTTTAGAGAATAACCAACACATGTCTTTGATGTAAGTCTAAAGATACACAGAAGTTATCACAGTTGTCAAGGCAATGCTGTCACTTTATGTTACTATATTTAAAATGTTTTATCCTTATGGAATGATAATCACTTACTTAGTATTCCTTTTCTCCAAGGAATGAATGTCTTTAATTTTTTAATTTTTTAGTTCCAGGGTCAGAAAATAACTCTGTGACCAGATGATATATTTATTTTAACAAGATCATTTGGGAGCTTGGTTTTACAAAAATGACCTCACTAGCACTCTGCTTGACCTGAATAAACTAAATGCAGCATCTAAAAAAAAAGTTTCAACATTAAAATTGAAACCACCAACCACTACTTTTGACTGAATATTCTGCCTTTAATTATCATGTCCCTGTGGGTTGTGGATAGTGGGAAAAGACATGTCTTTAATTTTTTATCAGTATGGTAGTATTCATTTTATAGATCTTTCACCTCTTTCATTTGATTTAGTCCTGTATGTTTCATTGTCTTAAATGTTATTGTTAATGAAATTGCTTCATTTCTTTGTCAGGTATTTTTATTGTACAGAAAAGCAACTGATACAATATTTTTATGTTGATATCTTCTGACTTTACTAAATTTATTGTTATTTCTAATAGTTATTGGTTTTGCAATGTTTGTTTTCTCTTTGATGAAGCTCCAAATAGATATGTGAAACACTAAGGGAACATAAAAGAGTACAGGACCTTTGCTTTTGCCTCCAGGGGAGAGTCTATATTTTAGTCCTTAAGCACAAATGACAAGAACTAATGCTGAGGATTCATGTTCAATGCAAACCTAAATCTGCTAGTGATAAAACAGGAATGAGATTTGGGTCACTATCATACAAACTTACATTCAGACACAGATGCTCAGAGAGTTCTCAAGATAGGACATCTAGAAAAAAGAAAGACCAGAAGACACATAGAAGAGCTTTGTTATGGAGGGCTTTGTTCCACAATGCAATCAGGCACTTTCCCTAAGGTACTGTTGGTACTGTCCTCCAGTACCAACCTTTATACTAGGGAGCATCCTAGTATAAAGGAATGGTGACAAGGTGTTACAGTCTCTATGTAAGATGCTATCTCTATAAGCTTTCCATTGCTGTAATGCAAATCGTTACAAATTTTCATCTTCAAGTGTATCAGACATAGCTTTCTGATATCAAGAAGGCCCAAGAGGTAGTTTAAGATCCTTTATCCTGATGAAGTGATGCCCACACAGTACATGCTCACTTGAGATGAACTTAAAATCAACTGATTTGGTATCTTAATTACATTAAAAAATATCTTCACCATTTCCATATTCTATAGGCTACAAGCAAATTAGACTCCACCTAAGGGAAGGGATTATATAAAAGTACAACTAATTGGAAAATACCTTAGGGTATGTCTGCTACACTACCATCTGGGAATTTCCTGTCAAATGCAAGTGTATGGAGTTTCAGAGCACAGAATGGACATTTCTGAGATTGTATTAATAAGCTATATCCGAATGCATCCAGATAGAAACTGACTAGGGGAAATAAATGTGTGTGTATATGTGTGTGTATGTGTGTGTATGTGTGTGTGTGTTTGTACATGCATGTATCAATATCACTATGTATTTGTAAACTGAAATATCAATTTCTCTAGGTCCTTTTATAATTTGGGGGACAAGGCCACTAAGTTTAGTCATCAGGAATTAGTATAAGATGGAGAAATCAAATTTCATTTTTTTTAATTTTAACTATTACTTGAACAAATTTAAGGAACTTTACACTGAGGCCAATAGTTTCAGTAAGCTCCAGAGCACAAACCTGCTTGCAATCTGCAGAAATGACCCTCAAGGGTTGATGTTTTATTTTTCACTCTATTAGTTTCTTAAGAATTACCAAATAGTGATGATTTGGAATATCATGCGACCAGTGTCTAGTTTTTATAATTATTTGTCTGAACATTCTCAGGCAGGTATCCAATGAAAGAGATAAAGGCTTGGACCATCAAGAAAATATTAACCTATGTGTAACACAAAAGTTAAGAAATTCTCGAATATAGGCTGCTCTCCTCCCTGCCCACCTGTGACTATGCAGTTGTCTCTCTTTAGTCCCTTCTCCTTTTCCTAATAAACCACCCTTTCAAAATGCAAAAAAAGAAAGTATTGTATATGTTATCAATCAGTGTATCAAAAGTGTAGATTCCCAAATTATATATATATATATATATATATATATTTTAAAGATTTATTTTTATTTATTTATACAAGCACTGGGTATAGTCAGAATCGCGGGAGGGTGAGAGAATTCACCAGAGCCAGAGTGGGGAGCAGATCAGGCAGAAGGACCGAAGTACACTGCTGAGGGGAGCAGCGGGCGGCAGGAGAGGTCTACGCACCATGTGGGACCCTCCTCCGGTGGCCGGGGAGCAGCCGGGGATCGAACCGGCGCTGCAGAGGCTGCGGGCAGCTTCTCAACCCAGCGCTCAACCGCTGCGCCACCGGGGAAGCCCTCCCAAATTATATTTTTTAAAGATTTATCCAAGAACTGGGGTACAGGCCAGAGGCACTGGAGGGTGAGAGGATTCACCAGAGACAGAGTGTGGAGCAGAACAGACAGACTGACTGAAATACACTACTGAAGGGCACAGTGGGCCAGTCAGAAGAGGTCTGCCATGCCATATGGGTATCCCCCTGGCTGGCCGGGAATCGAACCCATGCTGCAGAGGCTGCAGACAGCTTCATAGTGCTGTGCTCAACCCGCTGGGCCACCAGGGAGGCCCAACTCCAAAATTATTGTAACAAAAATAAATAAATAAATAAAACATTGGAAATTCTCATTCGTTATCTTGTGTCTTCCTTATCCATGAACAGAATAGATTATAAAGCAGCAAAAACAGCAGTGGCTGCTGTCCTGATCACCTGTGCTTATGAGGGTGCTTCTCTTTTTTCCTTTCTTTTCCTAATAATCCTGTCCTTTTAAAACATAAAAAGAAAAGAAAAGATTATAGAGCAAAGTGATTTTCAGAATAAGTTTCTAGAATATTCTAGTTAAAGATTTTATATAATGACTATAGGATAAAATCCAGGCTCTCCAAATTTCATCTAAATACAAGCTAAGCATGTTTAGATATAGCTTCAATGCAATCTGTGGAGAAAAGGCTTACACTATCTTCCCTTTCACAGCAAATATTTCTAGTGTATTCACAGTATGCTTTAGGGATAGATGACCTAAAATACTAAAGGTAGCCCTGTCTCCTCATTTTATAATTGAGTAAATTGTGATCAAGTAATCCATACATGGGAGTACAAATCTTGAGCCCAAATCTGAGCATGCTCTGTAGATGTGCCCACACGGTTGCTGACAACTTAATCTAACTCATCTTCATGTAGTAGATGAGAAAGCTCAGAGTGAGAAGAATCAGTTTATTCACTTACGCTGAATACCTAACTGGCAATTCTGATAAGACTAGAATAAACTGTTTCTTAACTTTCAGAGTTGTTTTTTTGTTTTATTTTGTTTTGTTTTGTTTTTGTAGTGTTGCTCCTTGTTAATACCTGAAATTTACCCAAAATCTCCCAGAGGCAAGGGTCATGGTTCATATGATGAATATATCAAATAATCACTTAACAATAATTCACATTGAATCTCCCCAGTGGCGCAGCGGTTGAGCGCTGGGCTGCGAAGCTGCCCACAACTTCTACAGCGCAGGTTCGATCCCCAGCTGCTGGCAAGGGTCCCACATGGTGCTACAGACCTCTCCTGCTGCGCCTGCTGCTCCCCTCAGCAGTGTATTTCATCAGTCTACCTGTTCTGCTCCCCGCTCTGGCTCTGGTGAATTCTCTCACCCTCCCGCGCTTCTGACTGTACCCAGTGCTTGTATAAATAAATAAATAAATCTTAAAAAAACAACAACAATAATTCAATAATTCACATTCTAGGTACTCAAGGTAATCACTGATGAATGAATGAGGATGAAACAATTCAGAACATAAGACAACAATTTAACATTACCAATACTGAAAGATGAGAAAAGCTTCATTTAAAATACTAAATTTAGGGCCTCCCCGGTGGCTCAGCGGTTGAGCGCTGGGCTGCGAAGCTGCCTGTAGCCTCTGCAGCACTGGTTCGATCCCCAGCCACCGGCGAGGGTCCCCCATGGCGCACAGACCTCTCCTGCCACCCGCTGCTCCCCTCAGCAGTGTACCTCGTCACTCTGCCTGTTCTACTCTCCACTCTGGCTCTGGTGAATTCTCTCACCCTCCCGTGCTTCTGACTGTACCCAATGCTTGTATAAATAAATAAATAAATATTTAAAAATTAAATAAAATATTAAATTTATTTATGCTAAGGTAATGATTGCAAAATAATACAAAGGAATTCCATATTTGAAAGGGAAGCAAGGCAAACTTTTAAAAATAAGGTCACCCAAATGCAGTGTGTAACACATGCTAATCTCTAATGTATTATTTTTAGAGCTTTTGAATTTCTGAAAATGCATTATCAAAGCAGACACAGCACAGTTTGTCTAATACTTTGAAGTTGGATGACTGGTTTCTAAGCCATTTTCTTTGTGGTTCAAGCTTGGTCGAAGGGTTTGCAAGTCTGCCAAAATAAAATTTTAATGTAGAAACATCTGAAATGATGATACACCTATTTCATTAATCACACCAGATTAAAAAAAAAAAGAAATAGTGAAAGTACAGTGTTTCACAACTGTCAAGGTTTACAACTTCCTTTTAATTTGAAAATGATGATTACATTTGCTTTTAATTATGAGAATGCTTAGTTTATTCTATCATTTTTAGAATATCCTCTGGCAACAGTTCAGCCATATTAATTTAGCTAATGTGTACTTTAAAAAGCCAAACATAGTATAAAGTTCTCATAATTTTGTTATAGTGTCTTATATTTGCAAAAATACTTCAGTCTCTGAATGCTTATAAAAAATATATGAAGATGCTTTTATCAGTGCCTTAGGTGGAATCAAAGAATCTAAGTGAAAATATATAATTGGTCATTTTGTGTGCAAGTATATTATGAAGAAAACTAAATTCATTGATACCAACCTGAACATCATGAATGCAAAGGCATTCTTGACTGTTCCACCTAAGATCTGATCTCCTTTTTAAATGATAATGAGTCAAAACAAATACATTTATATGCAAATATTATCTATGTAAATTGTGTATCTGAAAATGCACAAAAGCTGTATTTTTTTAAATAAATTTAAAAGATTTCCTGAGGCTTATACTACTGAAGTTTAGGTACTCTATCAGAAAGTAGGAATATAGGTATACAATCCTCTGCCTTCCACTACTGTGATTTTGCAACCCTGCCTCTGTTTCATGATTATTTATGAAGCCATTAAAATAAAGACAACTAACCCCACTTTTGAAATTGCAACTAAGAACCTCGAAGGCAGTTTCTGATGAATTCTATTAAAGCTCTGTGATTCAAGTGAACAACTAGCTTTGAAAAAACAGCCTTCTCTGTATGTTCACTGTGTGAAGAAGACAATTAAATCTAAGAACACCATGTAAGTATGCCCAGGATACAAAATGATCTTTAATGATATATGCCTAGCCTATTGTGTTTATTCCCAAAACTCATTTTATCAGTCTCAGATTGTTTGATTTTGATTTTAATAGAGGGTAGGAAAATACAACAAATCTTTCACAAAGCATTAGTTTTTGGGTAGATGTAGCTATAGAGACAACCACAGACTGATCTTGAAGTGTGCTGAGCACTGTGGAGTTCTCCTTGAAGGCAATATGGTTTCATTAATTTTTTTTAAGTAAAATGTTATTTCAATGCACTTTAGAGAGTGAACTCTGACTGCAGTGCTAAAAGAGGTTCAATTCTTATTCAAAGAGGAACGGGGTAAACAGAAAATTGTTTAAAAAATCGAAATGAGGAATGAATGAAGAGAGAAACAGAGTTTAGAGACATTTGATAGTCAAAGACAGAAAGTGGGGACTTATGTATGGGACATAACAATAGGAGGAGGGATAGAGAATGAGATTTAGCCCTCATATCTCAGCTTCATTGTTTACATTGACCTTCCCCAATCTATATTGTTCATTGACCTTCCCCAATCTTGTAAAGATTTCTCTCTGACTACTCCAAGAGTATGCTAGTTTTTCTCTTGTTCACATATCAAAATTTAAAGCTATATTTTTGTATTTATAAGAGCATTTTATCCCACTAATTATGATCTAAGAGGTAAAAAACAGGTTTTTTTAAAATCAGTCTCTTTCTGATGATTATATTAGTAGTGTAGCATGTGTTGAAAAATATAAATGAAAATAATTAAACAGATTACCCATATTTAGTTCTATTCTGCTACCAGGTGTTATCTCTTTCTAACTAATTCATGCTTTTATTTCTAGCCATTGTATTGTTTCTTTTTCCATTCCTTCTATACTTTATTTTTTCCCATACTATTACCTGTACTTGTATTGCCTCTTTCTTTTCTACTCAAAAATTCAAAAAATACACACCCTTAAAGATTTTGTTTTGAAATGTGTTCATATATACTTGGGAGTTAGAAATACTGAATTAATGACACCAAGTTAGAAGAGATCAACCAAAAGAAGAATAAGAAGGATGATATCATGTTCTCTGAAAATTCTCAGGATGAGTCTAAATTTGTTTCTGGAAAGACTTGTAGGCAAAGTCAGATATTGTTCTAAATACTAATGTGTGCATAGATCTCTGAAAAGGGGAAGAATGTAACTAGAAAATGTGCTGTCATCTAAAATGTCAGAGATTGTGAGTCTGCTCTCCAGGCACTTCTCATCTGCTTGATGACTTAGTATTGTAATTGGATCAAGCCCTAGTTTCCTAGCCATGGTTTCAACTTTATCAAGGCATTCCACTGATCAGCTTCTGGGGTCCCTTGTTATACATCTATACATCAGTCCTTGGCCCCCTGGGCGTATCTGGTCATACCTCTTGATGCATAGCCTTCCCAGAGTGATCCAGCTTTGTGCTATTGATTGATTTTGAAAGGCACCTTGCAGGGTTGGGCTCCTGTACCTAACTGACCGTGGGCCGTTCTGACCTTGTTCGGAATTAGAATTGTAGGTAACAAAATGGTGGCAAAACAGGCCACTTAGGATTAGCAGACCAACACTCAGAGATTTGAAATCTTGAAACATCAGAAAAAGAAAAAAACTTAGAAAGAACGTCTTTTTTTTGTATGCATGTAAATAATTCAAAGTACTGACAGGACAAAAGTTTAGAGATATCCAAACAATATATTGTAGGCTAAATTTTGTGAAGTTAGTACTGCAAATTTAGATTTGGAAGTTAATTTAACTATATCTATTATCTCCCTCAATTCTTATAACAATTCTGTAATTAGTAAATTTTCAGCATAAAAAGCTTTTTTTCATTTAATTCATTAGTTAATATGATTTGTATGAACATTAGTTAATACGATTTGAATTAACAAATAGGTATTTGGCAAATATTGCAAATTTTTTCATGGTGGGCGAAAAAAGAGAGGAAGCCCTACATACTTGGATTTCCATTTACTTAGAAAACTGAAGTCATAAACTCAAAGATGATGAGAATGAACTGCAAGAGTAATTTGTAAGATATAATTTTTCTAGAAGGTAATCTGCATGGTATCAAAATATCTAAAAAGTTAAAGTTTCATGGGCAGCAGCTTTTGTTAAGGAGTTAGGTTGGGGAATTGAGCTAATGAGGATTTAACAAATGGTATTTGTAAGTAAAATCTCATGAGACTGTATATATAGATCACAAAGCAATGAGACTAATGCTAATCTGAGATCATTTCTCACCATAAATTAAAAATACAACCCACCTGTACATCTGCAAAAGCTAACACTTTTAGTATATAGTATAAAACTACATAGTCAAGCAGTGCCCCAAAGAGCATAATCATATGATATGAAACACACTGATTAGGAGGAAGTGAGCAATTGTGGCAATATCTCTGGAACTGTTAACATTTCAAAGTATTAAGTAGCACAACAGTCTTTTTAATATGCTGCCTCAGGCAGCCTTTCCATCACACAATGTTGGTCGTTGTGTATGATCTGCGGCACTGCTACTATCTGCTGTCAAGGTTAATCCATCCAGATCAATCTTCAGTACCAAGAGGTTGTTTCCAGACTGTTAAAGAAATGGTAAAACCTAAATCAGCCTTGTTTCATATCAGTTGTATCTAGGACCTTTTTGTTGGTATGTAGAACAATCTTGTATTACATATTTTTAAAGTTTATTTTATTTTAACATCAGTATATAGTAAGAATTTTTAAAGATTTATTTAAATTTATCTTCCTCAAAAGGCCACGATTTTTTCATTGTTTTCTAGAATGGTGGTAGAGTTATACTAACCATGAAAGTGTTTTCAAATTCATTTTCACTTGCTTCCTGAAACAACCTGCTGACTTGATACAGGTAGATAGACACATACAAATAGACACATCACACACATAAATACTATGAGTCTCATATTTGCATGCAGTTTATAAGGCACATTTGACAGCAGAGATAACTATTTTAAGCAAAATCATTAAAATATCATCAAATCAGCATTGTCATTCAGGAGCTTTATATTGATCATGTCCTTTCATTAGATATGGAAAAAGACTTCAAATGATAGAGGTATTTTTATAATTATTAAATTCATACTGGTGAATGTACTGATTGATTGCTGCATCTATGTATCATTAATTATTCACATACTGGACAATTATCAGATGTGTGATATGTCACAATTTCTGGGAATATAATCAATTTCTCCTCTAAACCAAAGTGTGATTCTCAAATAACTAGGTATACTTTAGTTTAAATATATTTTTTTTTTCTTAAATGATGTCACCCTAAGGGAAAAAAAAAGCTACCTGTTTATACTGGCAACATATAGTAACTAGAATGTAATCCATTTTAAACTCATTCCCAGGGACTACAATTATACAGTTTCAAGAATTATACAGTAACAAACTTGGGACAAAGGAAGAGAATCAGTTTTGTACAATCCATTTGGTAGACAAAAATTTAGTAGTCAACATTTATGTTTCCTCTCACATTCTGAGAACCTGGTTATTCTATAATTTTATAAATTCATTTATTTCAAAAACCAGAAATGGCTAGTGTTTCATTTATATACTATGTTACTCTTTTGATGACTAGGGAAAATATCTATTTAAAGTACTATTACTCTATCATTACAGACTACAAGGTTCTGATGATCAAAGTTATACATGGGGCAACAAATACAATTTACGTGATAAACAAAACCAATTTTGTAGTAAATTAGGTAACAAAATAGGTTTTAAGGTTTATCTGTACAACATCACAACCACTTAACTGCTTGAGAGAGTTCAATAAATGTTAGGGAAAGTTGATTATAATTAACGTGACATATATATTCAACATAAAAATTTCCTCGGAATTTTAATTTTACTTTTAAGCATTTTACTTTAATGCATTTTGCCTCAAGAGCATTTTTGACTGCAACTTTTCATATATAAAGTAAGGAACAGTGAGATATCACATAAAACCATACATGTTAGTCAACATTTCATTTTCAGTGCTATGATAATTTGTTATAAATTTTATACAGCAATATTTATGGAATAGATTATTCAATATATAATTTAATTTATTTTACTCTTCATAGAATTATGTAATGAAAAATAAAAATTACTAATATTAATTATGAGAAGTCTAGAATTCCTGTTCTTTATTTTTTTTTAAATATTTATTTATTGGGCCTCCCTGGTAGTGCAGCGGTTGAGCGCTGGGTTGCGAAGCTGCAGTGCTGGTTCGATCCCTGGCTGCTCCCCGGCCACTGGAGGAGGGTCCCACATGGTGTTCAGACCTCTCCTGCCACCCGCTGTTCCCCACAGCAGTGTACTTGGGTCCTTCTGCCTGTTCTGCTCCCCGCTCTGGCTCTGGTGAATTCTCTCACCATCCCGCACTTCTGACTGTACCCAGTGCTTGTATACATAAATAAATAAATAAATAAATAAATAAATAAATAAATAAATAAATAAAATCTTTACAAAAAGACTTTAAAAATAAAATAAAATAAAATAAAATATTTATTTATTTATTTATAAATAAATAAATAAAATCTTTTAAAAAAGACTTTAAAAATAAAATAAAATATTTATTTATTTATTTGTTTGTTTGTTTGTTTGTTTATTTATTTATACAGGTACTGGGTCCTCTCTGAAAGCAGACATCAGAGAAAACACATACGTAGTGGGAGACTTCAACACACCACTATCAACAATGGATAGATCAACAAGACAAAAAATAAGTAAAGAAACCAAAGCTCTAAATAAGGACCTGGAGCAATTGGGCTTAACAGACATCTATAGAACACTAAACCCCAAAAAAACGGAGTACACATTTTTCTCAAGCGCACACGGATCATTCTCCAGGATCGATCACATAATGGGGCACAAGACAAACATCAACAGATACACCAAGATTGAAATCATATCAACCATCTTTTCTGACCATGAAGGCATCAAACTAGAAATAAACCATAAAAAGAAGGCAAGGAACTTTCCTACCTCATGGAGATTAAAAACCACACTACTGGAAGACCATTGGACTAATGAGGAGATCAAAGAAGAAATTAAAAATTTTTTTGAATTGAACGACAAGGAGGACACCAATATCCTAAATGTATGGGATGCAGCAAAAGCAGTAATAAGAGGAAAATATATAGCAATAGAAGCTCACATCAAGAAACAAGAAAGAACGCAAAGAAACAACCTAATCTCGAAGCTCAAAGATCTACAAAAAGAACACCAAAAAACCCCAAAACCAGTAGAAGAAAAGAAATAATAAAAACCAAAGCAGAAATAAATGAAATTGAAACTAAAAAAACAATGCAAAAGATCAATGAAACCAAGAGCTGGTTCTTTGAAAAAATAAATAAAATAGACAAACACCTAGCCAGGCTCACAAAGGAAAAAAGGGAGAAAGCACAAATAAACAGGAGGATCATCAATGAAAGAGGAGAAATCACAACGGACACAGCAGAAATCAAAAGAATAATCAGTAACTACTATGAACAGTTATATGGAAACAAGTTTAACAATCTAGAGGAGATGGACAAATTCCTACAACTCTGCAATCACCCAAAGCTAGATAAAGAAGAAATAGAACACTTAAACAGACCAATTACAATTAGCGAAATTGAAATGGTAATCAAAAACCTCCCCAAAAACAAAAGCCCAGGACCTGATGGATTTACAAATGAATTCTACCAAACATTCAGAGAAGAATTAGTGCCTATCCTTCACAAACTCTTCCAAAAAATTGAGAAGGAAGGGACAATACCAAACACGTTTTATGAAGCCAACATTACACTAATACCAAAACCGAACAAGGACAACACAAAAAAGGAAAACTACAGGCCAATCTCCCTAATGAACACTGATGCAAAAATCCTCAATAAAATTTTACCTATCAGAATCCAACAATGTATCCATAACATAATTCACCACGACCAAGTAGGATTCATTCCAGGGACACAAGGATGGTTTAACATCCGAAAATCAATCAACGTTATCCAACACATCAACCAAAAGAAATATAAAAACCATATAATAATATCAATAGATGCTGAGAAAGCTTTTGACAAAGTGCAACACCCATTCATGATAAAAGCCCTTGAAATTCTTGGGATACAAGGAACATACCTCAACATCATAAAGGCCATCTATGACAAGCCAACAGCCAGTATCATTCTCAATGGTGAA
Organism: Talpa europaea; assembly: GCF_964194135.1. Taxonomy (NCBI): domain Eukaryota; kingdom Metazoa; phylum Chordata; class Mammalia; order Eulipotyphla; family Talpidae; genus Talpa; species Talpa europaea. Next base: position 99,993,094 of record NC_140077.1, read on the forward strand.
AAGCTGAAAGCAATTCCATTAAGATCTGGAACAAGACAAGGATGTCCACTCTCACCACTGCTTTTCAATATAATACTGGAAGTCCTAGCCAGGGCAATAAGACAAGAGAAAGACATCCAAGGAATCCAAATAGGAAATGAAGAAGTCAAACTATCACTTTTTGCAGACGATATGATATTATACATAGAGAACCCCAAAAACTCCACAGAAAGGCTAATTCAACTCATCAATCAGTTCAGTAAAGTGGCAGGATACAAAATCAACAGGCAAAAGTCAGTAGCCTTCCTATACACAAACAATAAATCTGAAGAAGAAGAAATCAAAAAAAACATCCCTTTTGTTATTGAAACAAAAAAAATCAAATATTTGGGAATAAATCTAACAAAAGAGGTAAAGGACCTATACAAAGAAAACTATAAAACACTGTTAAAAGAAATAGAAGAAGACACAAAGAAATGGAGAGACATCCCCTGCTCATGGATTGGAAGAATAAACATTATTAAAATGGCCATCCTTCCAAAAGCAATATACAGATTCAATGCTATTCCAATCAAAATTTCAATGTCATTCTTCAAAGAAATAGAACAATTATTGATGAAATTCATATGGAATCACAAAAAACCCCGAATAGCCAAAGCTCTCCTGAAAAAAAAAGAAGGGAATGGAGGCATCAGACTCCCAGACTTCAAACTCTACTACAAAGCCATAATCATCAAAACTGCATGGTATTGGAACAAGAACAGACATACAGACCAATGGAATCGAATAGAAAATCCAGAAATAAACCCACAGATTTATGGTCAACTAATCTTTGACAAAGGAGCAAAGACTATGCATTGGAGCAAAGAAAGTTTGTTCAATAAATGGTGCTGGGAAAACTGGGTCGCTACATGCAAAAGAATGAAGCTTGACCACTACCTCACACCATACACAAAAATCAACTCAAAATGGATTAAAGAACTAGACATAAGACCTGAAACCATAAAATATATAGAAGGAAATATAGGCGAAACACTACGTGATTTGCACATCAAAGACATCTTTACAGACACATCACCCAAAGCAGTGATAGTGAAGGCAAAGATAAACAGCTGGGACTACATCAATTAAAGAGCTTCTGCACAGCAAAAGAGACAATAACAAAAACAAAGAGAAACCCCACCAACTGGGAGAACATTTTTGCACCCAACACTAATGATAAAGGACTGATCACAAAAATCTGCAAAGAGCTGATAAGACTCAACAACAACAAAGAAAATAATCCAGTCAAAAAATGGGCAGAAGAGCTAAAAAGAAACTTCTCTGAAGAGGAAATGCAAATGGCCAACAGGCATATGAAAAAATGTTCACCATCACTTGTCATCAGGGAAATGCAAATCAAAACTACCATGAGATACCATCTTACACCAGTGAGAATGGCACATATTAAAAAAACTAGCAACAACAAATGTTGGCGAGGGTGTGGAGAAAAAGGAACTCTTCTGCACTGTTGGTGGGAGTGCAAACTGGTCCAACCACTGTGGAAAGCTGTGTGGAGATTTCTGGACCTACTAAACATAGAGCTTCCATATGATCCAGCAATTCCACTCCTAGGTATTTACCAAAGGACACAGAAACATCAATTCTAAAGAACACCTGCACCCCTATGTTGATATCAGCACTATTTACAATAGCTAAGCTTTGGAAACAGCCCAAATGCCCAAAAATAAATGACTGGATCAAGAAGATGTGGTACATATATACCATGGAATATTACTCAGCATTCAAAAAAGATAAACACATGCAATTTGCAGCAACATGGATGGCGCTGGAAGGGATCATGCTCAGCGAAATAAGCCAAAAAGAAAAAGAAAAATACCGGATGGTCTCACTCATAGCAGGAATCTAGAAAACTTAAATAAGGGACCAGGAAAATGAATAACTATAAGAAAGTGAAAATCAAAATCAACAAAAAACTATGAACCAGAGACACTTTTAGGGGGGCGGGGGCGGGAGGGGAGGGATTGGGGTCAGAATGGGGGGGCTGCAATTGTATGGGGAATATAACAATAAAATTTATCATCTAAAAAAAAAATATTTATTTATTTATTTATTTATAAATAAATAAAATCTTTAAAAAAAGACTTTAAAAATAAAATAAAATATTTATTTATTTATTTAATTATTTGTTTGTTTATTTATACAGGTACTGGGTACAGTCACAAGCATGGGAGGGTGAGAGAATTCACCAGAACCAGAGCAGGGAACAGAACAGGCAGTCCGATGAAATATACTGCTGAAGGGAGCAGCAGGCGTGGCAGGAGAGGTCTGCCCTCCACGTGGGACCCTTGCCAGTGGCCAGAGATCAAAACAACAGGTGCTGTAGAGGCTGTGGGCAGCTTTGCTGCCCAGTGCTCAGCCTTACCACAAGGGGAGTCCCTAGAATTCCTGTTCTTAATGCAGGGATTATAACCTGGAAAAACTCGGCTTTCTAATGATGCAAATTTGAATTGCAATAAAAATTTCACTAATTTTTAAGCATAACACCTATATATTTCATCACAAAAAGAAAACTCAAATTTAAAAATATTAAAATATCAGAATTTGTAAAAAGTTGCCCAAATTTTATAATCTATTCACTATATAAAGGTAGGGCTCCCTCATAACTCTAATTTGATGCTAACAATCTCATTTGTAGTTTCATGTTTGCAGATTTGTAAAGAAGTGAATTGGAGTTTTTTTTTCTTTTAATCAAATGTGATTTATGTTATTTATAGCTGTAACAGCTTCAGTTTCTTATTTACACAGTTGAACTCATTAAGCCCAAAATTTGGTTTAGTTTCATTTTCAGTTTTAAAGGAGATGAAAAGAAAGAGGAAATAAATGATGCCAAGCAGGCCTCCCTGGTGGCGCAAGGGGTGAAGCACCACACTATGAAGCTTATCGCAGCCTCTGCAGCATGAGTTCGACCCCAGACTGCCAGGAAGCAACCCACATGGCCCAGCAGACCTCTCCTGTCTCGCCTGCTGCTCCCCTCAGCAGTGTGCTTTGGGCACTCTGCCTGTTTTGTTCCCCACTCTGTCTCTGGTGAATCCTCTCATCCCCCACACCTCTGGCCTGTACCCCAGCTCTTGTATGCATAAATAAATAAATCTTTAAAAAAATAAATAAAAAATAAAAGAAGCCAAGCAATTCAAACAATAGCCAAATAGTTAATTAGGATGCTGTACTTGCAGCAATACTATTGGTGACTACGATTTGTTCCATGTCCTGTCTTTGTTTAATTGTGATGACATTTTATGATAGAGAAGACTTTCTAGAGGGAAGAAATCTAAAAACCTATGAGTCCCGTTGGATGTCTTACATGGTTATGTTCGTACTTTATCCATCTGTCCAAATTATCCTCAGGACCTACATTTGGTGATTCTTAGTGCTACTATTAGTTTATAAAATGCAAGATTAAAATACAAAATGAAGACAAACAAGGCAGGATTCTGTTTTCCTAGCAATATTTCTTATATCTACAGTATATAACCATATTATTTTTACTTAAATACAGAGTAAACCATAAAATAAAAGTAATTAATTCAAATTTAATGCTTAAATATTTACTATTTAAATAATCTATGTATTATAAATGACCAATACTAAAGATAAAGCCTATGCAAATACATTTAATTATTAAACTCTAAAATACTAACATTAGAAAAGTTTATTGTAAAATTGCTAGTGCCTAAAGGACTGGAAAAAATTCAGATTACATTTTCTTGCCTTCAAATTTGTTTTAGCATATTGGGATTAAAAAAAGATCTGTAAAATAGAGTAATTGCTATTATGTATGGCAGTATAGAACAAGTAATATTTATTTATAAAAACAATAAATTATATACCAAAATTAGATAGTAGAAATTATTGTAGGGTAGAAATATTAGAAAGATATATTAAAGAGATACTAGCTAATGTGTACCTTATAAGGCATTTGTGTCTGAGTAAGATTCCAGCTGACCTTTCATATTTTACTTTTCTTAAGTCATGCCTGCTTTTTTCATATGCATCACTCTAAGTATTAGTACTGGCCCCTTTATGACTCTCTTCAAAAGAGCAGCTTAAAAAATTAACTGTATAGTGTAGTTTTTACTAAACTTAGAATTTAGATTTTACTGGATTCTAGAAGAAAAAATTGCATTATACATTTCTATGAAATAAATTCATACAAAATCTCCTTAAATCTATTTTATAATATTCATTGTTTCTGCTCAGATTTTTCCTCACTTAATACCTATAATTTGGAATTCTTGGTAGAAACATTTTGATTCTTTCTACCATATTTTCCAAAGACTTTCAAATTCTTCACTTCTTTATTAAGCAGCTTAAGCCTATGATCTGTCTTTAACTTGCATACACAATTAAAACAAAAGCCCTCTAATTTCTCAAGATCCATCCTTCTCCAAGTCCAGTTTAAAGAAATTTTTGTGTGTTTAAGTATATTTATGTTGCTACTCTCCTTTAAGTTAATTTCTTTTTTTTTTTTTTAAAGATTTTATTTATTCATTTATACAAGCACTGGGTACAGTCAGAAGCACGGGAGGGTGAGAGAATTCACGAGAGCCAGAGAAGGGAATAGAACAGGCAGACTGACGAAATACACTGCTGAGGGGAGCAGCGGGCGGCAGGAGAGGTCAGTGCGCCATGTGGGACCCTCGCCGGAGGCCAGGGATCGAACCAGCACTGCAGAAACTGCGGGCAGCTTTGCAGCCCAGCGCTCAACTGCTTGAGCCACCAGGGGAGGCCCTAAGTTAATTTCTTATAAACAAATACAGTTCTATCTTGAAAAGTAATTTGGGAAGCTATATATTCTTACCATATAATGCAGATTGAATCATAAAAGGGAAAGCCTAAATGGACAAGATAAAATAAAACACAGATTTAGAAAAAAATATGTTGTGAGTGGTAGGGAAATTGAAGGATTGGAATAAAGGTCTTATGTTTATACACAGAGAAAGCTTAATTTAAGTTGATAATAGAAAGCCAAGTGATTTATTTTTCATTTTGAGTACTATAAATGTTTTGCGGGGGGATAAGAATCCAATGTGATAAGTATCAACAACACCTTAGTAGTCATGACAGTTACAGAGCATAAGGACTATATTTGGAATAGAAATGCGGAGATGGGTCACAGAGTGAGTCAAAGGTGAAAGAAAATGTTAGTAGATAGAAAAGAAGTTACTGAAGCAAACCAAATGCAGGATGATTGGGTCGTGAATCAAGTGAGAGCAGAAGGATAAAGAGGGAGAATGAATCTGAAGACTGAAGAATCAAACTTACATGCTGTATTAGACAGACGCTGGATTTATGTTTACACATAAAATATACATTAAAAAATTTTGAATTGCATACATGTTAACTCCAAAAGCAGTCAGGTGGAAATAAACAAAACTATCTTGTCAAAACAATAAATCTAGTATCAGGAAATCCAGTACCAGGTTTTATTTTGTTTTCACTTAGTGTGAGTCCTAATTTAAATAATTAAACATGAATAAAAAATGTTCATTTGAGGGCCTCCCCGGTGGCGCAGCGGTTGAGCGCTGGGTTGCGAAGCTGCTCGCAGCCTCTGCTATGCTGGTTCGATCCCTGGCTGCTCCCTGGCCACTGGAGGAGGGTCCCACATGGTGCGCAGACCTCTCCTGCCGCCCGCTGCTCCCCTTAGCAGTGTACTTCGGTCCTTCTGCCTGCTCTGCTCCCCACTCTGGCTCTGGTGAATTCTCTCACCCTCCCGCGCCTCTGACTGTACCCAGTGCATGTATAAACAAAAAACAAACAAACAAATAAATAAATAAATAAACATGCCTCTATAAAATTAAAAAAAAAAAAATGTTCATTTGAGAGTACTCAAGGCTGTCAATAAGCTTAATCTCTTGAAAAATACATTATATATAAGCTCATTCTTATCTATTTCATGAGTTAGTAAATATCCACCAAAATTAAATATAATCTATGCTCTATACTTTGTATATGCTACAATATGTGACTAATTTTGCATTTCTTAACAATGTTAATTTTCTTCTTTTTCATTTTTAATTGAAGTAAATGCATTATAACTGTACAAAGGTTTTAGGTGTGAATCTCTAAGATTAGAGATTCACTGTTAGACATGACGAACTAGCTAACATTAGCTAAAGCTATCCACAGACAAATATTTAACAAATGTTAAATGAATATATGTGTATGTGTCTGTATGTTTATATTAATATAGTTTATATATAATATACAATACATAATTTGTGTATATATATACATACATTTATATATCCCCCCTTAATCCAACAACAACAATACTTAGACACCAAGGAAATGGAAACCTCATCAGCTCCTACTGAAGAAAAAGCTGGATGTCATGGAGCAAGGTTATTAGGTCAAAAGGTTGTCACTTAAAGAAGCCAGGCCTTGATTAAGCCCTCAGTCACACTCATCACATTGGCTGCCTCTCCCCCAGGATGGACATGAAAACTACTCAGAAGCCTCAAAGAATCCATATTGAATTGGTTTCCTGTCTTCCCTCAAGGGACTTCCTCAATGAACTTTATGAATGTCATACACCCCTTTATAACACAGAAACACACATATTTTATGTACCATTCAAAACCTAAGTCTTTAGATTTATTCCTCAAAATATATCCTCATTAATCTGACATGATTCCTTATACTAAAACAACCCCCCAAACCATTGTATGATATAGTTTTACTCTCAAGTATAATTTATCAAATTTCTTTGTTGTCGAACGATTTCTGTATGTCCATCTACTGTTTTTCTAATGCACTCAGTTGTATCCCAACTCAGATATCTAAAGTACTCACAAATGAACATGTTTCTTGTTTTTCTTTTGCTCGTGTTTAATTATCCCTTAACTTAGGATTAAGTGAAAACAAAACCTGCTCTATGAATATATTTCTTAGCATTCTAATTCAGTTTCTTTTCTACCAACATTTTACCTTATTGAAACTCAAATTGATTTCTTTCTATGAACTACTCTTTCTTCAACTTGCATCTTCATTTCATTTCCTGCTAAACTCAGATTCAATGCTCCATAATTATAACAACACCCTTGCAAACACTTTAAACTCCCTTTGCCCATCTCCATCTGTTTTACATGATACCTAATTAAACTCAATTTTCTGCTTTCACAATGACTGCACACACCGAAACTCACTTCTCACCTTAAATTCCAAATACAACTTTCAAATGATCACTTTATACTACTCAGAAATCTGACTATATTTTTACATTTTCTTTAATTTTCTACTACCCCAAATCTCTATCGCTCATTTTCTATATCCCTTTTAATTTTCTGTTTCCTTCTTTTTAATTCCATTCTCAGCTAATGGACTTGAATCAAGCTTCATTAAGAAAACAGAAACAATCTGAACTAATTTCATTTTATCAGGAGCAAGTGCACAAGCTCAAGCATCTGTATTCTCTGCCTTCCATCTTGCTACCATGGATGAAATAGCTTGGCATTTACCAACCAATGCACAGTTTCTTCACACATTCTCTGGATAATCTGCCCTCTCTTCTTTTCTCAAGAATTTATTCTTACTCGCTCCTTCACTATCAGTTTTCCCATTTTAATTGTCTTAGCAATACAGATGTGCCAAATGCTGTATTTTGGTGATCCATAATTTTCCATCCAACTTCTCTGAATCTCAGACTTCTTTCTCAACATGCTCATATAGATTTATTACAGTGATCTCAAATTGAGAATGTCAAAAAATTGATTCGCATTCTTAATATTCCCATGTCATTTCATTCTCTTAATTTTTCCCAACTCAGTTAAGATCTCTGCTGCCAATCAGTTGTACAAGTAGAAAGTTGAGTAAATGTCTTAGAGTACTACATTTTTCTCACCTCTATATATCAGTAATTCTTAGTCTGGCATGTCTTCAAAATCAATTTTAACATCTAAATTTTAACTGCACTAGCACTACTTATGATACTAGCCAGAATGATTTCTTCTTGAATTAATTTATTAGCTTTCTGTATATTTTCTCTACTCTGAAATTTTACCCCTACAAACTATTCTCTACCAGTTGCATAGAACTCTTTAAAGTGTCTTCCACTGGCACTTGAAATAAACTCTAAACTTTCTTCTGGGTAGAATAGTTCTATATCATCTTCATTTTTCACAGGACCTGAAAGATGATCACATCCTATAGTTCTATTTCTCTTGTGATTATGGGCCAGTCTTCCTTAGTTTCATGAATGCAGGAAACTTATTTCAGACACTCTACTTAGGATACCATTCTACTCAATCTTCCAATAAATAGTTGTAATTTGGGGTATGTGTGATAACCTCTCAGACTTTTTAAACATGCAACCTAATGGAGACATTCACTATACATACTATATTACCCTGATTCATAGCCTACACAGCACTATACATCTGGTCCTATTTCTTGTGTAGGTATTCATGTAATTACTGAATTATAACATGTCTCCTTCAAAGGCCTATAACTTGTCTGTTTAATGCTACATTCCCAGGTCTTAGAATAGGATTTGATGCATTGAAGGATTGTAATAAAGATCTGGTGAAAGGATAATTGAGATATTCTTTGATTTTAATATTAACAATTAGTGATCAGTGACTCTCAACTGTAACAACTGTATATGTGGTTCCCATTTATGATAATAAACTGAGTAAACTGAGTGTAAATCTTACTTTGGAGTCACATAGCTAATGCCTCAAAAATCTAAAAAGCACTTGCTACCTCACAGTGAAGAGGGCACTTTAGACATGTATGTAACATCCTGCAGTGAAGCTATGTTAAATAATATTCCAAATAATAGAGAAATGTTATAAATAATAGCTCGATAATTTTTTTGTAATTTCCTAATTTGTGCTACACTAAAGAAGAGAATAAGCATTACACATGGTATCAAAGAGGAATAGAAATCATTGCTAAGTTGGAATATAATTTTTCTTCTCTCTTTTTTTCATCCTGTAAGTTAATAGAAACCCTTTTAGATACTGCTGCACTGAATAAAATACAATAAAATGGCAGAAGGTAAAACATAAACATTTCTTACATTTTTTTGCACTTTCCCCACAAACTTTTTGGTACTAATTTGGAATTCTGAAAGAAGAAAGAAAGAAAGAAAGAAAGAAAGAAAGAAAGAAAGAAAGGAAGGAAGGAAGGAAGGAAGGAAGGAAGGAAGGAAGGAAGGAAGGAAGGAAGGAAGGAAGGAAGGAAGGAAGGAAGGAAGGAAGGAAGGAAGGAAGGAAGGAAGGAAGGAAGGAAGGAAGGAAGGAAGGAAGGAAAGAAAGAAAGAAAGAAAGAAAGAAAGAAAGAAAGAAAGAAAGAAAGAAAGAAAGAAAACTAACTTAACAAGGACAAAATTCTTACTAATTTTTTTACCAATATTTTGTATTTGAGTCAGTTGTTTAATAATTATCTTATATTGCATGTGATAATGAATACTCTGTATGAGACCAGCATTTAATCATGTGTTTATGATCTTAGAATTGAACATTGCATTGGGTTTCTGCTTTTGCTTTAATGGTGAATTAATGGAGAAAACAGCAGATTGTGTTCCTATTGCGGTCATTTTCCATTCACAGAAATTTTAGAATATTACCTTCGTACCATCATGTATGTCATATATAGATATGAAGCAATGTAAATTGAAGATTTTTGCAATGTGGTGGGAGTTTCATTAGATGGATCAGGATAGCTGGCAGTTCTCTGACCAATCTCTTCTAGGTTTAGTTAGAGGAAAAACTTCAGAAACTAATGGAAAGAGAACAGAGAGGAATAGGTAAGAAAAGAGAGAGAAATGGAATCCTAGACACAGTGATTGTGTGTGGAGATATAAGCAGACATGTTAATAGGCATAGGCCCAATAATGTCATGTCATATATGGACAATCAAACAGCCAACCTGGGACTCTGTGGGGGATAACACAAAATCATTACACATACTATAGTTCAGAGAGAAAAGATTTAGAACAAAACAAATTTTCAATTTTCCATGTAATTTTTCTCTTGGTCTCTGTTGTCTAATACTGATTGTCTATTCCAAGCAAATGTGGATGGGATAAGCTGGGAATCATTCAAACCACAAAGTCAACAGCTAAGGAAAAGCAGGAACTTTTCACCTGTCTATCACCAGTGTGACATCTTTTCATTGGTAGTGTTTAAACAACTTAAACAACGTATTGTACTTACGGAATATTTCAAGATGCACATAATGAAAAATTCTCTCCAAAAAAGTCAAGAAAACCAATGGGAAATTAAATGTGCTTTTCTCCTTCCTGGAAGACAGCATCACAATTTTCTCTTTCATACAACTTGAAAACCTATAATACCTTTAATATGCTCAGCAACAGCTTGTAAGAATTCATTATGCATCACCTGGCACTCCATATAGATATTCATTTCTATTTCCCTTGCCTTATCTTGTTCACATGCTGTTTTTTCAGAGTATGTAATCTAGGGTTGGACTTGCTATTCTTTTTGTCAACTATGTTTCATTTTATGCATGCTGACTTCAGCAATAGAAATCTTCTGAAATTGGCAAAGCAGCTCTAAAAATGAATACTCAAACAAAAATTGTCAGTTTACCCCATGGAGATCTAAACAAAAAGGACTGAGAAAGATCATTTCCTCAACACGAATCTAGAAGTGAAGTGTTTTTTGTTATAACTTAGACTCTGACATTAAAAACTAAAGAATATTTTCTCTCTCAACTGATTTTCTATGTTTTATAAGAAATGATAGATTTACTAAATCTAAGTATATTGCATAAGCAGCATAAATCTAAATTATTTGAAATAAATTTATTTTAGGTTGACATTTTCTCTGCAATTTTTTAATACATGCTGTTATACTTGAATTTAATTAGTTAATAATAAAAGAAACCTACTTTCTCTTTCAAAAGGATGGGTTTCTTTTGAGATTTTTAATGTTTCTTCACACTTGTTAAATTAGAAATGGGCTTAAAACACTTCAGAGTAATTAAAAGTTTATGAAGTAAGCATTAGTACTACTATAACATGATAACCACTAAAAAAGCTTTTGAAATAGACTTTTAAACTTATTTCTAATGAAATAATTGCTATTACATGAATAATTAAAATTGCATGAGGTGCAACAGAAAGTTTTAAACAGAGGTTCAGACCTTTGAACTGACTGACTTCAACAAATTCTAGCCATAGATCTATTCTGTAGTTCTGTTTCTCAACTCCAGTGTTTACTTTTGAAAGAGAGAGAGCTTGATGCCAGTCTGTAATCGGTGCTACTCTGTATCTGGGAATCAGTGTGTGGTGGTCTAAGAAATAAATTATACAGCCCAGAAATGGCTGGATAATACACTATAACTTGGAAGCATTATCAACCAGGTTATGGGATTGAAACAATAAGAATTTAGAAAACTGAAACAGGTAAGTCTGAATTAGATAGGCTGACGTGTGCCCCAATCCAAACTGGGCATACATGGAAAAGAAGCAGATAATGAGGGAGCATTTTCTCAATATAAATCTATAAAGCACAGCACAGCAGACAGCACACATTTCTGGTCTCATGTGTCCCAGCGGGCATCTCTTACCACATTAAGTGCTGAGATCCACTGAATTTCAAAGCATCCCTCTAGAAAAGAGACACTTTGGAACTGCCTTCCCTTCCATCAGAGAGTTCCATGCCCTCTTACGGACGCATATTCATTTCTTTAGGGATGGAAGGTTCTGCAGATATCTATTAACTCCATCTGGTCCACAGTTTGGTGTGCAGTAGGTCTTTCCCTCTGACCTTCTAGCAGGCGGGGAGGAAGGGACTTTGTCACCTGTGCTGCCAGTAGTCAGATTCTCTAAAGCTCAACCAATGGTCGCGGTGTCTGTGTTCATGGAGCTCTGCAATGCCTCCTCACTAAAAAGATTTACTGTGTCTGCTCTTTGTGCCACACTGCCTGTGTCCAATGCCCCGTTTGTTTGGCTGGCTTGGCTGCCCTGGCCTGCAACTCCCTTTGCCTCTCCCTGTTCTGCCTCCATGGTGAGCTGCCAGTCTCATAGGAAAATACCCATGGATCTGTCCAGTCACCAGTAGTGAGCTGGTAAAATTTCTTGTTGGGGAGAATTTATTTCTTCCCAGTTGTACTTACAGTAAAGGTTTATCAAAAAACCCCTATTCCGTCAGGCTGTGGATGGAGTCTTCTGAATTTTTTGAAAATTTCTTACCAAATAATAACAACAAATAATTCTAACCAAATAATATTAAACTTGCCTAAGACTCTTCAAAAAAAGAAAAATTGTCTCTAGTGTTTTAAGGTCTTAAAATGGCTAATGCTAGTCTTTATCAAACAAATCACACCGATAGGCCTGCTTATAATATAAATGTAGTATCATTTTACTAAGCAGCTTTATTTAGTGTCAGCTGAGTAATAAGATAATGCCATCTATTTATAACACACATTTTTAATTTTATTTGTATATGTAAAAATTTCATATCTTTAAAGCATATTTTAAATGTTTATTTTATATTTCTTATTTTATGTATTATTTCTTATTTTATTATTGTACATACAATGCAACTATTATGTAAAAACTAAAGATTTAAAAAATTAGCAAATGTTCTGCTAGTTTTTTTCTTCTCTTTCCTTTTACCTTATGATACATATAAACTATAACAATTAGTATATCAGTGATTGTATTTATTGAGGAATATTAAAAATGGTATCAGATACTAAAGAAATAAAAATTCATATATATCCTTATTTCTTATTAGAGTCATTTTCAATATGACTTTTAATAGCCATGGAACTGCAATTACTGTTTTTCTACTCTGTTCTTTTTTAAATTTCAGTCACTTAGTTTCAAGCAAATACTCTCAAAGAGAAAAAAAAAAAGAAGATTGATGTAATTTGGAATATTTATTGAGCAATAGCTAAATTATTTTCAAGTACTATGAATAGTGAATCATCAAAGAAAAGTAAATTAAAGAAGTACTCCAAAATACAGCATCAGAAATCTTGCATTTATTCTCTGTTATTGTGAGGGTTACCATAATGTTGACAGGAGATATAACCGGGAAAAGTTGGAGGACTTAGTGATATTTTAGATTTATAAAAATTCAATGCAATTTCACAGTATCAACTTTAGATACATGCATTATTTGAATATATACAAAATTGGATGTGTTTCTTTGTTTTGCTTTATTTTTTAGGCCCTTAAGAGGTCCAAACATCTAAATGTGGGTGTGAAGAAGGGGAGAGAGAAGAATTATTAGCAGTCGTAATTGTCACCTTATTATTAGTGCATACTGCTTAAGTGTTTTCAGAATTAACTCCTAAATTCTCCATCAAGAAGAGTCACCCATGTGAAGGTGGGGAAGGGAAAGGCAGAGAAGGGTCTTATATTTCCTTAACAGGTAAGAAATATTCACACCAAACACTTAAGAAATATTCAGATCAACCAAAAAATTTAATCCTTGGGGCCTCCCCGGTGGTGCAGCAGTTGAGCGCTGGGTTGCGAAGCTGCCCGAAGCCTCTGCGGCGCCGGTTCAATCCCCGGCTGCTCCCCGGCCACCGCAGGAGGGTCCCACATGGCGCGCAGACCTCTCCTGCCGTCCACTGCTCCCCTCAGCAGTGTACTTCGTCCTTCTGCCTGCTCTGCTCCCCGCTCTGGCTCTGGTGAATTCTCTCACCCTCCCACACTTCTGACTGTGCCCAGTGCATGTATAAACAAAAAACGAACAAACAAACAAACAAACAAATAAATAAGTAAAAACATGCCTCTATAAAAAAAAATTAATCCTTGAAGGAGGTTAGATTATCAATCTTTGTTTTTGAAACAAACTCATCTATTTATCTTCTCAGTTTGCAGTCTTAGACCTATAAAATCCCTCTCACCTTTAAAAACTTTTAAGTCAATTGAAAACAATCTGTGCCTAAACCAGTCTTTCAAATGTATTTATTGGTTGCAATGCCTAAACAAAATAATTTACATATTGTTAGCTGTGCAACCATATGTTACCAGCAAATAATAGTCAGGATGCTATTCTACTATATCACAATGGCAGTCTAGCAGGAATGTAGAAATCAGCAAGTGTGTGGAGAAGAAAAAGAACTTCCCAAAAATCCAAGGAGATAAGATCTATGCAAAGTTAGAGAATTGATTTCAGATTTACACATGATATCCGAGATTCCTTTCTAAGTGTATTTATGGTATATTTGAAGTTACTCTCAAAAATAGTAGTTTTGAAACATATCTATATGCTCTTTTCAAAAGACAAACAGCAAATATTTCCACCAAATGTACTTTCTTGAAGTGAATACATATGACATCTTATAAATGTTTTTTCATAGCTATTTCATGTGAAATACACTTTTGGGATATGAAAGCATTACTGCCCATAGCCATATGTACCACTTTGCTCTTGCCTAAGTAATTGTGGTCATGTTACTTCAACCTCTGCCTGGACAAGAGATTTATCTTTTTTCACTTTAATCTGTCCTAATTACTTTGGTTTCTTTACCACCATCACTCACAAAGAACCTAATTGCTTTCTTCAAGATGCCAGCCCTACTTGAAATCACCAATATGCTTTGTTACCAAGGGAGAAGCTGAGCATCTGTTATCACATCATCACCTCCTCTTCTTATCAAACAACAGCTGCAGCTGTTTTTAGTAAAATTCTCATTTCATGTTCAGGGTTATGGAGAGGTTAACTTTTATTTTTTTTTTTTTTTCCCAATGAGATAATCTGCAAAGGCAGGCCATGTTTTAAAGAAGTGCCTCCAGTATTCTAAAGAGGAGGTAATGTGGCATACTATGTGTTCTGCATTGAGTCACCAGGGATTTTTCACTTAGGCTTCCATGAGTGATATGCAACTTTTATTGACTACTGCTAACTAGTTCTGCTTTATTTATTACACTGCGCCATTACTAACTCAAACGATCAGAGAAGATATAAGAGAAACTCCTGTTCTAGCATTCTCATTTCAATGTAGAGATTTATACTTCCTCTCTTTAATCATGATTTGCAAGAGTTCCACCCTCCATCACAGAATTGCTGAGCTAGAAAACAAATTCTGAGGACATAACACAATAGATTTTGTGAAAGAAAATTCATTAGCACCAAAGTGAATCATCATTTTTGAGGTATTTCAAATACCCTCCCTGTATTCCCTTATCAAAGTAACAGTTGAATAAAAAAAATTTTAAATGAACTACAAAAGTAGAAGTGACTCATTTTCATAACAAGTGGCCTATCCATATAAGCATATTCTATTAGGATAAGCTTGTATCCTGAACTAACATGCAGGTAACTATGATTATAGGTTAATCACACAATCTTTTACCTATTTTCTACCATGAAAACACTTTCTTAAGGAAGATACAAAGATTGTAAATATTTTTGTATCCTCTGACTTAGTGTTATTAGGGAAAGCGAGCAGTCCATATTGAGACTATGCTAATATAAATAAGTGAAAATGGAGACTCCCCTCCCTCACTCACCTTACCTGGGACATGAAGTTTAAAGATAAAATCAGAGGATGCAAGCAATGAGCATACACCCGCTATGGACAGTAGGACAATTTCTTCTCCTTTGTAGAAACCTAATTCCACCCAGTGATGTTTCAGTATTTTCCCACTGAATTCAGGTCCATGGCCCCACCACAGATGATCTTTTTATTCACTATAAATAAGTCATATCACTTTTGTCCCTATAAATAAAATTAGGATGATACCCCTTTCTTTTATTTCTTACTTAATATCTTTTTGAAAAAGGAATGTGCAAAATCTTACTCTCTGCCTTTAGTTCTCAGTTCACTGAAATTTGACTTCTACTGATTCTGCTTGATCACTTACAATCTAATCCTAAATCCACTGTAACTTAATTAAACAATTACATGGTGTTGACACCGAACAGGTCACTTTTTTAGGAGCTTCACAAATATTTGTACAAAAATACAGACAAGTATAATTTACAAACTTAAAGAGTGCTAACCTGAAAATTGATCTCACTCAAACTTCCCCATTTGCAACAAATGTGTTATTACTTGTCTCACTGCAAAAGTCAGGTAGGGTTTCCTGAATTAATTCATATCCTGAATTAATTCAATATCTGCCTCTTTTCTATCCCTAAAACCTTTGACTGAAATTTGCAGCAGCAGAGAACATCTGGCTATTTTCTTAGTTCTTCCAATGTTTATTAACAAAAAATAAGTAAGTGAGGGCCTCCCTGGTGGCGCAGGGGTTTGGGACGCAATCTGTGAGGTAAACCACAGCCTCTGCAGCATGAGTTCGATTCCCCGGCTGACCAGGGAGCAGCCCACATGGTGCAGCAGACCTCTCTTTGCTCGCCGGCTACCCCTCTCAGCAGTGTACTTGGGTCAATCTGCCTGTTCTGTTCCCCACTCTGTCTCTGGTGAATCCCCTCACCCCCCAAACCTCTGGCCTGCACCCCAGCTCTTGTATGCATAGATGGGTGAATCTTTTAAAAAAAAAAAGTGATAAATATTATCTTGCTATGGTTTCCAGAATTTGAATACTTTTTAAAGTTATTTTCAATGTTTAAAAAGTACACAATTCTTTTTCTGTGCACCACACATTTAGATAAAAACTTATTATATCACTTTTTCATTAAATACTTGAAGGCTATAATCACAGAAACAAATAAGAAAATTGAAGCTTGGTAAATAAGGTGAAATTCACTCATGTTGTACAGTGGTCATTTTAACTGTATCTTCATTTAATTAAATATTAAACCAAAAATGACCCTATACTTCCAAAATATAAACAACAATGTAAACCAACATTACTTCAATATAAATAAATTTAAAAAATAAAAACTAAAAATCTGAATAAATGTAAATATCATCTTTATGTCATTATATATGGAACAATCTACAATATAGGTCACAAAATGGAAATTAAATTTGAAACAACATTAAGTTAAATAATTTAGAATATTTAAAATGATTTCAGGCTAGTCTTTAAAAGTTATCATACATGCTTCTAAGAGAGATTTAAATCAAATATAAATTGTTACCATGCTCTGATTGATTTGTCCAAGAACACTAAATAATTCACCCCAAAATCACTCCTTTAATCAAAGGTATGAGAAACATACATTTTTTTGCAAAGAATATTAATTCTTAAAGTAATAGGAAGAATCACATAAAAAGTCCTTGGGATACAGCTGAGATGAGTATTTCTGGTTCTTTGTCTAAAGATATATAGCTAGAGTTTATGAAAGATGGACAAAATTAGGGGTGACATTCAAAATAGAGCCATTGCCTTTTACAAAAATACTTTGTTATACTTTATTATGTTGAAATTTTCAAACTTTATGAAAGAATAAATAGAAAATATTGCAAGTTGCCTCCCTCCATTTATTCTCACTTGCTATTTCCTAGAGGTAATTGCAGTTTCTGGTACTTTCTTCCAGAAATTATGTTTAAATTTACAATCATTATCTTTAGTATTTTTTATTAAACACAAATTTAATTCACTATAAAATTAGATTTATACTAGACATCCTAGTCTAAACTTGGTGTTTATCATAAAGAGCAATTTATGTCCACTGCGTATGAATTATCTTCATTCATTTTTAAGATTATATTTTACATTTCTTAAGAGTTTCCCATAATTTCTTCAAGAATTTTATACCGGGACTCCCCGGTCGTGCAGCGGGTTGAGCTCAGCGCTGTGAAGGTGTCTCCAGCCTCTGTAGTGTGGGTTCAATTCCCGGCTGGCCAGGGAGATTCCCACACGGCGCAGCAGACCTCTCCTGCCTCAACTCTGCTCCCTTTAACAGTGCTTTCAGTCCATCTTCCTGTTTTGCTCCCCACTCTGTCTCTGGTGAATCCTCTCACCCTCACGTGCATCTGGCCTGTACCCCAGCTATTGTATAAATAAAAAATAAATCTTCGAAAAAAAGAATTTTATACCAATGGACAATTACTGCATTTTAGTTATATTTTTATTCTATTACCAAGAATCCAACAAATAATTTAGGTATGTATATATTTCTACCATGTTTTATATATATATTATTTTTTTAAAGATTTATTTATTTATCCATACAAGAACCGGGGCACAGGCCAGATGCATGGGAAGGTGAGAGGATTCACCAGAGACAGAGTGGGGAACAGAACAGGCAGACTGATGAAATACACTGCTGAAGGGAGCAGCGGGTGAGGCAGGAGAGTTTTGCTCGCCATGTGGGACCCTCACCAGCTGGCTGAGATCAAACCCGTGCTGCAGAGGCTGTGGACAGCTTCACAGCTCAACTGCCTGCGCCACCAGGGGAGGCCCTACCATGTTATTTTTTTTTAATCTACTTCACACTGTTTATCTTGTGTTAGTGCCAAATTCACCACATATCTCAAGTTGATTTTTCCTCACTGGTATGTGTATATTCAAATAGTAATTTCAGATTCTAAAATACATTCAATTTAGCTCAATCATGAAGTTCTCCCCAAATAGTTGGATGCATTTAATGTTATCCATTCAAATTATTTCTAGGTTTCTAGATTGTGACAGTATCTCATAACTGAAATTCATGACAACTACAAAGAATTCCCTAGGAGGGGTTGTTGTCTTATTTATTGCTTGTTCTACCCGTCAACATTTTTTTTTCTGAAAAATAAACGGCAGTACATATTTACTTCCAGACTCACAAGTAAAATAATTAGATGTCAATCCAAGTCCGAGTAAATATAAAATAAGACATCTGTTTTACTTTAATATAAACAGGATTTATTCCAGAGATCTTCTTAATTTAACAAAAATCACCTTACAGAATATGTCAAGAATCTTTATTAAAAATATAGCTATGTATTGTTGTTGTTGTTTTTTTTACACAATTGTGTAGTCCAGTTGTGATGGTTGGTGCATCCTTTGTGTGATGCTATTTTAACTCTGTGGATTTCTGCTTTGAATGTCAATGCAGTGGTAAAGCCCAGAGAAGGGTATGTGGCAATGCCCTCTCCATCTGTTTCCCTTCTGACCAGACTTGGTTCTTTAAGATTGCAAGAATCGTAAATAAAAATCTTCAAGGCAATTAAGTTTATAATCATATGCCAACCTAAAAAGTGGTGAGAAACTAAATTTAAGGTCATACAAGCACTTTTTCTTTCTCAAATCAATTAAGGAACAACATAGATTTTTCTTTTTCAATGCCAATCTTTTATTTCTTCCCTACTTTATGCTCACTTTTATTCCTTTACACTGCTGCTGAATTCTGATGAGGATGCAATGTCCAACCCAATCTGTTCAGCCTTCAGGTAATTACTTTGTGTACTTAAACTCTCATTCTGTTGAAATAAGATGAATAAAATGCCAGGAAGCACAGTGACCATTTGAGCAGCAACCAGAGGTAATTGTCAGTCTTAACCTTTGCCAACCCAATTGATGTTGTTTGATAATGCAGTTGTCAAGGACGTTTCTCCAATGGCATTCTTGTCTGGCTAGGCATTGTTTTTGAAGACTGGAATTCTATCCTTATAATCCCCATGTACTAACTAATTCTGCATTATATAGATTCCAAAATTGAGAACTATGAATGATCTGAGAGATTAGATAATGAACACTGTAAATCAGACAGAAATTATTAAAATAGCCAAATGACTACTTCAAAGACTAATTCAGTATAAATGTGTTGTAATAAAATAATTAAAAGTAGCAGGAAATTACATTTTTAAGAAATGGGTGGTCAAATTGAAAGACAGAGATTGCAGAAATAGTGTATCATACATTGATTGACATATTGACAAATTTATTAGGCACACGCTGAAGCCCACAGGTCTTTTTGGTTTTGTTTTTGCCTTTTCCTCTGATAGCGAAAGAAATGTAGAAAATAAATTGCATCTAATTGCTTTTCACCAAAATAAAACATAGAATGATCCTTATAACTTTTTAAAAATAAGTAATTAAATCTGCCCATTGGTTCAACTTATGCCAGCTACATTCTATCATGTAACTCCGAATCCATACAATTTAATAGATTTTTATCATAATGAGATTAGTTTCTTTCAATGAAGAGCTACATAATGCTGTGCTCTCTCTTAGTGTGAAATGTGTTGGTATGCAACTTATCTATGGAAAGCCTTAGAATCCCTAACATTTATACAATAATTTACAATGTACCTGTATTGTATATGTTCTATCTTATTTAATCAATACTCTTGCCTAGTTCTAAAGTTATTCACATATTTAAAATGAAGATATTGAGAACATATCTTGGATGTGTTGGATGGGACAGGTATCACATTAATTAGTCTTATAACCAGATTGAAAACATAGTTCTGACACTCATCGAGGGAGGACAGGGAGGAGGGAAAAGGGAAGCAGAGAGAACATGGAGGAACAGTGGGCACTTCGGTGGTGGGAAAACTATGGTGAGTGCACCTGAGGGGAGAAATCCTACACTGTGAAAAAATAAGTAAAGATGTTTTACATATTTAAAGAATAAATAAAAGGTAAATATAGAGTTGCTCTATCTGCAAATGACACCCTTGATCCTGCTCTACTGGAAATATACGGACCCTTCACTAGCATTCTAGCATCTAATCCTATCAACAACTGAAAAATAAGACATAAATGACCTGTTACTGGCAATATTATACTTAGTGTAAATATAAAATTCAGATTAAGAAGTCTTCTCTTTTTCTTCTCCCAAGATCATGTGTTCACTTTATAACTCAAGAATATATAAATAAATTGACTGTGTCAAAATTTTACACTTGCATGTAAACTAAAGTCTATTTTCTAACAAAGCATCATCCAAAACAATCCCTCTGGTGACTTTTAATAGTCTAATGGTGATGTTGGTGATTCTGTCTTCATATAGAATTAAGTAAAATTAAAAATAGAAAGACAGAGAAAGAGTAGGTATTTATTCACTATCATTGTAGTATATTTGAGAAATTTATTAGTCCTTTCTTGTTTTAAATTGCAGAAGAAAGCATTTTGGTTCAGTTAAATCCTCCCTATTGGATTCTCTGTTTTATTTCCTATTTTGATGGTGGCAATATTATTTTTCCATTTTCCTAGTCTTAATACCCCAGTAACTTCTAATGTTTAATCTCTCTCTTCTGTACAATTTAATCCCAATTACTTACATTTCCAAACTGAGAAAATTCACTTTGCTTTTTACATCTCATATGATATTGGGCACATTAAATAACTGTACTTCAACTTGTTCAGTGGTCAAATGTAGACGATAAAAATACTGGTATCATGTGTTCCTTATAGGAGATATTATTTCTTTTATATATAGTCATTTACACAACATTTTACATATACTAAGCAATACATAAAATAAGCTATTTTTACCAAGTGCACAAAATCCTCTGTGAACTTCAGACCAAAATTATACCAATTCCAAGAACAATGGTATAATTAGGAGACAAACTAACCTTGCCAGTATCTTCTAAATGATGCTTTTGTGAACCTATTAATATAATGTTTCCAAAAAATATCCACTCTATTTATAATTCCCCTTCCATACTTTAGAATGATAAAATTTCAAGTACTACTAACTGGAAAACTTACTAAGGATATATCAAAAAAAAAAATTTTCCCACCTTTCAAAATAAATTTTAGGCCTTCTATCACAGGGAAATCTTTCTAATCTCTGGACTCATAGATATATTAGGTAACTTTTAATATTTTAAGGGCTAGAATTATGATACAAACTTAGTTCAGTTTCTAGTAAACAGCAAATATTCAATGAATTTCAAATATCATACATAAATAGATGTAAATATGAGATAGAGCATCATTATTTATTAATTATGTACACCATCACTTCATTGGCAGCCACTGCCTTTTGGAAGATTGATTATCTGTATTTACTTTCAAAAATATATAAATATGTTCCTTTCTACTCATGTTCATCAAGCTTTCTCAAAAATATAGATTATCTTGATTAGACAAATATTATTTCTGAAATTTATTAAATATGTGATACATTATGATAAATATTATGAGACATCTTCACTATACCCTAAAATATAGAATGTGTTTCATGCCTTAAATAAAATAATATGGTGTCCCAAATAAAACATTAAAGCCACAGAATTTTATTTCTGAAAGCAACATTGATTTATATAATGATTTAGAGGTAGAGGATTTTATAAAGCTTAGTCAGAGGATATGAACAGCCTTTGGCTCCCAAAGACAAACATGGAAGAGCTATCATTGAAAACATATCTGCCATGTGTTCACCATTCCCTGGCAGTGACTTGTAGCAACTGTGTGATTAGAGTTACAGTTGCTGGAATGGGAACAGGCTTCTTTTGTTTCTCTTCTTAAGCCAATCAATTGAATGAAAAAGGACATCATGACCAAGTTTAAAAGCATAAATAAAAAATTTTGGATGATAAAAAAATAAATTTAGCCGCAACTACTGAAATTTAAGTGTGTGTATGTGTGTGTGTTCTCTTACTCATCAGTTTGTAGCAACATATAAAACTATGGTTTCATATGTAAAAGTCATCATCTGAGAGAAGGCAATTTTACACAAGTTGCCATTTTTAAAATATCAAACATATGGGAATCTCAAATTAGTAAAAAAAAATATTTTTCTCCTTGATGTTTAGAAAATTCATCTTCATAGAAAGATATGCAGAGACCATGTTTTTGAGACCAATTCTGGATGCTGCCAAGGAGCATAGCTCTCATTGACATGCATGGCCACTGCTGACAACTCACTCCCTTATTCAACAGCTGTAATTATAAAAACTATTAAGAGCAGAACGATGCTGGGACCATGGAACACATCCACGCATAGCTTGTTTTATTCTTGTTTTTAATGCCTAAGGATAACATTTGTTAATTTTTAATACTTGAGCTCCCTCACACAGTAAAAAAAAGTTAAACAGCATTGGTTTGTGATCATTCTTTCATGTCATTCTCTGCCCTCAAATTACAGGTCAATACCTTGCCTTGTCAACTTTCATAGTAACACCTTCCTTCTGAAAGTGAAAGATACATTCTTAGGTTTTAAACAACAATAGCATTAATGTGTATGTGTTTTCTTGCCTCTTGAGCTATTCGCATGACATAATTTCTGCTACATATAAAGCAGAAATTAGTTTTTAAAATCTGATGCATGTTTCATACATTTCAAATAACGATCAAATATTAGCAACAAAGAACAAACTGTAAGGAAATTTCAGAAATGTGCATTAAGAATGCCTATTAATGCTGTGTAAACTACTGTTAAAAATCCTAATCAAAGCTAGGGATAGTAGGGCCTCCCCTGATGGTGCAGTGGTTGAGTACTGGGCTGTGAAGCTACCCGTACCCTCTGAAGTGCCGGTTCGATCCCCGGCCACTGGCAAGTGTCCCACATGGCGCGCAGACCTCTCCTGCCGCCCGCTGCTCCCTTCAGCAGTGTATTTTGCCAATCTACCTGTTCTGTTCCCCACTCTGGTGAATTCTCTCACCCTCCTGTGCTTCTGACTGTACCCAGTGCTTGTATAAATAAATAAATAAATCGTTAAAAAAAAAGATATATAGAAGCTTCACACACACACACACATACACACGATTATACTTTGCACAGATATATTAAATGAATATGAGGATAGTTTATATAGTAACCTAGATTTATATTAGTTGTAAAAATAAATATA
This sequence comes from Talpa europaea, assembly GCF_964194135.1. Taxonomy (NCBI): domain Eukaryota; kingdom Metazoa; phylum Chordata; class Mammalia; order Eulipotyphla; family Talpidae; genus Talpa; species Talpa europaea. The sequence continues at coordinate 100,016,707 of NC_140077.1, forward strand.
AATATGATACATATTAAAGGTTTACAGATAACTCAGTTTTGACTGTGTTATGTATAATTCAGGCAAAATATAAAATTTGGTATTATTTGAAGTACACAAGACAACAATAAGGTATTTTATATATTTGAAATTAGTCTTCTAAGAATTTAATTTAGGGAAATGAAAGCGACAAGATCAATGCTCAAGAATAATATTTTATTTTATTTATTTACTTATTTATTTTTTGTGGGACCCTCGCCAGTGGCCGGGGAACAAACCGGCACTGTAGAGGCTGTGGGCAGCTTCGCAATCCAGTGCTCAACTGCTGCGCCACCAGGGGAGGCCCAAGAAGAATATTTTCTAATAAATTATTTATTAATGGATATTGGGCCAGACCTAAAAAATATTCTAAGTGCCCAGAATTTGTTCTTAAAAATCAAGATAGCATAAAGGTTAGAAAAAGAAACCCCAAATTTATCACCTTGTTTCCAACATTGGCCAAGATCCAATTGGCATTCTTAGATCCATTCCAAAGAACTAGCTATTATAAGAATACAACAGCATTAGATTTGTTACCATACACCAAATATCACTTTTTCTGAATGTGGATTACCAAGGACCAGTTTAAATCAAATTCTCTTTCACTTAGGGAAGAGTCTTCAACTATAATCAGGATGTTTATCAAAATCAATTCTGAGTGTAGAATGAACTATTTCACAAGGTCTTACTCCATATTGCTGGATTTAGTTATTTATAGGGTTGTGACCCAGCTGAACTCTATTTGATGAACCGACTATTTCATTGTTCTTTCTACTTCCACTAATCTACAAAAGGCTCTAGCATCCAAGAATCACCAAGTGTTGGACAGACCCGTTAGTCTCATATTTACACTGCAAAATTAAAGTATTTCATTTTGTCTGTGCAACATAATATGCTAAGTCAGTATAAATTAAATTCAAACTGTAATTTTTGTCTTTGGATTATGAGTCAATTATCTTTGCTCTAGATTGCTCTATGATATTATACTATCATCTCTTACTTTACCCCAACCCCACCCTCTAATTAAGAGTATATTCATTCCCAACCAACTCTTAAGAAAGTACTTAGGCCAACAGTTTCTTAATCTTGAAGCCTGTATAATCTTAAAACTGGAAGTTGCCATGGGCATGGTATGAGCAGATGTTTATGAGCGTTCCAGAATAATATAGACACTTAAAGATATTGAGTGATTCAATGTACTGATTTTGCAAGCTGCTGTCAGAAACCTGAAAGGCTCTATGGCCTTTCTGTGTATTGCTTTTTCAGCAATAAAATTTGCATTTTAATCTGCAGGGATGTTCATATCTGCCAGCTAGTATCAGCATCCTGTCCAGAATCATCAAACTAGAAGCATGATGGCCTTGACAAATATTTTCATTTCACTTAGCAAATATTTCTTCCATCACTGAAAAGTTACCGCCTCCATAACCAGAACTTATATGACTTTGGAGGGGTCTAAAACTTCATTTAAACAAACAAAAGTGATTTCATAAGGAATTATATTGCCATAACAAATCAACAGTTTGAATAAGGGAGTAGTGCGTGGAGTCTCCATAGCATCTGGAGCGCATAGAATTCAAAGTGCTCAAAGGGGAAAACACTGTCCTTAGTTATGCTTGCTCACTTTAGTGGAAATTACACATGCATAGCAGAGGAAAAGCAGTTCCTGCTCAACTTACTGAAAATTCTAATTAGAGAGATCCACACAGTGCTCATCCAATTATACCTATGGACTTGCTAAAACCACTTATGTAAGCAGGAATATAAATTAACATAGGCTGCCCAAATACATATATAAAAAGATAACACAACATTGAATTTAGAGGAAAGACCCGCTATTAAGTCACTAATACTTTCCCTTGCTTGAGGGATATTTAAAATGAGATCACGAGAACAAAATACATTATCTGTTTCATTTTCTCAGAAAGAAAAAAAAAAACCACAACATTAAGTGAATATTTTCCCAAGAGTATCCCCAAGATGCTTGACAAAATATCCCCAAAGAAAGTATTATAAATTACATAAATTCATAAAAAGTACCCTTTAACATTTTGATATTTAGATACAAAAAATAAGGACAAGTTAAATAAATTATAGACTTAAAACTTTAGAGGGTATTATAGTAGTATACGAATAGATAATGTTTTACTCTCCATATCACAATCCGTTCTTGTTTCTTTAACAATTTTCATCTATTTCCTATTTTCCTTCCTCTCCTTTAACAATATGTGCGTGTTTATAACACTAGTCTACAGTGGAGGAAGAGTAGTGTATTTTTCTGAGCCCAACTCTCGAGTTAGGAAACACTAGTTATTTATCTATTATTATCTCCGTATAACTATGATTCAGAAAGTCAGTACTAGTGGATAGAGTGAGGGGGCAAGCAACCCCACTCCAGTTTTTTGTCATTGAAGTTTCTGCTGTCTTTCTCCCCACTTTGCTGCTCCAAACCATAGACAGAGGGCAACAGCCTTATGTATCAGCCCATCAGCTTTCATCAGCTTTCATTGCTTACCCTTATTCCTAGTCAGCTCAGTAAGATGGTTGCATTGTCTGCAGTTCACTCTGTTATAACTTACATAAACACATTAATTTATTATGTATTTTTAATCTTGTATAGTTTGCTTTTTGAAAATATTGATCAAATATATATCATTCTAATGTTGTATGATCCTTGAAGCTAGAATCATATATTGATTCATGATTTATTTTGCCCAACTAAGATTAATATCATCTAGACAAGACAGCCTCATTGAATTATCATTGAAGTCAAAGAAAATATATATTAGTTACTCAACTTTCCTTATTTAATTATTTACTTACAACTAGAAATATCATTGTACATACTTTACTTTCTATTAATGAATATGTGTTTTGATATTCATGAAGCTTTGAATAAAGAAAGGTATAGCATACCATAGTCTTTCCATAGGAAAATAATTCAAACTATATAATTATAGTTTGCAACTGACTGATCAAACTACATTATAGTCAAAAGGTTTCTACACTTGCTTCTATTAAACGTTTCCTCAGCATTGGTATTATTACTCTGTCTGAAACCATGTTTACAATATTTTTGATAGCACTTATATTGAATCTTCTCAAAGAATTTATGATACTATTATTTCTACAGGGCATTTTCCCACTGATTAATAATAAGTCTGCAATTGACTGGGGCCTTGTTTTTTATTAATTAATACTGTCACTCTTATTTCCCTTTTATACATGCCTTCTCAAAGCCTTGCATAAAATATAAATCCTTATTGAATACACTGCCAGGTTGTGGCTTCTACTGCTTAAAAAAAAAAGAGCTGGACTTTCTTCTTAACATAGGATTTCATTTGCTTTAATGTCTTCTACTTCTACTTTGATGATTCTACTTCAACTTTTCAAAGGATTTCTCTTGAATATGACATTATTTTCACATTTGCTACTAATGTGTTTTTGAAGTTTTGGGTTCTCTATACATTATATAATGTTCAAAAATAAGTCCTGCTTCAGCAGAAGCTGAAACTGTCTTTTAGGACATATAGTTGTCCTGTTTTATGTAACATTAATGACAGAAATTTAAACAATAGATGCTTGTTGTATGGCAGGGAATCATCAGCCAATACTGAATTCATTGTTAAATAATATAAAAGTTTACTATGTAATTGCAAATACATGTAACAAATATGTGCTCAATAATCTTTATATTCTTAACTACAAGATTTCTACCTTCCATACTCTCACACCAAAACGCCTCATGTTTCTTTAAAAAAAAAAAAGATTTATTTATTTATTCATACAAAAGCTGGGGTACAGGCCAGAGATGCGGTGCGCAGTGTGGGGGGTGGTGAGAGGATTCACCAGAGACAGAGTGGGGAAGAGAACAGGCAGATTTACTGAAGTACACTGCTGAGGGGAGCAGCAAGCAAGACAGGAGAGGTCTGCTGTGCCATGTGGGTTGCTCCCTGACCAGCCAGGGATTGAACTCATGCTATAGAGGTTTCAGATTGCTTCATAGTGAGGTGCTTAACCCCTTTTGCCACCAGGGAGGCCCACCTCATGTTTCTTTGAAAGTGTTTTCAACCAACAGGTCAGAATCTTCCCTCTGGGTCTGTCTGATTCCAGCTACAATTGAGCTTTTCTGCCCAATGCTGTGATTGGATATGATAAATTGGATATGCTAATACTGTAATATTCTACTGATAAACTATTTTTCGCTTTATTTTCTTGTACCTGTACATTGGTTTCTCTAATCACTTATAATAAGTATGTAAAATGTTTTTCATGTTCCTAATATAAACTGTGCATTGATTGATCTAATTTATAAGATAACACAAAGGTGCCATATGGCAACATTTACATGGCTAATTAAAAATACAATTTTCTATATATGTTGAAAACTATAAAATAATCTTTGGAAGACATAAATATATGGATTGAATTTGACTCCTGATGATGATATATGCGTGTGTGTATGTATGCTGGGAAGTGGAGCTGTCAATTGAAGATGCTTCATTTTATTTAACTCTTTTTCAGAACATTAAGTGATAGTGCTTATGAAAACGCATGTGATTAGTGAAACTTACTTTACCTACAAAAGGGTCATGGTAAAATAATTTTCTGGCTTTAACATTAGGAAGATGAGACACAAAATGAACAAAATACTAATGAGGAGGATAAGCTGTCACAAATCTTGAATGGCCACAAATAAGAAAAATGATTTCTATAACAGAAATTTGAAAATGTCTGTTTTTTTTCCATAATTCATATACTTATTGTTTCTCCTCCCAATGAGGTTTATAATGAGTTCTTACATTCTGATTATATTGGTTTAAAGAGAAAACTTGATGGGCATTATAAATGTTAATTCTGTTAAATAATTCATTACTAACTGAAGTTAAAGGCAATGTATACAAAACTAGACATTATGGTGAAAATATTACAAGTACATGTAAAATAAAATGTTTTGTACATGTCATCAGTTTATAGAAGTTTTTATATAAATTGGGAAATAACTTCAGTAGCACACATAACGTTCCAAATATAAAACTACAGAAAATGTGTATTTGAAATGTAAGTGTATGTGAATCCTTTATCCAAAAAGGTTTTTATAAATTGTTTCTATTTCCTTAAGGTTCTTTTCTTGGTATTATAGTATTTTGAACAGCTTTAAGAGCATTATGGACAGATGGTAAGTGTAAAATAAACAGAAGCCAAGTTTAAGAAATATGAAAATCAAACTAAATTTTAGATTATTGCTTCCAATATATAAATTAAGTTTTCCTAGAAGCTGTAATAATAGTAAACATGTATCTCACATTTTGTTAACACATAAAGAAACAGGATGGTATGCTTTTTCATAAAATGCTAAAAAAATTTTCATTAATATGACGTCATGGACACATTTAACATTTAAATGTCTGTGCAATCATCATAGATTATTGGATACAGAGTCTCCTATAATTTATGTTGCTTTTTTAAGTCATGTAAATGTTATTTCTTTTCATGGATAGTGGTAGTTTCTACCACTACTCTTTTATAGACAAGATTTGTAAGTGTGTATTCTATTACATAACCCAATGACTATAAGATTTTACTATTCAAATTAATTATTATTATGTTGAAAATTTATTATATCCTCCTGGACAGGGGTAAATATTTTACTAAATATTTTCAATTTACTACATATTCCATTTAGAAATTCCATGACTTGTAAGGACAAAAATTTACATTTGATTATATGAAGCATCTAGAAATTAGTTTGAGTAAATATTCACTCAGCACAGTATTAAATAGTTGGAATGATAATCTTAATTCTAAAAATTAATGTTATTAATGTCATGAAAATTGTGTTATGTGCTATGTCATATGAAGGATATTAAAGTTCTGTCTTCTTTAAATTATTCAAGATATTAGGCAATTAACACCATTGAAATCAAGACAGTATTAATAAAAATTAATACCACCATACATTTAGCTTTGGTATTATTTTGTATATAAATTCTTTATATCAAATAGGAATGTAATGTGATTCATAAATGAGAACTATATATGTAATTTTAATATTTCTACTGGCTAGATTAAAAATAAAATCAAAAGAAAAAATTAAAATTACAGAAAAGTGGGGCCCCCCTGGTGGCACAAGGGGTTTTAAGTCTCAGCGCTATGATATTATCAGCAGCCACTGCAGCAAGAGTTCTATTCCCTGACAGGGAGCTAACCCACATGGCACAGCTGACCACTTCTGTCTTGTCTGGGGCTCCCCTCAGCAGTGTATTTCAGCAGATCTGCCTGTTCTGCTCCTCACTCTATCTCTGGTGAATCCTATCACCCACAGCACTTCTGGCCTATACCCCGGTTCTTGTATGCATAAATAAATAAATTTAAAAAAAGAAACAGAAAAATACGTGAAATTAATTGTAGTACTATTTTATTTTAATATAGCTAAATATTTTCAGTTTAATCTAGTTCCATTTCAATATTTCTAAATACTTTCACATTAATGTAATATTTTTATTTTAGCATTAAATAGTTATATGAAATTTTTCACAATAAATCCTCAAAAACTGGCTTCTATTTTACTTTTAAAACACAATTTGAAATAGCTGCATTTCAAGTGCTCAGCAACAGCATGTGGCTAATCACTGATATAAGCACAGCAGGGTTTATATCTTAGTTAGCTCAATGAATAAAGAATCTAGTGTTCACCACATAAACATTCCTGTTGTGACCCAGTACACAAATTCATTTCACATTTTCCCTTTGTAAACTAGAAGAAGTCTGGGGAAATACACCTTTTAAAAAACCACTCCTGACAAACTATGAGAGATAATTTTGTAATTCTGGATCATTTAATCACTCACATATTCTAGGATATCGTTCCATTAATTGTTTTTACCCAATCATCTCTCTATATGTATTTCTGTCTCATATTCCTTCTTGTATGCATATATATTTTAACATGGTCACCCCATATTCTTTTGATGGGAATGCAGACTGATCCAACCCCTATGTAAAAAAAGTATGGAGGATTCTCAAAATTTAAAATGCATCTCTTATATGATCTAGTCTTTACACTCCTCTGTATACAGGAATAATGGGGAAGCACTAATTTGAAGGGATATATGGACTCCTAAGTTCACTGCAGCACTATTTACAATAACCAAGTTATGGAAACAACCTAAGTGACCAATGGCTGGTGAGTGCCTTAAGAATATGTGGTATATGTATACAATGGAACAGGACACAACTATAAAATGATTAAACTTTGTCATTTGTGACACAGATAGAACTGAAAGGGATTATGCTGAGCAAAACAAGTAGAAATAGAATTAACAAATACCAGATGGATTCACTCATATGTGGAATAGAGAGAAATAAAATAATGTAACAGACAAAACTAAATCAAAATGGACTCTATAAAACTGCCTGTAGAATTAAGGCGTGTAACAGAGGAGGTGGTTGGGTGCTAGGGAGCAAAGTGGGAGAAGGAAACCAGTAGAGCATGGTATAGGATTATGGGTGCTTTGGTGGTGGCTGTAACATAGTAAAAATAATCTGATGAGTTGTGAACTGATAATTCTAAATCATATGCCGTGTTTTAAACCAAAGTTCCCTCAATAAAAAAAAAATGGAAATTTTAAAAACTATGTTTACTTTGTCACACCTTACAAGGAACAAATGAGACTAATAATACAAAACCCTGTTGTTTAATATTTAGAAAAATTAAACTATCAAATAACACATTGATGTTAAGCCTGATAATTATATACTGGTATTGTCATTTTGTTGTGGCAATGCAATGATTAAGTAATAACACTGATGATAATAGCAATGAAAACAGAGAAAATAAAAAAGCAAACAAGAAAGAAGTGGAAGGAGCTGGATTTAAATCTTATTTAAAAATTTTATATTATTTTACAAGTTAAAAATCATTTTTAAAACTAAGTTTCTTGATAATTCCCTCAAAAGCAAATTGTTTAATAAATTTTCAATCTCAGCAACCTCTGACAGTTGTCTGTCAGGGCTGCACAAAATCTACACACTAACTCCTCAATTAAAAGTTGTTCATGATGTAATGTTAATGAGCACATGAGGAGCAAGAATCAACATTCCCAACAAAGATCAGATTTAAATTCATCATGGTAAGGGGCGGAGCAACATGGCGGTGAGGAGACGCTGCGAGTAAGATCTCCCATTAAAAAAAGTTAATAGGGAGGAAAAGCGGCAGGTCCCAGTGAGAACTGGGACACGGAAGATAAACGGGTGACTCCAGCAAACTACCCGAAGAAGAAAGTGGCCATAAAAGAGGACCAGAAGGGAGGGAAGCGCAGAAACCTGCTCCCCTCCCCCGCCCACAGAGGCGGCACTCTCCGACTGGCAGAGAGGAGGGAAACAACAAACCAAAACGGCCACCAAGAACAAACGATGCAGCAAGCAGGACTGTGAGTGGAAAGGAACTATTGCAGCCACCACACCCCGTGAACGGGAGCTGAGGCGAACCCTGCAGGATTCGCCGCAGCGGTGAGCGAACGGCTCCAGGCGCCATTAGAGAAGAACAAAGACCCCGGGAGACGCGCACACAGCCCGGGCTGCCTGTAAGCTTGCGCGCTTGAAAAGCAAGTGCAGACCAGGATCGTGGCTGCCCAGGTCCCCGAGCCTGCGACCTAGGCTTGGGAGATGACCTAGGCTTGCGGGGAGACGCGCGGAGGTCCTCACTGAGGTGAAGGTCCCTCCCTGAGTAAGCAGGAACCAGGCGCCCAGGCACGGGAGCTGTGCAAAAGGCGCCATTCCCGCGCCACTGAACTGGGCTACAGCCCGCGTCCTGGAACTGAGGGCTTTGGAACTGAGACCCGGGGCACGAAATTAGGGGCGTGGGTTCCCCACGACGGTGGGGCACAAGGCAGACACAGCACCCCATAGCCGTTGAGGTGTACCCTACCATCCCCGCTTTGCTCCCTGTCCCACGGGGTGGAAAATCAGCTCCCCAAGGGCTCTAGGAGAGATCTTTGGCGCCACCTAGTGACTTGAAGCCAGCAGAGGCTCCTGAAGGAGCTAGTGGCCAGCTGGGGAGTTAGCCCACACCCGGCCCCTTCCGAACAAGTAGTCTGAGCCCACAGGGAGAGCGAGCACCCACAGCCAGGGCAGACCAGGCACACAGAAGAGTGTGCCTGACACCGGATGCGCAGGGAGTGTGTCCCACATCACCATTTTAGAACAGGGACATTTCTTCAGTAAAGACTACCTGCAGAAGGCTTCCTCAGGAGCCAGAGGTGAGCGGGGGAAGTTCGCCCACGCCAGACCCCCTCTGGCTTGCAGTCCAAGCCCAGAGGGGAGCAGGAACCCACCACCGGGGCAGACCAGGCGCACAGGGGAGTGTGTCCCCACATCGACATTTTAGGACAGGGACCTTTCTCCAATAAAGACTGCTTGAAACTGACAGATGACTCCGGGAGGAACCAGAGGGGAGAAGAGAAGCCCATCCAAGATGCCGGCCAGTCCCAACAACACAGTGTCCCAACGCATACGGCAAATTAGAAAACAGACAGTAGGGAAGAGAAGAACCACACGCAACCTAGCAACTCTCCAGAGAAAAAGCACACCACAAAAAGAAAACCAGCCCCCAGATTGCAACGACAGTAACTTGGAAGAACTTCTGAGCCTTCCAGAAAGAGAATTTAAAATTGCCATGATTAAAAAACTGACAGAAGTCATAAAGGAAAACAATGATAAGGGAAAAATAATCAACGATCAGAAGAATGAAATTGAGTCCCTAAAGAGGGAAGTAAAAGAAATGCAGGAGATCAAAGAATTAGTGGAAGAACTAAAGAATTCTGGGAAAAGCAATGAAAGCAGAATTGATGAAATGGAAGAACGAATAAGTGCTCTTGAAGACACAGAAATAAAAAGAACCAAAACAGAAAAGGAAAGAGAAGTACGAAGGAAAAAGAATGAAGAAAGACTTCGGGAACTATCTGACTCCATGAGGAAAGGAAATATAAGAGTTATAGGAATATCAGAAGGAGAGGAGAGAGAAGTAGGAACAGAGAAAATATTCAAAGAGATAATTGAAGAGAACTTCCCAAATGTGAAGAAGGAGCTGAAAATTGATATACAAGAAGCAAGAAGAACACCAAACTTCCACGACGAAAGAAAAAATACAGCAAGACACATAATAGTAAAGATCCCAAGATCCAGGACAAGGAAAAAATAATGAAGCTGGCAAGAGGGAAGAAACAGATAACATTCAAAGGAAAGCCAATCAGGCTGACATCAGACTTCTCCGAAGAAACACTACGGGCAAGGAGAGAGTGGAGGGACATAGTTAACAGACTCCAAGAAAACAGATGCCAACCAAGAATACTCTATCCCGCAAAGCTCTCCTTCCTCTTTGAAGAAAGAATATGGACCTTCCCAGACAAACAGAAACTCCGGAATTTCATTGCAACTAAACCCCCACTCCAAAAAATACTACAAGGAGTCCTAAAGCCAGAACCTCAGAGGGACGAATAACAATGAAAGAAGGCCAAAAAAAAAAAAAAGTTATTAAAAGAATAAATAAATAAAATCAAAGGAAAGACAAACAAATACAGATGTTAACATATCAATATTAACTCTAAATGTAAATGGACTAAACACTTCAATAAAAAGACACAGAGTTGCAGCCTGGATTAAGAAACAAAACCCAACCTTTTGCTGTCTCCAGGAAACACATTTAGCTACAAAAGATAAAAATAGGCTCAAAGTTAAAGGATGGAAAACAATCCTACAAGCAAATGGACCAAAAAAGAAAGCAGGAACAGCTATACTTATATCAGATAAAACAGATTTCAAACTCAAAAAGATAAAAAGAGACCCCAATGGTCACTACATTATGATCAAGGGGATAATACTTCAAGAAGAAATAACACTCATTAACATATACTCACCAAACGAAGGAGCACCAAAATATATCAGACAACTGTTGTCCTCTCTGAAAACAGACATCAGAGAAAACACATACGTAGTGGGAGACTTCAACACACCACTATCAACAATGGATAGATCAACAAGACAAAAAATAAGTAAAGAAACCAAAGCTCTAAATAAGGACCTAGAGCAATTGGGCTTAACAGACATCTATAGAACACTAAACCCCAAAAAAATGGAGTACACATTTTTCTCAAGCGCACACGGATCATTCTCCAGGATCGATCACATACTGGGGCACAAGACAAACATCAACAGATACACCAAGATTGAAATCATATCAACCATCTTTTCTGACCATGAAGGCATCAAACAAGAAATAAACCATAAAAAGAAGGCAAGGAACTTTCCTACCTCATGGAGATTAAAAACCACACTACTGGAAGACCACTGGACTAATGAGGAGATCAAAGAAGAAATTAAAAAATTTTTTGAATTGAACGACAATGAGGACACCAATATCCTAAATGTAAGGGATGCAGCAAAAGCAGTAATAAGAGGAAAATATATAGCAATAGAAGCTCACATCAAGAAACAAGAAAGAACGCAAAGAAACAACCTAATCTCGAAGCTCAAAGATCTAGAAAAAGAACAACAAAAAAACCCCAAAACCAGTAGAAGAAAAGAAATAATAAAAACCAAAGCAGAAATAAATGAAATTGAAACTAAAAAAACAATCCAAAAGATCAATGAAACCAAGAGCTGGTTCTTTGAAAAAATCAATAAAATAGACAAACCCCTAGCCAGGCTCACAAAGGAAAAAAGGGAGAAAGCACAAATAAACAGGATCATCAATGAAAGAGGAGAAATCACAACAGACACAGCAGAAATCAAAAGAATAATCAGTAACTACTATGAACAGTTATATGGAAACAAGTTTAACAATCTAGAGGAGATGGACAAATTCCTACAACTCTACAATCACCCAAAGCTAGATCAAGAAGAAATAGAACACCTAAACAGACCAATTACAATTAGCGAAATTGAAATGGTAATCAAAAACCTCCCCAAAAACAAAAGCCCAGGACCTGATGGACTTACAAATGAATTCTACCAAACATTCAGAGACGAATTAGTGCCTATCCTTCACAAACTCTTCCAAAAAATTGAGAAGGAAGGGACAATACCAAACACGTTCTATGAAGTCAACATTACACTAATACCAAAACCGAACAAGGACAACACAAAAAAGGAAAACTACAGGCCAATCTCCCTAATGAACACTGATGCAAAAATCCTCAATAAAATTTTAGCCATCAGAATCCAACAATGTATCCATAAGATAATTCACCACGACCAAGTTGGATTCATTCCAGGGGCACAAGGATGGTTTAACATCCGAAAATCAATCAACGTTATCCAACACATCAACAAAAAGAAATATAAAAACCATATGATAATATCAATAGATGCTGAGAAAGCTTTCGACAAAGTGCAACACCCATTCATGATAAAAGCCCTTGAAATTCTTGGGATACAAGGAACATACCTCAACATCATAAAGGCCATCTATGACAAGCCAACAGCCAGTATCATTCTCAATGGTGAAAAGCTGAAAGCAATTCCATTAAGATCTGGAACAAGACAAGGATGTCCACTCTCACCACTGCTTTTCAATATAATACTGGAAGTCCTAGCCAGAGCAATAAGACAAGAGAAAGACATCCAAGGAATCCAAATAGGAAAAGAAGAAGTCAAACTATCACTATTTGCAGACGATATGATATTATACATAGTGAACCCCAAAAACTCCACAGAAAAGCTAATTCAACTCATCAATCAGTTCAGTAAAGTGGCAGGATACAAAATCAACATGCAAAAGTCAGTAGCCTTCCTATACACAAACAATAAATCTGAAGAAGAAGAAATAAAAAAAAAACCATCCCTTTTGTTATTGAAACAAAAAAAATCAAATATTTGGGAATAAATCTAACAAAAGAGGTAAAGGACCTATACAAAGAAAACTATAAAACACTGTTAAAAGAAATAGAAGAAGACACAAAGAAATGGAGAGACATCCCCTGCTCATGGATTGGAAGAATAAACATTATTAAAATGGCCATCCTTCCAAAAGCAATATACAGATTCAATGCTATTCCAATCAAAATTTCAATGTCATTCTTCAAAGAAATAGAACAATTATTGATGAAATTCATATGGAATCACAAAAAACCCCGAATAGCCAAAGCTCTCCTGAAAAAAAAAGAAGGGAATGGAGGCATTACACTCCCAGACTTCAAACTATACTACAAAGCCATAATCATCAAAACTGCATGGTATTGGAACAAGAACAGACATACAGACCAATGGAATCGAATAGAAAATCCAGAAATAAACCCACAGATTTATGGTCAACTAATCTTTGACAAAGGAGCAAAGACTATGCATTGGAGCAAAGAAAGTTTGTTCAATAAATGGTGCTGGGAAAACTGGGTCGCTACATGCAAAAGAATGAAGCTTGACCACTACCTCACACCATACACAAAAATCAACTCAAAATGGATTAAAGAACTAGATATAAGACCTGAAACCATAAAATACATAGAAGGAAATATAGGCGAAACACTACGGGATTTGCACATCAAAGACATATTTACAGACACATCACCCAAAGCAGTGATAGTGAAGGCAAAGATAAACAGCTGGGACTACATCAAATTAAAGAGCTTCTGCACAGCAAAAGAGACAATAACAAAAACAAAGAGAAACCCCACCAACTGGGAGAACATTTTTGCACCCAACACTAATGATAAAGGACTGATCACAAAAATCTGCAAAGAGCTGATGAGACTCAGCAACAACAAAGAAAATAATCCAGTCAAAAAATGGGCAGAAGAGCTAAAAAGAAACTTCTCTGAAGAGGAAATGCAAATGGCCAACAGGCATATGAAAAAATGTTCAACATCACTTGCCATCAGGGAAATGCAAATCAAAACTACCATGAGATACCATCTTACACCAGTGAGAATGGCACATATTAAAAAAACTAGCAACAACAAATGCTGGCGACGGTGTGGAGAAAAAGGAACTCTTCTGCACTGTTGGTGGGAGTGCAAACTGGTCCAACCACTGTGGAGAGCTGTGTGGAGATTTCTGGACCTACTAAACATAGAGCTTCCATATGATCCAGCAATTCCACTCCTAGGTATTTACCCAAAGGACACAGAAACATCAATTCCAAAGAACACCTGCACCCCTATTTTTATAGCAGCACTGTTTACAATAGCTAAGCTTTGGAAACAACCCAAATGCCCAAAAATAGATGACTGGATCAAGAAGATGTGGTACATATATACCATGGAATATTACTCAGCATTCAAAAAAGATAAACACATGCAATTTGCTGCAACATGGATGGCGCTGGAAGGGATCATGCTCAGCGAAATAAGCCAGAAAGAAAAAGAAAAATACCGGATGGTCTCACTCATAGCAGGAATCTAGAAAACTTAAATAAGGGGCCAGGAAAATGAATAACTATAAGAAAGTGAAAATCAAAATCAACAAAAAACTATGAACCAGAGACACTTTTAGGGGGGCGGGGGCGGGAGGGGAGGGATTGGGGTCAGAATGGGGTGGCTGCAATTGTATGGGGAATATAACAATAAAATTTATAAAAAAAAATAAAAAATAAAAGATCACTGCAAAAAAAATAAATAAATAAATAAATTCATCATGGTAAAAAAAAAAAATCCTCTCAATCCCTCAGCATATAAAACATCCTATGGATATAAATTAGATATGAACTTGAAATCTGTAAAGTTCCCATAGAATAAAGAATTTTGGGGAACTTAGGATTCTATGAAATAAAAATTCATTTTATCAAATTGAAGAAATACTTAATGTTTTATTTGGAACCCAAATATATTAAAGCCAAAACCAAGATAATGTTCATTTTGAACTACAGCCTCAAACAACTGAAATCTCACATCAATCCTGATCTCCTGTAATTCGATATCTACTTGGTCTCAGCCCCAGGCATGTCACACAGATTCCCCTGGGAAATGAGGCAGCTTCAACAACCACCAGGTTGTCTTTTTCAGGAGTGGATTTGATATCTCAAGGCAGAAAAAAACCTGAATTAACACCGTAAGCCTTCCATGTTTTCTTTTATGAAGAAAGTCCAAAAAGTTAAAATCTGTAAGACTATCCAGAATCGGACAAACAAAACATTTAGAATCCATAGCTTTTAGAGATGTTATCTTTGGCAAAATTGTGTTCACTGAACCTGTTTTTGCCAGCTGTCAGGCCACAAATAGACTTATACAGTAAATATTTCTTCCTGGAAAGAGAGTAGTTAAAGAAAAATTTTATTTCAGCTTTCCCAGGTTAAGAGTGTCCATCTTTTTTTCTACCTTATGTGTTTTGTCTTTTTTGCCTTACTGATTCAGAACTAAGAGAAACTCTACTCTGTTCTTTCTTCTTTTACTTCTGAACTGCTAATGGCTTCTGGGGAAATTCACAAAACTGCAGTAGTAGCTTCTGTTACATTTTCATGGATTTCAACCTCTGGTGACTCATTTCAGCTTTATCTGCCAAATTTTTATTCATTTCTAATACTCTATTTGCATATCCCTGTAAACATTATATTAATACATACATTTTCCCATATGCAAACTTAAAATCCCACATTCAATCAACTTGTAAATTATCTGATTTTCTTTAACAAAATGATACAAATAAATCAGAGAAAAATCTTAGATTGAATGCACATACTTTCATTTTGTTTGTGAAAATTATTTAAAATTACATGGTCTTCCTCTAGAATTAGTTTCTTTAAAAAATGATAAAAATTTAGAGGTGACTGTTTTGGGTTTATATTTTGAATATTAAAAAATAGTACACAGTTACATAAACAATATAAAAATTTGTAAGTATAAACATTCAAAATTATCCCTTTGAGTAAAACAAATATATTGTTTCACTTCTATTATTTTTTATTTTAATATTATTTTGTGATCTTACCAATGATACTTAACCAGATATTGCTACTTACCTGAATAGTTTTAGTTTATTCCTGTACCACTTTCCTTACAAGACGCCCTTATTCTCCATCCCAGCACCAGAACTCACAACCCACACACCCACACACACACACACACACATACTCCGTCTGTTTTATGATGTCTATTCACTAAAGAACAGAGCAATAATAGGGAGTCAACCTTAATACATGAAATTCTGCTCTGCTCTTACCAGTTCAGATACTGTGAATCTCTGTCATACACTAGGTTTTAGAACTACTAGGATCAATACCCATAAGATCCCTGTGGTACCAAGTGTATCCATCTGTAAAGCAAGCTTGCAAAGGACCAGCAACAATTTCCAGATAATAAAACTGTCCATTCGACAACCTCTTCAGGGAAGAAAAACCAGGAACTTCTATTATTCTATCTATAATTGCTCAGCTTTCTATAGTAAAAGAAAGGAACTAGACGGATAGTAGAAAGAGCAAGTGAGCCTATGTCCGATGACAGCTATGAAGGTAAAAGCTAAAACTTATCCAACACCTGTCTCTTGCTAATATTTTTTTTCCTATTCAGAAACCCATGAAAATCCTTGAGATTTTTCTAACATAGACAATTCCCTATTTTCACTATATATTTCTACACCGATAGGAGAGAGGGAGAATGTGAGAAAATATCCACAGACCTATTGTTAGAGGATTTGTTTACCTTTTACAAATATTTCCCTAAATCTTTAATTCCTCTTTCAACATTTTAGATCACCGTATAAGTTTCTGTTATAGCTCTTTAGATTACACACTTTACAGCAAAGTTATCTGAATGGATTACCTGAATCTGCATTCAAGTATATAATATAGAGTCTAAATTTACTGCCTATATTTTACACATGACATTTTTTACACATGACATTATCTTTTATGATTGATGGATATGTATAGTTTCCAACTACTTAAAGCATATTGAAAATAGGGCCAGGGCCTCCCCGGTGGCGCAGCGGTTGAGCGCTGGGTTGTGAAGCTGCCCGCAGCCTCTGCAGCAACGGTTCGATCCCTGGCTGCTCCCCGGCCACCTGAGGAGAGTCCCACATGGTGCACAGACCTCTCCTGCCGCCTGCTGCTCCCCTCAGCAGTGTACTTTGGTCCTTCTGCCTGCTCTGCTCCCCGCTCTGGCTCTGGTGAATTCTCTCAACCTCCCGCGCTTCTGACTGTACCCAGTGCTTGTATAAACAAACAAACAAACAAACAAACAAACAAACAAATAAATAAATAAATAATCTTTAAAAAAAGAAAATAGGGCCAATCTGTGTTTTAAAATAATCTTGAAACTACTCAATAAATATTCATTGAATTGATATGATTTTGTTATTAACTCCTCTGTGAAAAATCATCAACTAATCCCCAAGGGTATTTTCAATTATGATCATTAGCTATAATACAAAGTATTAATGATATTATTTATTTTTATATATCTATATCATTCTTATATGTGATATATGTTATGATGTGAATATTTCATAAATGTAAAAATTTGGAAATCATAAATGTAATGCTGGAAGAATGCTATGAAATCCTGGTCATGACAATGCTTGTAGCTACGGAAACTAAAAGAAAATAGATGAATAAACTAGTTAATAACAAAACTCACTTTTCTGGTACTTTATCAAATGTTCTTTCCAGTATATATTTTTAAGTTTATCTTTTATACTTTAGTTTGGATTTATGTCACCTCCTTATTTCAGAATTACCAACATGTAAGTATGAGTGTGTTTCAAGCAAAAGTAGCACTTTAGTGAAATATCAACGATTCCAAATAGATTTTTTTGAACTTCCAAATAAATGAGTCACATATTTATTTAACATCAAATCATGTTCATTGTTTTTTCTTAATTCAGTCATAAAGATTCTGTCAGATGGGCACACAGGATCTGATTCATTTTCTAAAGTACAGTTCTGAAATAGAGGTTAATTGTCAGGCAAAATCAATATTTAAAGAGACTACCTATTTCCAGTGATGTCTCCACATTGCTCTGTGACACCTCACCACTAGCAGATGAGTTAAATATAATCATTCTGCTCTTCTCCCAGAGGCTGTTACTGTGTTCTGACAGTAGATTAAAATATTTTATTGTCATCAAATGTGGAGAAAATTTATCCCACCAGAGTTACTTTACAATGATCATTAAACTAATAATGTTGATCTCCTTGTTGATCTTTTCTTTCTCTATGGGATAGTGAGAGTTCACTCTTCTAAGGGTTTAAGTTGCAATTTTTAAGCTTGATTTGCCCTAACCTAGCTCTCTGTGCCTTAATGTTGTTTAACACATTTGAGTTTGTAAGATGAGAAACTGAACTTTAGCTAAGAATTATCAAATGTCATTCATGAGTTTCTTTTTCTGGGCTGCAAGAGGACGTAGATTTGACAAAACTAGATTACTAAGAAAAAGATACATATCTGCTTTTGATTTAACTGTTCTTTTAACATTTTTTGTAGAATGATTTTTTACATATATTTCCTAATATCGAAGGTCATTTTAGGAATTTAGGTTTGTCTCATTAACTCAATGATCAACTACCATTAGATTGTCTACTGAACAACTAAAGATTCATTACTAAACTTTTTTTAGCATCTAAAACTAATGGTTTTGTATCTCTAAGACGAAGACTAGATCATAATCTATGGATTCTGTAGTATTGGGAGAGCTCTATGGAAAGATCCAAGATCATTTGGGAACTATTTTAAAGGATCCAACCATTGATGTGAAATAATTCTTTATTATTTCATGTGTTAATGGTATTTGATAATTTTTTGTTCCAGTCTCTTTAAATACTGGCTAAGATGTACAAAAACAATTTCCAAGACAGTTACCTGATATTATGTAAATTTCTGCAATATAAAAATGTCTACTCCTACACGTTTTTTCATAAACATAGCACTAGTATATGAAAGTTACTGGCATCAATATAGATATTAAATAAGAACTTCAAAAATAATATCTGAGATGATGAAATATCTGTTCAGAAAATGAATGGTGGGCCTCCCCGGTGGCGCAGCGGTTGAGCGCTGGGTTGTGAAGCTGCCCGCAGCCTCTGCAGCGCCGGTTCGATCCCCGGCTGCTCCCCGGCCACCGGAGGAGGGTCCCACATGGCGCGCAGACCTCTCCTGCAGCCCGCTGCCCCCCCCAGCAGTGTCCTTCGGTCCTTCTGCCTGTTCTGCTCCCCGCTCTGGCTCTGGTGAATTCTCTCACCCTCCCGCGCTTCTGACTGTACCCAGTGCTTGCATAAACAAAAATAAAATAAAATAAATCTTTAAAAAAAAAAAAAGAAAAAAAGAAAATGAATGGTAAGAGAATGCATTATATTATTGTTATGTAGACCAGAGAATTTTATCATAAATATCAATTTACATCAATGTAATGACAGGATATTAGGATTTAAGAGAAACACTAAGCATTAAATTAAAAATATGATGATAAAACAATATTGGTATATTTGGTTGAAAGTAAAACAACTTAGCCTAACTTTATCCAAGTATCTTGAGTAAAAAATATAAAATCATATTGGTTATTGTCTTGAAATCAGTTTCTTTTCGAAGCATGTAGCGATCATAAAAGTTGGTTAGTATTTCCAACATTTACGAAATTATATTAAACAATTAGATTCTCATCTTGAATAAAGAAATTGAGATTAGGAAGAGAAAGAAGGAATTAGAGGTAGAGAGTAAGAAAGAGAAATTATATTCTAATTATGAACTTTAAGTACAATGTATTTTTCACTAACATTTACTTGTTTAACATGCATATTCTAAAATAAGATACTTTCTAAAAATAAATATATGCAATATGTACACTTGAGGATTATAGTGGGCAGTGAGAGTCAAGTATCTACAATGATAGCTGATAAATAAAGCAATTAATACTGGAAGGTAGAAAATAAATCATAATAGTAGGTCAATAGCTACCAAATTTTATAATTTGTTAAATCAAAACTATGAAGTAGCTACCTGCACACTGTTTAGAAATAATTTTAATGACTCAGGATGTACAAAAAAAATTAGCTGTTCATCATGTCTCATTCATATTAATGATAAAAAAGAACATGCAGCTCTGGGTTTGCATTCATTATGTATTCTATTCCATGAGGATAATGAAACATTTCTGGCAATATAATTTATGGTCATTTCACTTTTTGTGTGTTCTCAAAGTCACCTGACCTATAGTAGCAGAGCTTATTAGTTCTAGCTTAAATGGTTGTTACAAGCGTACTATTCCCTTGTGTCATGTCGATAGAGCTCAGATGTATTCACTTATTCTGTATTATTGGAGCCATGACTGACCTCATCTGTCTCATTATTCTTCATGTTACACAACAAAATAGTTCTAAAATTTATTTGACTGAATTATTTGAAGCGCACAGATCACATATATACACATGTGTACATTAGCACAAGCACACATAAACCCCAAATGGTGCATACATGTTTATATTATTTAAATGGCAACAAATTGAAATATTTACCAATTGACTTTTTTTCACCATGTATCATACCACATACATAGTAAACCAAACCATGATTAAAGAAATTTCCTTTATCACAAGATATGTTTTGTTGAATTTTATTTGTAAAATTAATTTTACTAATTACTGCAATTTGTCATTTAAGTAGGTTAAAAAAAAAGCAACACTAACTTCAGAGTACTTGGTATCCAATCAGACACAGAGAAAGAAGAAAAAGACATTCACATTCATAGTGTTGTGAATTTCCCTGTCTTTTGAAATAAAGAGAAAATAAGCATTCACTGAGTGCCTACCTTAATGCTTTATCTTATTAAGTCCTCAGTCAATGGTGTTGAAATAGATGCTTTGGTAGCTATAGTAAAGAGTGGGGAGAAAAAAAAAAAGATTAGTGACAGAGAATATAGGCAATATGCAATTATTAGTTGTAGAGAAACAAAAATAGAATATAAAATGAGTCTTAAGTCCCAGACCTTTATTATATTGTAGCACACCCTCTTAAGAAAAAAAGGGAAGACAGTTCTAGTATGGGAGTAATTATTATAGTCTAGCATTTTAAGAAAAAATCATTAATTACTATCATTTTCATTTTATTTGCTATAGCTACAAATATGTTATACATACATATCCATATTTATTTTTTCTCCAAGTAAAAAGATGACAAATCTTATTGATGTATTTATTTTTACATAAGTTACCTACAAATAAGTTAATAAAAATGTGTCCATTTTATTGTATTTAGAAGCAGAAAGAATACAGTGTAGTGCTTGAACTCCAGTATATTGCAATTGCAATATCTTAATGTAACTTAATTCTTACAGTTAGTGAATATGAAACTTTCAGCATATCAATTAACCCCTCTAGGTCTCAATTTCCTCATCTGTAAAATGAGGTTAGTATAGACTAGTTTCTAAAGTTACAGAGACAATGATTCAATCTATACAAAGTACATAGCATGGCAATAATCCTTATCATTGATACTATTATTAGCAGAACGAATAACACAGTTTTAAAGTTTTATGTAAACATACAAATATATGTAATTAATATACAAAATACTATCATTTCAACCTACAAAAAACACACTTAAAACTTGTTTGATAGAATTCGTCTACATATGAATTTACTGTGCATGAGTGTATTGAAATAATTCTTAAAAGTATTAAAGAATCCCAAGTCTGTATATTCAAAGGAACATATTAACTTAAATTCCTTCTACATATTTGGAATTACATAAGGAACCGTTTTGAACTTTTATTTTTATTACTTTTTTCTGTGGTTCTAAGGTCATGGAGCTTGATTAGTAGAAAATAGCCTCTAGTATGATCTTATGCCAAAGATACATTATACATTAATGGGGAACCAAAGGAATTTATTTTTTCAGAAAATGCAAGTTTATATGTAGAATTAATATATACTTCACTTGTTATATTTTAGGTGACTGATTTTTCAAACCCATTGCCAAAAGATATATCCATATTTATTTTTGCTTATTTGGCAAAAAAAAAGCTATTGCCTTCAGTTAAAATATCATTAACATCTAATGCTGAATTAACTTAGAAACTTTTCTACATGTATTGAGGCTTCACAATTTTTTGTTTGATATAGAATACAATTTAAGCAATGTGAATCAGTTACTGTAAGCCATAAGGAATATTCTCTATCAGTGCATCATCTTTAGGTACATATCTGACAAACATATGTTTGTTCAAACAATGAACAAATTATTCTGTTTTTGCTCATCACAACAATATAAACATTCCAAACAAAATATTATAAGCTAAAATGTAATTACAAAAGATAGTGATGTGATCAGAAAAATATAAACAATAAGTTTGAATTCAAAAATTAAAAACAGAAATTTATTCATTAGTCAGGGTGGAGGGATTTGAGCATTGGTGCTGTAGTGGTGAGCAGAGCTGCCTTCAGGGTAGAGGGATTTGCATTTTTTAATTTTCAATTTTTTTGATTGGGTATGGGAGTCTCTAAATTGATAGAGGTATAAAACTATAGGTTAGATGCACCAATTACAAAGTTCATTTCTTCAAATTATTTTGAGCTGCCAGTTCAAAACTAAGAAAGAATCTGGGTTAAATAATGTGGCTATTGCAATTCCTTTTATTAAGTGATGTTGATTTTCTTTTAATGTATCTGTGGGCCATCTGAATTCTTTCTGTGGAGAATTCTTTCTGAAGGAAATTTGGGAAAAAAAGTGACATGGGAAGGTATGCTATTGGATAGGACTATATACGGTATAGAGATTGAGAGACTGGGTGACAGTTAATCTATAGGCTATAAAAGGAGACAGACAAGAGTCTATAATTTAAACTCTTGTCAGTGTTAGTTATTCATGAACATGCTCCTTTTCTATAGTTTCACATTTTAAAGGTTAAACAGTATCAACGTAACACCTCAATATTAAGAATATATCAATGTCAGTTAGGGAACTAATTGGTAAGCATCCACTCAGACATATGTAAAATCAGAACTGCCCTTTCCTTGCTTACTTTTTATTATGTTTCTTATCATAAATAGATAATTTATGTAAATATGTCACTAAAAGAAGTAGATAACAGTTCTTCTCAATATAATTACATATAAAAAACGTATGTAATACATATTCATAATAAGAAAACCTATCTAGAGTTGCAGATTTGGTAAATAAACACAGGCTAGCCAGTACCACTTGAAAAATAGTTCTGATAGATTTTTGGAAACAAATGAAAAAAGCTGAATTTAAGAATTTTTGAAAGGAGCTGAATTTAGACTGTCTTAACAAATTTACTAGAGTACTCATGACAAAAGCCTTCACTACAAGCATATTCTCACTATACAGGATGACTGGCAGCCTTACCTAAGTCTCATTCTTCAGCTGTGTTTTCTTTAGTATTCAAAGCAAAAGTCAATGATTAGCATCAATTTTAAAATCAGAAAAAAAAGGTCAAAGGCATTATTCCTCTAACTGGATAAATATGTCAGTTTCAAAACTTTTTCCCCCTATACAATACATGTGCAAATGTGAAGCTACAGTCAGACATAAAGCACTGTGAAAAACTTCCTGACAGTCAGTCAGTCAGTTACGATGTAATCTTTGTCACCAATTATATTTCTGTGTTTTGATTGTCTTTGAGGTTTTGAGCAAGATGAATTGCAGGAATATGAGCAATAGAGAAAGGAAAGCAAACGAACTATCAAAGGACAAGAAGATTGACAGAGTCAAAACAATTCTGATTATATGAATTATAAAACCAAAAATGTACCTGGTTTTAAATGGGTGGCTGTAAGAGACAGAGGCGACAAGACAAATAGATCTGACATTACTTGTTTTGTAAACCATCGTGCATGTCAGAATTCCTGTGGTGAAAGCACAAAAGCTGAAGTGGACTTGCCACCAGAGGAGAAAATAAAATGTGCCTTTAGCATTTACAATGAGTGAAAAGCAGGCATCCCATGTACCCTTTGTGCCACACTTGGGAAATAAGGCGGAAGACCCTTTATTCTGGGATGGGATAAGAGCACTACCGAATAGGCAGTCTGTTTCTAATTACTCAACACATCTGGGTGTTACTCGGTGTCTTAAAGGTCAAGATGATATTGGCCATAAAGGTTAAGAATCTAACATTACTGGAGGTGGGAAGAACAAAGGAAAAATGTTTACCATTAGGGGAAATGAAACATTGAAAGAAAAATTGTGTGATGCTGATAAAGTTAAAGGGTATTGAAGAGGAAAACATGAGCATACAGTATCATGTAAAATAACATTAACAAGTGGGCGTTTACTTTGCACGTGAATCACTTTAAGTAAAAGCAATGGAAAGATTGAGTTAAGAGCTGGAAGACACATGAGGTAAACGACTTTGATCATTTCATCATACCTGCAATTGTGCTTTTGTAATGGCACAATGATTTGCAAATAAATGTTTCCAAAATAATATATGTTCATAATAGAAACTTTTGAAAACAAAGGCAGTACAGAAAAATGTCACATTCAAAGCAGGCTGACGAGGACAGGAAGCTCGTGATAGTGACATTGCCCTCCATGTAGCTCTCAAAAGGAACCAGTCAACAAATGTCCCATGGAGCTCTAACACCCTCATACTTCACACCAGTATAAATGTATCAATTCTTTGATTTTTTTAGAAATTTTACTATAGATTGTAATTTCACTTTAAACAATATTTTAGTGTTATGAGGTATTAAAATAACTATAAAACAGTAGTTATTACTATCTCTATGTTAGAGAGGGAGAAACTGACAATGAGCTTAGATTTAAACCTAAGATTTCTAATTTCTGTATCAGTCTCTTTACATCTGTTGTATTTATTTGTTGGAGGCGGCCACCCTGCGTAGTAAGCAGAAGGGCCTTGACCCGAGTCTCTAAGACATGTGAAAACACATGTGTCTCGGAGGATAACCTCTGAGTGACAGGACTTGGTGTTGAGAGCCTGGAAAGTGACCTGCGTGGAGTCGGGCTTCTATATCTCCACAGTCTGAGAATAACAAAATGGAGAGATCCTGCGCAGTAAGCAGAAGGGCCTTGACCTGAGTCCCTAAGGCATGTGAAAACACATGTGTCTTGGAGGAAAACCTCTGGGTGACAGGACTTGGTGTTGAGAGCCTGGAAGTGAACTGCGTACATCTCCACAGATTGACAACAACAAAATAATGAGCGAACTTCCCAGGCTCAGGCTAGGAGGTGATAAGATTATGTGTGTGAGAAATAACCACCTGGTATCCTACTGTCTGAAGTAAATAGATAATAGTAAGAAAATAGACTAATCATTCATATGTGTTATCATTATGTGGTATGCTTTGATGTTACACCTGCTACAATTAAAATAGTATATAATAAGCACTAAGACAATAAAGATTTGCTGCATGCTGGTCCCCCATGTCATGGACATGACAGTCCCCCATGTCTAATTTCCTTCACCGTCGCGGGTCAGGACTCACTAGAAGTCCACATTTATTATTGGTGGTGGTTAAATGTGGATAACATCAATAGCATTGCCAACTCAAAAGTGTACAAAATTTTAAGGTTTGGCAAATTTTGTGTAATACCCCTTCAAAGGTGTTATATCAATTTATTTTCTAAGATTATGATCGTGAATGAAGATTCTTTTCCCTGCTAGTGGAAATTAAAATTACAAGGAAAAAATTTGCCAAAGAGTACCCACGAATAAACAGTTTATTATTGGGTAGGTTGTTACTTATGCAATTATTAGACTGGTTGAACATATGTGTGTGAGCGTGTGTGTGTGTGTGTGTGTGTGTGAGTGTTGTAAAGGTGGAAATCCCCAAAGTTTAGCAAACACAGACACTAATGTAGGTATTTTATTAAAGTAAAGAGTTTAAGGCTAACTTTTGAAAAGTAGGGGATACTTGTAAGTGTGTGTGTATGAAATTACACACATACCCATACACCCATCACATCTGAAGAAAGATCTGAAAGAGAGGCTGTGCTTAGAAAACACAGGCCCAGTTGCGGTGGAACTCATTCAAGAAAGTCAATGACCCTCGTCCAGGTGGACCAGGACAGGAAGCTCATGACAGTGACATTGCCCTCGATGTAGCTCTCAAAAGGAACCAGTCAACAAAAGTCCCACAGAGCTCTTGCATCCTCATACTTCACGCCAGTATAAAGGACCTCGTGTTTCTGCAGTCAACGCTGGAGAGAACAGCGGTGATCTGGAAACCCCGAAGTCACTCACACCTTCTATGACCAGAGTGTGAAAAACTGTGTGAGGGGAATAAAAGACCAGATCTTTATCCAGGAGACACCCAAGCAGCTGCTGGATCCCTGAAAAAACAGCCATATGTGGGGAATGCTCACCTTGTCTGAGAGGCGTGGACTTTCACATGTGTATTTCAGCTGTATGGGTTGAGAGGTCACCTGTGAATCTGAGAGTCATATTCAGGTGACTTGGGCAGGACTGTGGTGCCACCTCACCATTCCCAGAGTCTTAGCACCAGCTCATTCCAAGAACTTTCAGGATCTACCCGAGAAGCCAAGCTAGTTGTAGATCCACTCACCTGGAAACAGGGAAACAAGAGTCAGCAGGAGCAGGAACAATAACAGCACACTGTTTCACTCTTTTCTTGAAAATCATAACCAACCATTTTAAAAGTTTTTTAGATCACTTTAATCATTCAACATTTGTTATTTCAAGCTAAGTTATTTTTTTTGCATTTCCAACAATACTTATTCCCTTAATATCTTTATACTTGGCTAGTTTATACTTCTTATAACAGGGTTATATTTGTTCATTAATGAACCCACTTATAAAACAGTGTGTAAGAGAAGGAAGAAGGAAATTAAATCAGTTATTTACTGACAGAGCAGTGTTGAGGAAAAAGCTAATGGCATAAATAACTTGAAGCTACTGATGAGAGGTAATTTAAAGAATGATGATTACTGATTTTTTTATATTTAATTGTTTGCCATAGAGAAAACTTCTTAAAATGATAATTTTTCTGTTTCTTAACTACCATGACAATTGCATATATTTTAATATGTCAACTGTGAAAATTAGATTGTTGCCTCTGTAATTATTAATAAAATAAGAAGGGAAATAATGAAAATGAATCACGCAAAATAAATATTGTTAAATTTGGATCAATTGGAAGTTTTGCTCAATATACGTGGCTATCTCTATATAGGTAGCCAACCAGATTCGCTGCAGTTCTAAAGACTGAGGTTGACTGCTAAAAGCAAAGTTAATTTCTCTGATATAGGAAATTTAGTTAAAGAGTTTCTATTTATCTAACAATAGTAAAAAAGTTGAGAATAATCTATAATCAAATGAAAGATATATACAATACTAAATATATGCAATTTTAATGTCAAGTATTTTTTAATAAAACTATTTTTAAAAAAATCACTTAAAAACAGGAAAAACATACTTTATCCAAGAAAATTTTCAAGTAATAGCTAATGAGTTGATAATTGCAAATTTACCTTAAACTCAAAATTCAGAAAGGGAGTCTTTATATTTTATAAATAATACTCAGAAGAGGTCAGTTATCTCTGTTTTTGAAGGAGGTTCCCTTAGTTTTTCGAAATAGGAAATGATATGCCATAATCATTGTAGTTTGATATTATAAAATAAGAAAAATAAAAAATGACACTTAAATCCAGTGGTTTTCCAGAAACTGAAAGCTGCATGCAGTCAATGAAGTATGATATTAATAATTGAATTTATACTGCTCAGTGAAAATGGAGCTCACAGAGACTGGCAGCTTAACGTGGTTTAATGTAGAGTCAAGAGAATTGTCACACAGTAGAGAAAGAGCTTATTTTTGATATAGAAATATCCTAAGTATCATTATCCTGTAACAGCCAAAAAGGGCTCAGGAAGGGACTTTTTATTATGCATTATTACAATAAGCCAAGATGATTAAAGTTTTGTTTTTTGTTGCAGGCTAGTACACCAATTAGAATATTAATGGCTCAGTATTCAAGATTTTTTTATTCCATATTTTATATTCTAGAGCACATATAACAAAATTGGGGTTATTTGATGTATTTGGAAATATTGGAAATGAATAGACAGTTTGATGATGTTCAAGATCCCTGTTATTTATTATAACAATGATTATTAGCTTTATTAGTTACTTCAGAAAATATTGACAATAAATTCACTCATCCCTATCAACTAAATTGAGAACTATCTGGCTGGTGGAAGGATATTGTAGGATAGTCTCAAAAAATAACTTTATTTTTCAAATTTTATATTAAAAATGAAAAAAAAAGGTTACAGATGGCACAGTAGCTTCTGAACAGAAAGATTCTAAGTGCTAATGTAGTCCTCTTTCTTTGGAAGAAATTCCAGACAGAAATAATGTACAGAAGTAATTTACTCTGACAAGGACCAAGTTCTTCTTAAAAATACAGAAAATCAGAACTGCATGATAATTTTCAGGCTGTTTCTAGATGTCCTCAAAAGTTAAAAAAATAAAAGATAATTTTTAAACCTTAAATAGTATAAGAATAAATTTCTTTTTTATTAACATTATCCTAGAGGTTCAAACTGAAGTGATTATATCTGTGCTAAGTTTAAAAATAACTGGTGGAATTACTAAAGGTCAGCTTTGCAGATGGGAAAGCCCCAAATGCTGTTTTATACAAAAATATATTGATCTCCAAGTCATTCAGACTGAAAGGTCTAACAAACCTAACATTTCCAGTTATGGATGCCATCTCTGATTATAAATCAAACTGCATTACTCAATTACTGTTTTTGAAGAATTATTGATGATACCATGATATATGATTTAAATCATTTATCAAAGATGATGGAGAATTATTAGCCTTTCAAATACAGAGGATGACAATGCTAATTAGTAGAACTTCAGAATATCTTTAGAACCTGGAATTTAGTAATCTATTTTCACAAATATTTGAAGCATAGAGAAGCCAACTTTGTGTGCCTGGTAATCAGCTTAGGGCAGAATATACTGATGCTTGCAAATTTGTGCTCATATAAATTGTCATATATATTGCCTTTCTTTTTACTATTTGCTGTATAAGCAAGGAAAACAAAAAAATGTCCATATTGGAAGTCCAGCTAATTATTAGTTTCCCGCTGAGAGAATCACACATATGGTATGGCCATAATGATTATCCTATTTTCCTATATATTTTTACAAGTAAGGTAATTAATTAATTTCTAACTTGAGAATTATATTTTTGCATTATTTTAAATAAAATCTGTTGTCTTTTAATGTTCTTAATTATCTTCACTCTCC
Organism: Talpa europaea; assembly: GCF_964194135.1. NCBI lineage: Eukaryota > Metazoa > Chordata > Mammalia > Eulipotyphla > Talpidae > Talpa > Talpa europaea. Next base: position 100,045,904 of record NC_140077.1, read on the forward strand.
TTTCTCTTTTACTTCAGTCTTTGTTTCATTTATACACAACCCAAAAACAATTCTGATGATCACAGGTAGTAGTTTTAATAATGTAAAGATAAAGACTATATAAAGAAAACACTTGTATATCTAACTTTAGTTTCAATGACCTCTAAATTTACTGCAAATTTATTCTGTAGTTACTTCCTAAGTAACAGCTTGGCTTTCTTCTGTGAACAACTATTAAAATACAGGATGGATGGATAGATAGATGGATAGGTATTTGATATGCTTGATTACAAGGTAGATATTCTTATTTGTTAAATTTGTTTCTTTCAAAAATACCGGATGGTCTCACTCATAGCAGGAATCTAGAAAACTTAAATAAGGGACCAGGAAAAAGAATAACTATAAGAAAGTAAAAATCAAAATCAACAAACAACTATGAACCAGAGACACTCTATGGGGGGGTGGGGGCAAGGAGGGGAGGGATTGGGGTCAAAATAAGGGGATTGCAATTGTATGGGGAATATAAAAATAAAATATAAAAAAATTGTTTATAAAAAGAGATGGGATGAGTTAATTCAGTGATTGCAGGGAAGAGTAGCCAACTCACATAAGGTTTGAGATGGAAATGTAAAGCAATGTAAAGAAACTCTAGATCATTAAAAGATTTTTTATTATTCCTATTGCTGGAGAGAAATAGCAAGGAGGATAATCAGAGTCCAGTAACATAGAGCCTTATGTTAATAAAATATTAAACCAGAGATGGTTTAGTATAATAATTCAGGGTTTGTCTAGTCATCAAAATGGATATTCTACTTATTGCTGTGAAATCAATGTTTTACTTAGTACATTGCATGTCACTTTCCTCATCTGTAGATTGAAATAATTATAGTTCTCCTCAAGGTTATTATGAAAAATTAAAAGTCAACATGTGCTATGTTAAAAACTGTGTTCAGCACATCACAAGTCTTCAATAAAATTAGCTAGTGTTATTTTTTCTTTTTGCCAATATTTTTGACAACAATCTCCTTATGTTAATGATATTGTGATGAAAGGCAAATAAGTAGGATTAGAGAGGACACATTTTTTACAGAAGGTATCCTAGCTTCTTATATTGAAAAATTTCTGAGCCAAAACTCCATTTCCATGACTCTTTACAACTAATGTTCTAGATGAGAAGTATATCACATCAATTAGATGCAAACGCTTGAGCAGAATGGAGACAGAGATCACTGCAGGGGAGAATGTGAAATAGATACACTGCATTCATTTATCTAATTACTGTTAGGTATGGGGGTCAGGAGCAGTTTAATAGTAAATGTGGAGGCAACATGGCGGCGAGGAGACGCTGCGAGTAAGATCTCCCATTAAAAAAAGTTAATAGGGAGGAAAAGCGGCAGGTCCCAGTGAGAACTGGGACACGGAAGATAAACGGACGACTCCAGCAAACTGCCCGAAGAAGAAAGTTGCCATAAAAGAGGACCAGAAGGGAGGGAAGCGCAGAACCCTGCTCCCCTCCCCCGCCCACAGAGGGCACTCTCCCACCGGCAGAGAGGAGGGAAACAACAAACCAAAATGGCCAACAAGAACAAACGACGCAGCAAGCGGGACTGTGAGTGGAAAGGAACTATTGCAGCAACCACACCCCGTGAACGGGAGCTGAGGCGAACCCTGCAGGATTCGCCGCAGCGGTGAGCGAAGGGCTCCAGGCGCCATTAGAGAAGAACAAAGACCCCGGGAGACGCGCACACAGCCCAGGCTGCCGGTAAGCTTGCGTGCTTGAAAAGCAAGTGCAGACCAGGATCGTGGCTGCCCAGGTCCCCGAGCCTGCGACCTAGGCTTGCGAGGAGACGACCTAGGCTTGCGGGGAGACACACGGAGGTCCTCACTAAGGTGAAGGTCCCTCCCTGAGTAAACAGGAACCAGGCGCCCAGGCACAGGAGCAGTGCAAAAGGCGCCATTCCCACGCCACTGAACTGGGCTACAGCCCGCGTCCTGGAACTGAGGGCTTTGAACTGAGACCCGGGGCACGAAAATTCGGGGCATGGGTTCTCCACGACGGTGGGGCACAAGGCAGACACAGCACCCCAAAGCTGTTGAGGTGTACCCTACCATTCCCGCTCTGTTCCTTGTCCCACGGGGTGGGGGGAGGCGAAAAACAGCCCCCCAAGGACAATAGGAGAGATCTCTGGCGCCACCTAGCGACCAGGAAAAAAAAAGTCACTAACACCCCATAGAACAGGATTTTTCTTAAGACTGCTTGAAAAGGGCAGAAGGCTTCTAGAGGACACAGTGGCCAGCTGGGAAGTTAGCCCACGCCAGGCCCCTTCCGACCAGCAGTCTGAGCCCACAGAGGGAGCAGGCACCCACGTCCGGGGCAGACCGGGTGCGCAGAAGAGTGTGCCTGAAACCGGAGGCGCAGGGACTGCATCCCACTTCGCCATTTGAGAACAGGGACATTTCTTCAGTAAAAACTGCCTAAAACCAGCAGAAAGCTCCCCCAGAAGACAGAGATGGCTCCTGGAAGAGCCAGAGGGGAGAGGAGAAGTTCACCCAAGATGCCAGTCAGTCCGAGCAACACAGTGTCCCAACGCATATGACAAATTAGAAAACAGACAGTAGGGAGTAGAAGAACCACACGCAACCTAACAACTCCTCAGGAAAGAAGCACACCAAAAAAAAAAACCACTCCCCAGATTGCAACGACAGCAACTTGGAAGAACTTCTGAGCCTTCCAGAAAGAGAATTTAAAATTGCCATGATTAAAAAAGTGATAGATCAGAAGAAGGAAATTGAGTCCCTAAAGAGGGAAAACAATGGTCAGAAGAATGAAATTGAGTCCCTAAAGAGGGAAGTAAAAGAAATGCAGGAGATCAAAGAATTAATGGAGGAACTAAAGAACTCCGGGAAAAGCAAGGAAAGCAGAATAGATGAAATGGAAGAACGAATAAGTTCTCTTGAAGACACAGAAATAAAAAGAACCAAAACAGAAAAGGAAAGAGAAGTACGAAGGAAAAAGAATGAAGAAAGATTCGGGAACTATCTGACTCCATGAGGAAAGGAAATATAAGAGTTATAGGAATTCCAGAAGGAGAGGAGAGAGATGTAGGAACAGAGAAAATATTCCAGGAGATAATTGAAGAGAACTTCCCAAATGTGAAGAAGGAGCTGAAAATTGATATACAAGAAGCAAGAAGAACACCAAACTTCCACAACGAAAGGAAAAACACAGCAAGACACATAATAGTAAAGCTCCCAAAATCCAGGACAAGGAAAAAATAATGAAGCTGACAAGAGGGAAGAAACAGATAACATTCAAAGGAAAACCAATCAGGCTGACATCAGACTTCTCTGAAGAAACACTACGGGCAAGGAGAGAGTGGAGCGACATAGTCAACAGACTCCAAGAAAACAGATGCCAACCAAGAATACTCTATCCCGCAAAGCTCTCTTTCCTCCATGAAGAAAGAATATGGACCTTCCCAGACAAAGAGAAACTCCGGAATTTCATTACGAATAAACCCCCACTCCAAAAAATACTACAAGGAATCCTAAAACCAGAACCTCAGAGGGACGAATAACAACGAAAGACGACCAAAAAAAAAAAAAAGTTATTAAAAGAATAAATAAAATCAAAGGAAAGACAAACATAATGGCAAATACAGATGCTAACATATCAATATTAACTCTAAATGTAAATGGATTAAACTCTTCAATAAAAAGACACAGAGTTGCAGCCTGGATTAAGAAACAAAATCCAACCTTTTGCTGTCTCCAGGAAACACATTTAGCTACAAAAGATAAAATCAGGCTCAAAGTCAAAGGAAGGAAAACAATCCTACAAGCAAATGGGCCAAAAAAGAAAGCAGGAACAGCTATACTTATATCAGATAAAACAGACTTCAAACTCAAAAAAATAAAAAGAGACCCCAATGGTCACTACATTATGATTAAGGGGACAATACTTCAAGAAGAAATAACACTCATTAACATATACTCACCAAACGAAAGAGCACCAAAATATATCAGACAACTGTTGTCCTCTCTGAAAACAGACATCAGAGAAAACACATACGTAGTGGGAGACTTCAACACACCACTATCAACAATGGATAGATCAACAACACAAAAAATAAGTAAAGAAACTAAAGCTCTAAATAAGGACCTAGAGCATTTGGGCTTAACAGACATCTATAGAACACTAAACCCAAAAAAAACGGAGTACACATTTTTCTCAAGCGCACATGGATCATTCTCCAGGATCGATCACATACTGGGGCACAAGACAAACATCAACAGATACACCAAGATTGAAATCATACCAACCATCTTTTCTGACCACGAAGGCATCAAACTAGAAATAAATCATAAAAAGAAGGCAAGGAACTATCCTACCTCATGGAGATTAAAAGCCACACTACTGGAAAACCACTGGACTAACAAGGAGATCAAAGAAGAAATTAAAAAATTCTTTGAATTGAATGACAAGGAGGACGCCAATATCCTAAATGTATGGGATGCAGCAAAAGCAGTAATAAGAGGAAAATATATAGCAATAGAAGCTCACATCAAAAAACAAGAAAGAACTCAAAGAAACAACCTAATCTCGAAGCTCAAAGATCTAGAAAAAGAACAACAAAAAAATCCCAAAACCAGTAGAAGAAAAGAAATAATAAAAACCAAAGCAGAAATAAATGAAATTGAAACTAAAAAAACAATCCAAAAGATCAATGAAACCAAGAGCTGGTTCTTTGAAAAAATCAATAAAATAGACAAACCCCTAGCCAGGCTCACAAAGGAAAAAAGGGAGAAAGCACAAATACACAGGATCATAAATGAAAGAGGAGAAATCACAACGGACACAGCAGAAATCAAAAGAATAATCAGTAACTACTATGAACAGTTATATGGAAACAAGTTTAACAATCTAGAGGAGATGGACAAATTCCTACAACTCTACAATCACCCAAAGCTAGATCAAGAAGAAATAGAACACCTAAACAGACCAATTACAAGCAGCGAAATTGAAATGGTAATCAAAAACCTCCCCAAAAACAAAAGCCCAGGACCTGATGGATTTACAAATGAATTCTACCAAACATTCAGAGACGAATTAGTGCCTATCCTTCACAAACTCTTCCAAAAAATTGAGAAGGAAGGGACAATACCAAATATGTTCTATGAAGCCAATATTACACTAATACCAAAACCGAATAAGGACAACACAAAAAAGGAAAACTATAGGCCAATCTCCCTAATGAACACTGATGCAAAAATCCTCAATAAAATTTTAGCTATCAGAATCCAACAATGTATCCATAAGATAATTCACCACGACCAAGTTGGATTCATTCCAGGGGCACAAGGATGGTTTAACATCTGAAAATCAATCAACGTTATCCAACACATCAACAAAAAGAAATATAAAAACCATATAATAATATCAATAGATGCTGAGAAAGCTTTCAACAAAGTGCAACACCTATTCATGATAAAAGCCCTTGAAATTCTTGGGATACAAGGAACATACCTCAACATCATAAAGGCCATCTATGACAAGCCAACAGCCAGTATCATTCTCAATGGTGAAAAGCTGAAAGCAATTCCATTAAGATCTGGAACAAGACAAGGATGTCCACTCTCACCACTGCTTTTCAATATATTACTGGAAGTCCTAGCCAGAGCAATACGACAAGAGAAAGACATCCAAGGAATCCAAATAGGAAAAGAAGAAGTCAAACTATCACTATTTGCAGATGATATGATAATATACATAGAGAACCCCAAAATCTCCACAGAAAAACTAATTCAACTCATCAATCAATTCAGTAAAGTGGCAGGATACAAAATCAACACGCAAAAGTCAGTAGCCTTCCTATACACAAACAATAAATCTGAAGAAGAAGAAATCAAAAAAACCACCCCTTTTATTATCGAAACAAAAAAAATCAAATATTTGGGAATAAATCTAACAAAAGAGGTAAAGGACCTATACAAAGAAAACTATAAAACACTGTTAAAAGAAATAGAAGAAGACACAAAGAAATGGAAAGACATCCCCTGCTCAGGGATTGGAAGAATAAACATTATTAAAATGGCCATCCTACCAAAAGCAATATACAGATTCAATGCTATTCCAATCAAAATCTCAATGGCATTCTTCAAAGAAATAGAACAATTATTGATGAAATTCACATGGAATCACCAAAAACCCCGAATAGCCAAAGCTCTACTGAAAAAAAAAGAAGGAAATGGAGGCATCACACTCCCAGACTTCAAACTATACTACAAAGCCATAATCATCAAAACTGCATGGTATTGGAACAAGAACAGATATACAGACCAATGGAATCGAATAGAAAATCCAGAAATAAACCCACAGATTTATGGTCAACTAATCTTTGACAAAGGAGCAAAGACTATGCATTGGAGCAAAGAAAGTTTGTTCAATAAATGGTGCTGGGAAAACTGGGTCGCTACATGCAAAAGAATGAAGCTTGACCACTACCTCACACCATACACAAAAATCAACTCAAAATGGATTAAAGAACTAGACATAAGACCTGAAACCATAAAATACATAGAAGGAAATATAGGCGAAACACTACGGGATTTGCACATCAAAGACATATTTACAGACACATCACCCAAAGCAGTGATGGTGAAGACAAAGATAAACAGCTGGGACTACATCAAATTAAAGAGCTTCTGCACAGCAAAAGAGACAATAACAAAAACAAAGAGAAACCCCACCAACTGGGAGAACATTTTTGCACCCAACACTAATGATAAAGGACTGATCACAAAAATCTGCAAAGAGCTGATGAGACTCAGCAACAACAAAGAAAATAATCCAGTCAAAAAATGGGCAGAAGAGCTAAAAAGAAACTTCTCTGAAGAGGAAATGCAAATGGCCAACAGACATATGAAAAAATGTTCACCATCACTTGTCATCAGGGAAATGCAAATCAAAACTACCATGAGATACCATCTCACACCAGTGAGAATGGCACATATTAAAAAAACTAGCAACAACAAATGTTGGCGAGGGTGTGGAGAAAAAGGAACTCTTCTGCACTGTTGGTGGGAGTGCAAACTGGTCCAACCACTATGGAGAGCTGTGTGGAGATTTCTGGACCTACTAAATATAGAGCTTCCATATGATCCAGCAATTCCACTCCTAGGTATTTACCCAAAGGACACAGAAACATCAATTCCAAAGAGCACCTGCACCCCTATGTTTATAGCAGCACTGTTTACAATAGCTAAGCTTTGGAAACAGCCCAAATGCCCAAAAATAGATGACTGGATCAAGAAGATGTGGTACATATATACCATGGAATATTACTCAGCATTCAAAAAAGATAAACACATGCAATTTGCAACAACATGGATGGCGCTGGAAGGTATCATGCTCAGCGAAATAAGCCAGAAAGAAAAAGAAAAATACCGGATGGTCTCACTCATAGCAGGAATCTAGAAAACTTAAATAAGGGACCAGGAAAATGAATATAAGAAAGTGAAAATCAAAATCAACAAAAAACTATGAACCAGAGACACTTTTTGGGGGCTGGGGGGTGGGAGGGGAAGGATTGGGGTCAGAATGGGGCGTTTGCAATTGTACGGGGGAATATAAAAATAAAATTTAATATTAAAAAAATAGTAAATGTTACAGAAATAGCAACAGTGACTGAAGTACTATTAACCCTTCCTTTACAGAAACATGTCTGTGCAATTGAAGTAAATCACACTGATATAGTACCATATGATTTTCTATATATCTATCTGCTTGTATAAAATCACTACCTCTATTTTTGCCAGAAGTACCTAGAATAGTTTCTGATATCTGTATCAATCCTGAATGATAGTGCACTTGAGATCATCAGTAATTGTAGCACGTATGCACCAGAAACAGAAGGCCATGGTCACTGTAATGAATAGCAAGGTCAACCTCATAATCAATGGTTTGAACTGTAGGTTCTTTGGCAATGTGATCATGGTGCTCTAAACTAGATGAGCAATCTAAAAATCCTATTCAACCTGTGACATAAAAAAGATGATGGATGATAGACAATAGATAAATTGAACGATAGATAGATAGATAGATAGATACCCCAGATCTGTAAAAAGTGACCTAAGTCATTACAGGGAAGAGTCAGGATTTTTTACCTAATTTCCAGATCTGAGTCAATTCGCAGACAGAGTCCTTTTGCATGGAGAAGGAACAAAATTCCTTTGAGGAAGAATGTACTGATATTGTCACAATTGTAGCTTGTGTGAGCTGTGACCACTTTTTAAGGTGAATATGCATTATAGAGAAAAGGAAATATATTTATTTTAGGGAGCTGTTATTTCATGAACTTTGAGTTGATATGAATTTCTGGCATCACCGAAAAATCACTGTGATTTATCACCCACATGGAAATCTGCATAAGACAGAGGATGACTTGAGTGTTTGTTGCAAAGGTCTAGACACTGGTGAGACAACTTATGCACACCTCATTCCTACATGGAAATGTGAATTAACCACAATTGGAACCTGGAAAAATATCCACGTGAATTGCTTGTGATAGTCAGCTTAGATGAAGCACTTTCTTTTTTTATGAAATAATAAGAAATATACAACAGCTGAACTATCATGAAATTCAAAAATTACATCACTATTAAGGCCTTAAAATATAGAAGATTGATGACTCATATCATTTCCCTCATTTTATATCTTATGTGCCTTATGGAGAAGATGTGTCAATCTTGGAAATACAAGTGGATTATTATAAATATAACCTATATTAACTCTGATTGCAGAGAGTTTCCTAATGTAATCTCTTTACTTGACCAATTTAACATAGACCCTGCATTCTGTATAAAATGTTCAGACTAAATTTATTTTCTATCCAGACACCCATGAATACTACGATTAACTAGTTTTCATATGACAGTAGCAACACTACTTCTTTCTGGTTTACTTCAACTTTCTGTCATAATCTAGTCTATAGAATCACTGGGCACCTCCTACTTTAGGGGCATCACCTAGATCCATACCTGAGACAATGGAAGTAGCAAGTACCACAGATGACCTGGTAATATGTGTGCATGCATGTGCACACAAGGTAATGGGGAAAATAAAATACAAAATTTCGGACATGTCAAAATACTGTCTCTGAAATGGAATAGCAATTGCTGAATTGTTGCACACCCTACTCTAAGAATCGATTGACCTTTTTGGATTTTAGTGGTAATAAACATCACAGTTGACAAGTGTCTCTTTTACAATTTTTGAATAGGGTTCAGGACAAGAGCAGATTTTTTTAGCTGTTCCAGGCTACTGTGCAATCTCTAACATTTGAACCATACAATCTGACAAATCCTGAGCCTTCTCTCCAGTATCCCTATTATCTTATATAAGGCATATATTTCCACAAAATTTATAGTTCAGTTTTTTTTTTAACTCAAGATGTCCATATGGGATTAGAAAAGGAATAAACATCAGTAATAACAGATGGATATGATGACTATAGTGGAAACAGGACAAAGCTCCACACGACTAGTGCCCCAGAATTCAAACATGCAATAGAGTTAATTAAGGGATATTGATCACAGAAAAACTATTAAAATACACATGATTTCCAAAAATTTCCTGAACATTATTATTCTTCAGAAAGAGATGCTAATGTATTATAACCAGAGAGAATTATAACCAGAGAGAATTATAACGCATTATAACCAGAATTTCATTAAATAGTGATGTCTCCTTCATATTGCTCTATATTTATAAGAACAAAGGGCAGGGAATATTTACTTGATGGTCTTCAGGACACTTCTCCCTAAAGCATGTGAGAAGCCAAGATTTAAGTGAAAATGTTTTTCGGAGGGGGTAGAAGGAAGCACTTATAGAGAAGGTAATTAATGAAGGGTGTATTTTTGGGGTAGCTTTCAACTATTAAGATTGACCAGTAGGTTCTATCAGCTATTGGTTGAGGGACTCCTGGGGCTATTAACTCCTTGGCAAGACTAGCCAGCCTCATGGGCAGGCCGAGCCTGGTATCAAGGCTTTTTAGCAATAATGAACAGCTGTTTACAAAACATAACAATTGTATTGATCTGTACAAAGTACCATATAACAAGGCAATGAAATGGGAATACCAATAGGATTTTCTATACTCTTGGATCCAGTCACTTGTCTTAGTTACCAATTGGTCACAGTGATATCTACTCACAACTTCTGAAAAGTAACTGCAAGAGAAATATTAAAAATTAAAGAGCCACAACACTATAGTTGTTTATCATCTCTTTCTTATTCTTGAAATACATAATTCCACTAAAGACAAATTCTTGAACCTTCCATGGTAAAAGAGGTCAGCTGAATGACTATTCTTACTCTGAGGTGAATAGTTGACTTCTTGGAGAGATGATAATATAATGAGGACTCAGGTTTGGTCTCTATTGGTGATTTTAACCCTCGAAGTATTCCATTAGCTTAGATGAGAAGAACCTCAAACTATTGGGCACATGCACATGCACCATGCCTGACACCACACCCATGACAACTCTGCTCACAGGCTCACAGGACTGTTAGGCAGTAGTGACCAGCAATGGAGAGATACTGAAGATCAGAATACATACTGTATAAAGTATCAGTATAAATACTTCAGAAATACCAAAGATCAGTATCTCCTCCACAGAAGGTGCTGCAGGATGTAAGACAAAAATGCATATACCTGTGATGATTCCCAGAGAACCATTTACAAGTCTTTTTCTAAGATTTTCTTGCCAATGATACATATTTTTGTTCCTTCTCTATTTTTTTAATATTTTATTTTATATAATTCATACATCTTTTTCATCTTTGCACAATGTATGCATTTTCATTATGGTTATATTCCCCACACAATTGCACCCCCCTTATTTTGACTCTAGTCCTTCCTCTCCCCGCCTCTTTTTCCTCCCCTCCCCCGTAGTGTGTCTCTGGTTTATAGTTGCTTGTTGATTTTGATTTTTACTTTGTATTGATTAGTCTTTTTCCTGGTCTCTTATTTAGGTTTCCTAAATCCCTGCTATAAGTGAGACCATCCAGTATTTTTTCTTTTTCTTAAATGACACAATGACATATTAATACTGCTTCATTGAGGCAAGTTAAATCAATCAAGGCATTCACATCTGCTTTTGAGTCTATATCCAACCTTTAACCACTTCTTCCTCTACACCAAGAGGATGGCTAGGGGTATTGATTGAACATTTGTGTATTATATTATCCTACACATTGCCTTTCAGTGTGGGATTGTCATTGGAAGCATCCCCTTTTCATCTTATAATAAATGTATGGTGATGACTCAGTCTTGGTCTAATTATTTACCTGGTGGAAAAGAAACACTATTATATCATAAGTGTGAGCTAAGAAAGAAGTACTGATGCAAGAAAGGCAGTTAACATGGAAATCTGTGATATGTGATCATACATCCATGATTTGTACTAACTGAAGTAACTAAGAAGTTAACTTGCAAAAGTAGGTATTTTGACTTATCATGCCACTGACACAAATACAGTCTCATTTCTGAAGTCCATCTGTCCTTTTATCATATAACTTTTTTCAAAATAGTATAAAGAATATTTTAAAAGAGATAAAACACTATTTACAAATCATTTCCAAATAGATTCTTAAACTATTTCCAAATTATTTCTGAAGCACTGAAATTAAGTCCCAACTCATTAAGAAGCCCTTCAATATGCTACCTCATTTGATTCCTGACTAACTCATTTCTCACATAATTTCCTCCCAATAGCCACTGTCCAAAATCATAGATTTGTTTGTAATATTTGAGGGGAAGATATGTACATTGCTGTGTTCCAAAACCCCTAGTTGATTGCTAAAACTGCAAAAAGCAATTAACACTAATATATACTAACACTAATTAAAACTGATTAACTGTACACACATACCCATTACATATATACCCTTTGATAAGTTTTCTTCCCTATACATACATACCCTTGATAAGGTTTAATTAATACATTAGGTAGAGTAAAATATTAGCAGAAATAATTAATAATAAAGTAGAACAATTACAATACCTTATATACCTTAATAAAAGTTATGTGAATGTGGTCTCTCAAAATATCTACTATATATATGTACCATTTCAGACTGCAATTCACTAGGAGGAACTGAATCTGTAAAAATGGGGCAACCACTGCTCATTTTGTTGATTGGATTAACAATTTGCTTGAAAGTTTGCCAACTTTCAAGATAGATAGTTCTGTAAATTTTGGAAGATATTTCATGACTAATGGCACTAAGATGATTTTGGAAATGTATTGATAATATGGTGATATTAGAAATACTTTCAGACGTGGGGAGACTATTATTGTATGAATTTTATTGTGCTGGATTTGTAAATTTCTGAGTATAACTGTTTCTTCATACTTAAAATCTCAGATATTTAATATACTTGTCTAAATAGAGGACTATTTTGATTCATGAATTCCTTAACTTTTCAATAGAGCAATGATGTATGATGTTATATCACCTACAGTAATATGCACTAATTAAAATGGCTAATACATAAAACATAAACTATACATATTGACTATTAAACTGTGAGAACTTAGAAAATGGCTAAGTTAGAACTCTTAGGTCAGAGTTAACTATTTACTATGTGGTCCATCTGATACATTTATAAATGAAGAAACACTATAATTTTTGTGTAATCAATTTAAAAAGTGTATGATTATTCATTTTATATTTTAGGACTGAAATTATTTTAAAACAACATTTGGAGGCCTATAAATTCATGTAATGCTGAATCTTGAGAAAAAGAAATAAAACACAAAAAATGAATTTGCTGAACTAAGAAAGTAATTTGTTCCTTTTTGATATCTTGGAAAACTTAAGAGAGATGGGATAATTATGAAGGATTCTCAAAAACCATTTCAAAAATATTATTGAATTAACATATGTGACATTAATATTTCAGTGATTCATTGCATAATGATAGCAAATTATACTAGAATGTAATGAAAATAATGTCTTATAAGATAAAGAAATGCTTCTTTTTAGCAGAGTGTCCAGATGTTTTTTTGGACAGATCTAGCACTTCTATGAGGAGGGGTGGTGGATAAAAGATGTTTCATCATATAAATTAGTGAAGAATTCTTTTCGGCAATATCATAACAGATGTGGATTTGAGTTGTGATGGTAGCTACCAGCTGTGCTGCTCCCTAACCCACCAGAAATCACACACATGTGACATTTATTGATAATATGAAGTGAAAAGAACTGACAAAAAGATCTCGTTTAGATAGGTATTCTTTGGAACATCTCTGCTAAAGTGCAATTTTTAAAGTAAAAAAAGTAAAGATTTTGACTTATGTATAAACTCAAGCTTACATCTATTTTAATAACATCACGTTTCTGTCTAATAATCATTTTTTCCTGTTTTACATTCCATGTATAAAGGTTTATTTATTTATTTTTTTTGAGATGACTGACTTAAACCATTATTTGGCATATTAAAAATATGCTTTTTGAATTTCTTCATACATCTTCCAGAAAGGGGTAGCGTAGACATCTAACTTTTGTTCTTGGTAAACATTGGCAGAAATATGTCTATTTTATGAGTCATTTTAAATTGAAATTTTAAATGTTTGCTTCTATGTTTACCTTGCTCTTAAGAGTTTATACGCTTTGCATTTTAAACATTCTGTACTTTTAATTTCAATAGTCTCATTAATTTTTAATCTTTTCTAAAATGAGCATTTAAAATAATAAATTTACTTGCAACTATTCAATATTTCTTTCTGAATATTTTCAAGTCATGCATACAATGGCTAATGTGTCAACTTCATTGGACCATGGTGTGAACAGATTTTGGTTAAATGTGGTTCTAAGTGTGTCTGTAAGAATGTTTCTGGATAGAGATTAATATTTGAATTGATAGACTGAAAAAGTAAATTATCTGCTTGAAGAGAGTGGATGTCATTTAATCTCTTAACTGTTGATGGTCTGACTACTACAAAAAATTGAGCAAGAGAGAATTTGGTCTCTCTACCTGTTGGTGTTCAAATTGGGACATTGCTCTTCTCCTGCCTTTGGATGAGAATAGAACTTATACCATAGGCTCTCCTGGTTCTCAGTCATTTGTACTGACATTCTTGGGGCTTCCCAGCATCCATAATTACCTTAGCAAATCACTGATACAAAATTGTATATATATATATATATATATATATATATATATATATATAACTATATATATAAATTAAGCTCTAATATATAGCAGAATATTTACATTTGTATATGTTATTAGTGCGTGCATATATGTGTATATTAGTACATATATTTGTGTGTATATATGCATATATGTGTGTACGTCTGTGTGTGTGTGTGTCTATACCAAACTATTGGTTTTGTTATCACTGTAGGATCCTAATACAATCCATTATGCTTTTTTCTTTGACTTGTGGCTTTTTTACAAGCATGGATTTAGAATGCCAAATATATGTGTATTCTAATTAATAATTTATTTTACTAATTGCAAATTTATTTTCATGTACTCAAAATACATGACATGCATATTATCATTTAAACAACTTTTAATATATTCTGACAAGGAACAACATTAGAACATTTCTCATGTGTTTGAGAAGGATATCTAACCTCAAATTTTGCAGTTGGATGGATGGATGAATGGTTGAATGGATAAATAGATGGCTTAGTCATCAAAGTTTAATAATTGCATTTTTCAAAGTAACAACATATTTATAAGCTTTCCTTTTATGAGATGCCTATAATTGCAAACTGTTTTCAATTTCTCATTGTAGGTGTAGAGTTTTCACCTTTTCCCTCTGGCTTTGCATGGTACAAAAGACATAATTTTTGCATCTTCCTGGTAAATCATAACTTCTATCACTCTATACTTAATAATGTGCTTGTCATAAGCCATAGTCTATATGATATAATTAAACTACATAAAATTTCTTTTAGTTAGCAATTGCCTGGTGTTTTTTAAATCCCTTTAGATGTTTCTAAGTTTTCATATTTTGGGCTTTTTTCTTATTCAGAGCATATTGCTATATTTCTGAAATTAATTCTGACACTTCTTTTTTAAATAGTATGTTTGCATTTTCCCTGGTTGTGTACAGGCTGGGACTTAAGTTTAACATCTGACATTCTGAATATTTTTATCCTGCATATTTTTTTCTTGACTTTAAATCTTAATTTAAAATATTTATTTTCTGATTCAATTTTCCCTGTACTCATATATAAGTTGTTGCTCCATATTCTTTACCTGAATATCCTTAAGATCTTATCAAGCGTGATTTATTGTAGTCTATATTTAACCTGTGTTTAAAAAGAAATAATAGCCCTAAAATGAAATCCTTTATGCCAAGTCCTACCAAAACTAAATACCTCACCTAGCTGCAGATTCAGTCTCTCCCAGAAGTAGAATTTATAACCATTCTATCTGGAATTTCCAAATCAGTAATAATAAGGTTATCTGAATTTTTTTTAAAAGAATTTATTTATTTATTTATACAAGCACTGGGTACAGTCAGAAGCACAGGAGGGTGAGAGAATTCACCAGAGCCAGAGCGGGGAGCAGAACAGGCAGAAGGACCGAAGTACACTGCTGAGGGGAGCAGCGGGTGGCAGGAGAGGTCTGCGCGCCATGTGGGACCCTCCTCCAGTGGCCGGGAGCAGCCGGGGATCGAACCGGCACACTGTAGAGGCTGCGGGCAGCTTCACAACCCAGTGCTCAACCGCTGCGCCACAGGGGAGGCCCGGTTATCTGAATTTTAAGACTCCTTTGCCTCTAGCTAAGGGTATGTTCCTTTGCATAAAATGATATGTCTTTTCTTTCCCACCCACATTCTGATTATAAAGAACCTCCCATTTCTTACAGCTCCTCACAGAGCCATTCCACTGCTAGATGGGCTATTGTTTAATAATATGACTCCATCATACTATCCGAATATTGCAACCACATATATTGGATTGAAGGAGTATTGGCATCTCCAAGAAGTGATTTATTTTTAAATAATGGCAATGGGGGATCTTTTAAATAATATTTGAATCAAAGATAGTTTGTGTTTTCTTCAAAAAGTTATTAATATACTCCTAACAGTAATCTTAAATAAAAATATATAAAAACATATCTTAAAATTTTTGTTTTGACATTGCTCTCTAATTTATAGACCTGTCTCCATGTTACAATGTAATTTCCTTAAATATTTATCATTTGTGGGTCCAGGTACTAGTAACGTGCATGGTACCTAGTATAAGTTTAATAAAGCACGGGAGGGTGAGAGAATTCACCAGAGCCAGAGCAGGGAGCAGAACAGGCAGACAAATGAAGTACACTGCTGAGAGGAGCAGCGGGCGGCAGGAGATGTCTGCGCGCGCCATGTGGGATCCTCGCCCAGAGGCCAGGGATAGATCAGGCGCTGCAGAGGCTGCGGGAAGCTTCCCAACCCAGCGCTCAACCACTGCGCCACCGGGGAGGCCCTGTTTGTAATTTATATATCAACACTGTAAATGAAATTACCACTTAAATTGATACAGAAAAGCTGACTATGCCTGGAAATATTACAGAAGATCTTACTGTCAAACAACACATCACACCAAAACTAGGAAAGTGACAGCAGAAGCAGTGGGACAGACATTAATTAACTATGTGGGTAAGCTTTTCCTGAGTGCCCTACTGAGGCTGAATGTCTATTTAGTAATAAATTCTCACACAAATGCAATATGTATTGATGTTTTAAATATATAATTAGATTGATTAATCTATGTGGGTTGCATGGCCTTAAGGAAAAATATTTCAGCAGAGACTGATAGCTAACAATCCAAATGAGTTTTCTATTATTTATAGGTCTAGAGTCAGACTCCATGTGAATGGAAGTAAGTGCCACCTCTCACCTGGCCTTTGGGAACCTCTCTGTTACCAGCTCTTTCTATTTCCAGATAGTGGGATTAATTCTACCCTTAGCAATATTTTCAAAGTCATGTGTCGAAGATTTTGGATCAGCCCCATGGATTGCATTCCTGAATCCTGACATAAAAAACCTTTCCATTCTTCTCCCCAAGACATGAGCCACAAGTAAATGTACTGGTTTTGTGCCATTTTCAATTTTAGGGGCCTGGTTTTCAGCCCAATCTACCTTAATTTCTATTCCTGAGCACAGTGGTATCAACTAAACTTTGGCATTGCCAACTTGTTGTAACATTCTGAATTAAACTTATTCCTATTTGGGCACATTGACCCACCCAGTAAAGTCACCTTTCTGGGCATTTTTCTACACTATAAATGAACAACACATAAACATTTATACATTCAAATATTCCATAGAGAAATCATTTTAATAAAGAGAATTTATACAGAAAGCACAGCAGAGATGAAGAAAAAAACTTTTGTCCTTTTTTGCATCATACTCTTCATACTCAGAATAAACCAGAAAACTCTATGCTATTACTTCTCCCAGAACTGAATTGACATATAGGAGGAGTACCTACATAAAAATGAAAACACATAGTCATTGTGCTCATTTTCTTTTAAACATGTACTTCAGAAGAAATATATGTTCTACATTAGAACTTACTGCAGGATTTAAATGAATTGATAATTTGGTTAAATTCTCAAGCAAACTACTCTTGCTCCAGCTGAGGAATAAAAAAGCAGTTTGTCTGTAGTACTTTCCAAACCCTCACATAATAAAAATGTGTCAAAAACTCAAAAGGTAGAAAATGGTGGCTGTAACAATAGGCATTGTCACTAAACAGTTTTGATACATCGGTATAACTGTGTCCCCTGTGGGGCAGCCGCAAGACAGTCAGCAGGAAATTGTATCATTATTGAGATCTAATGGATATGGTCATTAGAGGCAGCAGAGGACTCATGCTCTGTGGAGGAGCTGTCCTAGGTGTTCTCAGCAGTTTTCATTCTCACTTTTTAAAGAGGAACATGCAAAATGACATGTGTACACCTCGTCAACTTGTCCACAGGGGCTTCATTAAAAGCATTTACTATGAAAAATGTTGATAATAGTCTTCTGTTGGAAAAGGTAGCTAAAAGCTGTCAAATTCTGGTCTTTTGCAGTGCATAATGAGCTGCTGCCATTGCTATATTGTCCTGACTCAAGCTGCATTTTAAACGGTTCTTTAGGAATAAACGTCTCCATTTGTCAAATTTTATGTAATTGGGAAATTTTGTTTGGAATGTTTATCATGTCTCTCACCTAAGCTCTGTAAAGTTGCCTATCCTGAACACATCCCCTGATAAGAAGAGAAAGACGACACAAAAGAAGACAAAGATAATCTTCCCAAAATACACCAAACTCTCAGCTGTGGTTCTCATTTAAAGTTAGTGATTTGCTCCATATGTCCTGCTTCCTATTGCTATAGAGTTTGGGTTTAAATTGTTCACTTTTCTTTGAAATTACAAGTCTCTTTATGCTTTTATTGTACTTATTCTGATATATTCAAAACGAACATCCCATTCCCTCACAAACAAAATGCTTTTCCCCCCTTTAAAATGGAAATAAAAACATCCTAGTTTAATTCTTAGACGATGGCAGTTGGCATGTACTTAAGATGGAATAGGTAGTTTGAAACTATTTAGATGCCTTGGTCCTTGACGTACATCTTAGTTAAAGTACAAAGCAGTTTTAAAAATATGTATTACTATGCCTTTTCCTCTAAGAACCAAATTGCGGACTTTCAGTGCTGAAGCACAGACAGGAATTATTTTTTTAAACTGTAAATACTCTTTCTATTTCCTGATCTTTTCTTGATCACTCTCTCAAAACAGAACTTATTTACTTTCACTGGATTTTCCTGGTGATGTCTGTTCAGAGCTCAATCATCCTTTACAGTTTCTTATTCTAATTTTATTTGTCCCCACAGGAACTGACAATGCATTGGTCCTGCCACCAGTTTTCTGGTTCTCCTACCTTCCTATTCTCACGTTTCTTTACTTCCAGATAGAACTATGGCTTATCATTATTATCACTCCCTTGAAACATCCTCAGCAGACTATATAATCTATACCGCCCGTAAAACTGCCTGGAGAATCCCTACCTGGGAATCTTCCATCAATTCTGTGTTTGAAGAAAATTATTCTACCTTGTTGACTGGACTCATTTTAAATCATGATCACTAACCTCAGATGAGTCTTTAATGTGGCTCTGAGTCCTTCTACCTTCCCCTAATCCAACTTGCCCACTTTTTTCAAGAAGTGTTTTATACCATCTTCTCTTTCCTCAAAATGCTACACCACCCAACCCTTTCTTATCTATTTTTTTCCCATTTCCCTTAGAAAATAGAGATAATCACAGGAAAAAAAATCTAGATATACCTGGCATCCCATTTTTAATGCACACATCTCTGTTCATACACCCTCTCCTTTCTCCTATTAATAAGAATGGTTGGTTCCACTTCTTCATTAGCTCCCATCTGCCTCTTTACTCATTGTTCCAGGAATTATCTCCTCTCTCATTGTTTTATTTTTTGTTCTTTGCTCATTGCTCATTTTATAATATATCCATAAAAAGCATCTTTTCAGATCATAGCGATCCCTACTTATTTACCACATTACAGCATGTTTTCTTTTAATTATTTTATTTTATATAATTCTTATATCATTTTTCATTTTTGCACAATGTATGCATTTTCATTTTGGTTATATTCTGCATATAATTCCCACCCCTCTTATTCTGACCCTAATCCCTCTTATCAGTCTTTCCTGGACTAATTTTTCACTTTTATTACACAACAAAATATTTTCATTTGTATTCGCTTTGCCTAATTCAGTGGGTAATTTTATATTCACATTTTGTTTAATCTATCAGTTTCACTCAACTTGACAGGCTTTAAATACCATCTCTTTGTGGACAATTAACAAATACATCTAGTTGGCCTATCTCCCCAGAATTCTAGACTCTTCACAGCCACATCTCTACTCAAATGCATGAAATTTTACTCTTGATTTACTCCTTCCATAATTTTCTCCATTTACTTAAATGCAAACAATCTTTCCAATTACCCAGTCAAAACAGATATTTCTTTTTATAATTCCTATTGAAACTATATTTTCTTTACATTAAAAATCATTCACAAGCTATTCTCTTTGCACAGCATCCACCAATTACATCGTGATTTCTTTTCCCTTCCTGAATTATTGCTATAACCTCCCAAGTGGTATTCCCCACTTTTACCTTTGTCTTCTATTTTTTTTAAGATTTATTTATTTATGCATATAAGAGTTGGGGTACAGGCCAGAGATGTGGCGGGTGAGAGGATTCACCAGAGACAGAGTGGGGAACACAGAACAGGCAGACTGACTGAAGTACATTGCTAAGGGGAGCAATGGGTGAGTCAGGAGAGGTCTGCTGTGCCATGTAGGTTGCTCCCTGGCTGGCCAGGGATCGAACTCATGCTGCACAGGCTACAAATTGCTTCATAGTGTGGTGCTTAACCCCTTGAGCCACCAGGAAGGTCCTCCTATATATATTTTTTAATAAAGAGATCAGAGGAATTTATTTAAGACAAAGCATTATATACCTCATCATTGTTACTGTTCTGACTTCATAAGTTATTTCACTCAGCTTTGTTCACTGCTCTCTCAATACACATCTCCTTTCTGTCCTTAAGCCACATTAGCTCCCGCACCTCTATTTTTACAGTTGTCTCCAATCCTCCTTGCACTGCTCTCTTTCTCTCTCTCAATCTCCACTTCTGGAGGCTAATTGTTATATCTTATTCTTGGATATATGAATAACTCATTTGAATCTATTAGTATTTAGTAATACTAGAAAATACATAGCTTTCAGATAAGAGAGACCCAACCCTTATCTCTTTGTACCTTCTGGTTTTGTTTTGTTTTTTTCTAGTTTCTTTAATAGATGTTCTTCCTTGGTGCAGTTCTAAACTAGGACTTTGACTTTCATCCACAGAATTATGAAATCTATTTAATAAATTTGTTTATGACATGTGTCTGTGTCGTGTCCCAGGTTTTTCAGGGGAAAAAAAGGACCAAAAAGATGTAAGTATGTATGTGTATATATAAGGAAATTTATTTTAAGTTATTGGCTCATATGATTATGGGCATTGGCATTCCAAAATTCCTAAGGCAGGCTGGTCCAGGATGGGAAAAGAAATTCAAAGAATTACAGTTTCAGTTTTGATTTGAAAGCTGTTGGGAGCCCAGCAGTCTGAAAACTGACAAGATTTCTGTTGTATTTTTGAGGTAAAATTCCATCTTATAGATACTAATCACAAATATAGAATACCTTCACAAAAATATCTAGAATACTATTTAACCTTACAAATGGTACCACAATGAAAAAATACATAAAAATTCATTTATAATTAATCAAAAAGTAATATAGGACATGGTATATGTATTACTATGTCTGCTTTGAACATTCATTTTGTAAAGAAAAATTTAAAAAAGATACACATTAAAAAATCAATTTGAATTATCAATTATCAAAGGAGTAAAAAAAAAGGTGGAACAGTATAACATTTGGTGACAAAGGTGTGACAGTATAAAACTTGGAAAACAAAAGATTTTTTATGGTATAAAATCAATTGATTATCTACACCAAAATAATAAACAAACAAACTTAAGTTGATCACCAATGTGTGTTATTCACAATTGTAATTGTAATTATAAATTATAATTCACATGTAGATATAGATATAAAGGTAGAATAATAAATTTTCTAGTTTACTCAGGATAATATTTTTATGAGTTTAAGGTTGGAAAAGCACTTCCCATAAAGGAAAAAATTAACCAGTTAGACTATACAACTATTAAGAATTTCTATTCATTAGAAGATATATGTAAGGCAAGAACAGATAATGCTCAGACTCTGAGACTATAATTCAACACATTGCAACAAAGGGTTCCTGTTTAGCATATCAACATCTTCTCTAAAACAATAAGAAAGTGAACCCAATAAAGACTTGAACAAGAATCTCACAGTAGAATATCCACAAGGCTAAAACCAAAAATGTGTTCAAACTCATTAGTCACTGGAGAGATGCAAATGAATATTTGAACCTCCAGCATTGCTTTAAAAAAGAAACATGAAAATAACATTTATTAGAGAGGTGTAGCATAACACTTCATATATAATACACTGCTGTTGATAAATTAATATAAGCACTATGCAAAAATTAAAATGTTAATTCATTGAACAACGTAGACACAGTAAATTTAGATGATTTCATGCTTATATTAATCAACATAAGAATAAAAAGAAGTGGCAGTCAGATCTATATATAATGTTCTAGAAAGAAATAACAGTAAAATAGAAAAGTATGTATTACACTGTTTCACTTATATATACAAAATTGATAATTGATAATTGAAACCTGCCATATGATTTTAGAAAACAGATTAAATTAAGATCAACAAAATACTGAATTATTTATGTTAAGAAAACTGTTAAACTATTATAAATATGTAATATTCTGAGATGAAATAATGGAGTGGGACATCCTTGCTATTTCTCCCCGGAAGACATGATATAATAGACTTTAGGATAAAAATGAGATTTAAGGATGGAAAGTTTTACCCTAAAGTCTATTATTATGCACAATATGACTATTAGAATAACTATATTAGTTATTTTGGTTAGTATATTTTTTATTTTAGTCTCATATTTTTGTTTATGTAGAAGTTCTTATACACTTAGATCTTGTGACTAACAATGTATTTTTATTTGTTTCTATTATTGAATTCAGTAAGTCTGATGAACTAAAATTTAAAATAATGTGCTTTCAATTCATCTTTTATGCAGCAATAGAAAATGAAAATTATTAAAATAAAAAATCTAGAAATATCATGTCTTCTGGGGAGATAAAGCAATGCTTTTTTATTTAATGATATAAGTTCAAATTTTCCAAAGAGATAGGTAACATAATTACACAGGGACTTAAAACAACATAATATATGTATTTAACACAACTTTAAAAGGAAATGATGGTTCAAACAAGTAAAGATTAATGATGATTGTAAAACAGACATGAGCAATAAATATTGCCATCTTATATACTCTAAAAAAAAAATGGCTCAAGGGCCTCCCCGATGGCATAGCAGGTTAAGTGCAGTGCTGTGAAGCTGCAGTCTCTGCAGCATAGGTTCAATTCCCGGCTGGCCACGAGATACCCACATGGTGCGGCAGACCTTTCCTGTCTCACCCGCTGCTCCCCTCAGCAGTGTATTTTGGTCCGTCTGCCTGTTCTGCTCCCTGCTCTGTCTCTGGTGAATTCTCTCACCCTCCCGCACATATGGACTGTACTCCTGCTCTTGTATAAATAATTCAATCTTTAAAAATAATAAATAAAAGATAAAAAAATAAAAAGAATGGCTCAAGAAAAAAGTGTTATATTCTCTGATAACAAAACAATAAAATTGGAAATAAAACATTGTTAAAACATAATCACATATTAAAAAAACTGAAAATATAGCCATAATTTATCTTTAAGTTATAATGGTTATCAACATATATTTAGAACTAGGTCACAGTGAAATCATTACATGTAAAAAAAATAATAAGCAGAAAAATTGTTACTCATGAATAATTTGTAGCCTTTCATACAAAAGGAGAATGCATTAAGCAAAAAAATAGTCAATGTTGCAGTCAAATAAATAAGACAGAGGTAACATATATGCATACATTTAATAAATTAGAGACAAAAATAATTTTCTTCCAACATAAAATCAAGATATATTTCTTTGAACATTGCAATAGAATGAGGAAATTAATTTACATGTACAATGGGATTTAAAAGTCAGGAAAATTATATGAAAGAATTCAGGAATCTTAAATATGAATACACAAATAAAATGAATTTCCAGATAAATGTAAGTTTCTAAATTATTTCAAGATTACAAAATTTTTAAAATAGACCAATAAGCAGAAGTTGCATAAGTAAGTAATATTTCATGTACATGCATACCTACAAACAGAGCTAAATTTTATAAATACTTCAAAGAACAAATGATCCTTAATCCCTATCTTGCACAAACTTTTGTAGAGAATAAAAGGGCTAGCTATCAGATTCATTTAAGCAGTTTATATAATCTTGATACCAAAATTGGTGAAGGATTGTACAAGAAAAGGAAATTACATAGATCCATCTCACCGTATTAATATAAATGCAAATTATTCTTACAACTTAGCAAATTAAATCCAGAACCTTATCCAAGATAAATCATCATCATTAGACTTTGTCCGTAGAATGTTAGGATGGCTTATCAAGCTAACTAATAACAAAATTTACCACGTTTAACAGATTAAGGGAGAAAAACAAACATAATTATCTCAGAGGCAGTTAAAACATTTTCTAAAGTCATAGATTTAGCAAGTAGCCAAGCCAGGGAGTACAAGTTTAAATGCAGGATGGCTTGACTATATTCCAAAGCACTAAGGGAGCTGAGAGAAAAACTTCAAATTCTTTCTATTCTTATGATGCTATAGACTATTCTATACTTGCTTCAGATGCTAATTAATGTGAATCCTCAGTTCTCTACACTTCCTGTGCTCCTTTAATCATCTAACCAGACCTTCTTTTTCATCTCTACCCTAGAAGACACCTAATTGTCTGCCTTTTTCTGACCTCTGCTGTAATTGACCTGCCAGGACTCTAAGCCATCTGTATAGAACAGATTCAGTACACAAGAGTCCCTGCTCTTAAACTATTTATGGAATGCATCTGGAAGGTAATACAAGATCAAACTACAAACTATTTTCATCTTTTCTTAAATCATAAGAACAATTTAATCAAAATTCATTATAATTAATTTGAAACTGAGCATTGTATAAACTATCTGTTATAGGACAGGGAGAGGGGCAGCCCAAACCCCACAAACCTGCCTATTCTAAATGGGTTCTGCCATCCGCCACATCAACACAAAACACATGAGACTAATGGGAAGGATCTTTAATAAAACTAGGAAACAATACAGGTAAGGCAAAGAGTCTAGTTTCTAAATGAAGCACCCAAAGTTACCCGTCCCCTCGTGAGTAAAAGTCCATCCATATGGGATCGGCCCAGAACAAGGCCCCAAAGCCTGCCACAAGTCTAAAGCATCTTCCAGTGGGGACCACAGCAAAGGGTCACAAACAACCGGACAAGCCCGGAAGGAAAAGAGCAAAATCAACATCAAGATAAAAGCTGCCATTGTCACCTCCCCACGGGTCTCACCCACATCTGTGTCACCCAGTCCACGACCAAAAGACAAGCACAGTTTCTTCACGTGTCTCTAGGCTCCATGCGCCTCCTCCAGGTCTCCTGGCTCCATCCTGCTTCCTTCCTCAGTCTCTTCTCCCGCTTCTCCTCTTCCTGCTCAGCTCCACCCTCCCTTGGGTGGGGCAGGAAACCTCCCCCTTTCCTGGGGACCACCCTGTTGCATATCCACAATGAAAACATAGTGAAAGTATACTTACTTTAAACCAAGTTAAGCAACTACATATTTACCATGTAGGGTTTCTTAATGAATTAATAGTTATTTACAGATAGTGATGGCTTCTTTATAGACTATAGAGTATAGATCCTGTGGAGAATTTATACTTCAGAATTAATAATCACCTATTCTCACATCAAAATTTAAACACCCTTCTTTTGGAAACAAACCAGTCAACAAATTACAACAGAAAATAATGCCCTGTTTTTCGCACCACATTTCACACTATAGAACTATCCCCACAATCAAGAAACACAATATTTTATAGAGTTGAATTTGCAGGGAGAAGGTGTAACTGTGCCTAAAGCCATAATTTGTAATAGCATACTAAAAAATATTCATCAACCACAGATGGGGCTCAAATTATCTGCAGAACAAAACTGGAAATACCTGTAACTTAGAGGTATTTCAGAAGGTAATAAAGGCAGTTGGCAGATTCTTCGCCAAATGTTCCTTCTGGAGTCCTGTCGACTCTCTTTAAAGATAAGATCATCCTATTGCCAGATTTGGCATGCTGGTCTGAGAAAACTTCCCAGTACTTATTTCCCTGTACTGACAGGAGTTTAAAAATGACCGTACAACTTCCAGAACAATGTAGCTTCTTTATGCTGTCATTAAAGTTCCAATATAGTTTTTCTTTATTTCTCTAAGGGCTAAAGATGAAAAAGTGTCTGTGGAAAAATATTTTTTCTTAACTTTTATATGTTGCTTTGAGGGAATTTTTTACAGTTTCAGATTTATAAAGTAATATAAACCTTACAAATTATTTTTAAAGATCATAATTAGGGCCTCCCTGGTGGCACAAGGGGTTAGGCACAGCACTATGAAGCTATCTGCAGCCTCTGCAGCATGAGTTCAATCCCTGGCCAGGGAAGTGATCCACATGGCACAGCTGGAACATAATTATATTGGCTATTATTTTATATACCACATCTATGGTCAACTTTCTGACAGGTAAATTAGATAGTACTTAGTTTATATTAGAAAGTTCAGACTTGGTGGCACTTTGGGGCTTTGGTATAAAATGCCTGAGCCAAAACATTGGCTCTGTCCTCCACAAGACTCTTACTGATGGATCACGTGACATTTTGGGTTTCTAGAAATTACTGACAGTTGAGAATCAGAATCTAGTTATTTCCCCAAAGTATAATTATGTCCATTACCCAATGCTCAGTCACAGTGATAAATACTCAGTCACCTGGTAAATAGCTGAAGGTACCTCCAGATAAAAGCTAGAATTTTATTGTATAAATATCATGCAGTTTATCAGGAGATGGCCTCAAAGATCAAATGGCCTAGTTAATCAGTCCTACTAGTCAGACTATGCTGATTGCTTTGTCTACTTTGCATCTTATCTCTGACCACAACTAGGTCACTGACATCCTAAGATCCTATCTTCCCCAATAATTCACATGAATCCCATGGACTAGAAACCATCCCAGGGCAACTCACCACAGAATTTTTCAGCAATGCTGGACTCCCTCACAACTGTATTTATTACAGCATAATAAAGGGAATGAGCTGTAGATGCTTTCACATAACTAGTTTGGAAATGAACAGTTTTCTTGTGATAAATCTGCTCTATCATCAAACCACTCTCTTCCTTTGTACCTTCTTTTACAGTATGCCAAGGTAGTTCTACCATTTCCATTTTATTCATTTTAGGTCACCTATGGGTCCATATTTCAAACAATCCAAAAATCTCTTAGTCTCTCCCAACAGCTAGTCAATATAGAGAAATCCAGAATATCTAACAACAAATGACTTCAACCAACATTATTTTATCCTCTCCTCATACATCATTAGAAATCAGTGGTACAAACAAGAAAAATCTTACATTCTTTTGACACTCCCCACAAGATATTTATATTATTTATGTTATATTTCATATTATTATTTCTTACTTATTATAATAATATTACTTATTTATAAGTTACTAATTGGGTCCTTCAGATTTGAATCTAATTTGGTTCCAGAGCAAAGAGCAGAGCAGAAATAGTCTTTGAAAAAATCAGCAAATCATTTGAAGGCAAGAGGAGGTAGGTCCCTCAAACTAGGAAAGATTGTCATTACTGCAGAGAAGGGTCAACAGAATTAGTGTTTGTGTACAGACTGAAGGACACCCCAGGTCTCCCAAACTTGTACACTCTAAAGGGGTTCTGCCATCTACCACACAAAGACAAACATATTCTTAATGTATAAGAAATGTAATAGAATAGTGTGCACAAGGAGAAAAGAAAGGGTAGTAGTTCCCTAATAACACACACAGCCAAAAAGGATTGCCCCAAAGCAGGGACACTGAGGACCCAAAACTTGCCACAGTGTAAAGCACCTCTAACAGGGAACCACAGGAAAGGGGCTAATGGAGCGGGAAGTCTGAGACAAAAGGAACATAATCAAAGTACAAATCAATATAAAGGCTGCCATTGCCAGCCTCCCCACAGGTCTCTTACTGATTAAATTATGTTACATCCCTATCATTATTTAAAAAAAATTCTAATATTTCTTCTTTGTTACCCTACATCTTGCCTTCTGCAGTTACTTGATTACAGGAGTTTAAGAATGATAATTTAAATGAATGTTTTCCATAACTTGCCAAGGGCTACCAGGCTACCACACCCATCTATCACTGGCAACAGTGCCATTAATACCACCAGAACCAATCATATCAGAGCAATATTTTACAAAATGCTTCCCCAAGGTTTTGCTTCTTGGAATTGACCAGGGGTACAAAAATATGATTGATACAGAATTAGAAATGCACTGCTGTGATTAGACTTTGCAGTTGGACAGGTCTGGCCCTTGCACCTTATGATAGGTCTGAAGTTGCTGGGAGGTGAGTCAGCAAAGGACTGGATGTGGCGTAAAGGAGAGCAAGGGCGCATCAGAATCCAAAGGACAATCCAGCATCCATCAGAATAAATCAACAACCTTTATGTGAATGATCTGAGAAAAAAGCTGTGACCTTGTAAAAGTGCCACACACCTGCCTAGATCAGAACTGGAGTATGTGAAAGGGGAGATTTGAGGAACTGTGAACTGTGCTATACCCAGGTAAAGCTCCTGCCAACAAGTGATTTGGCAGATAAGTGACAATATACCTGGCACATAGTAACAACAGAGCTCTCCATCAGTTTTCCAATAAAATGGCCGCTATTTCACTGCTATCGTTCAAATCCTGCACAAATCTCTTTTGTTACCAATTGTAATTTGGATACACATAAAAGTGATTTTTGGCAAATGTAATTCCAATTTAGCTGAGTTGAAAGAGCACAAATCCACTATACCTCACATCAGTTATCAATACAATTGAATGGTTATTGTTCACCTTTAAAGGCAGACATCTTTAAAGGCAGACAATATCTTGCCTATCAGTTTATCTATGATACATAACCTAATGATGAAAAGCATATAAGATCCTAAACATGTGTGTTATATCAGAAAATATATGCATAATATTAAAATGTGGACAGAGTTGGAATAGCCAGTGAAAAGTGAATACATTTTTAGAATGGATAAATTGGGGTGAATAAAGAGGGTGAAAATGACCAAATCAAAGTATATTTAGAAATCAGTGTGCATATAAATTTAATGGTGGTAAGATTAACACAGAGAAAAAGGTAAAATGATTTTTGAAATATACTTGAGAAAGCAAATTGTGAAGGACCTTTAATGACAAACTGTGGAATGTTCAATGGATATGAATATCTATCAAAGACAGTTTGATTTAAATATCCCTGCATTCAGGAATGTTTTCTCAATCAAACAACATTAAAAGATGCATTACCCAATGTTAATTAAGCCTGAGAGATTTGTTTTTATGTATCTCATAAATGGTAACATGTTTCATAAGCTTCTATACGTACTCTGAGATTTTAGTTTTACCCATACATACACTCATAAAAATTGGTAGTCTTCATCCATTTTTCTAGACCTCATAGAATGCTTTATAATTTAATTTCAAGTACAAAATATCTATTTATAATAACTTACTATTCTATCTGGGGAATCCCCTGCATTTGTATTTAGTGCTTTAAAGAATGCAGTGCAGATATTCTATTAACCTATTGCTGTATCAACAAATAATGTAATTTATTTTTATAAAGATTTATTTATGATTACAAGAACTGGGAAACAGGCCAGAGGTACAGGAGGTGAAAGGATTCACCAGAGACAGAGCAGAGAACCAAACAGGCAGACTGAAACACACTGCTGAGGGGAACAGCAGGTAAGTCAGGCGAGATCTGCAGCACCATGTGGGTAGCTCCCTGCCCAGGGATCGAACTTGTACTGCAGAGGCTGCAGACAGCTTCACAGTGCTGCACTCAACCCCTTGTGCCACCAGGGAGGCCACAAATAATTTAAACTGTAACTGTTTGAGCCCACAAACATACTGGTATCAGAAATGAGCTTCTTTTAAAGGTCACTATAGGACCTCCCCTGGTGGTGCAGCAGTTGAGCGCTGGGCTGCGAGCTGCCCACAGCCTCTGCAGTGCCGGTTCGATCCCCGGCTGCCAGCGAGGGTCCCACATGGCACGACAGACCTCTCCTGCCGAGCCCACTGCTCCCCTCAGTAGTATTTTGTCAGTCTCCCTGTTCTATTCCTCGCTCTGGCTCTGGTGAGTTCTCTCACCCTCCCACGCTTCTGACTGTACCCAGTGCTTGTATAAATAAATCAATCAATCTTAAAAAAAATTAATAAAGGTCACTATAGCTTTTACATACTATCATGAGTTCTTTAGGACAGTTAAATAATATTGTTCCATTTCTTACTCCTGGCAAGCCAATTCTCAATCTCAATATACAGTGTACTCATTCTGCAAAGGAAATCACCACTGACACCACCATGAATCTCAGAGAGGACCCGTTTCTTCACTCAGCAACTACTATGTATGGAGGCTTTTCTTGATTATCCAGGAAATAGCTAAGATCAAGTTAAAACTTCTACGATGTTTTTGTGAAAGCATAGAACATACCCTCTGTGTTGCCATTAGTTTACTTCCAGATTCATTTTTACTTCTCTCTTTCAAACTGTATTTCCCCAGCTCTCTTGTTCTCTGAATTCGTGATAAAGCTGTCAGTAGGAGGCAATGGTGGAAGATGTGAGGGAAGACATATGAGAAGACAGGAAAAGGAAAACACTGAAGAGAAAGCAAGGGTTTTTCTATTCTAGTCTGTCTTCCTCGGCCATAGGTCATGCCATGTCATTTCAACGTCACTGGCTGACCTTTCCTTTGTGTCTCTGGCTTCTGTAGGGCGTCAGTACTTTTTTTCAAGCTCAGTTTAGAATAAATGTGTTTTCTGATTTCCTCTCTGTGATCCTCCTGCTCTAGAAATTGTGGCATCTTCTTTTGGGGTGCATTTTTATTACTATAATTGTCAGTCTTTCCATCAACCTATTTAATCAAGCCCTTTCCTTGAATTGCATTCCCTGGTTATGAAAAACCTACCAGCCTTTAGTTTCTAAGTGGATTCTCACCAATACATACTCTCACCTGACAATAAACAGAACAAAATATGGATTTTCCTATCTAAAAACTACTTTTTCATCCTTTATAATAAAACCCTACATCTTCCATAAACCATGACCTGCTAACAATCAACACAATTTAATAGGAGTGGACTCGACATAAAAAGTGTAATTTAGTCTAAGTACAGATGTACAAAACAAACAAGTTTTAATGAGTATCATGATTTGCAAAGGCACAGCTTATATTACTAAGCAGAATAGTCATCTTAGCCCTAAACATCTGTTCTTGGATTGTTTTATTTCGAGCAGCCCTTCACAATAGATAGACATTTTCCTTATATGGTCATAATTAAGGGCTCACTAAAATGTTTTTGTTTCTGATCTATCGCTAAAAGAAAATTACTCCAAAAATAAAATACAATTTCTTCCCAAAAAAGAAGAATCTTGTGACAAATAGTGTTTTTCCCCATTTTATGTATTATTACAGTTTTTAGAATGTTTCTTAAACAAAGCAACAAAACAAAAAACCCTGCCACATGCTCAATTTTGGTCAAAACAGTTCACAAATTTTAGAAATAAATGTAGATACAAATGTGTATATATACACATGTGTGTATATTTATACATATATATAGTATATATATGTATATATAAATGCATCTAAACATATTATCTAGTTACTATAATAATCTGAAAAGTATTAAGAAAAAATTAATAATAGCTTTAGCAGTCTTTTTCTTTATGTTACCTGCTTCTGTCATTACAATTCTGAATATTCAGTATGTACTTTTATAAATAAGCTTGGGGATTACTTGGAGGATATGTCACCAGGTAATAAGTCAGTTAATTGGTGGAAATAAAGGCTGTTCCAACATGATAAGTATCTATCATAAATACCCCTTTTCTGATATATCCTAAATATGTGATGGTATAAATGTTTGACTTAGTGGCAAAGAAAGTTAAGGTTTTCTTGTAATTAATGTAACTTTTCCCTTTTTCCTATAAACCTGTTAAGTATATTATTTTGAATAATACTCCTACAGATTTTTCCTAATAACTCATATTCCTTTTACCTTATTCTCTGCCTGCCATTGCATGGACAGCTTGCTGCTTCTCGCTATTATGAACCGTGGTCTCACCATTTCTCATACACCCAATTAACTCACCTCTACTCATAATTCAACTGCAATACACCTAATTCCTTTAAATAGGTTACACCCAAAAGATGAAAATATGTAAAAGAAATTATGTATCATCACAAATTATTTTTAAATTATTTATATAAGAGGACAAGAATTGAATATTTTTTCCTTTTTCTTGTTTCAAACGTATTGTCAAGTATAGGCTAAAATATTAACTTGCTATTTGTAAGTACTTATACTAAGTAGCCAGGACCTTAATGAAACTAATGTTCCAGTTCTGAGAAACAAAAATTAAGAAGAGGACAGTATTTTTTCAGAGTATATCATTCCTATAGAAAATGATTCAAAGTGAATTGAAGTTTGATGAACAGAGGTCTCTGAAGAGGCGACACTTAAGCTGAGGGAAAGAAAGAGAAAGGTCTGTGCCATAAAGGTTCTTGATAGAACCTAGAGAAAAAAAGATTAAAAAGATTCTAAATAAAATATCTGGATTGTACTATAATGTTATCAATGAAGATGAGAAAAATCAATGGATTATCTTTATTTTCTGGAGTAAATTTAGTAGGTCTTGCTCATGTATTGCAAGAGGATTATAATTGTCTATGAGAAAGATACAGTAAATTACAGTTAATGGCTTTATTCTACTCTAGCTTAGTTTCTTACATGTGCTTAATATTCTTATTTGTTCTTTAAAAAAAAAGACAATAGCCTCTTTCTCACAACCTTGGGTTTGCATCCATAAACATATTTGTCCTTTTGATTTTTATGCATTTCTTGTATATTTTATATATTTAACAATTCCTCTGACACATGTTCAAATTGAGAAAATGAACAAAATATTAAAGATAAATCTGATCTCAATAAATATAGTTATCTAAGGGAAATATCTTATCGTTATAGCATTTTACAGAACATACTTACTTAGATTTGAAATTTACCCTCTTAAGCAACAAATATCTTAGAGGCATCAGTGGATGACAAACCTAGAAAACCATAAATAAGAGTTTGACAACACAAAAGTAAAACTACTAAATGGATCAATAAAACTTTCTCTGAACTCTAAAAATAATGTTATAGAAATTTTTAAAAATGGAGTTTATAAAAGTAATTTTTAACACAAGTTCATAGGACTTGAGGATTTTATTTTTTTATTTTTATTTATTTATGCATACAAGGACTGGTGTATAGGCCAGAGATGTGTAGGGGGTGTGGGGGTTGAGAGGATTCACCAGAGACAGTGTGGGGAAGAGAACAGGCAGACTGACCGAAGTACACTGCTGAGGGGAGCAGCGTGTGAGAAAGGAGAGGTCTGCTGTGCCATGTGGGTTAGCTCCCTGGCCTGGGAATGGAACTCATGCTGCAGTGGCAGGCAATAGCTTGACAGTGCTGAGACTTTAACCCCTGTTCCACCAGGGAGGCCCAAACAATAGAGAAGAAAACAGAGTAATTCAAAGGAAGGATTAAGCAATGGGCTAGTGAATATAGCATTAAAAATGTATCTGCACTCAAGAATATCAGTTCATGATGAATTCCTGCATATAAACCAACAGTGAAATTGGTAGATTAGCATATGTTAAAATTCATACCAAATGCAAAGAAAAAAATTCACTATTTATAATGCTAAGTAAGATAAGACCTAAAAGTCAGTAACAACAATGAAAAAAGACAATTTGGAACTGTCATTATTTCAGAACTATAACATTATTCAAAATGATGTATTTTAACAAATGTGTTTCTTTGTTTTGCTCTCATTCACCGAGTTCTTTTATTCTCAAAAGCATTGTGTTGTATTACCAGGGTCCAGTGCATTCTCATTATCTTAGTGTTTCACAAACTTCATGAATCACAATTAAGGTTTACAATATGTATGATCCCAACAGTTTGTTACTTTATTTAGTTATTTAATCATATTTGCAAAAAAAAATCTGATGAATTTTCCTTCTCCTGTATCTAACCTTGATTAACAAAATATTTAATTTCTTTTTAAATTCAGTATCATGGGTCATTTCTAATTTTTTATCCATAAATTGAAACTAAGATTGACTTGACAATTTGTTGTAAAAGGATGAATACAGTTTCTATGTAAGAAAATGCAGAATAATTGAACATAAAGGCAGCAGAGCACAAGCTGCAACCAGGCAGACTAATGATCACATAGCTCTCTCATTACCATATTGCATCACATAAATATCCAAAACATGTGTCATGGTTTTGGAGGCATAGTGCTTGTACTCAGACCAAAGTAAAACATGCTATTTATTCTTTTTCCTATAAAAATGGTTTGGGGCCCTCCTGGTGGCTCAGGGGTTAAGTCTCAGAGCTATTACCACTGCAGCCTGAGTTTGATCCCGGCCAGGGAGGTGACCCACATGGCATAGCAGACCTCTCCTGTCTAGCCTGCTGCTCCCTCTTAGCGGTGTATTTCAGTGTATCTGTCTGTTCTCCCCACTCTGTCTCTGGTGAATCTTCTGCCCTCCCTCCTCTGCATCTCTGGCCTGTACCCCAATTCTCTGTATAAATAAATAAGTAAATCTCTTAAAAAATGATCTCAACAGTTGGCAGTAAGGTTCCTTTTAGAAGAGGTATTGTCATAATACAGAAGCCAGTGAACAAACAAAAATCTAAGTAAACCTGTCCAACCCTTGGAGTAGAAGCTGATAGTCTCAGTTCACAGAAATGTAAAGCGCAATCATCCTATAGAAAAATTTACCCAGTTGGTATATCAGATATTTGATCTATCTGGATCAGCTCGACCATTTGTAAACTATATAATTCTTGCACCTAACTTATGGGTTTGCATAAGAAACAATGATAACATAAGGCATAGCTCTAAAAATAGCACCTGGCATGAAATAGCCTTCAGTAAATTTTAGCTGTCATTCATAAAATAATGAGTGTCTAGCCTCTTCTCTCACTAAAATCCAAAGACTCCCCAAACAAACATGCCCCATTAATTAGTATCCTTTTGGCAGATGGTAGTCTACTCACTGGGAGAAATAAACTTCCCAGAGAAAGGACCTAAAGATACTTGTATTTGTCTTTCGAAATACATCAGCCTTTCCAGGTCATCCTTCAATCAAATTAATAGCTTGTAGAGCACCTTAACACACACCATGATCCCAAACATATCCATGCATAATCCTTAAATATATTGAGACAGGAAAGGAATTCCAATCACTTTGGGAGAAATAAAGCAATAAGAAGACAGAAAACAAAAGAAACATTTGAAAATATTTTTAGAAAATATGTATAGGCAGGGAAAAGGAATCTTCCAGGGTGCTATCATTTATATACCCTTTAAGAACACAGACAACACTGTATCTGTGGAGAAAAAAAAATAAAATAAAACACCACTTGCTGCTATAAGACCATTCATAGGAATAAAGGGGACTTGAAGTTAAAATCTAATAGCAAAAGTGGCTATCACTGAAAATAGATATCTGGAAAGATGAGAAGAGTGGAAAAGGAGCTTAATTTTTGTATGTTTAGATTTTATTCTATGCATTTAGATTTTGTTCCCTATGTCACCATTCAGGAAAGATGAGTTAGGTTACTTTGAATAGCTAGATATCAAATATTTATTCAGAATGTCTAATATATTGCCTTCAAAGTTCTAGTTCTAAACTCAGTGATTTTTGACATTTCCTAAAATCAGTTTTTCATGTTATAATAAACCAGTGTTCTGTGCAGTCTCCAGGAGATCATCACACTGGGCTTCCCTTTTCAGTTTCACAATCCTACTTTCGATGTTTGTTTTCCATATATTTATTGCAGGAGCTCCACTGGATTGTGAGACTAAATCCCTAAGGTCCTCTGCCTTGAGGTTCCCAATCTGCTAGAAGCCTCAGCTGGACTGACTAGATTAAAGCCAGGGGATGGGAAAATAGCCGCCCCCCGTCTCCACAGTGCTAGGGTTTGTCATCTCAAACAAAATGACTGTGAATGTTCTCAAAAGTTACTTCAAGACTGCTCTCCTCTGTCTTCAACTGGAAGTCCCAATGGTATTCCAGGATCAGAGGGGACTTAGGAACATCACAATTTCTGTGACACTTTCACACTTAACAGTTCTCTTTATTCTTGGAGCATGGCATAAGTGTCCTTGCCTTCTACACATGGAATGCACAAGGATTTCCCAGGCTTTAATGTCTCATGGGTTAGCAAAATTTAGAGCAAAATATATACTCACCATCATAGAATAAACAAAATTTACCTTGGCAAATAACACCATAATTCCATAAAATGGTCATATTATCCCAAATTTTAAAGGAATTTATTTTAGAACACAAACACTAAATCCTGCATAATGTTAACCATTTTAATTATCTGTGTCTCAATTTTCAGAAGTTTTTCATATAATACTTTGAGAATATAAATTATATCCCTGTTTAAATAATGTTAATTAGGCTAATAACTATAGTTAATTCAGGCTTACACTCCTATATTTGTAAATTGAGGGCTTGTGGCTAAACAGCCTCCAGTGATTTTTAAAAATGATTGCTAATACTTTATATTTAAGACAAAATAGGAAAAGAGGTTCTAATTTTGCTATGGTATATTCTCATAGTTCACACCCCACAAAATCCAAACTTTTCACTGATGCCACCTAAAATCACTGCATAAATTCCCCCCTCCAAAAAAAAAATCTGCCTGGAAACTTTACATAAAAGTTTTGATTGTGGAGAGATGACAAAACACACAGGATTACATTTTACATTGTCAAGTTTGTTATTGTTTCTCCTCTGATGGCTTTACCCCAAGGGGGGGACCTAAGTGCAGAGCAGTGCATCACTGTGGAGAGCATAAAACAATAAAATTCTACCTTTGAGTCCAGAGGAGCCAGAGAAATGATCCTCTGTAGCCACTGAGTATAGTATAATCCAAGAAGGAATTCAGTGTATAAACACACATGTGTTAGCCTAACACTACACTGTACAAATAGCATAATGAAGTCTTTGAAAGGTGACATTTGAAGTAGCCACATAAGTATGAGACCAAGCTCTGAATGAAGCATGCATTTGCAGATCAAAACCAACAGAGCAAAGACTTAGAGGAGAAAGGAAACCAAACCAGAAATTAAGGAAAAAGAAAAAGAATGGGAATTCTTACCAGTGAAAAAGAAACTCTAAAAGAAGTCAAATGGAAAATAAAAATAATACAGTATGTGATTGAAAAATTCCTCACTGGGTTGAAGAGAATGTATATGATAGAAGAATTATTTAAAGTGGCCAGCAGATTTTTTTTTCTTGGCAATTAAAGAACAGAGAAAAAAGAGATTGAAAGCAAGTAACAGATTTTAAAACACCCTTGGGGAACTAGAGTCTATACATACATACACATATATCCACATAGAGTGCTAAAATTGAAAGAAATTGGAGAAAATGTGTGTATAAATATATATACATATATAGTCTATATTTTATTTATACTAATCTTTGTTATTTTATACTTATTTATAGAGATATAGAAATACACATATGGCAAACAGACACACAGATTTGAAATGATAGCTGAAAAACCTCATAAATATGGTAAATGGCATAACGTATAGATTCCAGAAGATCAGAATTTCAAACAGAATAAACAAAGAAAAACATACATAAGCACATCACAACAAACTGCTGAAAATCACAGAAAAAGAGAGCATCTAAATAGAACAAAAAAAAAATTACAATGATTGTGACTATCTCAGAAGTCATCATGCCGAGAATACAGTGGACAATATCTTATCTTTAAAATGTTTAAATAAAAGAACTGTCTGACCATCCAGAACTCTACATTTAGTGCAAATACCTTTTAGATGTAAAATGGGACCAGATATATTCTCTGGCAAAGCAAATTTATTTCTGCAATACCTCTTCTATTGGTAATGGTAATAGTAATCCATCAAGATAAAGGTAAATGATACCAGCAGGAGTCTTTTATCTTCAAGAATGAAGGGGAAACAACAGAAAAAGCGAAAAGCCAGGTAAAGCTAAGACATATTTCACTACTTAAGTTTTTAAAATATCTATGAATGTCTAAAATAAAAGTTGTGAAAGTGCATGTAGATTTGTAATTACAATAAATATAACAGTGAGAATGGGGGAAATTAAAAAAAAAACCTCTGTCTTGGGAGTCTGTATTTTCAGTAAGGTAGTATAATATGAACCCTTGGTAGACTGAAAATTTACATGTGTATGTTGCAATCTCTGCAGCAATCAAACATAAAAGCAAAGGCCCATGGTAACAACAGAATACTAAAAATACATACACAAATAATATAAAGATCATGAAGGTATACAAAATACAGAAAATGAAATTAAATAAAATTGTAAGTATAAATTTTAATCTACTAGTATTTACATTAAATGTTATTATTCTAAAATCCAATTAAATTGTAAACATTTTTTAAAGTGGATTTTAAAAAAGCAATACACTAAAATAGGTTGCCTAAGAAAGACACACTTAAGTGTACTGAAATAAATAGGTTGAAAGTAAATGAATGAAATATAAAAATTATTTTTATTTATTTAATTTTTAAAGATTCATTTTTATTTATTTATGCATATAAGAACTGGGGTACAGGCCACAGGTGTGGGAGGTGAGAGGATTCACCAGAGACAGAGCAGGGAGCAGAACAGGTGGATCTACTGAAATATACTGCACGGGGAGCAATAGGCGAGACAGGAGAGGTCTGCTGCACCATGTGGATAGCTCCCTGGCCAGGATAGAATTTAGACTGCAGAGGTGATAGCGCTGAGACTTAACCCCTATGCTGCCAGGGAGGCCCCTATAAAAGTTCTTTTTAATGGTGATTTTACAGAATATGTGATTCTGTTAGCTATATTGATAATTTAACTTACAAAAATCCTCTCATTTTTCTTTTATATTATACATCTGTGACATGAGGAAATATGGAAAAATATCAAAAGTATAATGGAAAATGAAAATGTCATATAATCATGGTGAAAATCTCATACAACCAGGGGTTAAGAGACAGACTTACAATGTTTCAGCCACTTGTTAATTAAAGCAGCAGTTTTATATTTTCACAGGGAAATATAAGAATTTAAATTCAAAAACTATTAAGAAATGCCCTTAAAATGTTTGAAAATTAATAAGATTGTGTGAAAAATTCAGGATAAATTTATTAGGTATAAATCCTAAAATAACTCACACAGTGCAAAAGAAGATAGCACTGATCTAACTAAAATTACTGAATTACTGAAAGTAGGAGCAATCCATTTAAAATTATGGAATGTGCTCATTTGAGGATTTCAAATATGGCATTTAGTACTAGAAATAGAAGTGTCTAGTACAGATTGAATCTTCTGTGTGAATCAGAATAACTGACTACATGAAATCAGAACTCTTGGGGCTTTATTAAAATGTGAAGAAAAATCACCAATACTATTTTGTAACATAGAAGAGATATTTGTTTTCTAGGAGCAAATAATGAAAAGTCTGATTAAATAGTCCATAAAGACTAGCTTTAAACTTACTTCAAGATTAAATTTGATATCATGTTGGAACAATTGAAAATTTATGAAGCCATAGGCTAAAGATATGGGTAAATATATTTCAAGTTGAAAAGGCAGCCATGCTTGAAAATGTGCCCTCATGGAATGACAGAGTCAAAAGATGTGTTATAAATTTCTCAAAAGTCATTCAGGAACAAAAGAATTGGAAAAATATTGTTAAACTGCCAGTTTTCTTTAAATCTAGTTGATAAAATTGGAAGCATGAATGAAGTGATTCCTTTATATCCCTGGTCTCACTCCCCTGCTCATCTCCTATTTATAAAAATAATACCTCAAAAAATTTTTATTTATATAGTATTGACTGGTAAAATACAAATTCATGAAGAAATTTTTAAAGCGAAGATGTGAAATTCCATGTTCATTTGTAATTCTTTGACATGGTATTAATTAGAAAAAAAGTGTGATTACTAAGGAATTTTAGGGCTAGTGTATGTGTGTGTGCATGTTGGGGGGCAGAGATAAGAGTTCCACTTTACCAAAGTATATTTCAAGTAAAGAGTTAATACATCTTTAGTTAGATTGGCTTAAGATATCAAGTTTGGAGAATAGAGTTTAAGATCACTTTAGGATCACTGGAATGAAAGCTAATTAGAGGTATGGTACAAAAAGAGAAGCACAAAAGAACAGTAAAACAAAATCCAGTAAAGGCAATGAAAGCTACATGCCTGTGCAGCTGGAGGAAAATCAGGAGACAGAGGCACCAAAGCAAATACCCAATGTATGAAGAGATGGTGACTTGAAGCCAGAGTTCAACGTCTCCTTTATTCCAAGAAAATATCAATTCTTTTAGTAAATAAAGCAGGCACCTTCTGTTTCTTGAAGTGCATGCTACTACACCACTTTACTCTCACAAAAGACCTATTAGCACATCTTTTTGGTAATGGACAGAATATAAAGAGAACCCTTTGTCATAAAAGCAAAAATATCATTCAACATTTGTTTTTGCATGCTGTGCGGTGAGAATGGCACCACCAGCTCCTTCCACGGCAACTACACTCGGTATCTCAATGTTAACTGGAAGTTGATGAAGATGATGTTGAAGATTTGGGATCCAAGACCTGACTTATGAAGAGTTGATGCAAGGCAAAAAAAAAAGGATACAAATGGAAAACACACAAAAGTGAAGTCACTGAGGACCTGAACCTGAAACACTTGCCCAAGATTTTCACCAGGATTGCTGATGCTGCGATGACTGCAGAAAAGTCTGGCTTTAATTTGGAAAGGGAGTGTGGTTTTAGGGCAGGTTTGCAGGTGTTTAGAACTGCAAAGCACTGCAAAGAGCTACAAAGAACTACAAAGAACTGCATGAGAAAAATGTGTGAGACTAAACAATCAAGCATATGGTCATATTTCAAGCTGCCACATCAGCCACAGTAGATGAGACACCTCAAATTTTGACATCCAGGCAGGCAGACACAGTGGCCTGGTGAGTGCAGACCACCATGAGTAATAGATGACCCTCTTCCTCTCTCCTCCATCCCGGTCTCCTGTACCCCCAGTACTCCAGTCTCCAACAACTTAGTTTAACAACCCATCATCAAGGGCCTCCCCGGTGGCGCAGCGGTTGAGCGCTGGGTTGCGAAGCTGCCCGCGGCCTCTGTGGCGCCGGTTCGATCCCCGGCTGCTCCCCGGCCACCTGAGGAGGGTCCCACATGGCGCGCAGACCTCTCCTGCCGCCCGCTGCTCCCCTCAGCAGTGTGCTTCAGTCCTTCTGCCTGCTCTGCTCCCAGCTCTGGCTCTGGTGAATTCTCTCACCCTCCCGCGCTTCTGACTGTACCCAGTGCATGTATAAACAAAAACAAACAAACAAATAAATAAATAAATATGCCTCTATTAAAAAAAAAAAAAATCTTTAAAAAAAAAAACAAAAAAAAAAAACAACCCATCATCACCATTCCTCAGCCTTCCAGTGTGTTTGCTGTCTACTCAATTCTAGCAACTGAAACTACACTGTGAGTACATTATACACCTGTATACATACCTGTGTATACACAACTTTATACAGGCATGTACATATTAGTCCTGTTTTTACAACATGCTGCTATTATTTTAGGTTTTATGTATTACTTGTCATGTTAAATTTTTGGTTTGGGATTGCTCAATTTTTTTTCAAATATGTAATGCTAATTGTTTTGTCATTTTACACTACTCTAACTTTGCTAATATTTCACAGGAAGTCTATATTTTAGGACACTTTATTAGTTATTGGGGGATAAACTCTAAAACTGAAAAACAGAGTAGTGAATCAGAAATGACCTAAGGAGATGGATTAATGAGCAAAAAAAAATGATAACGGAAATAAAATTTTCTAGCAATGTGTAGGGCTAGGTTTGTAGCAAGTCTACATTGCTATTAAATCTAAATTCCTCAGAAGCATTCTGTAGGGGAAAATGAATGTAGAAATTTCCTCAAAAAAAATCTCATTAATAAACCCTATGTCAAGAATGTATAATAATTAGGGTTGAAGAGAAAAATCACCAGAGGTTTAAAAAAAAATAACTGAATCAAAAATTGAGCAATGAAGGAAATATTGAGAGGAAACTTTGCAAGTGTTAACTCTAGTAACAATTAAGATAGACATTAAAATAATTAGTGTGGTGTACTGTCTTTCTAATAAAGTAATATAATATTTACCTACACAAATTTAGAAAAAATCAATCATTAAAATCTCTGGAAAAGAGCATATAGCACATGGAGAAATATTTATTCAACAAAAACTACTAAATCATGGTGAAAAGTGGGAGTTTGTGTCATTTGAGTCCAATGTTTTAATTGGTGGATGTTTTCTTTGGGTAGAATTTTCTAAGTCTGGTATTAGGAAGCAAAGAAAGATTTATGATTACATGTTTTAAGTATTTTGCTTATTTGTATATCTCCTGGTACATACCAGAGGGTTTCCAGACTGGGTTGGCTCACATGGATTCTCTTGACTCAATGAGAGAAAAGTGGTTCATAATTTTGGGAGCTGGAACTTAAGCAATTTCATAGTTCCCATCTTGCTTATTTTTCTCTGCTGTATTTGAGAAGTTGATCATTTATTTAGGCTCTTTTGATATCCTAAATTATCAATTCTCAGTTGTAAACTGAGTTAAAATTCAGAACTGGTTTCTATTACTTGTTTTCTATTAATCACATTTGCTACTAAGGTGAATTTGTGTAGCCATGTGGAGCTCATCTCTCATCTCAAAATAAGTAGTTGGGTGAACTGATTTTTGTTCAAATTCCAGAATTTAAAATCCAAATCTATCTCTTGACAAAGGCTATGAAATTTGGGTCTCGATTTCCATGGTAACTTTATTGTACAAACTTATTTATTAAAGATGCTGCTAAATGTAGAACTGAGTTTGTACTGCAATATTTTCAAGAAGATTAAATTTGAGCCTTCTAGGTTGTGTAGCTAACTAATATTTCCTTTGAAATTTTCCACTTTGTTCAACGATTCAACCTATTTTA
The DNA here is from genome assembly GCF_964194135.1 of Talpa europaea. Classification (NCBI taxonomy): domain Eukaryota; kingdom Metazoa; phylum Chordata; class Mammalia; order Eulipotyphla; family Talpidae; genus Talpa; species Talpa europaea. The sequence continues at coordinate 100,088,933 of NC_140077.1, forward strand.
ATTCTAACTTCATTTGCTAGTGGGTAACAAACTATCCTAATTAGCATAGAAGTCAAGATGGTTGTAATCCTTTTATTATTTTTGTTTAGTACTTTGCTTTGAAACACTGACATCTTTTATATGCTTTCTTATTTCATTCATTACATATTCTAACCTGAGAAAAACTGTTATAAAGACTTATTTTTCATGCTAATGAGTAACTATGATGAGTGAATCAGTAATAAGTAATGTTGCCAATTTGACATTTAGGTCAGTGAATCTAAATTTTCTTTTATTGAATCATGTCAAAATTTTGCTTTATATAACAGATTCTGTTGAGTCCATTTTGCTTCTCTGTCACTTTTTTTGGAATCTTTGTTTTGACATGAATGTTTAAATACCAGGTAGTAATTTTTATAGAAAATTTATATGGAATCTGTGAATACTTATCCTCCTTAACACGAAAATGGCATGATCATTACAGATGAAGATATCCAGGCAGATGTTAAAATTATTTCTCACAGTGCAGGGGGAATATGAAATGAAAATATTTTCTAATTTTTGCTAACTTTTCTCACAATATATAACTCAAATGCAATATATAAAACTGAAGACTCTCCTGCCACAATCCATTTTTAATGATAACATATCTACGACCCTTATAATTAAAGACTTAAATAGAATCAGTCGATTTTTGTTAAGAGCATTGTATATTCAAAGAGAACATCAATCAAGATGCATTTAGGAATTTTTCTTATTTTAGTCTAGAGATCAACTATTCAAGTCAAACAAAAAAATCACCACAGGCTTGTCACATTGAAAGCTGAAAATTTGATATATTCCACAGAAAAGAATTTATATGTTGGATTTTTGTTTCTGACTTCAATGAATATTTAAACTGAATTTTTGCCCTTTAAAAAATAAATATGAAATGTAATGTCTTTTCAGTAAGAAAAATATACAGAGTAGTAGCTATCAACTTTTGCATTTAAGGAATTATGTAACCTGCATCACATTGAAAATCATTCACTTGGGAAGTGAAAAATATAGTGAAATATTTTGTCACAGCTTTTCAATATTTGTTAAGAATTCTAAACTTACAGGCTTTCATAATTTTTGATCCCTTCTATTCCCTTAAGTTCTTTGTTTTGCTCTTAAGAGATACAATGAATTAAACACCAATATTTCAGTTGAAATCTAGGGAGCAAAGTTGTTTTGATAAATGAAACTAACACAAAATGTTATGAGGTGGGAAAAATCAGTTCATATTTATATGGTAACCTGAATGTTAGCATAACATACTTTGGGACTCTGCATGTAAATATCTTAATCAACAGGTTGACGATTTTCTTCTTGACTGATGTTATGAATCCTGGAGATGTCAGTGGCTCTATGCTTTCTTCAACAAATTTGTGACTAACTATTGCTAGACCAGAATCACAGTCATTTTGTTAATTTCAGCACATTCCTTCCTTTTGGGGAAGCACGTATTTATGAAAGTTGTCTAAAATTAAAATTATTATTTTTGACCCAGTTGGTTTGGTCTTTACATGATTTTTTTGTAACACAGGCAAATTTCATAATTTTCAATGCCTTTGTACTTGAAATGTTTATTTTAAGAAAAAGTCAGAAATAAGACTTTAGAATGATGTTCTAGATTCCATTACTTATATGTATTTTTCAACATTTAGACCTCCCCAAATTATCAAAAAAAAAAAAAAAAAGCACAGGAGCAATTAAACTGATGTTGATAATTCCCTAGAGGTTGCTGATATTTTAATAGATAATGAAAATGGACCCTGATTTCCTCACCAAATTATGAAATAATTAAAGATAGTCAAGAGTCAGTCAGGTAGAAAGTAAAATGCTAATGAGCTCATTTTTGGTAATGCTTTTTTAGAGCATGCTGAAGTATGCAGCAGAACAAAAAAAAGTTTGCTTATACTTACTGTAAGAGTTGTAGATGTACCCACATAATCACAAGCTGCACTGGCCTACTGAAAGCTTTCTCCAAAGATAAGATCCTTTAACTGCTAAGTTCAATGTAAGTCGAAGAACAATCCAACACAATGTTCTCTGCAGAAAGACAAATTCCCTACAAGGGAAGATCTGAGCTGTATTTGCTACAAAGCGTATTTTTTTTTTTAAGATTTATTTATATAAGCACTGGGTACAGTCAGAAGTGTGAGAGGGTGAGAAAATTCATCACAGCTAGATCAGGGAACAGAACAGGTAGACCAACGAAATACACTGCTGAGGGGAGCAGCAGGCATGGCAGGAGAGGTCTGTCGCGCCATGCGGGACCCTCGCCGGCGGCCAGGGATAGAACCAGCGCTGCAGAGGCTGCAGGGCAGCTTCACAGCTTTGCGCTCAACTGCTGCACCACCAGCGGAGACCCAACAAAACATGCATTATCCCCACTAATGAGGTAGGTCAGTTCCTAAATGAACAGAGTCCAAATATCTTTGATTAAAGGATCTCCCTTTACTTGGAAATAGTTTTGAGAAATGAAGAAAAGTACTCCCTCAAAAAGCCTGAGCTTTTATTTTTTAACCCATTGTGCTCAACCAGGAAGGCTATCTTCAAAGATGATTGAGTCTATTGAAAAAGGAAGTTACACAGAACAAGCACTGCTCTTTTATAAATGCTCTTGAGAAAGAAACATAAGGGTCAGAAATAGGCTATTGATTTAGTTAAGCTATACGGTCATTCTCTCATCCAGTGCTGAAATTGGATTCCTTCTTTTACGTCCCATTCTAATTTTCTTTTAGTCATATTTTTCAACATAGCCTATCCAAAGTGTATCAATGAGATCAAATGACTTCACAAAGATACTCAAATACAATGTACCAAAATGTGTTTGAAGTAAAAAAAAAAAAAATATGTGAGGGCCTCCCTGGTGGTGCAAGGGGTTATGAAGCAATCCGCAGCCTCTGCAGCTCAAGTTCAATCCCTGGTCAGCCAGAGAGAAAGCCACATAGCGAAGCAGACCTCTCCTGTCTCACCCACTACTCCCCTCAGCTGTGTGTTTCAGTCAGTCTGCCTGTTCTGCTCCCCACTCTGTCTCTGGTGAATTCTCTCACCCACCCCCCATCTCTGGTCTGTACTCCAGCTCTTGTATGCATAAATAAATAAATCTTAAAAAATTAGAATTTAAAAATAGTTGAAATTAAAAATGAATTGAACTAACTACCTCTTAGTGTCAGATTCTCATGGAAAATTAGAGCACAAATTAACTCTCTTGATATTTTAATCCTGATGAATTTAAGTATAAAGACAAATTATTTCCTGTATTGATTTGGAGTTTAAAAAAAAGTCCAAAATGTAACCTACCTAACTTATGAATAAATTCTTTGTCTTTTAGAAAGATTATCAACATTTAAGTAGATGCTTTGTTCTTTTTGTGAAGTTGTCTATGTTATCTCTAACTGATAGAGTGGTTCATTTAGAGCTGCAGAAGTAGCATTAGTCTGATGTTGAGATTCTCTTATATTCACTATTAAAAAAACACATGCTGATAAAAAGATTCAAGGTTATCATAGAATGGACTCTACATGCACTGGATTTAGTAAACTAGTCAATCTCCAAAGGTTAGAGCCAAGTGTTAACAGGACTTTTCTATCCCATATTCTATTATCAGGATCAAATGCTTGCTGATTTTAGATTTGTTAGTATGCTGTCAGTGAATACTGCTTAATCAGAATCCACGTTTATGAGTGTGTATGTGTACAGGCAGAGTTGAAGGATAGCACTCAAAGAATTGATTAGTAATTTCTGTCTTCTTCAAAAGTTCTGAAATTTCATACGGAGGCAACTCTAGTCACTAGACCTTATGAGAGTTGTATTTCATTTCTTTCCTATATATTCAAAATTCTAAACTTGTGTTTTCCATTTGAGACCTGTACATCATCTCAAGTTTTGTGTCATCTCAATTTTTGTTTTAGTTTAAGAGTGATCCTCAAGGATTCCCTGAATTGAATTTCAAATCCCTGAATTGAATTCATACATTTGAAAACTACGTCTCACAGCCATAAGAGGAAACCAACATCCATGCCATGTATGCTTCAAAACAGCTTAATCTGGGCCTTTAAACTTAAAATCCATAGACATAGATCCCATATGAGTCAATATAAGACAATTAATTACAGGTCTTGTCATAAAGGATGAATCTTGATCTTATGAATAAGCTACAGAAATCCAAGATTACTTCACACCTTATTCACTCATCTCTGGATGCAGAAGTCACTGTCACAGCCTTCTAAATAATGTGTTTTTTTTTTAATTTAGGTAATGTTGGTTTGCATGTTGTTTATATTTCGGAAGTGTAGCTATCTGAATGAAGTAGTTCAGCAGTGCTCTGTGACTCAGCAAAAGTCAGTGCCTTGATATTTGATTTCTTGTTCTGTAGCTATAGAAGGATGCAATAGTCTTCTTGCTTGTTTGTCCAGTGTGCATTTAGAATTTCTACTCCAATCTCACCCTCACTTACAAAATAGTTCAACCTATGCTTGTCCAATTTAATTTCAATCTACAATAGTCAGCAGCATAGGCCACAAGCCAATTTATTAAACTTGTTTACATTTTACTTTATTCTATTGGTGCCCTCTCTTTGTGAAAATGAACAATGACTCATATCAGAAAAGGCACAGGTGTAGGGAACTGCCAATCTCAAATTCACATGTGATTTGCTTTCTTAAAGTTTAACATTTTAAGCAGGGGTAGTCAAAACCAACCATGCAACTGAGAAAACAGTCAGTTATAGCACTGTAAACCTTCCAGGTAAAACACACACACACACACACACACATCCTACTTTAACTGTAACAACAAATCCTCATCTCTCTTAATTCAATACCATCAAGCCTTAGAGCCCCTTCCCTGGCAGCCCCACAGACTCAATCATATCATAGCACTTTGATCCAACAATTCTCATTGTAATTCTCAAAGTTCCCTGATTGATACACAAGTTACTAATACTTCACCAGTGATTTGAACTTAGCTACCCCAAACTGCAGGTCTCCCCTGCTTGGGGTCTTTCCCTAAAATACCTATGGCATTAAAGAACATAACAAAAATAAGATCAAAATAGCACATTTAATACAGCCTGGGGATGAAGCAATTATGGACTTCTAATGGTGAACTGTAGAATTAGACAGACAACCACCCAGACACAGTCATGCTGAGAACCCCAGGTGTCACCCAATTAGATGGAGCTTTGACTTCTAAGCCTCTTTTGGTTGGGGCCACATCAGAGGACCTGCTCTCTGCAAGCAAGAAGCTTCACAGAATGGAGTAACTGAGATATCTGGTTCTCTGTACCCAACTCAAAATAACACAACAATCATTTCACTTCCCTGGGGGAAAAGAAAGTGAGGAGTGAGGCAGCAAAGAGAATAAATGTTCTGCATGGAAGAAAATATCAGTGATTGAGAATAAGCAGTTCCTCATACAGGACTCCTGGAAATGTGTCACACGTCAGATCTTTAAAAAGGGACTGTGATGCCCACAACAGGAGAGCTCCTTTTACACAGCCTCAACTTAGGACTTGTTGAAATGCAAAGGAAGTTAAATGAGTTAAACAATAAAGTTCCACTTAACTCTCACCTTTGTGTTCTTACAGTATTGTATGATTAGAGCTGGTGATCCAAAGAGGGATAATGAATAGTCTTTGAATTTTAGGAATTCATAACAAAGATGAAGGAAAACCTATGCAGTCAAAATAAAATGCAATAAGATAAGTAAGAAGCATGTTTAAAAGTCAATGGGAGCACTATTCAAGTGTGGGAGCAGATGGTTAGTTTTTTATGATATGAAAGCCCAAGTATTTTTTCAAAATAATATAATAACACAAGAGGATAGTGACTCATAAAGAAACTTTTCATGAATATGAAATGAATATTTCCTATTACAGTATATATGAATGAGTTCATATTTATATTTTACTATGAATACTTTATATTTAAGACATAAAATAGTTGATGCAATAGCATGCTACCTAGTTCTTCTCCCAAGCAAAGGTATTTGCAAACATTCCCAATGTCATAATAGTACATCATTTTGAAGTTCCCAGGGAGTCTTTCTCACAGCTGGATTGTCTGCACAATTCTGTGATTCAGTATTAGAGACCCATTATTGCTTAACATCTTAGCCACATCTCCCAATAAACTGTGTAAAATTGATAAATAAGAAGAAATGCAATGTGTGAGAACCTTAAATAATTTTTGAAACTTAGTATGATTATTAAGACCACAAAATATAATTTGATATAGACATTTTTGTTTCATTTGTACATAGCTTCAGAAGAATTATTAATATCAAAATCATGTCACATTATAATATATTACTTATTTCTAGCTATGTATGTTTGCTTAGTAATGTCACATATTCTTTTGTATCTTATAATTTTATACATCTATACTGTTATATATTTATAATTCTTAATAACTTGCTAACTTTATAAGATGATGTAAAAAGAGTAAAATAAGCTTTTTCATATGATAAATAGAATTTATATCAGATAACCATCTTTTGCAGCATAATCAGTAAAATCAATTATTTTTATGGTTAATAACATGCAAAAATCAATTAAATCTTTTAGTAGAAGATCAACACTTAAAAAATCTTTTGCATGGAATAAATCATATGATATTTCTACAAACACTGGAAGAGACAGCAATGTTATCTGTTAATCTAGTCACTGTTCTACTAGGAATCTGACAGAGTCTTTCTATTCACATCAATAGATTATATTTTTCTGCAATCAGGACATCTTAGAGATAAGAGTGAATTCAATGTTGACATCAATCATTTAACACATTTTTCCTGAACATTATTTAAAGTAATGAGGGTGAGAGAAATCATGAAGAAAAGGGGAAAAAAGGAAACCAAAAGTTAATTACAACTTCCTTGCTCTTCAGCTTGCTTTAACCACATAATTGCGAGAATACCTACATTTAATTGGCAGAATATGTAGCCCAAGGGTTGTAAAATCATGTCCCTGTAATATGGGCAAGCTACATGAAAAAGTGAAGCAGCTGGATGTCACACACAAGGAAATGTATAAAATGTGATAAGCCGAGAATATGTGCCCGTCCTAAATTATTATTAACTTTTATTTATTTATTTATTTATTTATTTATTTGTTTGTTTGTTTGTTTGTTTGTTTGTTTGTTTGTTTGTTGCAGTAGCTGAACAAACACATCTTCAGGCCTCTTCCTAATCATAACTTTAAGGGCCAAAACACTATTCACTACTGATTAGACATGGCAACACATATTCCATAGACTAGAGAGTCTGGCTGCCCAATACACAGTTTGCATGAGAGATTTAAAAGACACCGATAAAAAGCCAATCATAAGGGAAGTTATGACCTAATAAAAATGCCCCAGTTGTTGGCAAAAGGAAACAAATCCAAACAGAGGCTGATGTGTTGATGTATCTGATGTATTTATATCTGTCCTTTATCCAACCTGAGCACTGCCAATATTCCTCATCTGATGTTCAAATCGGCTAACCAATGGATTAATTTATGTCACTCTAAATCTTGATGGCAAGAAACTGGGAAATATATTGTTGGCAACTGGTCATTCATTTAACCCACTGTAAGCAGAAATACTCTGTCTAGGACAAAAAGCCTCACTATTTACTCAGATGTATAAGAGAAAACTATTTCTAGTATGTGTTTTCTTTTCTAGACTTTTTTTTCCAGAACAGGGAGAGGATTGAGAGACTGTTTCTCCAAGGGGGGTTTTAATTAGTGGTGATTAAGAAGTATTTTATCACCTCCATTCTACTCAGAATAAAATACATAAATAAAGCATGCAACTTTGTGATATATTATGTGGCATTTTTAACCATGATAAAATGATAAATTATGTCACTAATGTACAATTCCTATTTCTGATAAAATTGATGCTATAGAGTTCATACTAATTTTTGGATTTGAACAGAATATTTTTTCATTGACTTTTTTTTTTTAATAGAGGCATGTTTTATTTATTTATTTGGTTTTCTTGTTTTGTTTGTTTTTTTGTTTATACATGCACTGGGTACAGTCAGAAGCGCGGGAGGGTGAGAGAATTCACCGGAGCCAGAGCGGGGAGCAGAGCAGGCAGAAGGACCGAAGTATACTGCTGAGGGGAGCAGCGGGCGGCAGGAGAGGTCTGCGCGCCATGTGGGACCCTACTCTGGTGGCCGGGGAGCAGCCGGGGATCGAACTGGTGCCGCAGAGGCCACGGGCAGCTTTGCAACCCAGTGCTCAACCGCTGCGCCACCGGGGAGGCCCTTCATTGACTTTTGATTTGAAATGACCTCTTGGAGCAGAGAGTAGACCTTATGCCCAAAAGCTATGCAAATAAAAGACTGTTTTTGAGAAACTTTATTGACAAAACTACAATAAAATTAAATATGATCATAATTTTAAGTGGATAGAAAGAATACTATAGTTTGTTTCTTAACAAATTAATAATTCCTTCCTAACTACATTAGTTTATAATGCTGATGTGACAAATCATCAAACACTTGGTGTCTTAAAACAACATATTTAATCTCTTACAATGCTGGAAGCTTTAAGTCTAAAATCAAGGAATTAGAAAGACTGCATCTTTCTGAAGATTTAAAGGGAGAATTCATTTCTTTCCTTTTTTCAGCTCCCAGAGACTGCCAACATTTCTTGGTTCATGTCCCATTCTTCTCCTCTTCAAACCCATCCCTCCACCCTTTAATTCCATCCTTACATCTTCTGATCCTCTTGCCTCCCTCTTACAAATACCCTTGAAGTTATATTATATCCACCCAGATAATTCTAGAGACCCTCTCCATGTCAATAACCTTAACTAAATCATATGGACAAATATACTTATACAGTGTAAGATAATGGATTCACACATCTGAGGATAAAGACATGGACAACCATGGAGGGCCGTTGCTCAGCTTATCACACTAATACTATAGTTAGACGGCTTATTCATTTTTATTGCAGGACTTGCAATGTGGCTGATAAGTGACAATACTCACTAAATATTTGTAGAGTGAGGGAAGACATCCATATCCTTGGGATTGTAATGGTTGATACGTGATCACATATAATGGGATCCAAACAGAGGAAGGAATGGGCTAATAATGATCTCTTAATAAGAGACTTTTGCTACATGAAGAAATATTGGACAGACTCTAATTCTAACCAAAAGGGGCTTACTTTCTCATGCTGGGAATTTGAAACACATCTTATGCAGGTAGCTGGAGAATTATGAAAGCATAAAAAATACAATGAAACAGTGTAACTGAAGAAAGGACTATGTAGCTAGTCAATTTTCATCTTCTTCAATTTCATTTATTTGAATTTCTTTATTAATCTTATAATATAGGAATATCAGAAAATAAAGTCAACTTTGATTGCCCCCAAAAATAATATACTAGGAGATCATTTCCTTTTTCTTTCACTTTTTAATGCCAATAATTGATGCTTGTATAAACTGGCAAGTGTATAAAGTAAAAAGACCTTGCATTTACATTACTTTTGCTCTCTTTTCAGTACACAGAGAAAAATCATTTTAATTACCTGACTAGAATCCATAAAAAGCATATATATGTATATATGCAGAAATATTTCTCAATTTTTCTCTTCTACAAAATAGGATATGTTGAACTCAGACAAAAAGCAATCAATTATATCCTTAGAAAAATGAGCTTAAGCACAGCAAAAAAAGGTGGCTTAGTAAGCACAGGGCAGTCTACTAGCAAGCTCACATGTACTTCCCCAACCAAAGCATCCCCTTAAGTATGCTTTTGGGTAGCTTCTGGGTAAAGTTGCCTCTTTCTTCCTTTCGCCTGCAGAAGGTGGGAAGGAGCAAGACCTTTGCCTGCCCTAGAAGTTAGGCATGCTGCATCCTGTAATTTGTTGCTTATGCACGTAGAGTCACTCTTCTCTAACTCCAGATCTGACTTAAATAGTTACTATATGTCAGCTTTCATAGATAATACAATATATTTTCTTTTAAACATTAGTTTTTATGATAATTAATTGATGCTGGATGTATTTCCTCTCCAAAGCAGATAGAACTCTATTCTTTTGTTATTGACATACAGAATATGAAATTGTGTGATATGAACTGTTTTATACTCTATTTTAGCATTTCATTTATCGACCCTATATTCTCCATAAATGGTGGATATAACTATATTAAAATATAGTTACCAGGAAGTTTGAAGCTTATATGTGTTTATGTTTGCTTTCAGAATAAAATAAGTTGTTTAAGCTGAAACCCCATAATATATGTTCTTGTTGCTTTAATCTTAGACCTAGTTGCAATTTGTAGTTTTCAGAAACATTTAGGTATTTAAGGTAATACTGCAAATGGAATACTCTGAGGGCCGTTTTACATATAATAGGAGTTATTTCATTTGAAAGGGTGGTATAAAATATGTATCTAACCTTAATTAAAATGCTAAATGGCCCTAGCCCCTCCCTTGAAGGTATCAATTCACTGGTCTCGGGGCAACAGGGTTGCCCTGGTCTCCCTTTATAACTTTACAGAGAATAGACTATGTCATCCCAAAGTTTGCTTCTCAGGTATTGATTATTTTGAATTAAGGTTAAACAGTGCAAGAAAGACACTCTGATATTCCTTTGTTCCTCTGAAAGCAAGAAATAAATCTCCCATGTGAAAAGCATTCTCCCATACCAGAGGTAGGGACACATTCTTAACATAAAGATGGGAATTCATGGGCCTCCCCACAGCCTCTGCAGCGCTGGTTCCCGCTGCTCCCCTCAGCAGTGTACTTTGGTCCTTCTGCCTGCTCTGCTCCCCACTCTGGCTCTGGTGCCCTCCCGCTTCTGACCATACCCAGTGCTTGTATAAATAAATAAATAAATCTTAAAAAAAAAAGATGGGAATTCATGACCCTGAAGACTGTGTAAACATTGCTATCCCCAACCTAATTTACTACCTCCAACCCAAATTCTGTGCCTTGTTAATTATTTACAAGTGTATTGTTCCCTTATCAAAAGGTATAAAAGTTGCCTGGTTTGGTTACACTTTGGGTCTTCTGTCTTTGGAGTCCCAGTACATGTGAAATTAAATTTGTTTTTCTTATTAATATCTTATATCAGTTTAAATGCTAGACAAGCCAAATAACCTGAAAGAAAAGAAGGGGAAAGTTTTCTTCCCCTATGAGACCAAGGTGACATCTATGCAATTATTAAAATATCCTGCTGTATTTGGATTAGTGCCTTGAGCCAGGTGGACAGGTCAAGTTATCTATCTTTCTAAGGTAGAGTCTGAGAGTTAATGGGTTTTGTTTAGCTGACTGAATCTGAGCCCCTGGTGGGCATGATTGAGATCAACCTTGCAAGTTGGTCTCACATTACTGTTCTGAGTCCTATTGCGAACAGCCATGATAAGTGCTATAGAACACAAAACCAGCAGTTTGGTCCCAACCCCTGTTGGTGAGGATAATCAGAAAGGCCAATGGAGTGGCATATAAATAGAAAATGTGACATAAACCATAATGTGAAGAACAAAGGGTGGAACTGTAGGGACAATAGCTCATAGGGACAGTGGCTATGAAATTCATAATTGCAGATTTCTTCTGTAGTTTAGACTCCTTCTGTAAGCACCTCTGCTGCTATTATGCCATCCCAACAAGGAAAAAGAGGCATGAGAAATAGGGGCAGTTATTGCTACAAACACTAATAAATTTATCTATGATCTGTGAAATATGATGTAAGAAACTTCATGATTGCTTTCCAGATTAAAAAAATATAGACAGTAAAACTTATTCAGTTATTTACTCTTGCACACTTAGTTTCTACTGATGAGAGGGTCTGTGAGACACCATCAAAGCTTCTGATGTCTTATAACAGGTTCTAGATTTGAATTTTTTTTTGCCCTGAGTAATTTTTACTGGCTATAAAGTTTGGGAATGAGATAGCTTTAATTTTCAATCCAACAAGCTGTTGAAGACTCTCCTGAAAATAAAAGTTCTTTATTTCATATTTCTTTTACAATATAGTACTACACATAAAAGAAGTTAATTATCATTTTCAACATTCTGCCTAAAATTCTTAGAGTCAATTTTTTCTTGGCTTAGGTTTTTCTATCTCCCAAGTTACCAAAGACAGCATTCTTGCAATTGTCCCATCAATACACAAGCAAAGTTTCCTTTCTCTAGGCTAGACTAGAAATTTACACATTGTATTTTCAATCTTTCCCCACCAATTAGTACCCAAACTAATATCATATTGTGTGTTTTGGAAAGGCATAATTATATGTCCAGATGCCAATTTTTGTTTCAATTATCTATTGCTGTGTGCAAACTACCTCAAAACTTCATGATTTAGAATAACAATTTCTTTTTTCTCACAGTTAAGTGAGTTCAATTGACTGAGCTGATCCTTTCTTCTGTTATAGGAGCAAAAGACTAAAACAAACTTATTCTACTAGCTAATACTGAAAATACAGGTGTTAGGGCCTCCCCGGTGGCGCAGCGGTTGAACACCAGGTTGAGAAGCTGCCTGCAGCCTCTGCAGCGCCGGTTCAATCCCTGGCCACTGGACAAGGGTCCCACATGGCGCGCAGACCTCTCCTGCCACCCACTGCTCCCTTCTGTCTGCCTGTTCTGCTCCCTGCTCTGGCTCTGGTGAATTCTCTCACCCTCCCGCACTTCTGATTGTACCCAGTGCTTGTATAAATAAATAAATAAATAAATAAATAAATAAATAAATAAATAAATAAATAAATAAATAATCTTTTAAAAAAAGAAAAAGAAAAATACAGGTGCTAGAGAAGAAGAGTGTTAGAGAAGAAGAGGAATGTGACTAGAAGGCCAATCAAATCGTATCAACTTATTTAGAAACATAAACTGTGGTACTTGCACAAGGGACAGAAAAAAACATCAAGTTCTAGAATAGAAAGTACAGATACAGACCTGTTACCTGATTGATTATAAAGGTGAGTGTGAACTACAATACACTTATTCTGGATTAATTACATATACACTTGAACACAACTAATCTTGACCTCTACCTCACAGTGAAAGATGTGCAAGTTCATGGCAGAGTTATTTTTTTTAAATAATGAAAAGAAATAAAAATATATATCCATGAATCCTACAATGAATAAGTGTGTCGTGATTTATTAATAAATCAGAACGTGACAAATAGCAATAAATAGGAACAAAACACAACTACATGCAAGAATAACCCCCAGAAGCATATACTGAATGAAAGAAACCAGAAACTAGAGCATATACTGTTTTTAAAAAATTACGCTTATTGAAGTACCATTATTTTACATCATTGCTAGTGGTTTGACAGCACAGAATTTCCCTTCTCTGATGCGGTCACAGGGCCCTCCCACCACACAAGCACCCCTAGTCCCCCACAATAGTCCATTGTGTGGTCCCCCTTCCTCTCCCTCTTCTCACCCCTTCATCTGAAAACCCAAGATCTATGGAAATCCTTCAAGGATTGATTTTAAAGTTTGACTTTTTCCCTTTGGTTTTCCATATTTCATACATAAGTGACAGCATCTTGTATTTATCTTTCTCCTTTCAATTTGTATAAAGTTTAAAATATACATAATTTTCCTGTAGGAATAGAAGTTGGACAGTAGTTATCCTTGGTCCAGAGGTAGAGACAGGAAATAAACTCAAGATGTAGTTCTAGATTTCAAGTGATTTTTGCCTTAGTAAAAAGAAAAAAAAAAAGAACCTTAAATAATTATTACAGAGCATATTCACTCAAAATTTTTGACTTATATAGGTTTACATGTGAGTACTATGTTTCAATACTGACAAACTAGGATTGTTTTGTAAAGGCTGGAAAAAATGACAGTTATTCATGTAGAGAGAATGATGTACATTAAAGGCACAACTTTTAAAGCAGTCTGAATTTTTAGTTTAAATTTTATACAAAAACTCTTGCTGATTATTAAAAGGAACCTCAAAATATTCATGGAGTCTTACACTAGGTAAAATTGTTAAATATGATGGGGTCCCCCCTTGGTGGCACAAGGGATTAAGTCTCAGTCCTCTGAAGCAGTCTGCAGCTACTCCAGCTCAAGTTTGATCCCCAGCCAGGCAGCAACCCATATGGTGCAGCAGACCTCTCCTGACTCGCCTGCTGCTCCCCTCAGCAGTGTATTTTAGTCAGTCTGCCTGTTCTGTTCCCCACTCTGTCTCTGGTGAATCCTCTTACCCCCTGCACCTCTGGCCTACACCACAGCTCTTATATGCATAAATAAATCTTTAAAAATTAATAAATATGAGTAACTATGAAATAGTGATGTTACTACTGAGTGTTGAATGGGCACAGAAGATATCTTGAAATAATTAAAAAAGTATGACTCCCTGTCACATTCATAATGTTCTTCCAGACTCGATTCATGATCTCATAAAAATCAGGTATTTTTGTTCCAAACTTGCCAAGTGAAATCTGAAAGTGACCCCAATACAGGGTTGGTAGGGAGAGACTGAAAAGGTAAGCCACTCCAGGTTGGTACATGGTGAATTTAATAGGAAGGGAACTTACTTATAAGGTTTGTATTGGTGGTTGAAAGAAACGTTGGTCTCTACTTCTAGTTGATAGATTCTTAAAAGTTTATATAGAGGTCTTAACTGGTTTCAGTCACTGCACACCATCCAGAAGGTCTCAACAACATGTTACTATCACAAGATGTGTGTCCTTGAAGTACTTCCATGTAGTAAGGGTGGGCAGACATACATTGCAATGTTAGGGGAGGGTGTACGGAGCCTCAACTTGCCTGGTTCCAGCTCAATAATCAAGCAGTGGCTCTGACTGACTGCTCTGAACAATTTTTTAAAATAATTATTGTAATCTATGAGGTATTTAATTTGAGTATTAGGATATTAAGTATTGGTTCAGCTAGCAAGAGGACATGTTCAATTTAAGCAGAACCAATACTAAAAAACCATATATAAAAACAACTATCAAGTCTACTTATACTCATAGAAGTAACTATGGCAACCATAAAAAAAGTATGGAAATTATTAGGTCTAGCATAAGATAATGGGGAGTTATTTGGTCATACATAGGTAAAGAAAAATCCAGACAAATAGATATTCAGTGTTTGGATCTAATAAATGTCTCCAGTTCCTAAGAGAAAGAGGAGATGATATAGGCAAGGCTTGTAAATGAGCTTAGGATAGAGAATGTAATGAAAATTAACAGCAGCAGAAGCAATAATAAAGTTCAACCAAAAGTAAGTATGCAGAATAGAGGCCACTTATTAAAAAAAAAAATCAATCAATAAATGGATGCCATACTTTAAGAAATGACTAATCTGAGACGTGATGGTCACATGGCTCTAATAGTGGAGACTAAAGAACTGTAAGTACAGGGTTAAGGTGATGCACAAATAATCTTCTAGGTCTTGACATTGACGATAACTGCTTGACAAGATGCATTAATCTACTGTAAACACGCCGCATTCTCTTCCCCTAAGATGGGATATGCACTTGCAGAAATTGGTTAGTTTACTTTATAATCTTTCTAAATGATCATTTAAAAATATTTCCTATACTTTATATCAGATTGTCTTAATTTCATATTAGTTTGCAAACACTACTTACTGACAGTCTCATCTGAGTGGTTTTATGAAGTTATCACTTTTACAATGCAGTTTAAGTTGATCATGTTCAACAACTGGTATTTAAGAAAAATGCTGAAAATCTTATGGGGCTTTTCTTATCCACAGAAATAGCAGTAATAATTAGTATATATGTGAAATTAATAATATTTATCTTATCTAGAGAATCATGACTTTGCCACAATTTCATGGCTGATGTACATGAGAATTTCAATTAACAGCTTAGTTTTCTTGTTCAATGATATTGGTCACAGAAGTAAAGTAATATTGTTAACACATGCTATAAATATGAATATTTTCTTCAGAGCTTGACTTCAAATATAATATCAAATATAATATCAAAGTAAGATGCATTTCTTATCCCATAGCCCAAGGCAAAACTCAGCTCACCTGACTGATCTTAAGATTAAATCAGTATATCTACTCACAAGCAACACTGCCAGAACATTGATCTGATAATAAATAATGTAGCTTGTACTTGAAGGCCATGGAAGTTTCCTTTTTGCAACATCTTACAAGTACAATTTTCTCAGTCCCCTAGGGAACATGATGGCAAATTGCTCAAGTGAAGAAATAGTGAGTTAAAATAGAGGTAAAATAGAACAGATATTTCACATATTTTATTGTGTCTTCTTTAATTCAAGACCTAACAATATTTTTTTCATTAAATTCTCATATAACTCTTTTCATGTTGAGCATTCAAAAAAAAAATATTTGTCATCACTATCCCTTGATCCTAATCCCTTTCTCCTCCCAGTTAGCCTCAGAAGCCTCACTTTTTTTGGTGTCTGCTAGTTTAAAAAGTGTTTTCCTTTGTTGAATCATCCATTATGTGAATGTCCAATAAATGTCTTTTTGACCTAAGAATGTTTTTATGTGATCTGTGTAATCAGTAAGTTTTCTAATTATATCTTACAGTACAAACTGCTGCTTAAAGTATAAACACATTATCTATTTAAAAATTCAAAACAAGGAAAATGATAATAGAATTCCTTTACTGAGTACTCTGAGGATATACAGCATGAGAACAGTCCTATGAAACTATGCCTTTTTTTTTCCTTTTTTTAGATTTATTTATTTATTTATACAAGCACTGGGTACAGTCAGAAGAGTGGGAGGGTGAGAGAATTCACCAGAGACTGAGAGGAGAACAGAACAGGCAGACTGACGAAGTACACTGTTGAGGGGAGCATTGGGTGCGGCAGGAGAGGTCTGCACGCCACGTGTTACCCTCGCCAGGCGGACGCAGATCGAACCAGTGCTTCAGAGGCTGCGGGCAGCTATGCAACCCAGCACTCAACTGCTGCTCCACCAGGGAGGCCCGAAACTAGGACTGTTAATTGTCATGTGGTAGCAGCTGTGACTCCAGTCCTTGTCTAATCCCACCATCTTGAGTGTGAGCAGGATCTCTGCATATGATCCCTATCACTCCCCTGATTGTTACATTATATAGATAACTGGATTGTGTAGATCTAATTAAGGTCCCTAATCAATTTACCTTTGAGTTGATCCAAAAAGGAGATTATCCTGAATGAGCAATACCTATTCCAGTGAGTCCTTAAAAGAGACAAAAAGCAGTAACACACTCTCCCTGCTGGAGTACGTGAAAGCAAACCCCAGGTAGTAAATTGCCAATGGAGGGGGTCAGCAGCTAAGAACAGAGAATAACTTCTAGGAGCTGAGGGTGAACCCCAGCTGACAGCAAGAAGTGGGACACCTCGATCCTACAACCACAAGGAAAATGATTCTGCCCACACCTAAATGACCTAATAAGAGGCACCAGAGATTAGGATAAGAATCTTAGGCTCACTCCCTATCTTGATTTCAGCCTTGTAAGAAATAAGCAGAAGGCCCATTAGTCCATGGCCAGGCTTCCAACTCTCAGAAAGAGTAAGTACTGTACTTGCATGTCTTTAAGAAACTACATTTGAGGTAACCGATTACACAGAAATAGAAAACTAATTTATTCCAAACAGTGTTGCAATGCAGGTGTTATTATCCTCATTTAAGACTATAATAAAACTGAAACTCAGATTAACTGAAAAATTGGAGCTCACTACAAAGCTCTATTAACAAGTCATGTAACATATAACATATGACATACACACACACTCAAATTTACTCTACAACCACATTATTGTCTAACTAGGTCACAAAATTTAAGTTCACTCAAATGTGATATAATCATGTGATAAAGTGAAAGAAAATGACTCCAAAATCCTCTCTCAGTCAATGGTTACGTTTAATCTTAGAAAGACTTGAAATGTGGCAATCACAGATCATTTTAGTATCTCCATGGATTCTTTTTTCCCAGAATTTCTATAGCTAGAATCACATGGTATGTAGAAATGTGTGGCTTCTTTCACTGAGTAACATGAATTTTTCTCCACTTCCTCTTAGGATTTGATAGTCCATTTCTTCCTATTGCTAAATAACTTTCTATTGTCTGAGGTTGCCACTGTTTATTGATTTACCTACTGAAGGACATCTTAGTTGCTTTCAACTTTGACAACTATGAATAAATCTGCTATAAATATCCATGTGCAGGTTTTTCTGTTGATATAAGCTTTCAACTCCTTTGGATAAATAAGCACCACAGAGAACATTTGCGATATTGCACAGCCAGAGAATGCTTAATTTTCTAAGAAACTGACAAACTGTTTTCCAAAGAGGCTGTACAATTGTGCATTCCCAGTGTATGAGTGTTTCTGTTTCTCCACATCCTTACCACCTTTGTAGTTACCAACATCCAGATGTTGACTTTTCTAATAGATGTGCAGAGGTGTCAGGTTGTTTTAATTTGCATTTCCCCGATGTCATATGATGTGTGGCAACTTTTTATATGCTCATTTGTAACTATATACATACATAACTACATACATATGAATGCATATATAATCTTCTTTGATTAGGTGTTAATGTCTTCAATTCAGTTTTACTAGGCTGTTTTGATATTGCTAAATTTTAATAGTTCCTTATATATTTGGATAAAACTTCTTCATCAGAAGTGTCTGTTAAAAACATTGTCACCCAGTCTTTGACTTGTCTTCTAATTCACTTTACATGGTCTGTTGTGGTGCAGAAGGTTTGAATTTTAATAAGTATAACTTGTGAATGATTTCTGTCATAGATTTTGTTTTTGGTATTGTATCTAAAAATATCTCACAATATTCAAGGTCACTTAAGTTTTCCTCTGTGGTATCCTTGAGAACTTTTATAGTTTTGTGCTTTGCATTTAGGTCAATGGTTCACTTTGAGTTGATTCTTCTGGAGGTTGTAAGATGTATGTTTAGATTTTTTTTTTTGTATGTAGAATGTCCAGTTGTCTGAACGCCATTTATTGAAGATAATCTTTACTCCATTTTATCTTGGTTCCTTTGTCAAAGATTAGTTGACTATATTTATGCGGATTTATTTCTGGGCTCTATTCTGTTCCATTGTTCTGTCTATTCTTTTACCAGTATCACACTTGCCTTGATTACTGTAGCTTTATAATAAATCATGAAATCAGGTAGATTGGACACTAACTTTTACTTCATCTCGAATCTTGTGTTGGCTATCCTTGTCTATTACCTCTCAATATAAGTGTAGAATCAGTTTTTTGATATCTATACAATAACTGGCTGGGATTTTTGACTAGGATTGCATTGAATCTCTAGATCAAATTGGAAGAACTGACATCTTGTCAATATTGAGGAAGAGTTATTTTTTTATAAAGAATGTAACAAAAATTCAGTTACATGTTGATATTTGAAAAGAGACATGAAAAATTAAAGAGAGAAAGATAACAAATAGCATTTTTGGTAAAATGCAAATGTAAAGGAGGTAGGAAAATGCTTGTTGTGCCCCTAAAACTTGAAGTTCAGTGTATGTGCATTCCACTAAGAAAAGCTGAGGGAAATAGAAACCATGATCAGAGAAGTAGCGAGGCTCAACACACTATAGGACTTGAAGGACATTTTAAGTATATTGCTTTTTACTTTGAAACGAGATGCCAAATGGAAAGGCTTGAGCATAGGGGTAACATTATTTGCTTAACATTATAAAAGCTCACTTTTGCTTCTGTGTTAAGAATTGAAAGTTGGACAATAAGAACAAATACACCCCCAAAATAAAACCCAATCAAAAACTGAGCAGAAGATCTAAACAGAAACTGCTCCAAAAAATGAAACGCAAACACAGACTGCCATCAGGCACATGAAAAAAAGGCTCAATTGTACTTACTAATGAAATGCAAATCAAAACCACAATGTCATCTCACCTCTCACACTTTTAATAATGTTCTCATCCAAAAGACTGCATTCAAGTGATGGCAAGGGTTTGGAGAAAAAGGAACTCTTGTACACTACTGTTGGGAGTGTAAATTGGGGTAATCTCTATGAAAAAGTATGAAGAATTTTCTAAAAACTAGACATAGAAATGCCATATGGTCCAGCAATACCACTGCTAGGTATTTATCTACAGAATCAGGTGAGAAGTGAAAGCAAGTAAATATGAGAAATTATGTTTTCTAGAAACAAAATAATTTCTGTATTTCAGGTGGGATGTCTCTTAACACCTGCTAGTAATCTCAATTTATTTTTTTTTCTTTTTGATTATTATCCTTGGCACTCATTCTTGATTTTTATATTTATAAAGCATAATCTTTGTAGTTTTTTATAATTCTGAATTTTGAAGGTTCTACTTACACATAATGTTGTCTAAACTTTGTCACAATTTAGTAATTAAGTTATATTATCTGGCCCTCGTGTGTTATGACTTTAAGGCCTAGAACTATTAATTTTACTTACCAATCTGGAATGAAAAGATATGGAAATCCCTATTGATATTTTTGATGGATTATCTGAGGATGAACTGAAGGTTATGTCTAATTAATGAGCTCTTTTTATCTAACACTTCTCATTTGACCATTCTTCAAAAATAAAAAAGATAATAAAAATAATTATATACATGCAATTGCACAAAACACATGGATTAAACTAAAGAGCACATATTTATAACTCTACTACAGTCAAATGCCTATTTACATGATTTTAAAAGAAAATATATAAATTCATATACTGAAAGACATCTCAAGTTATGAAAGCAGCTTTCTAAAATAATATCTTTACCTCTTACTATGAGGCATGATATCGATTTTTCAGATATGGTTGTTACCTTTTAATGTGGAAATAAAGAAAATGCATGTTAGTATAGAATTGACCTGCTGATTAGAAATTCAGAACATACCTTAAATATGCGACAAGTTGATATAATCCTGAAAAATGCACTTAATCTATAATTGCAAAAAGAACTGAGCAAATGCATGACTTACAACTTTGCCAATGCCTGAATTTATGATTCTGTGTATACATGTTTAAGAAAAACATTTGATATTTTAACCTACAACATTCATAAATATAGATGTATGAATTAAAAAATTGTTATCTTGGGGCCTCCCCAGTGGTGCAGCGGTTGAGCGCTGGGTTGCGAAGCTGCCCAAAGCCTCTGCAGCACTGGTTCGATCCCCGACTGCTCCCCGGAGGAGGGTCCCACATGGCGCACAGACCTCTCCTGCCGCCCGCTGCTCCCCTCAACAGTGTACTTCGGTCCTTCTGCCTGCTCTGCTCCCCGCTCTGGCTCTGGTGAATTCTCTCACCCTCCCGCACTTCTGACTATACCCAGTGCTTGTATAAATAAATAAATAAATCTAAGAAAAAATTGGTATCTTAGGTATTTCACAAGTTCATACAATTAGAAACAGTAAAACATTGAAACCTTAAAAATTGTACAAATGCATTAAGGGACATAAGCTAAAACATGCCACGGCAGTATGCAATGGAAGAGTGCTATCCTTATTTTCAATGCATTAATCGTTTGAAGGTATATTCTCAGGGTATCATCTCCGTCTCAGCTTGCACCTTGTCTGTAGCTTTCTATCATAATGATAAAACCTCTACCTCACTAGTATAAGCAATACATTCTCAAAGAATTGTTCTGCCAAATCACTGTTCCTTGTAAATACCTCTGTGATCTTTAAGGCATTATCATCCTTCTTGTCCATGAAACTCTTTTAAAAAATATATAGTTTATGGAAAATCAGAAACATATACAAGCCAAATCACATTGTATATAAAACCTCATGCATTCATCTCCTAACTTCAATTACTCAATATTCGTGATTCTTCAAAACCTACTCCAGTTGCAAGCTCCCTATTTATTATTATTTTATAGTTCTTTTTGAAATAAGGTCAATGTACATTGAATTTCACACATCTAAACGGTATAAATTTGAGAAAGTGATACTGATTTCACCCAAAGCCCAAGCTACCTGTAGAACATTGCTACTCCATCAAAATGTTCCTTTCTCGGGCCTCCCCGGTGGTGCAGCGGTTGAGCGCTGGGTTGCGAAGCTGCCCACAGCCTCTGCAGTGCTGGTTCGATCCCCGGCTGCTCCCCGGCCACTGGAGGAGGGTCCCGCATGGCCCGCAGACCTCTCCTGCCGCCCGCTGCTCCCCTCAGCAGTGTGCGTCGGTCCTTCTGCCTGCTCTGCTCCCCGCTCTGGCTCTGGTGAATTCTCTCACCCTCCCGCGCTTCTGCTGTACCCAGTGCTTGTATAAATAAATAAATAAATCTTAAAAAAAAATGTTCCTTTCTCTTTTCATGTACCATAATGCCTATGAGATTCATTCATACAGTTGCAGGGAGTTTGTTCCCTTGTGTTCATATACCATGATTTTTATATCCATTCTCCTGTTGATATATTGTTCCAAGTTTTGGTCTATCATACAAAAAAAAAAATTCCCACGAACATATTTAAGATTTTTTATTTATTTATGTATTTATTTATACAAGTACTGGGTACAGTCAGAAGCGCGGGAGTGTGAGAGAATTCACCAGAGACTGAGTGGAGAGCAGAACAGGCAGACTGACAAAATACACTGCTGAGGGGAGCAGCGGGTGGCAGGAAAGGTCTGCAGGCCATGTGGGACCCTCGCCCGGTAGCCAGGGATTGAACCGGCGCCGCAGAGGCTTCAGGCAGCTTTGCAACCCAGCGCTCAACCGCTGCGCCACTGGGGAGGCCCCGCCATGAACATTCTTATATGAGCCTTTAATAGAAATTTGTTTTTATTCCTCTTGGATTAAAAAAATCTAAAATTGGAATTATTTGTTCAAATCATAAACTGATGGTTAAAGGGAAATTTCCAAAATATTTTATGAAGGGTTTTTATCATTTTATATTATCAGCAATATATGAAATTGCCATTTGTTCCATAGCTTAGCCAACCTATTATCATCAGCTTTTTTTAATTTAAATTTTATTGATATATAATATATAAAACCACAAGTGATCTATTTAAAAGTTTCAATGCCTGTGTATTTTCTTGTGTTTTGATAGAGTTGTGGACAACAAAGAAGAAGGCAGAAAAATAACATACCTACAGATTTAATGTGGCCACATGGAGTCTATTATTTCCTATTAATAATTTATAGCACTAACAAATACTGGTAAGAAGACCCTAAAAACTCACCATACAACAAAATAGTACCTACATGTGAATAATTAATGGACTAAAAGGAAGGGAAGGGAGCTCCATGTGCTTAGTGACTTGGTGTGATAACATATACATGAAAAGGTTAGATCTTATATTTCTGTATCGCATACAGTGTTGTAAATCAATGTTACCTTAATTTAAAATTTTCAAAGGTGATTAGCAATAAACAGAAATTTGTATGTTCTCCTTTTCAAGAAACCAAGGAAGCAAAGAAAAAGATAACATCGTTGTCATTTTCAATTTAGTAACAAAGTCATTCTGAATTACCAATGTCTAAATTATCCCCAGCCAAAGGAAGAAAAAGGTAACAGCACTTGGCCAAAAAAAAAAAAAAGTAATAACATTTAGATGAATAATTGCTTTTCCTTCTGAGAAATAAAGCAAGTTCATAATGCATTGGGACAAATGAATCCAGTGATATCACTTATTGATGCAAAGTCACAATATTCACCATCCTGGGTAATCCAATAGCTAGTAGGCTATCTAATACATAAACTATTCTCAATCAATAGCTTAGTTTATTTTAATAAGGCTACAAATATCCATGTGCTTGTAATGAGATGGGATTTTAAATTTATATAGACATAGTTTTCAAATAATTTGTTTAATTTTTCACAAATATTTGTGGTTTATTAATTCTTGCATCTATTCATTTATCAGTTAGGAATCAATTGACTTAGAATTGCCATAGGTACAGGAGGTGTTGGGCAATTCTTAGGATAAATACAGAGAATTTGCAGACCTCTACACAGGTTCTCAGGAAAGATCCCTATTGAATTTGAAATTTTTTTTCAATCCCTGTAATTGATTTAACAACATGATATCCCTGTCGCAATCAGTTCTTTGTAGGCTACACTGAATGGTAAGAGTACTATGAATGGACAAAGTGATAAAAACTATATTTATAAAAACCTAGAATTCTGGGTATAGAGACAATATTCACTAATTTGACAGTATATTATAATTGCATAATTTAGAAAAATGGATTTGTCATTTACTAAGAAAAAAACATGTTTCATTTTTTTAAATTAGATAATCTACATGATACATACACCCTAAACACCATAGAGAAATAAAATGCATTATGCTTCATATAGTAAACTTTAAGAACTCCTGTTATTACCATTCATGTACTCTTCAAAGCACTTATTACACTATAATAAATAAACTCTAATAATATACACTTCTAGGGGTTAGAAGTTGGTAAAAAAAAAATTAACATTTACACAGATGGAAAACAAATTGGAAATATACGTAAATTACTTTCTATTTTTAACAATCCTTAGATATTAAACTTTTTTTGTCCAATGTATGTAACTTCATTCCAGGAAATACATTAGAATTTGAACATATTTGTATTTAATAATCTGATGTATGAATCAGTGCCTGCATTTGTGTTAAAATAAAAAGTTAGATTTAATACAATTATTAGAGCACATAAGTGATTCTTTATGTAAAAGACATACCTATGTATAAATATATTATTAGAGAGTATAATTAGTATGATTAATTTTAAAATATTCATGGAAGAATGAGTATTACTGCATTTATTGAATTTTGAATTTAGTTATTTATTGCTTTTTCTACAAGTTTTCTTAATGAATGACATCTGTTTAACAAGGAGCAGTCATTAGATATTTAAAATAAAACTATCTATGTTTATATGCCTTATATATACACACGATACACATATCTGTGTCTGTGTTATATAAACATAACTTGATTTGATACCCAGTAAAACTTGATTTTTTTCCTAAATTTTTTGTCATAATCAAGTTGCGAATGAAATCTGATGGACACTACAATACAGCTCCCTTCAAAGGAGTAATTTTTCATAAAATGAGAAATGATAAAATTCTAAGACTCCTTTAAAAAATCCATGAAAATATTAAATTCAAGTGCTTTCCTTAGTATTTCTTCTTGAGTTGGTCCTTTGATGGTGTGTTTTAATAAAAGAAAACAAGGAGAATATGTGAGCATAAGAAACATAACTATGGAAACACCACGTGGGTGATATTTCATTACAGATAGATTTATCATGACACGGAAAAATCAACATTCTGAAATTAAAGTCATTGGTGATCTAAGAACATGTGTTTCCTTCAAATGTCCCAGTTGCTTCATTTATGTGAGTCAGGAAATCATTTTTTTTGCTCGGATTTTACTACTGTTTAGATGCCTGTTTGATATGATAACACCTTAAATTTCAATGAACTTATCAGTGCTACAGCAGTGAGAAAAGATTGAATTTATTCCTACATGGAAAGGCAAAATATTACATCAAATCGCAGACCACAGCTTTCAGCAGCTTTCTATCAACTCACAAAATTATCAAAAATAAAAATGATCCCCAAATATTTTTGCTAATGTTATCTTACACTGTCGCTTCACCAGCAGACCAAATTCTGTTAAAAGATATAAAACCAGCCCACATTGGATTTAGAAAATATTTTACCCAATTCAAGCTTATTCTTGCTATCAAAACATCATCTTGCTGTCCTCCCTAAAGAGAAATATGTATCTTTAATGATATGGTATGTATTACAAAGTGAAAAATAATCCTCACAGCTAAGATAGAGAGAGGGCAACCATTTGTAAAATCTTAAAACACAGAGTTCTCAAATGTGTGTGCTTCCAATGCTGCATTTGACTTACGCTCTTCTAAATGACAGAAGCAATATGTGTGGCCTTATTATTTTAAGGAATGAGAAAATCATCCATCTTATCTAGAGAATTTCCTAAAACAAATAAGGAAAATATTAACCACCAATGAGGGGATGGAATTCTATGAAATAATATCTTAACTTCTGTCTTTCTGCTTCTCATTCTTTTCTTTTTTCTGTGGCCAAGCACACAGTGTAGTTTGTGTTATGCAAATTAGCACAAACACTGCTAGCTTCCAAAACTATTGTTGGCAGCAGCACAGAGGTAATCTACCAACTTTCATGTGTTGTGGAGGGAAGAAGAATATGTGCTAAAATTCAGAATTCTTTACCTACTAGAATTTAGACATCATCAGATTCATTTCCTGACTCAAAAGCAGTGCTCTGTGTTGGGTCAGTTGGTAATTAAATGTGTTCTGTGAAGACTTTATGTCCCATGGAAGAGTCTTCAGGCCAGTGAGGAGGTTATGTGAGGGAAATGCATTATTTGCATTTGGGATGCTGTTATCTGCCTGCCCAGAATCAATCTATGTATGTGAAAATGCAAGAACTAATAGATAACATTTTACCTTAAAGACTGTATTTTTTTAATATATAAATCTGGTTTCTTTCAGGGGTTACAGCGGTGTGTGTGTAGGGGTAGAGGGGGGCATAGTGGGGGAGGGACCTTGGAATAATGATGGGGAAAAAATAAACACAAAAAAAGCAGTAGTTCTTTATAGTCAGTCTTTTCCATAGATAAATTATGGCTGACTCAAAAACCTCTTGAGTATTTTATTTTTCAAGTAGTTACACTATTTAATAAGCTATAAATGAGTTCATCTTAAAATATTGGATGGTTTCACTTATAGGAGGAATGTAGGGAAATCAAATAAGGTATCAGGAGAAAAATAAATAAAAAACAATTAACAGGCAACCATAAATCAGAGACATTCTGCAGGGGAGGGTGAGCGAGAGGTTTCAAAACAGGGAAGGGAAGAACACAACGGACAATGGTGATGGTGCACGGGTGAATCGGTGGTGGGAATTTTACAGGGACTACACCTGAGAGGAGAAAGCAACTATTGTACAAAAACGAACAATGATGTAAAATATAGATTTAATTAAAAAAATCTATAAATGAAGAACTTATGCAAATATAAATGGAGTCACCAATGTCAAAGCACAAACATACCTTGGGGAAGTCAAATTCTGCACACCCAAATGGATTTATGGATACAGTGATAACAGAGGAATTTCCTAAACTGGAACCTTATCTGAACAACCGCACACTGACCTTGGGCAGAGAAACTTAAAAAAGTATTAAACACAGTAGCCAGACACCAAGCAAAAATCAGATACACCTCAGGAATCTGTTCTTTGAGACACTGCCACTCAGTCCAGGCATGGGCAAGGAAGCACTCTCTGCCTCTCTCTGCTGGATTCAGTCCACAGAGTTGGGCATGATAAACTCCCACATTGTGCTCACCTAACCATAAAATATTTGAACCCCAAAAGCCTCTTCCTAGACCAGTCCAGCACCTTCATCTTCTTGGACTTCGGTTCATTAACATTTGACTATGCTTGACAATGTTAGATTTAAGATGCACTGAGCCTGCTGTTAATTGATAATCGATTGCTTATAGGATGGATGACTGTACTCCCAACTCACTTATGCTCACAGTCAGGTTGGCCTGTTTGTATTTGCAACAGGTCATCACCAACTCATTAGTTTGATAAACTGCAAATACTGATAAAATGACATAGCGGAAAAACAAAAAGACACAATCATGTGTAAATATTAATTCTGCTCATGCCACCTGTGGAGGCAACTATATCTGCACCCCAATGTTGATTTTCATCCACAAATGGGGTCTTTTTATATTCTTATATTTCATACCAATTAGAAAAAAAATGATCTTTAAGGAATTAAAACAATCTTATTTGTTCAAATTGATCAAATAAGCAAACATCTACTTTTTGTAATAAATAGGAGGAAAAGCATTAAAATAAATCTAGTATAGCAGCTTAGAATTTTACAAAAAGGAAATTTGGGGGGGCTCCCAAATCTATTTTTGTTGCAATAACCTTACTTCTTACATGATAACTTACTACTTTAACAGTAATTTCCAAATAATTTCTACTTTCCTCTTTACTTTCTACTTACTGATATTACTTTTCAATTTATTTTAGACAGTTTTTACAAAAATCTCTTGTTCTCTATAAGGCAAATTGTGAATTGAAATGATAAGAGCACTCAATTTCATTTCACAAGGTCTTTAACTCTTATTATGCTTTAATGCCCAGTGTCCCCAAACCCTTTTTCATCTCTTCCTTTACATTTTGGTTAAAAGAAGTCTTAGAAACATGGAATACCAGAGAGATCTCTAGTTACCTGATGGCTATAATAAGCCAATTATTGCAAGCAGATAAATTTTTCTCTATCTCCCTAGGAGTATAAGAATGTAAAGGATTTGGCTATGCATAGCTATCTTCCTCACCTATCAGCAGTTGAGATGACTGCTACATAGTAAGGTTGGTTAAAAGATATATATACTCATTTTACAACCATTATTGTATTTTATGATATGATAGCAAGTCAGTGGATTACATGGGTAGCTCTACTGGTCTGGACTAGACTCAGTCGACGTTGGATATGTTTTTTCATTTGCCTGTGGTCAACTGTTAAGACTGGCCAGGAACAAGGTATATTTTAAGTTAGTTTCCTTTATGCACCAGACAATTGCTTGACACTCAGCTGGGAAAACAAGTATAATTGAACTATGCCTTTTCTTTCACCTAGGGAGCTAAGCCTTATTTCCAAAGAAAAAGGGGGAAGTTACTTGATTCTTATACTGAGAACTGGCACAAAATTAGTTGTTTTATTCTGTTAAAAATGACCCTAACTATAGGGATTGTGAAATAGACCCCACGTTTTGCGAGAAATCACCACAGTACCACATCATAGATGCACGGCTTTGAATTGGAAATAAATGGAGAGGATTTTTGTAGCCAATCTACTACATCATTTAAACAGAGAATCAATACAAGTCTAATATCAGTGCATGCCAATACTTAACTGTCAGAGAGAGAAGTAGGGACTAACAGGAAACTAAAAAGCAGAAGCCGATGAAGTAGAGGAGAACAGGACAGTAGTGTCCTTAGTGAAGAACAGAGATAGAGGGTTATAGGAAAAAGAAGTGGTCAATGCTTTCAAATGGGGCTGATAGGTCTAGTGAGACATAATTTGAGAACTGATCACTCTTTGTGGCAATGTAACAATCAACACTTGGACAAAGTGGTAAAAATGAAGTGAGAGAATGAGAGCTAAGGTAGTAAAACCTATTGCCCAGACATAAATACTACTATTATTATTTTTATTCTCAAGCAGGTGACACACGATACTATATAATTATTATTCAGACTTCAACCCAATTGAGAATAAGTGGTTTGTTCCCAGGCAAATCTAAATATAACACCTTGGTGGCACAAATGACTAATTCATTCATCTTCACAGGGTGGAAGTCGTTTTTTGTTTGGGTACAGATGATATGTTGAGAGCTGTAGGATGGCAGCACGCTAATATTGGTTTCTGATTGTCTCTATTTTCTTGAAAATAAAAAGTAAGCTAATTAGATGAGTAAAGGTACAGAAAGAGAAATTACAATTTTAATGAAAGAGAAGTCTATTTTCAGTGAGCAAGTGAATGGACTAGAGAATAATGTGAAAATGCTAAGCAACACTAGGATTCTACTGAGTGGGTGGCTGCAAATTTATTGTCACCCCGGTAAACTGTTGTTAGTCACATTTCTCTGGTTATATTAAATTTACAGGCAGAGATTAGTCAGAACATTGGATTTTATTCAGAGCCGACATTTCTACAAGTGATGACAATGAAGTGAGAAAGAAGCAAGAGCATTCATTGCTAACAAGGAAGTGATTACTATAAATGATCAAGGAATCTAATATGAGTACTTAGAGAAATGACAATTTGAGTTGGTGGAAGCAGTCAAGATGATCAGAGAATTATCATTGAGAATGAGTTGAAAATTTAAGAGCTACAGATGATTTTGTTTTGTCAGTTTCTTTATGTTTTGCTGTTGTGATTGTTTCCTCTACATTCAGTATGTGACTGAACAAAGGTTGGGGGCACAATGGCCTATAGGAAAGGACTATGGGTACTTGGATAGTAGGGTTGGGGTGGTAACTTATTCCCTCAAATTATATACAGTCTTGTAAACTTAAGTTACCTTAATAACGGGGGGAAAAAAGAGGTGCAGATGAAAGTATAAAGTAGAAAAATACAAGACATTCTGTTATTTCCAGTGGAAACAGGTGAGGGTGGCTGCAAGTGTATTTAACAGAAAAAATAAAGATCACACTATGCATTATGTTCTTTGTAGCTTTTATATCGTTAGTTTATCTTGTAATCTTTTTTTAATAAGCATATACAGATATACTTTTTCGAAAATTATGGTATCAGAATCCTTTGTAAAAATTTAACTTTTCTACTAATGAATATTTAGGCTGTTCACAATGTTCTTGGACTTATGAGCAATAAATATTGATGTATATTTCATTTCACAATGTGTATGATTATATTATGTATTATGAAAACCTTGAAACCAACATATACAATTATATTTTCATTTAAAATCATGACACGTGTTAAGGTTTTTGCCTCAAAAGCTATGAAAACATGCATCAGCAGTGCATGACGTATACAATGCCATATTTATGCTATGAAATTTCTTATACATTCTCAATTTTCTGTTTGAAAAGAAAACTGTGCCGATTTAATACAAAGGTTTTCAATGTCAAAAGTGGAAATGCATACGTACACCACACACACATTTTAAAAGATCTTATTTGGCCAAGTGAAAGTGTTCAATATTCCATAAATCACCACACCTGAGCAGTTTCTTACATCCTTACATAGGGCCAGCCTTGCAGGAAATAGCAGTCTTACCACTTTCTGTGTAGGAGAGAAATGATTTATTTGATATTTATTCCAAATATGCATAAACCAACTAGGGAAACATTTGGAATTTGACTTGAGTGATTGAAGCCTTTTTTCTCTTCTCTCAAGCATGTAATATTCAAACCTAGAGCACATGTCAGAGTGCTTTACCTCTGGCAAGCAGACCAGCTCCTTTGAGGAATGCTTCACTTGGAACCAAGCCTGGATGTCACATTGTTATAAATTCAAATTCCGTCTTCTCAGTTATCCTCTGGACATATGCTTAAAACTTTAACTTCCGAACCTTAACATGAAGTAGCTTATTCCTATATTTCAATTCTTTAAAGTATTTGGGATTTCTTATTTACCTTTTTATTGTTTCCATGTAATTTTATTTAGGATGGAGAATTAAAATAAAAATGGCTGTCTAATAAAAAGGAATATTAAGTAAAAATTCAGTAAACCCTCCCTCACCTAATTTTTTTTGGCATGAGAAAATTTAAGATCTACTCACTTTAGCAAATTTCAAGTATAAAATGTAGCATAATTTTGAGAGGTGTATAGAAATGTTTATATATCTATCAGCATATAAAGAATATATGGATTATCATCAAATACATAGTTGTTACTACTTTGAACAAAGTATTATCTGTTAGGTCAGTTAAGACTATGAAACATAACAGTTTTTATAGTATCTTCATTTAATTGTTCTTTGATGGCCTTTCTATAGGTCCAAGTTTCTGACCTGACCTATATTATTTTTATTGTCACTATGGAACTTTATTTTTTGTTTACTGTAATTGAAATTCCATATGTCTTTCTTTCATAAATCAAATTCATGATACACTTAAAAGATATTTCCTCTTTCTGCAAATAACCCTTTCCTTCCAATCTCAGATTTAAGTCAACTCATAAACGTGAACTGTAAGATCAGCAGAATCTTCCACCAGGATATTTGAACTTAGAGAAAATTTCAAAGACAAAGGGAAAGAGAGAAAAAGAGACAGGGAAAGGAAAAAACAAATAGAAGGAGGATGGTGGAAGGAGAGAGTGCTAGAGATTGTGAGAGAATTATTTTTCTTGGTTATCTAATTTATTAACACACATTTACAGTATTAAAAGTCAAATCACGGGACATGTCTTAGAGAAATTAACTTAAATTTCTTACCACATTTTGGTGTTTTTGCACATTTGCTGTCAGTAATATATAATTTTATTGGTCACATCTAATGGCCATAATTCATCAAAATAAAGTTGAATAATAAAATACTAGTAATCCTAGTATATATTTGGATGCATTACTCATTTCTTTCTTGAAACACAAGCTCCTCTAATAGCTCTTTTTCATTTTCCAAAGTGATATTGTCCATCTTATATGTGATGCGGGGATTTAACTCAATAAATATCAGTTGAATAAATGTGTATTATTAATTATTGTATTGAAACATCATTACACTCCAAAAATAAGAAACATAGGGGTAAAACATTTCACACAAATGAGTCTTTGCTCATACATAATTATGCACTAGAAATAAATTATAATGCTGTGATATATAAGCACTAAAAATGAAGCTGTACAAAGCATGTGTTAATACTTGAGATAAGATCACACAAAGATTCCACTCTTGTTAAAATTCTGCTCTGTTAAAATTCTTCTCATTAGTCCTGAAAGTGTTATATTTCTCTTTTTGTCATAAATTTTAGTAGTTGCAGCTCAGTAACCAAACTGGTAATTTTTAGATTAAAAAAAAAAAACTAGAAAAGAAAGATATAAATATAAAACATCAGTTATAAACTTAAGACATTTAAAATGGAGAATCTGGGGCTTCCCTGGTGGTCTAGGGGTTAAGTCTCAGCGCTGTAACGAATATGGCCTGAGTTCAATCCCTGGCCAAGTGCAGCAGACCCCTCCTGTCTTGCCCACTGCTGCCCTTAGTGTATTTTAGTAGATCTGTCTGTTCTATTCTCCACTTTGTCTCTGGTAAATCCTCTCACCTCCCGCACCTCTGGCCTGTACCCCAGTTCTTCTATGCAAAAATAAATAAAATTAAAAATAAACTGGAGAGAATTCGTTGTGGTTTCACACAATGAAAAAACTTATTTAAAAATAAATGAATGAGTACAAATTTTACACATTTCTTAAATATAACATTATGGAATTAAAAGGAAATTTAAAAATTGAGGCACTGAGGGAACCATTTAGAATTTTAATATGCAATACAACACTAACAATGAAAGTAAGGTTTGTAATATGTCAAAGGCTGAAAAGTGTGATTATGAGTCTCAAAGAAGATAGTCAGTTCTAGAGCACCTGATGCTTCTTGATGTCTTTTATTTCTCTCCAAATATACTTATTTTTAAATATTCAGCCTTATTTCATTTCTAAAAAGAAACTGTCACTCTTAAAATTCCAGAGATGAAAACAATGCTTGCTTAATGGTTTTAATAACAATATTTAAGTACTTAAGGATTTCAGAAAGTCCCTTTTCTTTAGATCCACCACTCCAAATATTCTTCCTAACTATAAAGAGCAAAGACTCAATCCTATAATTGCCCTTCGATGTGCAATACTTTGTTGCTACTCTTTGCATCCCATGTTCCTTTGTCATCCCCAATCATAGCCTCAGCAGTTAAGGATTTTTCCAGTTTGGGTGAACCCAAGTTGTATATTTAAAAAGTTGGAGTCCTTAGTTATCCTGGTTCTTCTTGGTTGTTGTGAGTTCCCTTTAACTACTGTTGTTCAAGTAGGAACTAAGACACAGTCCAGAGAACCACCTGTGTCCAAAAGAAAGCCTCATCATTGCCATGATGTAATAGAAACCTAAATTTCCTCTGCTAATGACCACAGCCATTTTGGAAATACTCATATTTGCCTGTAGAAAGATAGTCTGTTTCAATGAAATCAGGTTTTAATGAATCAGGTTCAAATTACTCCCTTGAGAACTAATAACTCCAGTTCACAAAAATCCCAAATCTGGAAGAGTAGCAACGGGTTTTTGAATGAATCATGGAGAATCATGGACTCCCTTGATTCCTTGTTTGTTAAAATCATGTATTTGATCAGGGAGGAATAACATCATATGCTCATCAGGATTTCAAAGAAAATACTATATCATGTGACAGAAAAATTTTCAGGAGATTCAATTTCATCTTCAATAGACAAGCTCCAATCTGTGAATTGTCACAGACATGGAAACGCTTTGAGGGGCAGTGACTCTCCTTTCATAACTCAATTTATGTTTCTAGCACTAGACCTGGAGGGATATGTTCCTGTTGGGGAGATCAGGGAGCATTTTTGTAGGCTGCCTATCTGTTTTATTCTCAGGGAAACTATGTTCACTTCACCACTAGCAGAAGTCGCAGTAGATGAAAACATTCTGATCACTGTTGTGCCTGTTGCACATTATGGTAATTGGGATACCTTGTCTATTAAGGTTAAGTACTTCCACTTGACCCTCATTACTCCAAGATTGTTTCATCCCTACTAAATAGAGAAGCTGTATTAATGTCAGTCTTTCTCCTAGTCATAACCAGCCCACAGAGGACTGCCACCTCAGAGATCTTCACGTGTTCTGGCATTCCCTTCACCAAAGTATTTATCAATGTCTCAGTGAATGGAGTGACTTCTAAGCCCTATTAAGAATGAAATGGAGGATGCTAGGCAGGTCACATATGATAAATGCACGCCAAAATTTCTTTCAAAGATTCTCTCAGCCTTTGAATTTCTTATAGCATTTCAAAATTAATTTCAAATTTAAACCAATTAAATAATTAAAGTGTTGGAGCAATTCTAGATGTTCAATTTAACCCACTAAATCCAGAATCCCATGGTAGCTGTATTTATAGCAATATATTTCCAGTCTTCAAATTTAAATCAACTACTTTTGGGGGTGAGGAAGAGGAGTGCTGTTTCTAAGGTAGTGTTAAAAAAGCAGGTACCGCTCTAACTCGATGTTTTTCAGCTTTTCTCTTGCATTTCCTTTTGTTGTTATTGTAACTGCAAAAATATTTTTTAAATAATGAATTTATGCATTTCTCTTTGGCTGAACCCAGTAAGTCAGCTTAACCAGGTGTAGCTGGCTAACTTGTGGTATCTCACTTCTTGCATCAAAGAAGGTATAAAAGGGAGAACAGGGAAATAAGAGACACAACGGAAAATAATTTTAAAAGATTAAATACTACTTAACACATTATTAAAATGACATTTGAAATCATTTCATCATAGGTTTAAATATAATTCATTTTGTGTTAATATGGGTTAGAAATATTAAATGTTTTATAAGATTAAATAAGAGGAGGATTAACTACAATTGGCATAACTATGCCATGATATAATTCATGAAAAAAGTTTGAACTATCTACTGCACATCTCACAATGGATTTGAAATGTTATATAACTTTCACTGTAAAATTTCTTGTATTTTTAAAATGCTCTAGTTACATTTTTTTAAAGATTTATTTATCCATGCATATAAGAACTGGGTTACAGGTCAGAGGTGCAGAGGGTGAGAGGATTCACGAGAGACAGAGGGGGGGAGCAGAACAGGCAGACTGACTGAAATACACTGCTTAGTGGAGCAGTGGGCAAGATAGGAGAGGTCTGCTGCACTATGTGGGTAGCTCCCCAGGCAGGGATCGAACTCATGCTTCAGTGGCCATGGACAGCCTCGTAAATAAGGTTGTGTCTCAACCCCTTGAGTCACCAGGGAGGCCCCTCTAGTTACATTTTTAAAAAACAAACTCAATACCTCAACTATAATTTTTGTTTCTAATTCAGAATATACTGGCATTGACTAATAAATATGAATGTGAAAAAGGAGAGGGAAAGCTTAAAGTACTATGAAAATAAAACAGTTCAACTACTTAATTAAGGATGCTTCCTTATGTAAAAGCTGTATTTTGAAATATGTTTATATTATTCTAGGGAAATTTTGATGTTCTCGGGCTCTGTACCACATTGTGACTTGGGATGACAGAGGAGTTGACTTTTTAATTACTTTATTTTTAACTGAGGTAACATTGGGCCACTCCCATGAAGTATTACCACCATAGTGCACCCACCACCTACAGCCCCATACTCTACCACCACAGTTCATTATGCCTCCCTCCCTTCTTGTTTTTGCCCCCACCTCTCCCTGTGTCTCAATTCTGGAGTCAGCTATCAAGGGTTAGTATTTCAGCCTGTCTTTCTTTGACTATTCATTTAGTAATATTCCACATATTAGTGACACCATCCAGGTATTTATCTTTCTCCTTCTGACTTATTTCACTTAGCATATCCTTTCAAGCCCCATTCATGCCACTGTAAATGGCATAAGGAGTTTGATTTCTGCATTAGATCCCATATATCTATTATTTCTGTATGAGATTCTATTATCCTATAAGAGGATATAGTCCTGCCACTTTTCATGTGAATCATAAGCCTTTACGTAGAAGATACATTTGTCCCATTTCCAATCTTGTCAGTCTTTTTTTTTTGGGGGGGGCAGTGAAATATGAGTGGAGGTGACAATTTGACAGGACCACACAGCAATTGTGACAGTCACCATGTATTTTGACTAGTTTGTTTACTTCTTCCTCCTGGCCATATCGCAAGTAGGTGCTCATACCGCCTGAATCCCAGAAATAAGACACTTTAAAAAAGTTTGAAGTTGACCTTCAGCCTGGATTTTGGGCACAGCTAATCAACAGCCAGTGTGCAATGTAAGTATCCAATATTTTCTTCTTGTTGACAAACTGTAATTTTGCAATTGTTCATATGCGGCAGCAGAACTTATGAGAGCTGACCACCATCACAGTTTTAACAGACTAAAAGAGAGGCTATTTTGAATTCAGGAAAGCTTTAAAGCAATTTCAGAGGAAGTTGAGGATTGGAAATTACTCTCTCAAAACCAGCAGGCTGTATTTAGCACCTGGAAAAACTTTATGGACTTTCAGGAATATATATTGTAGTTTGAAGAATATTTAAATATAACGTGACCTAAAGAATATCATGAATGTCTCAACTGCATCCTGCCATGTCTCCAGAGGCCTATATTTTCCTCATAAGCTCTTTAATATTGAAAATTCATTTCACAAATATGATATATTTCATTGTATTTAAAAACAATTAAAACAAGGAAACAAACAGAGTTATGGGACAACAAATCATCAACCAATAAAAGACAACCTTAAATTTTCAGGCTTTGGTGAAATAGAAATGTCTCGATAATAAAGGCCATTGCATTTTATAATTTGAGAAAGGCTAAGTGATCAGGAAGTCAATGTTCCAAAGAAAAGAAAAATTATTTGTTTACATTTCATCTAGGAAAACTTCCGAAACCTGTTACAGGAATAATACCATTTATACACTATTATTTAGTTCTTTATTTTGATGCTACATTTTAAACTAAGGGAAATATTCCATAAGCCCATTTTCATCTCTTATCTATTCAGGTAAAGTTTAGTTCACTGCTGAGCATAAGCTTTTTCCCACATATTTCAATGGCGATTGAAGTAGGTGCTTATTCAACTAACCTTTTACATTTTTTCTCTAACTCTCGAAACTTCCCCTCCGTTTCATTTTTATTTATTTATTTATTTTTGTGTGTGTTTACAATATATCAATGTTCAAAATAAAAGAAAACTGCTTTAGGTTTTTATAATTGCAGAGCTTCACATATAATTAAAGCAAATCAGAGTTTGATCATTTCTCACTATCCATATCCTCAGCCTTCCTTGATTATGTC
Source organism: Talpa europaea (assembly GCF_964194135.1). Lineage (NCBI taxonomy): Eukaryota > Metazoa > Chordata > Mammalia > Eulipotyphla > Talpidae > Talpa > Talpa europaea. The sequence goes on from NC_140077.1 coordinate 100,126,385, forward strand.
TTCAGATGCTCAGCTGCAGATTGAGAATATGCACCTCTGCAGTTTATATGCCAAGTTAGATATTTTTGAACTAGCTCAAGAAGCTGAAACTAACCAATACCTTCAATTTTACTCTACATCTCTTGAGTTCAATAGCTTTTGTCTTTATCTTTTCTAATCTATGCCCTCCAATCAATTTAATAATTTCTTGTAAATTTTTTAAATTGAACTTAAACTTGTAATAAATATGTGTGTGTGTGTGTATTGAGCAACTCAACCAACCTGGGGATAATACTGCTTTGTCCTTTGTACTTAAAGTTTATATGGATGCAATGTTTTCTATTCAATTCAATTTTTAAATCATCTGTTGATTTTGTTTACTGCACACAACACTGTGCTACTTATTTTGAAGAATAGATGAAGCTAAAAATTTAGTGGAAGAAAATCAATAACAAAGAAATTTCACATATAGAGATAACCTAAAAATTTGATTTATGTAACTATATAACTATGAAGTTATATGTAATTCAATTATATTATGTGAAAATGTGGTTAATGAAAAAAGTCTAACAAATGAATACAAGCTATATTATTAAAATTAGACCTACTATTTTATAAAAACAGCTATCATTTAATAGGTATTTGTTTATACCTATTATATACCTATTATATTCTCTCTGAAGCTAAAATTAGCAATAATCATTATTGATAAAAGGGACTGATAATATATGAAAACATTGCTCTTCCCTTCATTTGAAAAATATTAATTATTGACTACATTTTATTTATCTTCAAATAAAACCCTATATACTTTGTTATGGAACATTTGAAATCAATGGTGCTTCTTATGCCTTAATCTTACAAATTCCAAATCAGTAGGTCACATTCATTAAGTTTTACTTTATGCTCAGCATGATAGAAAGGGCAGGGAAGGTTGTCAAGAGCAGACAGGATGACTGCCTGTTTAAGGACTTTGCTGCATTTCAATGTCTTATAATTAGACAGGTGTCATGTCCATTCTAAGGAGAACTATCAAAATAAGCTGCATTTTTTTCTTTATTTTTTTCCTTGTCTTCTCAGTTTGACAGAATTGACTGAAAGGAAAATTTAAACAAAAATACAGATTTGATTTTTTTACTTGAGCTAATGCCAAAACAGAAAAGTAAAAGAGAAAAATAAAAGAGGTTGAGTGGTGGATATGTTAACTCCATAATGGGTAATATTTACCTGGTAACAAAATTTCACTATGGTCTTTCATTATAGGAATGTCTTGGTCCTAATTCTAGCTAATGTTTTTTTATATGGATTAATATTTATGTAACTCAAATTGATAATGTGAAAAACCAAACAGATTAGCTTAAGTATATATTGTATTTGTAGAGTCAATGTGTATGTGGCAGAAGTGTTGAAAATACATGTGTGATCATTTAATGACAGGCTTGTGTATTTCTACCTTCAGAATCTTTTTGGATCCTTACATCATGCTTATACTCTATAATGAAATGTTCACAGTAATGAAATGGTATTTGTGTAATACATGCTTAGAAAAGACATTTTCATTCAGAGAGGGTAGTCATGATATTCAGTCCGTTCTTCACAGATTTGCTCCTATGAGCAAATTTACCAAAGTTTGATTTATAGTTGACTGTGTAGGTCAACTAATTTTGACTAAGAGCACACAAATGGAAATGATAGGGAATGCTAGGAAACTGTACATTCAGAAGTGAAACATTAAATTGCGTCCCTATCATAAACCATACACAAAATAAATTTAAATATTTTAAATTATTTACCGTAAGACCTGAAACTTTAAAATTCATAGAAGAAAAAACATAGGGAAAAAACCCTATGATATAGACCTTAGTAAATTTTGGATATGACACCAAAAATTCGGACAACAAAAGTTGCTGTTAGGAGCGATAGATAAATTCTAGAGATCTAATGTACAGGATAAGGACCTTAGTGAATAAATCTGTAATGCGCACTGGAAATTCACTGAGGAGATTTCAGGTGTTCTTACTACATGCACAAACAAAAGTACATATGCGAGGAGATGGATGCATTCATTAGCTTGACTGTAAGTAAGCATTACAACATGTTATTCACCTTAACAGTAGATAGTATTTATTTTATTTTTTTAAAGATTTATTTATTTATTTATGCAAGCACTGGATACAGTCAGAAGCACGGGAGGGTGAGAGAATTCACCAGAGCCAGAGCGGGGAACAGAACAGGCAGACTGACGAACTACACTGGTGAGGGGAGCAGCGGGTGGCAGGAGAGGTCTGTGCTCCATGTGGGACCCTTGCCAGTGGCCGGGGATCGAACTGGCGCTGCAGAGGCTGCTGGCAGCTTCCCAGCCCAGCGCTCAACTGCTGTGCCACTGGGGAGGCATGATAGTATTTTTTTTTTTCAAGATAAAATTGAAAAAAGGACCAACTGGTTAGCTCTGAAAACGGAGCAATCTGATCACAATAAAACACATCTCTGGCTCCCAAGGCTCAACTCTCCTCTAACGCTGATCCACAAGTGTGCCCTCTCAATTTAATCAAATTTAGGATTTTTCATTGAAGAACTATGTAATACATTGATGCTTTGGAACACAACTACTGACAGCAATCAAAGGATTCTGAATTCTCATGAACTGACTTTTGAAATAAACTGATAAAGCATGTGATGGTTGTTGATTTCTTGGAATTAGCATCCCTGGAGAGACAGCCTTTATTAAAGAAAAAGCAATTAAAACATGCTAGTTAAAACTTGTATACATAATATTAAAACTCATCAGTAATGATGACAATTGTTTAGTCCTTACTAAAAGTAAGATTTTTTTTTCAGGAGAAAGTTTTTAACACTGACATTAGAAGCAGACAAACTTTTATTGTTTTATTATGGCTTTAATATTTTCTACAAATAATATGCCTCTGTATTACCTCCAAGAGGCTTGAGCACTAACACTACTTAGCCTAGATTTGCCACTTCTTTGTTTTCATTTTATCTGTATGGAAGCCAAGGGCTCATATTCTTGCCCTAGGGTTACTGAAATGTTTATTTAGTATATTCTGGTAGTTATCGTCCTTCATCAGAGTCAGAATAATATTGGTCTATGGTTAATCTTCCTAAAATAGGTTCTATATGATGTCCATACCCAGCATTAAAAAGTAAAGACCAGACACATTGATTTTTTCCCTTGTAGATTAAGGCTACAAATTGTATTTGTCTATGATAAACTGACAGAGTCTGTTCACCTTTTGACATTAGTATTTTTTAATAAAAGTCCTTATTATCTCTGCCCTAATTCTTCATTGTACCTACATATGCTATGTTATTTTCCACTTACAAGTATAGCATCTTACTCCTTCTCACAACACAGTGCTCAGTGCTGACAAATCCCTCTTAGGCCAGATTAATATTTGTCTCTACTAAATTTTCTATGACTATACCAATCCACAACAACCTCAATTTCCTTAAACAGCAATACTCCTATCAACACATTTTATTTCTCCTCTAAATTTTACCTACCAAAAAGCTACCACACTGGCACAGAGGAGGCTTGAGTATGTACAAAAATAATTCTTAGAGGTAGAAATTTCTGAGTAAAGTTTAAAGTGTTCTAAAGGAATCATACATCATTTGTAGTTCATAGCACTTTGCAAAATAATCATGCTGAAAATACAAGATTTCCTGCACATCAGGAAAATAGCATTTACAGATTTTTAAAGCTTTGAAACAAATTTAAATGTACGCTATCATTTTTGAGAATTTTACACTATTTTAATAAATTAAAATGCAGGTGCATACTATAAGTACTTTTAATATAGATGTAACCCATGTTTCTCAAAGGCCTCAGTGATGATTTACTACAAATTCAATTTCTTTAATCTTACTTTTATAACATATGAGTATTTCTTTCTTTCTTTTTTTTTCAAGATTTATTATTTATGAATACAAGAGCTGGGGCACAGGCCAGAGATGCGGGGGGTGAGAGGATTCACCAGAACAGAACACAAAGAGATTAGAACTCAGTTTCAGTTTTCTTCAGTACTAGTTTTAACATCAGTCTACCTTAGGTAGATTTCCTAGGAAAATACTGTTTCACTGATATAAAAATGTGTTAGAGTTTAAGCAGGTAATATATTTCATTAAAGAAGAAAATGAATAATTTTTTTTTCTCAACAGGTGATAATACTGCAAGCTCTATTTCATTCCTTTAAACCTGTATACAATTTATTGTCAAATTATTTTTGACTTTTAAAGTCATTATTTACTTGCTTTTTGGATGGTAGCAAGCAATCTACAATTTCTTACTGGATTTTGGTTGATTAAATGGTTAAATGGTTTCTCTCCATGGTAATATCATTATGTCTTCAAACCGTGTTCCAACTCTCACTGCTGCAATTATGTGTGAAATTTAGAGTTACCAGATTATAAAGTTATGCTACCTACTACCTGTGACCCAAGGGTAATTTTCCCATTAATTTCTGGATCTAGACCAAAATTCCCTTCTATACATACTGTGAAGCAGGAAAAGGGGCATTCCTTAAAGAAAAATATTCCCTTATAGCTGGGATTTCTGTTAAACAGTAATAATAAATATCTAGCTCTCTGACTGGCAAAATCTTCCTTGCAAGCACGAAGCTCTTTATTAATATCAAATAAAATTGTGTCAATACTCTAGTCAAGACTACTTTTGAAATTGTGTGATAAATTTCAAGGCAAGTACACTTTCCCAACAAATAACAGTTTAAAGTAGAGCATTTCTAACAAACTACATTATCCTAAAGTCAGGCCCAAACCAGAAAGTCTCAGCTATTTGCTATTAAAAGAAGCCAAAAGCTCATACGCTCAAGCTAAAAGTTAACACTCAGAACTAATTTCACCTGTGTGGATCATGCTAATTCTCAACATTGCCAACTAAATGAAGGGTTACTCTATTTAATAGCCCCATTGACCCTCTCTGTCCTACCCCCCCCCCCTTGCAGGATGTCTCTGGTTTATAATTGTTTTTGTTTTGTTGTGTTGTGTTTTGTATTGTCATTATTTTTTCCCCTCATGTCTTATTTGGTTCCCCTATATTCTCTGAGTCCTCACCCACATGCTTTAAACAAAACTTAGAACAATACCCAAGTGCAGATACACACAGAAAAGGTTAATAAGAGGTTTGAAAGTTTTATTTACAAGGGAAAGGGAAAGAGAAGGAATCCAGAGGAGAGAGAGAGAGATTAATTGGTCAGTGTGTCCTACCAGTAACGCTGTCTGCGCTGAGCTCCCAAGAGCATGCTGAAGGCCGGCATAACCAAGAACCCACAGGTGCGCATATGTTTGGCTTTATACCCAGTTCCCTTACTTAACTCCACCCTTAGTTCCCAGCCACACCCCCTTTAGGAAGTCAAGAGTCATAGCAATTTCATGCATGATGTGAGCTGTAGTCCCAGGTGCCTGGATCTCTTCGACATGGAGGTCGGGTGGAGTCCAAAAAACATCAATGGGTGGAGTTTATTTAGGACACACTTCCACCAACATCCTGGCATAATTCAATAGTCTCCAAAAGCTTTGAAAGAATTAGTATCTTTATAAAATGCCCAAGATATTACCTGGAAGGTCACAGATTCCGAAAGGAAAAGGAAAAAAAAAAAAATAATGGATGAGTACTAAAGAAGTCCTGCAAAGACTTTACACCACACAATAGCTATTGATCCATCCTTCTTTCTATGAAAAACCAGAGAAGCTGGGACCTCCCCCGTGGCGCAGAGGTTGAGCACCACGCTAGGAAGCTGTACGCAGCCTCAGCGCCGGTTCGATTCCCGGCCGGCCAGGGAGAAACACATATGGCGCAGCAGACCTCTCCTGACTGGCCCACTGCTCCCCTCAGCAGTGTATTTCGCTCAGTCTGCCTGTTCTGTTCCCACTCTGTCTCTGGTGAATACTCTCACCCCCACCCCCGTACCTCTGGCCTGTACCCCAGCTCTTGTATGCATAAATAAATAAATCTTTAAAAAAAGACAGAGAGAAAGAGAAGCTATAAAGAAGCATATGCTGCTGACTAGAACAACAACTCTGTCATTTTCTTTTTCTTAGTGCAGATGTTGTAAAATTTCTGATGGTCCTTAAAATAGCAACAAGAAAATCTCAGGTTGACCCAGATGGAAGATTTTAAAGCAATTATTTAGTTCAACTTCTTTATTGTTTATCTGAGGGAACTAAGGGCTGAAGAGACTAATTGATTGGCTTAGATCAAATTTTTTGTTTTCTGAATCCTAGCTTAGGATTATTTTAGATCCACCAATGATTCTTAGTTTTCTGGTGGCTGAAAATCAATGGAAGATCACCTGGTGATGAAACTAAGGACATTTTGCCGTATAATGTATGTACACATACCCAGTGTTTTCTAAAATCTGAATTCCCATTCTCTACAATGATACAATCAGAAATTATTTTTGTGTAGTTTTCAGACTTATTTATTTTAAATTATATGTTGAAGCATCAAATAATGCCAGTTATTGACTTGTCCTATAAGTTGAACTAGTATTAATGGCTTTTGCTGGTTTTACTAGCAACTATGTTAGTTTGTCTAAAATTAATGGAGCTTTATGTAATAATACTTGTAATAAATAAATAAAATATTAAAGAGTAAAAAATCAATTGATTATTTTATAAAAAGGAACAGGTTTGGGCCTCCCCAGGTGGTGCAGTGGTTGAGCGCTGGACTGCAAAGCTGCCCGCAGCCTCTCAGCGTGGTTCGATCGATCCCCGGTGGCCGGTGAGGGGCCCACATGGCGCGCAGACCTCTCCCGCAATACTGACTGTACCCAATGCTTGTATAAATAAATAAATAAATCTGTAAAAAAAAAAAAAAGAAAGGGACAGTTTTGACAGTTCTTTTCAGTAAGTCTTTCTGTAAGTAGTTTAGTAAGGCTATTCTGTCACAATCACAACCTATAGTCTTACTTGCAAATTTCCCCCCTAACAAACTCCTTAATCTATGTGATTTCTAACAACCTGGTCATTGTGTGACACTAGTGAAAATTTTCTAGATCAGTTATTTGGATAAAAACATCTTCACATTTTAATACCATTTTATTAATGAATTACATTTAATAAATGAAAGTATCAATTTACACCTAATTTCTTATCAAGCTTTTCTTCTTAATTGATACACCAGACCAAAAATGCTATAATTCCACAATTAAAGAGAAAATGCAATTTTCTAAACTTTCAGACTAGGCAAGCCTCTCAAAATCCATAGGTTCCATATTCAGTTTGTATAGGGTAATAAAACCAGTGAGCCAAAAGCAAAAGGTGGTAATCTGCTGGCAATATAGATATTTTTAAATTCTCTTTGAAATAGATGATATTTCTTCTTTTACTAAGGCAGTTTGAAGAAAAAATAAAATAATGACCACTCATTTTTTCTCAAGTTGTCTTCATTTTCAAATAGCTACTTGGCTATTTTTAAATGGACTCCCCTTTGGTTTAATAATTTATGCCATTCTTTATTCAGACATCAACTAAAGCAAATTTGGTAAAGCAAGTTACACAATTTATTTTACTTCTTATGTGTCAAATTCTTATCTACCTAAGATCATCTTTGTCTACCACAACTTCTAGGATGCTGTCGGTGTGCCTTTATAGTATATATCTAGATCTCTTACTGATAGAAGTGCCAATCCTCAGATCCATAATTACCATCTATTGTGCTTTTACTACCTAAGTTTTACATTGCAGAGGGGAGTACATGAACAACAACAACAAAAAAGAAGAGTTCTATCAGTTTGCCAAAATTTTGTTCATGAGAAATATGGATTCCCATATATATGTTTATTTCACATGAGAGTATAGTTGCTCAGACTAACTTACTATCACAGATAAATGTCACTCAGTGGAAAAGTATGTGACAATTCTTGAGCTATTGCTTTTTCATTTCTCATCAAGGGGTCAGCGCTTCTGTTTCTGCTTTGCTTACCCTTACTTCAGTGATGGATATTTTATATAACAAGTTGAGAAGAAAACATTTCTTAATTTTAATATTTCTCTTCCCTTGGAAACAATAATCAATAAGATATGGAGACCAGAAAAATAAAAGAAGAATTTATTTTTTCATTTAGTATTTACTTTAAGGTATTTTATCTATGTTTTATAAAATAACTCATTTCTCTCAAGCAAGAGGACATCAATGGTCTTAAAAATTATGATGTTTATTTATGGGTTTGTGAATTTCATTTCATATCTATTGTAAATTTAAAGAGGGCATGTCCTAGCCTGAATCATATACCTTGGGCAATTAAGATAACATAAAAAAATCAACAATGTTCTCCAGTATAGGAGGAAAAGGGGCAAAGAGAGACACAAAGGACTAAACAGGAATCACCTTTTAGGAATTTGGTTTTTATTTCAAGTTTCAAGGAGAAAAAATAATGACATTGCTTTAAGCAAGTGAGTAACATGATCGAATTTAATGCTTAAAAGTATCATTATGCAAACATGTGCTGAAAGTAGCTAGTAGTGGGAAAAGAGCACAAAACTTGAGGCCAAAGAGAAAGGCATACTGTATTCAGGTTGATAAAAATGATGTTGTCACAGAATGGAATGTTAGCTGTGAAAATGAAGTGTATAAATATAATAAATATTTTGCATTTAGAGTCAACAAAAATGGTTGATAAATCAAGTATCCAGTGAGGTTGGAGGGGGTATGAGGAAAAATCATAGATCAAAGCTAATATCTAGATTTTGTAATTGAGCAATTGATATGATTATATGAACAGATTGCATTCTGCATATTCAAAAATCCTCGTTCTTTGTATCAACTGGAAGATATCTGGGCACTTCCCAGTCACTCTCTTAAGATCCAAATACCTGCATGGAGAACCACCATTACAGATTTTCCACTTCATTAAAATAGTAATGGGCTTTCATATTATTACAACTTTCTTGGCTTTAGAGAAGGAACATAAGGGCCTGGTCCAACACACCATATTTCACTCACAATTTCTTTTCTGAATCACAGTTTCTCTTGCATGACATATTGTTGCCTTCACAGTCTGCCTTTCAGAATTCTTTTGAGGAGAATCACTCAAAGTCTTCTGTTTTGCTTAGTTGAGTTGCAAAGCTTTTATCTCAAGATTCTTATGTAATTATTTATACTTTATATTTTTCTGCTCTTCAAGCAGATTTGGGCACAAAGGAATTCTGAGTCTATAAATATACTTATCAACTAGCATTTTGATCAGTTCCATTACTGAAATTTCAGTTCAGGTTGCATATGAGAATTATCTTTAGAGTTTTTTTTTTAATTGTGATTTGTTTGCTTTTTTAATTAAACACCTTGTTACTTTCGTATGCAAATGATTTTATATTCTCTTGACTAGTAGTTTTTAAGAATATATGCTTCAAAATCAAGAAGTCTATAAAAATATACGTGCCTAGATCCTTCTCAACTATGCTTAATCAAAATTGTAGGGATGTACATCTGATCACTGATTATATTTTTATTACTTCTTCAGGGATGAACAGCCTGATCTGAGAAGCATTACCTTAGGGTCTTATGCTCTCTTCTTCATTTTATAATTATTTTGTAATGCATGATATTATCCATGACACAGAATTGTAAATATGATTCATGTGAGGCAGAAAATAAGTTGGATAACTTATCTTATGATTTAGCTAAATCGGATGCATCCCTTCCCTTCCTGACACCACAAATTAGAAGATAATTACCCATCTCTGCGCTAATGACATGGTTTCATTGTGAAGGAGCCTTAAGCATTTGAACCTTTGACTAATTATCAATATTATCAGAGCAATAGTTTAGCAGCAGCTGAACTAAAACAAAACCCTGAATTCTGATAAATATTTTCTAAGATTTCTCTGTCTAAGAATGTATCACACATTCTCACCCAGAGGTCAAATTATTTGTGACTAAACCATTAGTCATTCTACAGTTCTACTAGGGTCAAACTGTCCAATCGATAATTTTTTCCCTTATATAGTTTATTACCTGATGTGAACCTCAGTAATATGCTCATATTTTCACAATTGCAATGTGGATTTGCTAAGTATTTAGTATGGAAATATACTTTGTCTACCAATAAAAAAATCATTAATTCTTCATTTTATACTTTGTGATACCTTTGACAATTTTTTTTTATTCTCTAAGAACAGAGTCACAATTTTGTTTAAATAAATTAGATGAGTGGAAGAATTATAATAAAAGAAAAGAAAATGATTGAATGCATTACATTTCAATATAGTGTGTTGACTACAGTCATATTCCAGGCACTCAGTCACTACGCAATGCTGATCAATTAATATAAGCTTTTTGATCCTGCCTTCTCATCTCTAAAAGAGCATAACAACATATTTCTAGAGTTATTGTGTGAATAAAATGAAAAAAATTTATAAGAGGCTAGCTGTGTTGCTGGCATATAATCAGGCTCAATATCTGGTAGCTATTATTCACAGTTTGCTCATGCTTAAAACACAATTGCAACCTCTACAGATCAATGCTCCTTTTTCTACTCTGTGCATTTCCCTAATGCCTTCTTTCTTCTTCCTTGTACTATTTTCCTTACTACCACCTACTAGAACCCACACAAACATACTGCTGCAAAACCTAACAACTGGAAATAATAGTTCCGCTTCTCTTCCTTTTTTCATTACTCCCCTAATGTGATAGTTCTATTTGACTCTATTTATTAATGTTGACATTCGAGCCTATTGAGGTGTCCCTTTTTCATGAATTTGATTTATAGAGTTCCAATAAGTTTGTGCAGCAGTCTTTATCTCTAGGAAAATGTTCTGTTTTATTTTGTAGGAGTTCTAGTTCTGACATTTGGTGACATTTTCCCTTACTGTTGACAGTTTTTGTTTTTTTTTTTTTCCTCTTAGATAGTGAGCTAGGCTGCTGAGGTGTTTCATTTGTTTTATCCAATCTGTTTTATACCTCAAAAACCTCTACAAAGTTCTCATTTCATAATATATTCTTGTTTGGTTTTTACCGGCACTATTTTTTGCTTTACCTTGAATTATTTTGTTCTTTACTAGAATACGGAAAGTTAATTTTTCCCCCTTATGCATCAGGCTAACACATCATTGCTTCTTTTTTTAATAAGAAATTATCCTCCTTGTATAATTATTACACTGTGCAGAGTTTTTTTTGAAACATTATAAAATGAAATTTCTTAATTTAACAAAAGCCAAATTTTGTCATTATTTTGCGGTCCATGCTGTTTATTTATATTGGGTATTAGGCAATCAATTTTTTTAATAGAATCCTCATCTCAGAAATTTTTCTAATGTTATCTATCATTTACAATGTTCATTACTATCCAAAATTACTGATGTGGGGAAAAAAAGGCTGCATTTTCACAGCACAAAAACAATGCATTTTATCATTGTTAAAATGAACATGATTAAGACTAGACTTTCTGGCTAGTGGTGGGAATTACTGACAGTAATTGGACAGCACTTAACCAGAATTGATCTTCAGTCTCACAACTGTTAGCATTACACCTGAAAAAGCAAAAGCATCAATTCCTCTTACAGTGCCCATTCACAAAAAAATCACAGTAACATTTTTGCAAATCTTGGAAGTTTAAAATACTTATTCAAGTGTGCAAAGTCCCCTGAAACATTCAATAGGCTTCTTACAGAGTTTCCCCAGAATCAAAAAGGAGCTACTATTCACTTATTTTAGCAAAGTATTTGTTAGGAGAATGACTAAATGCTTCTAGGTTCACAACTGCCATTTGGCAATGAAATAAAATTATAAATATTTGGATATTTCCCCAAGATAGTGTGCATGCACATGGTGTACACACATATACTTGATAGTCTTAATATATTTAATTAAATATTACCTAATATAGTTTATTTATGTATATTCTTTCTATATAGATTCTATATTCTTACTTGAAAGCTATAACATATATCTAGAGATTGAGGGAGGAATCACAGTTATTCAAAGGGCAAAGGTAAGAGAGCAAGGTAAGAGGCAGAAAAAAGGATAGGAACTTGATATGACATTTTTATTAAAATAAACAAGCAATTATTCCCACAAATTGATATCACTTACTTCAGTTTTTCAATGTGCTGCAAATACCAATATGTTCACTATAATGTATGCAGTACATAGATGCATGTACACACATATAAGCATACATATGTACATATATTTACATAAACACATATACATATGCATATGTGTATTGTGTGTATATTTAAATTCCACAGCATTATACACTGACATTTTTTGTATTTGAAATTAATGATATTAAAATCCTGCTTTTGGTGAGAAATCATTATAAGACAATAATCATTGGGATATCATTTGGATGTCCTAGGAGATACCATAAACCATAGAACAAGCCAACAGTCCAAGTACAATATTTAAGCATTTACTGTTTCAAAGTTGCTTAAACATATTAGATTCATGGAATTATGCAATAGTTTTGATACTGTAAATTTTCAGTGCAGTTTTTTATTTTATTTTAATATTTATTTTTATGCATACAAGAACTGGCATATAGGCCAGAAGTGTGGTGGGTGAGCGGATTCAGCAGAGAGAGAGTGGGGAACAGAACAGGCAGATTGAGTGAAATACACTGCTGAGGGGAGCAGTGAGTGAAACAGGAGAGGTCTGCTGCACCATGTGGGTAGCTCCCTGGCATGGGATCGAACTTGTGCTGCAGTGACTATGGATACCTTCATAGGTTGTGTCTTAACCCCTTGTGCCACCAGGGATGCCCCATAGTGCAGTTTTTAAAATGGCTAAAATTTAAACACATTGCCAACAACCCTTGTAATTAGGTTCCTATATCTTATAGAGCCATGTAGACTCTCTGCCACCTCTTTGAATTACCTAAATTTTAATGCTCAGGAGTAAGTATGTTGTTAAAAAGCCATAAAGCTGTTGAATTGTAATCAGATATATAAAATAGAGAACTCACATATTCCCCAAAGTAATTATGAATCTAGTCATAGTGGACACCTTTTATTAATGGAATTGTATAGGTTTTATCTAAGCACTGCAGAAGTATGCGCTAGGCAATTGATAAGTTCCTAATGTTTTAAAATCAATGGCTATTAAAATTAATATATATTCTAGCATGAAAAGAGACCAAAAACTGAAACTTGGTATATTTGTTATTATTATAGTAATAAGGTTGCTATAAGCAGTATAATATGATTGATGTTTTCCATAAGTATTCATAGAATATAAGCCTTGTAGGGGGGCCTCCCTAGTGGCATAGGGGGCTGAGTGCAGCGCTGTGAAGCTGTCCACAGCCTTTGCGGTTTGAGTTCGATCCCTGGCCAGCCAGGAGCAACCCACATGGTGCAGCAGACCTCTCCTATCTCACCTGCTGCTCCCCTCAGCAGTGTATTTCAGTACATCTTCCTGTTCTGCTCCCCACTCTCTCTGGTGAATCTTTTCACCACCACCCCCGCAACTCTGGCCTGTAACCCATTTCTAAAAAAGGAGAATATAAACCAAACCTTGCATTGTCTGGATGGCCCTCTAAATAAAATAAAAGTAATTTAAACATCCATTCACATTTTTAAATAGTATAAAGAAAATTCTAAAATTCAGAACCTCCAATTTATCTCTAGATGTATCATGTTCTCTGATTCACTCTCCACAAAGAATCAGAAATTCAGGTTTCATCGACTAAACCAAGACATATGTACCTATCCTCTAAGAACTAGAGATGCTTTCCAAAGTGGCTTCTTAAAAGATGCTATTTAATCACATGAATCGTATGAAATTATATTTTTTTTAAATTGCTAGCATTTGCAAATACTTGTGTATTAAACAAGATGCTGAATGTTATCGGTGTTTTCAACCACTTCCTTATTCTTTTTTCCTTGCTAATTTGGTATATATAGAAAAAGAACATGAAAAGACAGCTGCATAAAAATTAGCTGCATTTTGTGAAAGTAATTGTCAACTTGAAAATCAGATTTCATTTTCAGGATCATCTTTCTTGATTTCATATTTTGAAAATGCTTCTTAATGAAGCTTTATGGTGACCATTTTAGGCGATTAAATACTATAATCCTCTTATTTGTGAAGATTTGTGAAGGTCCCTTGTGCTCCTCACTTTTATTAAACATAGGATCTAATGAAGCTCATGTAGTGTTTCAGGCTAATTATTACTTACAGTCTGAAGTGAATTTAAGTTCCAATCCATTTACATTTATGTGCTGAAACTAAATGATTAATGTGAATTTTTACACATTTTTAGATTTAATTTTTCAGAGTAATGAAACTATAAATTTCAAGCTATTGGAATCTTCTTATCTTTTATTTAAACTCAATATGTAACTGATAGCAATCTTTTAACATAGATGGAAGGACTTTTCAATTTAAAGTGATTGGCTGTTAAGTCATCCAAATACATTTAAAGCAAAAGACTTAACTGATGTTAAAAACATAAACACAAATTTAAATAATAAAATTCAAAAATTCACAGCATTATTTCTCCAAAATACTATTATAATGATTATACCCATAGACCATACTAATGTGCTTATATAACTATTTCAACCTATGAAGTACTTCTCATAAATATGGCATTACTAAACCTATCAGTTATCTCATGAACATGTTAAAAATTCCATATTCTGCACTCCACCAGCTATAGAGAAATACATAATTTTTTGGAACATATCCAGAATGCCCACATTGAACTATTTTTTTTTTTTTTCAGAAAATGGGAGTAGCCAAAAATTTAACCAAGCCTGTATTTAAGATTCTAATTAACATATAACTGATAAGGTATCTATAATTAAAACACCAAATGATCATTTCATTATTTTAAACATGAATTCTTAATAAAACAAATAAAAGTTTACAAAGCATTATATCAGCAATAATACAAGCAATTAGGGAGAGGAAATAGCTTTCATTTTTAAATATACTTTAATAGTGTGAGATTGACAGAAAAACTGAATGTCAAGTACAGAGATCCTTTACACACCAGCCCTGACATATGCATAATCTCCACCATTATTATATTCCCCAATAAAATGGCACTTTTTTTTTTTTACAATTGAGGAACCTACACTGACACATCATCATCATCCAAAATCCATAGTTTATTTTAGGGTTCAATCTTGGTGGTGTATATTATATGGGTTTGGGCAAATGTCCCTTCATATCTTTTCATGGATTTGGAATTTCTTCTTTTCATTGGACAATTTCCCATCATCTGGATGCACCACCATTTATTTATCCATTCACCTGATAAAAGACTTGACTTTTCAATGTTGGGACATTTAATGAATAAAGTAACTATAAAATTATGTGTTCATGTTTTAGAATGGGTGTATTTTCAACACTGTTTGGTAAATACCAGGGACTGTGAATGATGCATTAAATGGAAGACTAAGCTGAATTTTGTAGAAACTGCCAAACTCTTCCATAGTGACTGAACCATTTTGCATTCCCACTGACAAAAAAATAAAAGCCCTTATTACTACATGTAATTGCCATTATTTGACTATTTTAGAGTTAAGCTTGTTGGCCTTTTAAATTGTTTTGCAGTGGTATTCAATGCCTCTGAGACATAATGTTAAATATTTTTCCTATATGCTTATTTTTCACCTATATATATTCTTTAGTGAGATATCTAAGCAGGTCTTCTACCCATTTCTTAAACAGGTTTTTTTTTTTAATTTATTGTTTATTTTTCTGTTCTTTTTATATTTGGGAGAGCAATTCTTTAAGAGATGTGACTTTTACAAATACTTTCTTCCAATCAGGTCTTTGTTTCTTCATTCTCTTTTCATTTGCTAAAATTATGTATCATTTACATCTTAAAATGGCATTTATTCTCTTTGAAAATTGTAAAAATAAGATTGTAAAATAAGATTTTCTTGATAATGATATAACTCCTGTTTCTAGCATAGTCCAATGTAATAATCAATGTGTTCACATTGTATTCAATAAAATGATAATATTGCATTTATGTAATATCATGATGAAGACAAAATTAGAGATCAGATTAGTGATTTTCAGGCTTTCAGGACAGGAGGATGGTGAGTTGGACATAGGTAGGAAAGGGCAGAGCAGAGATCCTTCCTGTGCTAGAACAAAGTAGGCATTTTTGAAAGATCAATATGTTTGCCCAAAGAAAATGTCAACAGCTCTGTTATTCTCAAATGCCACACACCCTAAGGAGGTTCTCTAAGGGCACAGGCGTTTTGCACACAAAATTGGGTTGGTCAGATTTACCCAGATACCTATCCAGTTATTGAAAGCAAATGACCCACATTGGGTTAAATGAATATGACTTTAAGGATGAAATCTTAATATGGTAGGGGAAAAAAGTAAATGAAAAATATTTTTTTTACATTTAAAAGGTAAGACAAATCTGTTTGTATTTTGGAGGAGTTAGCAAACTCTGAGAGAACTTATACATGGAAGTTAATATTGATTATTCTCCCTTATAAACTCAATCATATTATTAGGCATTAAATTTCATATTGTTACCACTGTAAATTAAAGATGATCTGTCACTGTATGTACCTCATAAGAACCTCATGTTAAACCACATCAAAACCTACTAGAAAATATCTGAAAGAGATGATAATCAAATGAAGTCTCTCATTGACAAAAATTAAATTCCTTTCTGATTTCCTGTTTTTATGACATCTAATCCTGGAGTTAAGAGATTATAATAATTATATATTTTATTCACCATCCCTTTTCAAAAAATTTGAAATATCTCTGCATCTAAATTTTAATTTACTTATATCTACTTTCAATTTATATGAGAATATATCCAATCAGTAAATATTTATGCACATGATCATAATAATTTAATGATCAACCAAAAAGGCAATTAATTACTGCATCAATTCAAAGGATACAAGGGCCAAATTTCTTATGTGCAAATTGTGATTCATATTTAGTACCTACGCAATTTGCACTATGATGTTTAAGCCCTCTGTATTTCAAGTTTCTCATTCACAAAAAAAAATTTGCCATCTCAGATGATTTTTATGAGAGTTAATGAGGAAATACCATCAGAATTATGCTTAGGACATAGCTAGAGCTCAAAAATACACTTTTTTTAATCAGAAATATAACTGATTTTTACCCACAATGTACATTAAATAATAAACTGTTATAGAAATTCATGCTAACTAAAATATAACTTAATGACCAGATAGGATAAAACTTTTTTTTTAAGATTTATTTTATTTATTTATACAAGCACTGGGTACAGTCAGAAGCGTGGGAGGGTGAGAGAATTCACCAGAGCCAGAGCAGGGAACAGAACAGGCAGACTGACAAAATACACTGCTGAGGGGAGCAGCAGGTGGCAGGAGAGGTCTATCGTGCCATGTGGGACCCTTGCCAGCAGCCAAGGATTGAACCTGCGCTGCAGAGGCTGTGGGCAGCTTCATAGCCCAGCGCTCAACCACTGTGCCACCAGGGGAGGCCCAGATAGGATAAAACTTAACAAAAATATGCACATTGTTAAGACAGTAACACTATTATCACTAACATGAACCCTTTCAAATAAAATTTAGAAAGTCAATTATGCAGTCTTAAAATATTTTAAAAGTATTCAGACATCAAAAGTCACTTATTTTGTCAATAAAATACCTAAGGCTTTGATCTTGGACAGTTTTACTTAGTTTCAGAGTTAATGGTCTTAACGTCTGATGAACAGTCATTAGAAAGAAGGCTGTGTTTTCATCAAGAGATTCTTTTTTTTTTTTAAAGATTTATTTATTTATGCATACAAGAAATGGGTATTGGCCAGAGGTGTGGAGGGTAAGAGGATTCACCAGAGACAGAGCAGGAACAGAACAGGCATATTGACTGAAATACACTGCTGAGGGGAGCAGTGGGCTAGGCAGGTGAGGTCTGCTGCGCCATGTGGGTCTCTTCCCTGGCCAAGGATTGAACTCCTGCTGCAGTGGCTGCAGATAGTTTCATAGGTTGTGTTTCAATCCCTTGCACCAAGAGATTCTTAAAGTATCGTTATTGCTAATAGCTGAGCTTACCTATCATGAGACAAATTTCTTCAGTTATTATGATACCATGAACTAGTTTCATTTACATATTAAAATTGCTTTTGATTATTATGTAAATCTATTTTTAATTTTTTCCAAAACTCATGCTCTCAATAAAATTCTACTCTTACTCCCTGGCTTTGGGATATCCAATTCTTTTGTTATCATTTCATAAATAAATGACTGGGAAAATCATAAGAAAAATTATGATAATTGGAAAAACATAAAAAGTGTGCAATGTTTCTGTCTATAGGCTCAATATATGAAACAGAATGCCAAGATAGAGAACATTCTATGTGTGAAATAAGGAAATACAATTTTATTTGCCAAATTTTATCCTGGGAAAAGGCCTGTATTTTTATAGAACAACTGTGATAAGCTGTCCATACATGAGACTAGGACCACAAACAACACAGCAAAAGACAATAAGCTGCTTCCTAAACTTATAAACACCGATGGTCCCTACTCTCTAAATGTATAATATAATGAAAATATATGGCCCACTCCCTATGGAAAACAGTATGGAAGTTTTTTAAAAGACTACAAATGGATTTGTCATACAACCCAGCAATTCAACAATCAGGTAACTACCCAAAGAACACAAAAAACACTAATTTAAAAGGAAACCTGCACTCTTATCTTTATAGCAGCTATTTACAATAGACATGACATGGAAACAACCTAAATGCCCCAGAACAGATGAGTGTATCAAGAAGATATGGTATATACACACTATGGAATACTACTTGACAATTAAAAAAGAAAAATTCATGCCATCTGTGGCAACAGTGGATGGAACTGGAGGGGATTATACTAAGGAAGTGATCCAGAAAGTGAAAGATAAATACCAGACAGTTTCATTTATATGTGGAATCTGGAGAAACCAAACAAAGGATCAAACTGTAAGACTGACCCTGAAAGCAGACCAAAGATCTGAGACACTCAGGAGAGGTGGTAGAGAGAGGCAAAGAGGAATGCAGAAAATGGAGAATGGAGAAAAAGGGTATGAGAGCAAAGTAGAATGTGGGGTAGGACTGTGGGCACTGGTGGTGGAAAACTATCGTGAACACACCTAAGGGGAGAAATTCTATAATGTGAAAAAACAAACAAGTTTGTTTAAGGTTACACCTGAGAAGAGAAATACAACATTGTACAAAATGAACAATGATGTAAAAAATATATATAAATAAATGTATTAAAATAAAAATAAATATTTGAAAAAATAAAAAAGTAATTTTTAAAAAGAAAAAATAAACTGTCATTATTTTTTAAGTCATTTTCTTTTTCTTTTTTTTAAAGATTTATTTATTTATTTATTTGTTTGTTTATTTATTTATTTATTTATGCAAGCACTGGGTACAGTCAGAAGCGCGGGAGGGTGACAGAATTCGCCAGAGCCAGAGCGGGGAGAAGAGCAGGCAGAAGGACCGAAGTACACTGCTGAGGGGAGCAGCGGAGCGGCAGGAGAGGTCTGCCATACCATGTGGGACCCTCACTGGCCAGGATTGAACTGGTGCTACAGAGGCTGCAGGCAGCTTCACGGCCCAGCGCTCAACCGCTGCGCCACAAGAGGAGGCTCAACTGACATTATTATTGATTGAAGAAACACAAATTAAAACCTCAGTGAGATGCCATACATACCTGTTAGAATGTATAATTAAAAAAAACTATATTAAGCATTAGTAAAAAAGAGAAACAAACTGAACACCTGAAATTGAACACTTTGAAAAGTTTTTTTTATCCTAAACTAGCAACTTTTGTCTTCTTGTATGGAAATTTGATTTATGTTAATCTAATGTTTAGTTTGTCTGATAATTTTAGCTTCTTATTTAACTTGATTTACTCTTTGATTTCTATTCAATCCTATGTTTTAAAAATTTTTTATATAAGAAGTATTTTTAGATTTATTTTTGAATCATCTTAAATTTACTGAGACATGCTATGGTCCAACACTTATTTTTATCTTATTTCATTTTATCTTTGTGATAATTTCTTATGAAAGTATTATTATCCAAACCTTGGATTTGCTAGCATTCTCAACTTATTCTGAGAGAGCATTGTTGAATTTTAAAATGTATTTGTGGATCTGTCTTTCTCAAGTCATTGAAATTGATGTATGTTTTCTTTGATGCTTTGATAACTTGTATACATTTGAGTATAAAAACAGAGTAACTATATGCACTTAATGATAACTTTATTTCTGGTAAAACTTCTTGATCTGAAGTCTACTTTGGTATGACTATAACCACTATACTTTTTCTATACTTTTCCTTTTTTCAAACTTATTTGCTATTTTATATTTAAATTGAATTTCTTAAAAAGAACAAATAGTTTAGTGGTGCCTTTTTAAATACATTCTGAAAAGTTATTTCTACCTTTTAATGATAGCATTTAGACAAGTACTTTGTAAAAGAAAAGTGATTTTGGGAATGTCTGAAAATACAAAGTATTGAACTAAGGCCAATATGATTGAAACATTGACTTTTATATTGTAATTAATTTAGACTTACATAGTTCCAAGAGTATAATGTACTGTAAAGTTCAGATTTTCTCCATTTACCGTTAATGTAAATACTGATAAGCTTGGACTTAATTGTGCCATCTTGACATTTGTTTTCTATTTGACTAATTCTGCCAGTTTGGGGGTACTTGATTATATAGTTGGCATTCAATTTTATGTTCATCATTGTTCTTTAAACCCTGATTTTGTTTCATTCTTTAGAAAAGTACTTTTAAATTATCATATGTATTCTGCATATTTAATATTATTTCATTTATAAGAAAACTGCACTAGAGCATTGCAATTTTCTTTTCTCCAAACTTGTACAATTATTGGCATGATTATTCTACATGTCACAAGACATGCAATTCGTATTATTTTTCTTCAAACAGTAGTTACCTCATTAATTTTTTAATGAGAAAACATTTGTTTTATGCTTACCTATGTATTTATCTAGAACAAGTCCTAGGCAAAGGTAAGCAATACAGAAGGGATTAAGGTACACATTAATGTCTAAGTACATGAGTAAATAAAACAATATTGACTGCATACCACAATTATAAATCTTCCAGACTTTAAAATGTACTTATAGTTAAAATAAATAAAAATAAGAACTCAGACAAAAAGAGATTAGAGTTTCTAAGACTTTAGCAGTTTTGACTGCTGATAAAAAAAAAATCTGACTTAGACTGTAGTAACAAACCTCTGAAGTATTATTTTGAATTAATAGCAAATTAGCAATTAATATTAGCAAATTAGCAAATTAATAATAGAAAATTATCAAATATTTTAAGATTAATAATTACCAAACATTTTTAAAACAAATAAAAATTATAACAAGCATGGAGAAAAAGAGACATGGAATATGTTCTAAATGGAAGACAGAAGCATAGAAGATGAAAAACAAATCATAGTAATAGCTATATGTAGTTAATAGCAAGTTTCAAATTCACATTTCAAAAGTTAAAGGAAATATTAATAAATTCTAAAATGTACTAGGAGACTATAACAAATCTTGCTTAGAATTGATAATAGGTAAATTATATTAATAAAAAGATGAACCAAGATGTAAAAATATAAAGACAATTAACAAAAGTGTGTGTATTTACATATTTCTCACCGCGCTCCAAATGCAAGCTGTATTTACATATTTCCA
This sequence comes from Talpa europaea, assembly GCF_964194135.1. Classification (NCBI taxonomy): domain Eukaryota; kingdom Metazoa; phylum Chordata; class Mammalia; order Eulipotyphla; family Talpidae; genus Talpa; species Talpa europaea. Next base: position 100,148,044 of record NC_140077.1, read on the forward strand.
AGTGCACATAAAACACTTATAAAAATAGACTTTATAGACATTCACATGGAAAGCCTCAACATATTTTAATTTCTTTTTTATCTTATTTTATTTCCCTTTGAATTTAAATATTTTATTTTAATGTAGTGTTTTATATTGAGGTAACATTGCTGGACAACAATGTATATGAGTTAGAAATTCAGATTATGTCTTGGTTTGTAAAAAAACACATTATAAAGCTTCTTTAATTCATCCAGTTAGAGTCTTTTGGGAGCCTGCAATTTCAAGATAGTAGTTCATAGATGATTTTTGTTGATGTGCCTAAAGGGATCACAATGGAAATGATGTCCTTTTGATATACTAGATAAATTAACTAGCTGGAGTGCCATATTGCTGTTAATTGTACCTGAAGAATGGTTTATGGACTCACCCTCCATTGTACTGCTTCATAAATTTTATTCAAATGTCTGAACAGAAATAAATCCAAAAATCTCATATCAGAGACCATCAATTGAGAATGAAGGGAGCAATCTCAGCAATAGCAAGTCCCCTGACGTACATGTTTGAATGCTTTTTAATGTTTGCTTCTTTTTTCTTACTTTGTTCTTTTTTCAAGAGCATAACAAACTGAACTAAAAAAGGACTCTGCTGGGAGTGACTGCAAGGCTTGGTGTTTCTTTCCACTGGCCCATGCTTCCAAACAAAAGCTTAAACCAGTGAAACAGAACAAGTAAGCAAAATTTTGCTTTTGTTGACTCTATTTGACAAATAGTTACATTTACTAAGGTCAGATATTATATTAGTATAAGCAAAGTAAAACTACAATTCATAGATCTAGAGTGATCTTATTCCACTTGACTTTATGGAAAAGATATAGTATGGAGTACATTAAAGATTTTTGGCAGCTTATTCAAAGTCTGAATAAATAACTGTCATTTCATAAGGTAAGTGTTGAATGAATTATTTTTTAAAATAATTCGGACTATGCAAAATCCATTACTATATTACAGAAGAAACAAAAATAGGGAGAAAAAAATAGACTTGAATTCTAATTATGACTCTGCTATAACTTAGACAAATATAAACAGTCATGTGATTTATAAAATTAGGTCACTTAGTTCTTCCAGGTACATTTTAAATGCTTTAGTAACACTATTTTTCTTATTATAGAATATATAGAACTATCACAAAATTATAAACTACATGTAAGTACAAAGAAGACCTTAAGACATATTACTTAGAGTAATTATATAATTATAGAAGTGACAATTTCATTGTATATATTTTCTCTTTTATCCAAGATAGCTGATACATTTTTACCTTTATCAAAAGAGGTCTTAAGTGAGTGTTGTTTTATATATATTTTTACTCAAAATATAATTTATAAGTGATGGTATTTGTGTGTTCTATTGCAATGATTGCAGAGTATTGTGTTTAAGCATAGAATTTAATAAATCTTTAGTTGCTGAATATTTAACTAGTTTATACTTTTTAGCTATTATATAAAACTTCAACTAGCATCCTCATAGAAAAATATTTTCAAATATTATTAATTGAAACTAATATAATAAAAGTGGAATTTCAAGTTAATAATAAATTTTATTAGAAAATGTACTATATACTGAGAGTTTCCCAATAATAATTACAGTATTTATTTTGAACTTTCCTGTTAAGTAGTAAGGTTGGTATAAGGATTTTTTCCTCCCCCAGTTCTGTAGGTACTAATGTAGTTTTCAAGTAGAACTTGAAATTTATTGACCAAGTTATCATATAATGTAAGTTACTACTTTAATTTTTTATTGTCATAATAGTCTAGCAACAAGAACAAAAATAGCATGATTTCTAAAATAACATTTTGATGAATGCATCCACAAATATCTAATGAAACTCAAAGGTTCATTCTCATATACCTTTTTCATCTACTTAGGTACTGCCCACTTTCTGAATAAATGGGTTGTCACCCCTTGGGATAACAGCAAAACAGTCTCAATAAACCTTATTAATGCAAACCTTATTAATGGAGACATAATGTATTCATAAGCAGTCTTTTTATATGTCAATTCCTAGGATGCAAAGTAAATAAAAATGAGAAAGTGTTCCTCCTAGTTTTACTCTGTCAGAATTCAAATGGAAATAAATAGAGCATTAAGAATGAAACTTTGAAGGAGTCTGGAATGAAACTTCCATAACTTGAAGAACAATATCAATGTCATTTCACTTGATTTTCTTTAGTTGATTTCTTTGAAAGAAGTCTTTCATGCCAAGTAAAGTAAGGACAACAAAGGACAGGACTTCACATTGCATTGTTTTTTATTGCCCTTCACCAGAAGTTTCATTGTCTTTAGTAACCTTAATTCTCCTTTTTAATTTTATCATGTTTCTCTTATTGTACATGAATAAATTTAGGAAGACATGTCAGAACTAATAGACTCTGTGATGATAATACTAACTAGACATAGATCCTGACTGAGAACATTATTCAATCAAAGGCAAGACACCTTTACAACTAACTTTGACCTCATTCTGCCTACAATCTACACTTGTCAATCAATATTTCTAGATCAGACAAAAATAATAGAACATTGAAAATTTCAATCAATCTCTGACCTAGGGATCAGCTCACCCATAATGCTGTTTTTCTTATAAATAAATTTTAGATCATAACAATCTACCTGAAGTCTATTTTTTGCTGCATTTGTGCCACATCAGATTGCTCTGCTTAGCATGAAAACTTACCAGTGTTATCTGGCCTCTTCAATCACTCCAGAAATAGAGAGAGAAAGAGAAGCATTTCATTGACTTACTCTTTATTAAAAGTATGAGAATGTAAAAACAAAACTGTAATAGGAAATTCTCATGTAATTAAGCCAAATGTAAATAGATTGACAGGCCAATCAAAAAGCAGAGTGGCCGGTTTAAACCAAAAATAAAACTAAACTTTCTGCTATCTCCAGAAGACCCATTTGAGCTATAAGGGTAAATGCAGATTCAAAGTAAATGGTTGGACTATAATCTTACACATAAATGAGACTCCCAAAAAAGCAAGGACAGTCATACTGCTATTTGGTAGCAGTCTTTACTGCTACCACCAAAACCTAGTTTCAGAATCACAAGTCTGGAGTCTATAAACATCTCCAATTAGCTGCAATGTGGTGCTTATATTCATAGAACAGTTGGAGTCATATTATCAGAATAACCTGCATTTAGGGCAGGGGGTGATGGGAGTCTATGTGCATGGCCAGGTTTTTTATCTGTCCTTGTCTTTAACATGGCTATTTATCAGTGTCTTCATAAACAAGTGGTTGTTGTTTTATAATGATAACCTAAGTCACTCTATTGCAATTGCTCCCACCTCTCAAACAGTAAGGATCATTGTAATATTGAGATATATAACATCTAGATCTGTCAGTATCATTAGAATAGCAGTATTTGTGACAACAAGGTGCTCTGCACTTGGGCTTTATGATCCAAGAGATCCAAATGGTGGCAGTCACATTTATAGGGTGCTATTTAGAGCCTTTCACAGGGTCCTATAGATCACCTATAGCCCAAGTCCATGCCATTCTCAACAAATAACTATTCTTTTATTTTTAGAGAAATAACTGCTGGCCAGCTACTAGCCCTAAGTTGAGAATGAAAATTTAACCATGGGCCAGCAAGTTACTGTGTAGCCTGTGTTACCCATCATAAACTGGGATTATGTGATCACCAAGCCATAAAGTTGGAAAATACTCCATTATCAAATAAGAGTGATACATGTAGGCAAACCTGAAAGCCATGAAAGTACCAGTAAGTTTTATGAACTGGCCCAATTGTCTGTGATCCCCACGTTTGTTACACTGCATTTTCTCTACTAACCTGCACCTATGAACTCCTGGAGTGTCTTCTATAATAGAGGAAAAGACAGATGGCTGGTGTTTTAGGTGGTTCATATTGTATGCAGGCACCATGTGAAAACAAACAGCTACAGTACTACCTCTTTCTGGAATCTCCTTGATACATAATGTTGAAAGTATATCTTCCCAGTGGGTAGAAGCTTGAACTACATACGTTGTCATTTACATTAATGAGAGAGAAATAGCCAGACATGTAATTATATAAAAATCAATAGGCTGCAAGGAATGGTTTGGCAGTATTGGTAGGCACAAGGAAGGGACATGTTTGGGAAATTGGTGAGAAGGAAATTTAGGTAGGAGGTATGTGAATGTCTCTCTAAGTAGACAGAATATATCTGTTTGCCAAATGAATGTTCACCGAAGTGTAACATCCACTGAGGAGGATTTTAACGATCAAAAAGATGACAAGTTCGGGCTTCCCTGATGGGGCAGGGGTTAAAAACAGCACTGTCAAGCTATCACCAGCCACTGGAGCACCAGTTCAATCCCAAGTTGGCCAGGGAGCAACCCACATGGTGCAGCAGACCTCTCCTGTCTCACCTGCTGCTCCCCTCAGCAGTGTACTTCAGACAGTCTGCCTGTTCTGCTCCCCACCCTGTCTCTGGTGAATCCTCTCACCCCTCACACCTCTGGCTTACACCCCAGTCCTTGTATGCACAAATAAATGAATCTATTAAAAAAAAATGACCAATTCTGTGGATACCTGTTGGCTCTTTTCCCATCCCTATTCCTTTCATGCCTGTGAATACCCAAAGGATTTGTGAACAAATTGGCCACATCAGCTTACATTCACCAAGGCTGACTGGCTATGGCCAGTGCTGAGTGTCCAATATTAGTTCTTGATACTTTTGGAAGAAATTGTTAAAATGGCTATATTAGTCAAGCAATAAACAGATTCAGTGCAACTCTTATGAAAGTTTCAATGGCAGTCTTCAAAGAAATAGATTAAACTTGACTGGCATTTAGATGGAAACACAAAATCCCTGAATAGCAACACAATTCTCACAAAAAGAGAATAAACAGAATTATCACACTCCCTGACTTCACACTCCCTGACTTCAAACTTTACTACAAAGCTATTATAATCAACCCAGTATGATATTAGAACAAAAACAGACACACAACCTCATGGAATAAAATTGAGAGCCTAGAAATAAACACGCACTTCTATGGACAGTTAATTTTAACAAAGGTATTAAGAATATACAATTGAATAAAGGAAGTCTCTCCAACTATTGTGTTGGGAAAACTGGACAGCTACAAACAAAAAAAAAAAAAAATGAGGGCTTCCCCTCATGGCACAGCCATTGAGCACTGGGCTGCGAAGCTATCCGCAGCCTCTTCAGCACCGGTTCAATCCATGGCCACCAGCAAGGGTCCCACAAGGTGCGACAGATCTCTCCTGCTGTGCCTGCTGCTCCCCTCAGCAGTGTATTTCATCAGTCTGCCTGTTCTGTTCCCCGTTCTGGCTCTGGTGCATTCTCTCACCGTGCTTCTGACTGTACCCAGTGCTTGTATAAATAAATAAATAAATATTATAAAAAAAGAAACCAGACCACTCTCTTATACCCTAAACAAAAATTAACTAAAAATGGTTAAATACTTAGATGTAAGAGTTGAAACCTTCACACACACACACCCATATACATATTTAAAGAGATAAAACACTCCCTGATATTAGTTTTAGTTATCTCATTGGATACTTGACTCCAATAGCAAGAGAAATAAAAGCAAAAATAAGCAAATGGAAATAAAATCAAATTAAAAAGCCTCTGCACAGAGAAAGAAACTACCAATAAAATGAAAAGACAATTGACTAAGTGGAAGAATGTATTTACTTTTCTCTGCTTTTCTCTGACAAGGGGCTGATGTACAAGATCTACAAAGAACTCATACAATTCGACAAAGAAAGAGAATAAGCAACCCAATCAAAAAGCAGGCAGAAAAATGTTGATACTGAGCGATGTCTGAAGTGACGTAAAATATGTAACAACTCTAACTTGATATTCCATCACATAATTCTGATCACTTTCAGATTTGTAATTACACCCCTAAAACAAATGATTTGTTTCATTTGAGGGTTTAAATATTAGAAAATTCTGCTTATTTAAGATCTTTTAAAGCAAATACTTGTATCACTATTACTGATTGAAAACTTTGCCTACAATTAAGACCACCAAAAAAAAAACTTCCATCCCCATCTAGCACTTCAAAAGCATGAAAGAGAATACATAGCTAATGTACTTCCTTACTGTGCCCATCAGTTTGCGAGAGGTAAAAAAATTTTCTGTCTAAAAAATGTGATGAAACTTATTTGGATAAGGAGTACATTTATAAAAAGTGTTTTTAAATATGAAATAAGGAAATGCTTTTTTATACTTAGACATAAAAAGAACATATAACCATTATATTTGTTGTGAGGAATTAAAATATATGAGACTGATATATTCATCTTTTATGTACAATTTACCTTGTATATTCACACCAATGTTTTGAACCTCTTAACTGTTAGAAAAGGGGGAAAATGGGTAGCCTGTAAAAAATATTAATGTTAACAACCTAAAAGCTTAAATATGAATCACTGATGCTTTTCTCTTTTAGATTCTAAAGATTTAGAGAATTAGAAGAGTTAATGTAGTGATCACAGATACTAAACCTAGAGCCAAAGAAAAATTTGAGCCCTAAAATCCAACTTGGTTTTAAGCTGAGACACCATTCTTCAATAATGGACTATTTGCTCTATGGGGAAAAATAACAGAAAAATGTGTCTTTTAGAACATAAATGCTAGGCATAATAGTCAAAACATTTCACACTTTTTCCACACTTAATAATGTTTATTACTACCAGAGCAACCTAGTACACTATATATAAAACAAGAATATACTTCTGTATTACAGCAGTTAGTTTTGATGACTGCTTCCTAGCATAGTTTATACTGAGTTTCCTTCCCCTTCAATAAAATTCCTCTGGTGGAGTGCAAATGGAGTATGCAGAGAGTTAAGTCTCATTCTTTTCAACCACCTGATACTTGTGGGTGAAACTATTGATTTAAAGAGAATTTTTCCATTAAATATGCAATTCTACTAGGATGAAACAGAACTATTAACCTTTTAAAAAGTTGTATAAGAGTAAACAAATTTTTAGTATAGTTCTTTTAGTTTAGTGAGACATTTGAAAATAGCACATTCAATTTGTGGAGGCATACATCTCAACAGTATTAAATACAAAACATTCAGTTTATCCATGGCCTTATTTGTGTGGAAATTATTTATATGCACAGAGCTTGGTAACTATAAAAATAATTTCTTCAAAGCAAAGGCAATATCACACATCAAACTCTTAGGAATGTAAAGCAAAGAAAGCAGTAAGCACAGATGGACAAATGTTACATCTACACAAGTAATTTGAAGCAAAAGTCTCTGCCATATAGACAACCAAAAAAAATCCTTAAAGAATATCAGATCTTAGAGATAGAAATAAAATTTTGCTTGGATTATAAAGATACATCATGCTTCACATTTCACCTAAATACGTAACATCAATCGCCTCTAGAAAACATTACCAGGCTTTCAAAATAGGGCTTTAAAAATGACATTCTTCATATTTGAAAGAATTTATTTCTATTTCTGATGTAAATATTTCTCAATAATTGTGGTTATGTCTTGCATAAAAAGGGGCAACGATTGCAAATATGTAGGACATTGAGGGCTACTTTGCAGCTTGCAGGCAACCTGTCTTTTCAGAAAGGAAAGGTTTATGAAACTTTGAAACTTCTGCTATTAGGTAGGAAATCATAATCTGATTTTTAAATCCCACTAGCATATTCAATAGCACTGCTTACACGTTGTCATGATGAAATTCTCTTCAAAAAGAAGAGCTTAAGCAAGAAATCGCCTCTGCTAACACAGTTGACTTGGCAAGTACATGGGCTGCATAAAAAGCAGTTCAAAAATGCTAAATCTTTGTTATTTCCAAGCCCTGGAGTTAAAATTTTCTAGAATGCTATAGTAGAAGAGAAAATTATGTCAGTCATGTATTTATGAAAAAAATATTTATAATTCCCAGAAACATATGACATCAAAATAAAACATTTTGTTTGACAGAAAAGAAATAGAAATGCTGGCAGTTGTAAGTGCCTGCTTCTTGCAACACTCATATTATCCAACTTAAAGTTGTTTTTATTTTCTCCAAACCACGAATAAAGTGAATTTCATTTTTATTTCTGGAACTTGCAGGGAAAAAAGTCTGGCATATTTTATATAATGGGTGTGTATTCTTTTCTACGACACTGATTTCATCATTCTGTTATGAAATTCTATGATAAGATGGACTCCTAATTTGGCTTTAAAATGAGCAATGCTTAAATATAAAATTATGTTTAATCACTCTATTCCCCTCTACTTTGTATTAGCAACGGACATGAAAGAACACAGCACTTGACACATCACTTGTACCTACTTGTGCTAGAGAATAATATGGATTTTGCACAAATTTAAGGCCATATCTTGATAACAGAGAATTTATTTTGTGGAATAAGAAGAGCTTGAGATTTCCAATATGTGTTGATGTTTCTTTTTTTTTTTTCAGAATCAACCCAGTAATACTGTATGCAGTTTATTTTATTTAAGAAAAAGAAGTCCAACTCATTGTATGAACCATTATTACTATTATAACAACACAAAACAAACACATCACAGAAAATAAACTGTATAAATGGCTGATAAGGGCATGAAAATATATGTGGAATTATTCATCTATCATGTAAATTAGTCATTTGATTAAATTAGTCATGAGATACCAACTCATGTCCACTATGATGGCTACAATAAAAATGTCAGGTAACAAAAAGCATTAGTAAGCAAATGGAGGAATTGGAACCACCCATATTGCTGGCAGATATTTAAAATTGTTCAGTTACTTTGAAAGCCACTGGAAACTTCCTCAAATAGCAAAACAATGTTCTACCGCCCAGCAAATTCACTTCTAAAAATGAAAATATGTATGTTCACATAAAAACTTCCACATGAGCAGCTCTCTTGTTCCCCTGATACTATGCAGGTGCCTCTTTTTTTTTTTTCTTTATCCTTTTCCTAATAAAGCTGTCCCTTTAAAACATAAAAAACAAACAAGCAAACAAAAAAGTGTGCATGAATGTTTATAGCAGTATTATTCATAATGGCTAAAAGGTAGGATGAAATGTTCTACTGATGAGTACATAAAAGTTTATGGATAAACAAAAGAGTACCTATGCAATGAAATATACCAGTTATCAAAAGGTATGAACTGCTAATACAAGCTACAAAATGGATGAGGCTTGGATAGAAACACTTTAAGTCAAAGAGGGTAGTCATGAAAGTCCACATAGTATGACTCTATTTAAATGAAAAAATTGGTTGTGGTGACGGTTGCAAATACCTGTGAATATACTTAAACAATGATAATCATTAAATGGATGAATTGTGTTATACAACATTATAATTTTCCAGCAATATTATTTTGTTCAGCATTGTTTCATTACAAAGTTGATGAGAAAAAAAAATCTATCCCCATTGGAGGTCACAGTATGTGTGCAATTTGCACGTTCTCCTCATGTCTGAGTGGATTCTTTCTGGGTTCTCAAGTTTCCTGCCACATCCCACAGATGTTCACATTACATTTATTGGTGTTTCTTTTTTTTTTTTAAGATTGATTTATTTATTTATACAAGCACTGGGTACAGTCAGAAGTGCAGGAGGGTGAGAGAATTCACCAGAGCCAGAGCGGGGAACAGAACAGGCAGACTGATGAAATACACTGCTGAGGGGAGCAGCGGGTGGCAGGAGAGGTCTGTCGTGCCGTATGGGACCCTCGCCGGTGGCCGGGGATCGAACCAGGGCTGCAGAGGCTGCGGACAGCTTCACAGCCCAGGGCTCAATCGCTGCGCCACCAGGGGAGGCCCTGTTTCTTTTTATTATTATTAATTTTCTTACATCTTTGTTAGTTTTTGGAGAGTATCTAATTTCTCCCCTCAGATGTAGTTCATATTGTTCTTCCACCACTACCCATGATCCATCACCAGAGTCCCTTGTGTTCTCCCCTCTCTATTTTGACCCCTCTACCTCCTCCTCCCCTGCTATATACCTCAGATATATGGTCAGTTTACAAGCTCTGTCTTTTTTCCTGATACTTTATTTGGTTTCTCTATATTCCACATAAAAGTGAAACCACTCAACTATTTTCTTTTTCCTTCTGACTTATTTTGGTTAGCATAATCCCTTCCAATTCCTTCCATGTTGCCACAAATGGCATGAGTTTGTCTTTTTTGTTGCTAAGTTGTATTACATTGTGTACATTTGGCGTGTCTTAATTGTTGTATAATATTGGTGTTTCTTAATTTTAATTGTTCCAGATTGAGAATTGAAACATCAGTGGAAGGAATAAATGCAGTGCCTTGAAACATATTAAATCTTGAGAAAATATTTAAAGATTTGGAAACACTAGTATTTAAGAGATAGGTGATTGAAATAATTATAAAGATTTTGGAGGTACATTAGCAATTCTGAAAGAAAGTTAAAGGTTCAAATCAGACAATCATCATAAAGGAAAGCTGTCAAAACCAGGTATGTCCCACAGAGTTGGAACATTTCATGAGGAGCTTTTTGGTGGTCTTCCTTGGAATTCCAGGATTAAAGATAGGAGACTGTGCCTTGAACTAGTCTCATATAAATGAAATTATAGTACTGCACATTATCAGAAACCTGATGGTGATAATTAATTAGTGTAAGCATTCTGTCCATACTTACCTCAATGGGCTAGAGGTTAAAGGAATAATAAAGGATTTTTAAGCCCTAAGTGCTGTGGCAATGGTAACTCATAGTGTTCCTCAAGGTGAAACATGAGACAGTAATGATTTATCAAATATCAAGAGCGGAAAGTTGATGTCAGTCCCTACAATGGAAAGCTTGCAATACCTTTCCCAATAATAGACCAAGCCAATTTTCCTGACACAGAATTTATCAAAAGAGTTAGAGAACCTTGCAGGGGTCCCCAAAACAAGTGTATCAATTCACCCAATTATTTGTAGAAACAGTCCTTTAGCCATTTTCTCCAGATTGTGAGAGCACTGTCAGTTTTTTGAAGTACCGAAACTCAGATTTACAGAGAAAAAATATCATGAGATGTTCTTTAGGTGGAAAGGAAAATAAATTTTTCATGTATATAGTCAATTGTGTAAAACATTGCTATTAAACAGGAATATATGTAAGATTTAGATATTCATGTAACTGTTGACTTTATTATCTTTATTGTAAGCTTTTTTTACATTTAAGATTATGCAACTTACAAATATTGTGATTTATCTTTTTTTATTGTACTGGCAAATGTTAAAATAAAAATCTACCCTGCTACATTGCCATGAGGAAAACAAAGTCTAAGAGCTATTTCCGGAAGTGGCAATCAAGTTTGAATATGCATGATGAATTTTCCCAATGAAGAATAATGATACCACAGAAAAGGCAGAAGCAGCAGAGTTCCTCTGTACCTATCTGGAAGCAACTATCCAATTTTAGGTGTCTATCTTTGGCATCAGAATCCAAAACCTACAAGCAAAACTCCGGGCCAATTTACCATTTTGAAGGTTTACAAAGATTTTTTTATTACGCTTTGAAAAAAATACATGAAGTAAAACAATGTTCTTTTGGGGATAGCAAACACTGCCCTTTGGGATAGTTTTAGACTCCTTATATATATCTGCTCTAACCATTTCTTATTTTCCTGGAATGTTCAATTGAGTATAATAATAACAAATGATTGCAGAACATTAACTATGTACCAGGAAATTTTTGAGATGGCTTACATGAACTAATTTAGCTTATTGCAGTAATTAATAGCATGAATTTTTCACACCAGAAGATACTCTGCACTGGGATACTTCTGCTTATAATCAAAATTTCTAATTTTTCAACCTATATATGAGATGTTATAAACATACATTGACAATAAATTATGAAGGAATCTTTGTTCTGTCACACTACCTGTAGTTACAAATGTTCACTCCAAAAGTATAGTCTCTGCTTTCTCCATTGCAACCACCCACAAATTTATAATTACTGTTATATTGTGTCTATGAACATTTTGATATCCATGAACTGTCCCAATTACCACTTCCAAATATGATCATCATTTTTGTGGTTTTTTTTTAATTTTTTTGAAGGAGACTTCTTGAGATAGTCCATGTTTTTATCTACCTAATCAAGACGTGTGACACTTTCTGTCATGACATAACACATTTTCTGCATTACATATGAAGAATATTTTTATCAAGATCTGAGTATTTCTATAGCAACCATTCATACTATAATCATAGATTCCAAATTTTTATTTTCAGTATCTTTTAACACAGCTGTTATACCAGGAGTTAAATAAAATTTAAATATCCATGATACTTCTGTGGCCTTCCAGAGTATCCTGTGCACAACAATGAATTTCTATTGATTATAATGCCATTTAGCATCTTTTCTGCTGATAAGGTCACAGAGGATAAAAGCTGCCCTCGCAATGGGTTCTTTCATCCTAATTTTCATTAAACTGCACTAATTTAACAGTAAGCCATTATGAGTACCTGGAATAAGCACTAGAATAAATGACACACATGTGATTCTTGATGTGTGTCTATGTACACAATTATGTATCATCACTCTGCAACAACACACACACAGAGCAGATTTTTTTCCTACATTATTATAATCAGAGTTTATATAAACAAATGGCGTCTTTGTCTCTTCAAAAAATGGTATTGAGAAAACTGGCTATCCACATGCAAAAGTATGAAATTGGACCCTTATCTTACCCCAGAAGCAAAATCCATTCAAAATGGATCTAAGGTACAAACTAAATGCTTGAAACTATAATTTTGTCTCTTCAAAAAATGGTATTGAGAAAACTGGCTATCCACATGCAAAAGTATGAAATTGGACCCTTATCTTACCCCAGAAGCAAAATCCATTCAAAATGGATCTAAGGTACAAACTAAATGCCTGAAACTATAAACTCCTAGAAGAAAACATACAGACAAAGCTTTTGACACTGGCCTTGACAATGATTTCTTAGATATGACATCAAAACCACAGTAACAAAACAACAGACAAACAGGACTAAAAGGCTTAAGCACAACAAAGAAATACTCAACAAAGTAAAGCAGATATATTTCATACAAGTCAATAGCAAGACACATAAAATGACCTGACTTAAAAGTTAACAAAAGGCTGAATAGACATTTCTCTAAAGAAGATATACAAACGAACAAACCAGTATAAGAACAGGTGCTCATCATCACTAGTTATCAGGGAAACTGATCAAATCACTATGGTATATTACTTGAAATCTGTTAGAATGGCTGTTATCAAAAAGGCAAAAGATAACATGTGTTGTCAAGGTGTGACACACACACTGATATAGCTGCTACAAAAAATGGTATAGAGATCCTTTAACAACGAACAGAAAAACATGCTCCAGTTGTCGATGCCAGGTGAGGACCCCCACTACATGGACAGCAGCAAAAGATAACCACTGTGTAGGAATACTAGTAGTAAAACACTAGGACTCAAAGTCTAAGCATTTCTGTCCACTGTGCTTTATATTAGAATGGCCAGCAAACACGCAATACATTCAAGCATTAGACAGAGCAAAACTTTTACTCTTTCCTCACATAGACAACAGACAGCAAGAACAGCTCCATTGGTGCCTGAACACCTGAGAGTCACTGTGACTCTCAAATCTTCTGGCAGAGAGCTTATAATAATTGATAATAATTGATCTTTTTCATCCCCTTCCATGTGAAGTCTACAACACTAAAAATTTGGGAAATGTCTGAGGGTCACTGATGTGCACACTTAAAAATGAAGTACACTAAGTCCGAACAGGAAAACATATTTCCACACAAAGTGATAATCCTGGCAAAAACTGTGTAGGATTTTTATTGCTTCCTTAGGAATTATTCCAAACCCAAGTTTTACTCTTATGTCATTAAGCTAGAGTAGAGGGATGACACACATGAATCTGTTTTTCCTAATATACAAAAAGTTGAAACTATAATCACCATATGATCTAGTAATTCTACTTATGAGTAATGTCCAACGAAATTGGAAGTAAGATCTCCAAGAGATGTTGACATTTTCATGTTTATTGCTACATTAGTCCCAACAGACAAGACATGAAAGCAACCCAAAATTCCATTGATGGATGTGGGATAGAGAAATATGGAATTTACATATAATGTGAATCAATGCTAAAAAAAAAAAAAGGAAATCCTGCAATTTGCAATAATATGGATGAACCTGGAGGACATTATACTAAGTGAAATAAGATAGGTGCAGAAGAATGAATGCTATACTATACCAGTTATATGGGTAATCAACAAAAATTTAAATCATAGAAGTAGAGATCAGAATGATGATTACCAGGTGAGAGGCAGAGAGAGAAATGGGGAGGTACAGGTCAAAGGTTACAAAGTTTTATTTACATAAGGTGAATAAGTCCTAGAGATCTACTGTAGAACACAGTGCTTATGACTATCAATACTATATTTTACACTTAAAATTTGATAATAGGGTTGATCATATGTTGGATGTTCTTCTACAAAATTAAAGAGGACAGTATTAAAGTTTTATCATTGATGTGGTGATGCATTCATAATTACACTTACCTTCAAAATTACCAAATTTATATATCCAATGTTTACAACTTGTTTATGTGAATCACACCTCAGTATAAAAGGCTTAGGAAACAATTCTGACTGGCACAGAGGCTAATTGAATGAAAACTAAAGAAACAAACAAAAGCTACAGTAGAGATGACACGAGAGATGAAGGTCCACACCCAGAAAAAAAGTATCCAAAAATATGCAATCGAAGAAATAGGACTGGGAAATCAAGTTAGAGAATTACATTTTTATGTAAATGAAAGCAGAAAATAATAAGTTTGGCAGACAAATAACAAGTAGCAGGAAACACTAATGTCAATGTCAGAGCTAACAAAACAAAATCTATTATTTGGTGGTACTATGAGAGTTGTCCAGGCATACTTAAATAATCTTGGAATAAAAGGAATGGGGAATTATACTCTAGAAAGGCAGCATAAAGACTATCCTTTGAATTTACTATCCTACATTAATTTCCTTTTTGATATAGGGAAAATCCATCACTCTTCTTTGAGGCTCAGTTTCCATATTCATGGATCTGTTGGAATAATATGTCCACTAAAGTTTCCTTTGAGTAAAAAAGTTCATCTTGCATGATGCAAATAAGATCTCTTTGGCTTTCCACTTGTATCTGATGGCATGAAACCTGGAACAAATAGCTAATAAAAATATTCCAACAAATGCATAAAGAGAAGAACATCACTAAATTATAGCATATTTAGTGACACTGAGAATAGCATCAAATGAGTCCCACATGTATAATGGATAATATGGTAATCGCTTATAACTTGTAAAACAATATTGAAAATCCCAACATCCAACAATGGATAGATGGGTTCTACCTTTCTCAATTAAATATTTAAATATTTCAGGAAATATTTTGTAATATTTGATATTTATTCATTTGTTTTGTAAAACTGAATTCGTCTATTTCATCTGTGTCTCTAACTTCCTTTCCTAAAAAATTCATAACGGCAAAATAACAATAAAATATGTTGAAACTGGACCTCCCCGGTGGCGCAGCAGTTGAGCGCTGGGCTGCAGAGCTGCCCGCAGCCTCTGCACTCTGCATCACCGGTTTGATACCCGGCCGCTCCGCGAGGGTCCTACATGACACGCAGACCTCTCCTGCTGCGCCCACTGCTCCCCTCAGCAGTGTACTTTGGTCCTCCTGCCTGTTCTGCTCCCCGCTCTGGCTCTGGTGAATTCTCTCACCTTCCCACGCTTCTGACTCTGCCCAGTGCTTGTATAAATAAATAAATAAATCTTAAAAAGAAAAGAAAGCAGAATCTTTAATAAATAAATAAATAAATGAAATATGTTGAAACTACCTAATGCAATTTGCCATCAAAATGCAAGGTGGTATTAACCATATTAAAATATTGTTACAAATATTATTACAATATCGTTACAATCTACCAAGTTGCATGTTATTCAATTTCTTGTTACTACCCACACATATCATCATCAAGGAAAATGCACCAAATTAAGATTCAAGACATATGAAAACTACTCAGAACTTTGCAAAGCTCTCATTATTTAAGCAGTTTAGAGAAAACTGTGCTCTAAAAGAAACAGCCAATGCACATAAAAAAGAATTAGGTTGGTACAGAGCACCTCATCTGAATGCAGAGTGAGGGAGGACACTAAACAAGTCAGATTAATATGGAGAAATGGGTTGTTTTCCCAGAATCATTTTGTAATCAGGTAATGTATCACATTATCCAATCATCTCTGACAGGGAGGTTGCTTTATCCTACCTTGACTAAGAAGAGCAGTGTAAACTGTATCACTTGAAATTATAGCTTTTCAAATGGAATTATATTATTTTACATCAGCCATGTCAGGGCTTTTACAAATTGTTAATCTCCTGGTAAACATTCTCACATCTAAAACACAATTATTATTTACAAGCTAAGTGAATGTGTTAGGGAAATGTAACAGATAGTTATTATGCATAAATTGCCTGGGGTCCCTAGGGTCCAGAAAATGAGACATTGCATCTCTTAAGGGCATCCTAAAAGGAATATGGATAAGTAAATAGAATCACTGAACATTTGGTAAATTGCCATTTCAATGAATCATGTCTTTCCTAGAATCAGGAGGTAGCAACTTTCAGGAAAGTAGGAAAATTAGGACTGGATATGAAAATATTCTAAAGATGAATTAATAAAACATTGACTATGGTTGCCTTGGTGGTGTGTGTGGTGTGGTGAGATACATCTGAAAAGGTAGGAATCTATACCCCAGAACTATGTAGTCTTGTAAGCCAATGTTGCCTTAATAAAAGATGTCAGAAATATTATATAAATAGATGATTTTAAATATTAAAAATAGACTTTTAATGCTGAATGTTCACATTAAGAAATGAACAAGAATATTTTCCTCACATATAGAAAACTATATAGTTCATATAAAATGGCGTAAGTATTCAATCTCTTTCTTGAACAAATGTGGACATTTGATAGTTCTGGAAAATGTGGACATTTGATAGTTCTGGAAAACAACATGTCTCCTAAACAGGTACTGGAACTTAGAAAGGCAACCAGGAACCTATCCAGTGTGATACATAAGTGAGTGTTTTTACAGATCTACGTAAAAAGCAAACAACCTATGAGCCAGAAAGTGAATAGAGTATATTCAGATTATCTTTAATCAAAATTGAATGGTTTTCACATACTCAATATGTTTTGTTTTTCAATTATATATCTGGTATTTAATAGTTATGTACTTTTTAAAGCAATTATTTCAAATAGCTTTGAATTTCAAAAGCATGTATGATCATTTTTATGATCCTATTTTTTTTAACTTTAATCAAATGCTAGTGAGTGTTCTTGGATAATGTTTATAAGAAATTTAGTCCTTTGTCATGGGAAGTATATCACCTAAGTTTTCTACAGAAAAAGCTTGGCATCTTTCCTATACTTTTGTAGAAATTTCATAGAAAGAAAGAATGATGATTTATGTGACTTCTGATGCTGAATAGAAACTTTAAACAAGTGCTTGGCAAAATATCTGAAAATTTAGGATAACCACATTTGGCATGTATTACTTTTTACTCTGTATCTTTTCATTTCATGTTATATATTATATGAAATACTGAGGGTCTAAGTACATTTTATTAGTTCTAAGTCAACTATGCATGAATGAAACATTCTAAATAGAAAGATTTTACAATAGCTATGTTAGAAATGAACTATATTAGGAAGACAAGTGCTCACACTTTAGATAGTGACTTTTATTTATCTTTATCAATTAACTCACTTTGTCAACAAAAAAATATGCATTTCATCTTTCCAACACTGAATTCAGTATTAGAATTATAGATATGAGGATTATGTATAATTTTATCTCAAAGAATTCACAAGAATGTTTTGTCCTATAATTGGTTCAAATGGTTTATATCAAAACATGGAGTATAGAAATGTTTAATTGCATCAATTCTCTTCTGTTATTCCATCTATTTTATTATCCAACCAACAGTCAACATTTCTTATAAATAGCAAAGAGGCTATGAAGACAATTATTTAGATCCCTCCTTTGTGACTTCTGTGCTATCCCATGCTCCTGATTTTTTGAAGCTTCATTGAATCCTCTCAAATTCAGGATGTTAGAAAGGTTATTCAATTAACTATAGCCTATACAAATAATGCAGTTATGGGGCACAAAGCAGTCACATAAAACTCATTGCATTTAAAATCATCTTTGATATCTTTCTGACTAGTGTTGCAACCAGAGCAATTTGATATAAATTTGTATAGCAACAATGAATTCAACAAACCAATTTGTGGTAAATAAAGAATTACTTTTT
Organism: Talpa europaea; assembly: GCF_964194135.1. Lineage (NCBI taxonomy): Eukaryota > Metazoa > Chordata > Mammalia > Eulipotyphla > Talpidae > Talpa > Talpa europaea. The sequence goes on from NC_140077.1 coordinate 100,166,406, forward strand.
GTATGTAAGGCTTAAGAAATTACTGTGGGACTTTATTGTAGGTGACAATTACCTTATTTGTAAGGAAGATTTAGGCTGATGTATGAATCAGTGAAATAATGAGTTATGTGCTATTTGTCTTTCACTTCCCAGTGCATGCTATTAGGCTTGCCTTAGAGTTGGTGCTTTCCTATTTTCTTACTTTGAAGACCATTTGAAAATTAAAGCATTCAGTTCTCATGAAATATCACTGCAATATAATAAAATATCCATTAGACAGAAAAACACCTCTTGTAACATTTCTTTTTCTTGATTTTTGCAATTTCACAGGACTCATGTTTTATCCTTTGGGGGGGGAGGGCAGGATTTTTCTAATATTTTTAAAGATTTATAAAATAGAAAAGGACTTCAAATAATCCATTTATGGTTATAAAATCTAAAGAATGCAAAAAATAGAATCCAATTTGAAAAAGTCTTCAAGATAAATATTTTCTTGTAAACAGACCTATTCCTTCAGGGTTAGTTGTATAACCAGGAGTGCATGAAACCCAGGGGATAATGAAACTATTTCATTTTCTATTTGTTTAGGAAAGGCCAGAAGGCTATTTATGTACTAATAGGTTTATTAATAAAACTGAAAAGCAATAACCTCACCTGTACAGTGATCAGTGAAGCCAGAGATAATGGAAAACCAACATAATATAAAAGAAAATTTTATGGCTCTCATGACTACCTATGATTTTTTTTTTCAGTAATGATTCCATTCAATGATCCTCTTTTTTTTTTTTTTTTTTTTTTTTTTGTGGGACCCTCGCCGGCGGCCTGGGATCGAACCGGCGCTGTAGAGGCTGCAGGCAGCCTCGCAACCCAGCGCTCAACCGCTGTGCCACCAGGGAGGCCTGATGATCCTCTTTTTCTCTGTTTACATGTCTCTCTACATTTCATTTTAAATTAAATGAAAAATATTTAGAGTAAGTAGTTTTTGTTGCATGAATATTATCAAACTCAAAAATTAATAAAACTTTTGCACATTAATACTGCTCATTATAATCCTCTTGTAAAGCTATTAATTTGGTGAGTTTGGTAAGTTATGTCCTCATCAGCATATGTCCTTAGTCAAATTTGTAATGACCATTATAATCAAGCCTTTCAAAGTAAGTTAAGAATTTTAATGAAAGGCCTACAAGAAAGATGAACTGGCTATTTCTAGCACTTGTAACTCTGTGACTGGGTTATAAAAAGAAAAAAAAAAATAGGGAGGAAGGATTTTGAAAATCAATTATTCTGTGTGTGCCAAAATGAAATATAGATCCTAGAATTATGTTTATATGCATGAGACAGACCATCAGAAAAATTTTTATTCAAAAAAGCCTTAAATAACATTCAACATATTTTCAGCAGAAATACAATTACATATTAAATGCAGATGTTTATTTCTGGTTTATAGGAAATATAATAAATAGTTTATTGTTTTCCTTTTAAAGTTAAATACAGGTTGTTATCATCAGGCCTCTATCTCAGACTCTATGTTCAATTTTAGACTGAACATATTCAAGTAAGACTCCATTGATATTTTATGATAATTTAATTCTACTGTGTTTAACTGGTAAATATGATCAACGTGATGAAATATACTGCAAATACCTTTCAGCAATCAGGTCGTTGTTAATTTGGTGATTCTGTGTATAGAGAGTCTAAGACAATATCAAGGGTAAAAACCAATAGAAATCTGAGTGCTTAGATTAAAAATGATTAAAGAAATAAATGTTAAGAAATCCAATTCTGATAAAATTGAGATGCTACAATTAGCAGTAAGAGATTAGAGATCCTCTGGATAATGAATCCAAAAGAGCCAGAATGCAAAACTGGAGTAAAAAATGATAATAGCTTAATGAATATGTGAAGCATGAGACAAAATGGATTTTATTTTAAAAAAATGAGATCAGTTATAAAAACATACCATGAGATATTCTGAATAATAATGTTATATTATGAAATATGAATGTATCATATGTAATGAAATTTGCATAACCTATTCAATATTAAAATATTTCAATATCAAAATATTTAAATATTTACTAAATGTATTATTTAAATTATTTATTAAGATAACAAAGAAAATTTAGTTCTTTTTAAAGTTGGTAGTTAATGTATAGAAAATATTTTTCTCAAATCATATTTATTGAGGTTAACTAAGTTTACATCTTTGTATCTGCTCAAGGGTTTATAGGTTCAAACCTCAAACATGTATATGTCCACAGTCTTGCCCACTGCTAGTACTCCACAGTCTTCCACTATGTTCCATTGGTTCCCTTCCTTCCCCCACATCCACATCACTACCGTCCTCCCTGTCTGATTTTCTCAGTTTTGCTAAAAGCCAGATGCTAAAAGTTTATTACTGATTCGGTTTTGACTGATCCTTTATAATATTTCTGTATTTAGTCTACATAAAATATTTTTCTATAAAGGATCTAATAGTCAAAGTATCTCTACTTGAAAAGTGCCAAAAGCTGGCCAAGTAAGATGAAACTCTATTATATATGAATGGTAAAAATAACAGTCAAGGAAGTCAAACACCTGTACACTAAAAGCATTAACACAAGATATTAACAAAAGAAACTGAGGGAGACACAAAGAAATGGAAAGATATTCTGTGCACATGGATTGGAAAATATAATATTGTTAAATGCCTATGCTACCCAAAGCGATCTACAAATTAAATGCAATCAATATAAAAATTTCAATTGCATTTTTCACAGAAATAGAACAAATGATTCTAAAATTTGTAAAGAACAACAAAAAACCCTGAACAGTCAAAACAATCTTGAGAAGGAAGAACAAAGCTAAAGGTATCATACTCCTGGACTTCAACCTATTTAACAAAGCTAACGGCAAACACCGTACTTTATTGACATAAACTGAACACATAGATCAATGGAACAGAATGCATAGCTCAGAAATAAACCCATACATACATGGTTAATTAATTTACAACACAGAAGACAAGCATATAAACAGTGAAAGGTAGATTCTTCAATAAATAGTAGTAGGAAAACTGGACAGCCATATGCAAAGCAATGAAAATGAACTACAAGCTTACATAAATGCACAGAATTTAACTCAAAATGGGTTAAAGATTTTAAAATAAGGAAGGCCTAGAGTAATAAAACTACTAGGAGAAAACCTAGTGTGATGTTCCTTGACACAGATTGTTGATGTTCATTTTTGGATCTGATACCCAAAACTAAGGCAACAAATGCAAAAATGAACAAGTGCGATGACATCAAACTAAAAAGATTTTTTTTCATTTTTATTTAAATATTTTATTTTATATAATTCTTACATCTTTTCTCACTGACTGGGAGAAAATTTTTGCACACAACACTAACAATAAAGGACTGATCAAACTAAAAAGATTTTGTGCAATAACAACCACAAAAAACGTCAACAGAATAAAGTAACAATCTACTGAATGGGAGAAAATATCTACAAACCATGTATCTTATAAAAGTTTCATATTCAAAACATGTGAAGGACTCATACAACTCTAAAGAAAAGTTCTGATTAAAAGTGGGCAGAATATCTGAATAGCTATCTTTCAAAAAAAAAGATACATAATCAACAGAACATTACAAGATACTCAAAATCACTACTCATCAGCAAAATAAGAATCAAAACCACAGTGAAACATTCCCTCAAACCTATTGCAATAACTATTATCAAAAAGACAAGAAACAAGCATTGGTAAGACTATATAGAAAAATGAATCCTTGTACACTGTCGGTGGGAATGAAAACTAGGACAGTCGCTATGGAAAAAGAGTATGAATATTCCTCAAAAATTAAAAGTAGAACTACCATAAGATACAGTAATCCCACCTAAAGTATTTATCTGAAGAAAATGAAAACACTATCTCAAAAGGATATGTGCACACTTAGTCATTGCAGCATTATGTACAATAGCTAGATATGAAAACAACCTAAGTGTCCAGAAATGGATGAATGGATAAAGAAAATGTGATATATATGCACAGTATAATATTATTTATTATTCAACCATAAAAATAATGAAGTCTTGCTATTTATATCATGGATGAACCTCAAGAGTGGTAAGTTAAGTGAAATAAGTCAGAAAGAGAAAGACAAATACCATATGATCTCACTTGTGAAATTTAAAGAAACAAAAAAACAAACAAATCCAAATTCCGACACAGACAGCAGATTTGTGGTTTCCAGAGGTGGGATAGGATGAAATAGATTTAGGGGGTCAAGAAGTACAAACTTCCAGCTATAAAATAAATAAATCATGGGGATGTAATGTAAACATGGCAGTTGTAGTTAGTAATATTGGATTGCATGTGTGAAAGTTCCTAAGAGAATAATTTTTAAAATTTTTCATCACAGGAAAAAAATTGTCACTATATATGGTAACAAACGTTAATTAGACTTATTGTGGTGGTCATTTCATAACATACACAAATATCAAATCATTATGTCACACCCTTGGAACTAATTACTATGTCAAGTATATATCAATAACTTAAGTAAAGAATGTAAAATGCATAATTAACATTTACAGAGTATAGATATCTGTCAGTAGAATACATGATTCTTTAGCACACAGAGTGTGAGAGAAAATATTTTGAAGATAAATAATTTTGTGTGCTTATCACTGGTAATTTAAGTTCTAAGACTCCAAGGGAAGTCAGATTATTTTATAAGAAAGTTTTGATTTAATTTTTAACACTTGAAGAAAATAAATAACAACTAATGTGTAAGAATATTTCCTGTTTATATTGATATCTATTCCAGATCCATGATTCCACCATTTTATGAACAACAACAACAAAAAAAACCTTAAACATTTAAATACGTATACACAGGTGCTTTTAAAATCATGAAGCAGAAGTGTCTTTTTCCCTTTTCTAAAAGGGATTATTTTTAGGTCTTAGTGTTTCTAAACACATTTTGGAGAGTCATGGATGCAAATGTGAATCTCATAAAAATATCCATCTTTTCCCCAGAAAAATGATCTTACTCATCTCTCAGAATATTTTGCTAATAAGTTTGGGAATGCTCAGAAATGCTTGGAAGTCAAGCTATTAACGGCCAATGTAAATCTACTTTCCTATGAACAGGATTGTGAATAAATACTAACAGTCTTGTGGAAGCATCCCAGCATTCTTACTGATCTTCCCTACTGAAATTTCTATTTCCATTTCCACACTTAGATGCAAAAAAGTCATTTTAATCAGTGTCCATAGAAAAGAAAATGAAAAATTTGAGAATTGACCAGTGATTTAGTGTTGTTTGCAGACCACCATTCGATATAATCCACTTCAAGATATCCATTACCCCCCTCCTAGAACTTCAGTTTATTTCCCCCAAATATTCTTAAATTATCCAGATAAAAAAACTACAAATGTGTTTCCAGATTTTAAGCATATTCATTACTAATCTAAAAACTGCAGGTAAGATATTTCTAAAGACTGCACTTTGCAGAATAATTAAAATGTTTATTGTGCAGCCAGACATCAAAAACTAAAAATTGGATATGTGCCAACTGTACAATACCATGTTACAAAAATAAAGAGAAAATTGAAGTATATTCCTGGATAAGACTTTTTCTGAATTATCTGTTTTTTTTTTCTCTTTCCGCATCATTTTATATCCTTCAGGGAATGCTTCTGGCTTTATTGCATACAAAATAGCTACAATTTTGGTAAACTTAAAAAAACTAGTATACACTTTTGAAAGTAGATCAATCTTTATAGTACCATGACATTATCTTATTTCTAAAATAATATTTTCTGTTTTGAGCTGTACTATGTAAAATATATGTATTCTATTGAACCTATAATAAATGAAGAATGCTACTATTATTTCAATTTTACACAGTATGATTTAAATACAACAGTGCAACTCTTTACTTTCCTATTGGTCAAATAGTGAAACACAGCTACTACTTTAGTATTTGAAGAGTCTGAGTTCTACTCAAGTTTTAGATGCCTTATTCTTTCGAGTTTTCGTACTATATTTCTTATAAGTCTAAAATCCATCCAACTACACATTTTTCAAATTAACTCTTTCAAATAGTTAAAAATTTCTCGGACACACTACATTTCTTATCAGAAGCATCAAAGTCAGGTTAAATTAATAGTAAAATGACTGCACTTAGCATTCTTTTTCGTTTTTCAATGTCTATGTCACTAGAATTCGAATTAAGTAAAAGGATGTTGGTAAATGGCCTGGATGCTCTGGCATTTTAAAACAGTAAATGCAGTTAAGCTTGGATAAATATATTGCTCTTCAAACACTCCCCAACCTTTTAAGTAAATGTAGGCGTAGAAAAAGAAGGACTTATGGAAGCTCTCTCAACAACTTTGCAGGAAAACTGGAGAAGAAAATACTTCACCAAATAATGGGGGAGTCCTCCAAAGCACTTCAGTACACTTTTTACCATCTCACCAATAACATTCTGCAAAAAACTGCTTTTTAAGAGTACAAAGAACTTTATTTTTTCTGACAAATTTGACATGATTTAAAATGACTCTTTAAAGAAAACTCTCTTCTCCAAAAAAATAACCACATGAAATAAATCATTCATACCTCTACGTATCAAAGACTATAAAGATAACTGCCAGTGTTCTGTTTCCCATAGGTAAACTGCATTTGTGTGGAGAGTTGTTATTTTTTAATTACACTGGCTGAACTTTGATTTTTTTGACATGATACATCTATTTATTCGAATCTTTTAATATCTTTAATAATGTCACAATTCCTGCATAAATGTGTTCCATGCCTTATAAGTATATTTTAATAAATTATTTTATTTTATGTAATTCTTACATCATTTTTCATTTGTGCATAATGGATGCATTTTTATATTTTTTATATTCCCCATACAATTCCCACCTAAGAATTTTTTGGAGTTTTGCTATTAAAAGTAAAGTTCATTTTCAGTATTTTTTTCTAATTGTATCTCTATATAAAGTTTGGGAACATTCTTCTTGCATTTGAAGATGTCACTGAAAGTTTTATTGGTAATGGCATCTCTTTGTTTCTAATATTTTTTATTGAAGTACCATTGGTTGACATCCTTGTTAGTGTTTTGGAAGTATCATCTCTCCCTCCTCTTCAGGTAACAGCAACAACAGAGACTGTCAACCAAGTACAATAGAACTCTTTCATGTCTCTCTGAATATCACTCAGAATTTTAGTTAGCTCTAATATACATAATATTTTGAGTAATGCAGGATATGTTCTTGAAACATCAATCATAAATGTGTTTAAGGACAGGTAAAATAGTAGAAACATGGGTGAAATCGTTAATAAAATAAACCCGTCAAACTTTTGTTGAGAAACAGAATTGCATGTCCTTTGATGAACTGTGTTTATATGATTCAAATCGTAATGAGTGAGGAACATGTATTAACTTCTTATTTTATATATTTATATATATATTTTATATCATTCTTCCTTTTTGTACAATGCATGCTTTCTGCTCTCAGGTGTAGTCCCCACAAAATTCCCAATACCAATTCACCTGTGCACCATCACCATAGTCCCTTCTGTAAGAACACATTTCCTCCCCTGTTTTGATCCCTCTCTCTCACCCTCCCCTGCAGAGTATCTCTTAGACCATCCAGAAATGCCAGAAACCATATCCAAGATAAAAGATGGAAAATGTTTCTTTTTAAAAATAATGATGTTTTCTTTATTATATGTATTTTCTCATTCATGAGACTGCCAGAGGCTGTGGACACATGTATCCTATATCTATTCTAATAATTACCCAGAAGTATTTATTTAGCAAATAAGGCCAGTGGTATAATTTATATTCTAATGGTAGAGACATACAATAAAAATAATGAATAGCAAGTTATATAAAAATATAAGAAGAGGTAGGTGGCCAAGAACATGGTGCCAGTTCAGAGAACAGCAAGAATAGACTTAGCTATTTTAGAGAGGAGGGTAGACAAAGGTTTATCTAAAACTAATTTTTAGGCTGATTCCTAAAAGTGAGAAGGTTCTAGGCATATGCAATGATCCACTACATGTTGCTATGCTGAGCACTATACAAGGTCAATGCAGAATTGCTTTTCATTACACTTGACTCATTTTTTATTATCTTACATAGAAAGTCAAAATGGAACATTGGATTTAAGTGATTCTGTCCCCACAGCTTTTTAAGGAATATTTTCTCCTATCCAGGCCACAAATCCTCTCTTCTTAGCATCATAGACTATCAATTAAATCTAGGTCAGCAACTACACAGTTTTAAAAAGTCACATTAATATCCCTGACATTTCTGCTGATGTTAGTGGTACTTCTTTTTGCTCTGGTACAGTGGTGAGTGCATTCTGAAATCCCAAATCATTAGTAACTCTGTTCTGAAATTAATAAACCAGGTAAGTGGCATTAGATATTAGAGTTTAATGTGTATGCTCTGGCAAAACTATAAATCACACTGCTACATATATTGTTGCATTTACATTGGGGTCACTCTATGCAATAAAAGTGTGTTCTTTGTTCTCATAATCAAATGATTCAGTATTAGAATATATATCATCCCTTCCTACCAATAAAGTGATTGCTTCTTTGATTGTATGTTTAAAATAGATGAGTAAGGTATCATTATTGTGTGATAAGCAGAATAAGATCTGATACCAGTACCTCTATTTTTTTCCCTTACGATATTCAAGTGTCATTCAACTTAGATAACATTTTTTTGAATAAGAAATACTATTATGTGGTTCCCAAAGGCAAAAATGGGTCATGATTATGCTAATTCTAGCCATTGTTCTTTTCACATTGTGCTCATAAAAGGAAGAGCAACATTTAAAGCATTGAGTTAATTTTATTTTTTTATTGAGATAACACTGGTTTATATCATTGTGTATTAGAAGTATAGGCTTGTGAAGTACTAGAATAAACATTGTCAAAATGGCCATCCTACCCAGATTAATACACAGATTCTACACACTCCCTATCAAAATTTCAATAGCATACTTCAAAGAAAAAGATCTTGGGTTTTGCTCTCAGACTGATAGGCTTTTGAAGTCTAACTCATCATTTACTAAGCGTGATTGCTGATGAGTTAGTTAACATCCTTTATTTTATTTCCAAATATACTGGTACTGGCTCATAAGAACAGAATCAAGTAAGATAACACATTTGAAGTACTTAGCACTGTGTTGGCACATGGTAAATATCAAATATTGAAAGTTATATATTTTCCAGTACTTTTCTATATGTTATCATCATCCAAATCCTACCCATCAATTAAGAGCTTTTAATTGTAAACAAATAACTTGGGCCATCTTACTCTATTTCATCTCAACATGGAGACAGGAGTTGGAATTAATGACCAAGAAGAGATGAACCAAAGGGTTCATACCAACCTAGAAGACATTAAAAATAAACGACTGGTAATATTTTAACATCTTTTCAAACAAGGTATTAGGAAAAAAATACTGTTCTCAAAATTTCTAAGTCATTTCCATGACTTTTCAAATGTTGAAACTCAATCTTCTTTCACAGGAAATTTTAACATAAAAAAATCATGGAGGGACTCCCTGGTGATGCAGGGGGTTATGTCTCAGCACTACGAAGCAATCTGCAGCCACTGCAGCACGAGTTTGATCCCCCAGCCAGAGAAATAACCCTCATGGCTCAGCAGACCTTTCCAGTCTCATCCGCTGCTCCCCTCAGCAGCAAATTTCAATAGACCTGCCTGTTCTGCTCCCACTCTGTCTCTGGTGAATCCTCTCATCCCCTCCCCCCCACACCCCACCCTCAGCCTCTGGCCTGCACCACAGCTCTTGTATGCATAAATAAATCTTTTTTAAAAATCATGGAATTTAGTCAGGAAAAAAAAAATGTGAGCCATAAAGGAAACACTTCTGGAAGAAATATAGCTGAGTTTTTGTCAAGATAAGTTGCTGAATTTGCCTTTTTAAGTGGCATAAAATAATTTTAAAACAAGCAATTTATTGTTAAACAAAACTACAAAATTTGACTTACTTTTATTATCTAGGTAAACATTATTTTCAGTATTGTGTGCTCCTTTCTCTCATTCTACTCAGGACTTTCTCAGTTACATGTTCCTTTACTAACACCATAGATCTCCTCAGATCTGCCTCACTTCCAGGTTGGCATTAAAAATGCTTTTTTAGAAGCATTCTTAACCCACTCAAACTAAGATGTATGCTCTATCCCAGCAATCTTGTTACTGGACATTATGCCACACATAACAAGTTTCAAGATGAAAGTATTTTATGACTTAGTGATCTATATGAAGAAGACCACAATTATCTTTTCCAATGGCATATTTTTAGTAGTAGGCTTATGTTAAGTACTCAATAAAATTTCAAATTAATAAAAGGAGAAAGAAGCAGTTTTATTTTGTTCTGTCAAAGAAAGCCACATGGAAGAAAATAATAAGTTAAATTTGAAGCAAGAGAAGTTTTAGATATTTATAAACAATCCATATTGAGTTGGGTGTATAGGCTTACAGCAAGAGAAGCTGAAAAATTTGGATGTTTATATTTGACAGTCATTAGTCAACAGATAGGCCATGAGTGGGGATGGAATGTACATGTTTTAAGAATGAAGAATGATAAATAGTAAAGAAAAACTTCATAAAGAATATCAGCTATGAGGGGGTGAGTAGCCAAGAATTTTACTTAATTCATTGAAAAGGATCCACACTGATAGCAAAGACAAGGGAAAATATCACGACAACCCAGAGAAAGAAGAATATTTCAGGAAACAGTATGATCATCTGAGTGAAATGGTGCTTACAGGTCAAGGAAGAAAATAAATGGATAATTTCATTCGGAGTTGTCAACATGGAAGTTACTAGTTGTCTCAGCAAGAACAGTTTCAATAGAAAAGATTGGATTGAGTGGAATAGCGAATTAGAAGCAATATTGGAAAAAAAAGTGTGAGAAGGGACCTATTTTGGGAAACTTAACCAACCATGAAAGGATAGGTCCACAGTTCCTTCTAGAATTCTGAATATTTCATTTAAGTAAGGTAAAGAAATATCTGTTGTGGGCCTCCCCAGTGGTGCAGTGGGTTGAGCATAGTGCCGTGAAGCTGGCTGCAGCATTTGCGGTGCGGGTTCCACCCCCGCCGGCCGTGGAGCAACCCACATGGTATGGCAGACCTCTCCTGTCACGCCCGCTGCTCCCCTCAGCAGTGTATTTCTGTCATCTGCCTGTTCTGTTCCCTGCTCTGTCTCTGGTGAATCCTCTCACCCTCTCGCACCTCTGGCCTGTACCCCAGCTCTTGTATGAAAATAAATAAATCTTAAAAAAAAAATCGGTTGTATATAAATGATACTCAAATGATGTCTTAAAAGCACTACCAAATCAAATCTATTAAACATCCCATTAAGTTTTCTAGATTAAACTACCTAAGTGAATATCCATGCTAAGTTAGATAAGACTATAGTCTATTGCCAGTTAAAATTTGATTAGGTTTTGACCAGCTAAATAAAATTAAACATTTGGCTTTTAACCTCTCTGAATACCTGGATTATGGTTAAAAAAACTTATGTAATGATAGCGTGTTTGCTGGAGAGAAATTTTCCTATAAGAACTTTGTTTTGTTTTCTTTTGTTTGGATTTGACACTATTACCAAAGTCACCAAAATATTTCTGAAAAATGATACCGGAAATCCTAACAAAGAAGCAGCTAAAGATTGAGTAGCGATAGGAGATTTCTAACAGAATTCAGTTCCCTGAGAAGTCAATTTATAAGAAAATCCAGAGGACACAGAGAGGATCTGGCATTTCATAGAAAAACAGCATGCCTTTAAATTATACCCAGAGAAAGGAAAAGGAAGGGAATTTATTCATTTGGTAGAAGGGAGCTAATAGGATTCATATTTAATAGTCTATATTTTCTCTGAGAATATGATAAAAGTTGAGAGAGCAGAATATGCCAGGAGTTGAGAGAACAGAAAGAGATTGCAATATTTGAGGATTATAAAAGAGCAAAAATTACTAGAAATATGCTATAAAGTAATAAGGGTTTATGAAATAACTGAATTATTGTCTCTACAATTTTAATGGTCTATGATGTCATAGATCTTTTCTAGTCACTGAGATAGAGAAAGAGGTAAGTCAAAGTCATCATTCTGCAAATTAAATCCTGGAGGAGAGAAATTTTAATTTATAGTAAACATTCAGAGATTGATACTTCAAAAATAAACTAGTCATGCTTCTCAATTCACTTAAATTTATTTGGCAGAAGAGTATGGGAATAGACTCTAGGGTCAGGATTTTAAGAACTAGTGCTGAAATGTCAAATTATTATAGCAAAATTATAACAAGAGAAGTTGGTAAAAAATTAATTTAAAAGTCAACTTTTGACCTCAAGTAATCACATGATGAAAATGTCTGCATGGCTATATGTATTATTTATCTTTTAAATAAAACAGAATGAAAATATCATATAATTAATAGTTAATTTTTCACAAAATAGTCATTATTTTTGAAAGTTGTCATAACCTTCCATTGCTGTGTGCTGATCTGATAGAGTGTTCAAATCATGTGTTGTAGAAAACTGGTTTTATTTCACAAATTCCTCTGGGGCAGACACCTGAATCATATTAGCAATTACAAATCATGTAAAACACATTTCCTTCACTAGCCATAGCATTTTCTCTGTGAGAAATATCTTTCATTGCCTCCTAAGGGAACCATAAAATATAAAAGAATCTCACTAAAAATGTGTATCAAGAATTGTTTCTTGATTACAGTGTCATGCATCATGGTGGTGTGGTTTAAAGTCTTCGTGCTTCCCTTCAAAACACTGGTCTTAGAGCACTTCTATATCAGCAACTCAAAATGTAATGTCCTGAAACCTGGCACTCGAATTGCAAACTGAGATGATTACTTTTTTATAAGAATTAGTGCAAGTCGGTCAAGCCATTTCATTTTTTTAATATAGTTTCTAGGACTTTTCAAGTCATCCACAAATATAACATGTTCTGAGTACTTTCAAAGATTAATAGTTCAGCAATATGTTGTGCAACAGCAAGATAAAAATTAAATAAAGGCTGATGCCAGGAGAACTTACTTTTTTATTCCTGGATATAAAGAACAAAAAGACTGAATATTGGTCTCAAGTGCCTTTCAACTAGCAACAGGACAGCAACTATTCTCAACATACTAAATACAAATCAAATTTATAATCTCTATGTCAGATCCTCAATTATTTAGGTTTTATTATATTGAATGAATTAAGTTCTGCATATACACACACTGCAGAAACAGATCTGACTCCAAGATTTTTATATATATATATAATCTGTGTGAGGGTGAGCAACCCTTGGATGAGGGCAGTGTTTTACATTATCCAGTATTTTCACAACTATTGATATAGAAAAAATAAATAGATATGTAGAAAAATCTAGACTATCACAATATGCTTACAAACCCTATTTTATTTAAAATAAAAATAGAAAAATTTCAAAAGTTAGCCTTGCCTCTAAGTGAGAGTACTATTCTTCTCCATGTGATCTTTTCAAAACTACAAAATGGCTCCATTATTTCTACTGTCCAGTGTCACCTGCTAATGCTTCTGAATGCGGAGACTATCTTAGAAATCACTTTTTAAAGTTATCACATGGCATGTGAACTCAATTTGGACTTAACTCTACATGAAGATGAATTGTGTTGAATGGATTCTCTTTTTTCCAGACTGTAAGTCAGATTAGGATGAGTGATCTCAAACAATCATTAACCAGCTCACATGCCTTTCAAATCTAGGTTACTGACTTTTATCTGCTTTACTTAATTAGGCTTTAAATATCCATCAATTATTGGTTTTAATTATTATTTTCATGGCTTTAGTTCATTTACTTTTACATTAGAAAAACATTACACATTGGCATTTTGCAAAAAATACAAATTAAGTAAACTAGCATAGATTGTGAAAAACTACAACTTTTAATACACTCCATGTGATGCCCAAACAACAAGTGCTTTGAACTGGTATGTTTCACTTCATGTAGTTGTGAAGATACACATGTGAGATAAATATAAATATACATATATGAAATAAACAGATATGAAATTCTGATTCCCCTTTTCTTTCTGTTCCCTTTCCATGTATGCAAGCACTCTACTCTTTAATAGTAAAAAACATTAACAATGCATTTAATCTATAGCAATAACATACATAGTTAGAATTTGAAGCCAGCCCAGTGGTATGACTCTAAAGATATATGTTCATAACCAATAATTCCTTCATAAATACATCTTTAAAAATTCATTAATATCAAATCGGAAGGCAGGCTGTTAGGTGGAGACAGTGATAATTTTAGGTAGAAATTGGGTAAAGAAATATCCAGACAATGGAATATTATTCAGCCATCAAAAATAATGAAATTCTAATGTCACACAACAGCATGCACTTAACATTAAGATATATTAGGTGAATAAAATCAGAGCAAAACTCAAGTATTGTGTGATCCTCTTTATATGTAATTTCCACAATACTTAGATTCATATAGACAGAAAAGTACTTTCCAGAGTTTATGGTAAGGAAGATTAGGGAAGAAATATTTAATTGGTCAGGTGTTTTCTTTGATAATGATGTACAAATTATATATATCATCAAATACAATATATACCATGTTCACAATGTATAAAATCCAAACCCATAAATTTTGGAACTAGAAAAAAATATGCAGTCACACAACTTTGGGTGTGTATTGAATTCCACTAAATTGCTTAATTAAAAATAGTATATTTTCTGTTATGTGGTACTTAAAATTCTAGAGAGCACATAACACTATTTTAGAATGTTACTAATGCATAGAAATCTAAGAAATATTAATGAACTAGTCTTACAGGGCATATACTTATTATTATCTAGAATAATCAATAGACTTAAAGAGCAAATGATATTAATTCTTTATTATAGAATATGCCAGCTCTGCTCTTTTCATTTTGATATATATATATGTATATATATATATATATACATACATATATCCCTTTGCACTCTGAACCATTTTACGATATTTTGATTTAATTTCTTGTGCCATTTCAAGATAAAACTTCAGGGAAACATGCATGTCTCAAAAAGTTGTGTTGAAATAACCTCAATTCCCCATAATCACTAATAAATTGCAATGTCCCCTGAGAGGACATATCCGAGTGATATGCTAGAATTCCGATGTCCCCTGAGAGGGGACAGTGGAGTGCAAAGGGATATATATATCCCTTTGCAGGCTCTGCTGCCTGCTCTGGCTCTGGTGAATTCTCTCACCCTCCCGCGCTTCTGACTGTACCCAGTGCTTGAATAAATAAATAAACAAACAAACAAATAAACAAACAAACAAATAAATAACTTTAAAAAAAACCTTAACAGTAGTTTCTTAAGGTATTCATGAATAGAGGCAAGTGACTATTTGTCTTGAGTTTTCCCTAGTTGTTCTATAACCTCTCACTGTCTATATTATGAGAAAACAAAAAAGGTCACTCACAGTTTTCTTCAAACTATTTTTTTTAAAGATTTATTTTTATTTTTTTATTTATTTATACAAGCACTGGGTACAGTCAGAAGCGCGGCAGGGTGAGAGAATTCACCAGAGCCAGAGTGGGGAGCAGAGCAGGCAGAAGGACTGAAGTACATTGCTGAGGGGAGCAGCGGGCAGCAGGAGAGGTCTGGGCGCCTTGTGGGACCCTCCTCTGGTGGCAGGGGAGCAGCTGGGGAGCGAACTGGCGCTGCAGAGGCTGCTGGCAGCTTCATAACCCAGCGCTCAACCGCTGCGCCACCGGGGAGGCCCTTTTCTTAAAACTATTACCAACCTATAATATGAGAACAGCCTTTGACCCAAACCAAGTGATTTGCTAAAAGACATCTAATAATAATATTTTAGCAAATTCCCTTTAGGAATATAGTTTCACTTTTATTTTTAGGATTTAGTGAGAAAAAGAATGTGCAGCTACGATAACTTGTATCAATTGAAGCATTAAATTTCATGATTTACTTATTCATGGAAGCATATGAAATCTGATATAATATTCCTACTAAGAAACAATATTCTCACTATCATTTAAGCATTCTTATTCACTAAGCCAATGGGAAAAATGAAAATTAACCTCAGTGCTTAATCTTTGTTACTATAAATCTTGCCTTCCAGATTATGACCTTTCTTTTTTCAGTTGAAATGCAGTTTCCAAATGCACCATTGATTTTTCTTACAACATATCAACTGATCTGTATATGAACTAATAGGCAAATGAAATTCTAGCTCTACAATTAGATTTTGCACTCTCACTTTAGTTACTAGCGTTCCATTACCCATCCTTTGCTGCCAAAACACATTACTTCAAACTAGAGCACATTATGATTAGAAAGCATTACCCCAAAATACATTTATCTTTATTTTGGGATGCTGTTGTTTTATTATTGTTAAATATTCATTTTTTGAAAGAATATGGGATTGTTTTTCTGGCAAAGTTTCCTACAGATCTTTGGTTTTGACTCTTTCTATCAAGCTTCCTGAATTAAATATAATTATTTTTCAGAGTAATCATAATATCAGAGAATTCTATTATGCACAACTCTGATTGGCATCCTTATATTTGTATGGTGCACCTTGTCCTCAAGTAAGCAATCACTAGAATGGAGAACAAAATGACTTTTTCAAAATATTCACTTAGTAAACTTCCATATTACTCAACACTTTTCTCTGGGGCAGTGGGCAATTTTTTTTTTCAGTTTCTTTGTTCTCTGTTAAAATTATTTAATGAACATTAAAGCACATAAAAGATGTATTCAAAATTGTTACTGATCCCAGATACTTCCAATTATAAGAAATTTGTAAGATTTGTAATAAGCAACCAGTGATATAACATTATATACATTATAGGTATTCCAAGAAAGGAAAGAGATTCCTTCTAGTAGGCAGGGAAAGTCTTCATGAGAAATTTCAGACAGTGTAAATAAAATTGTGTAATGAGGAATATTCAAGCTGTGCTGCATTACAATAATAGGACCAGAAACATAGACAAGAGGAAAAGATAATAAACATAAATATAACAAGGACAAGGCCAAAAACAGGAGTTTTGACTTATTGTTAAATACTTTTAACTGACAAACTTAAGACAGTCGAAATTCAATCTACAAGCAAGGTTAGGTTTTTTTTGGAGGTTTTTCATGCTGCATCCAATCTGATAAACAAAATGAATATGGTGGTGTAGTGTAATCACTTGTGGGAGCAAGGTGCTAGAGACTGCAAAGTCAGTTAGAAGGTTATTTTTACCTCCTATATTTGAGATAATAAAGGGCTATTAGGGTAGAGGCAATGCATTTGGGAAAAGAAAAAGCTATTGGCCTTGAAAAAGACAAATAATTGCATCTAGTAAATTATACAGGAGTACTGTATGACAATTAGAAGCAGTGTAGAAATCAGAAGGCAGGCTTTTTGGTGAAGACAGTGATAAACTTTAGGTAGGATGACCATGTGGCCTGTTCTTCTGGGTCTGTCCACTTTACACCTATTGTTCAGATATAATTATTAATAAGGCTTAATTTTATTTTCTTTCTCAAAAATACTTTTTTTTTCTTTCTTTCTTTATCATGATTTATAAGAAATTACTTGAGTCCTAATTATACCTAACAGGGCACATACAAAATATACTGCAGAATATGCAATATCAAAGATGAGATAAAAGAGTCCAATTCAGATTAAAAAGAAGGATGTGTGAGTCATTCTACAGGGTATTTTTTTTTTATAAGAATAGTCCAACTTACTGAATGACAAGGTGAAATCTAGAAGTTGAAAAATTGACTTGTAGCCTGAAAAATTTAAAAACAAAGACACTTATGGATCAGAGGAGTTGTCAGTCACAGATGCAAACCCGAAAGTTACGGTATCGTGCCAACCAAAGAGGATGGAGATTTTGCAAAGCAGAGGTAGAGACCTGTCAAATAATGCAGATATCATGGAGTTAAAGACCAAGATTAGTTCATTGATTTATGACTAAAACACTGTGCAAGAGTAAATCTCTGAAATCCGAAGATTATCACACAGATAACATTAAACTTAGCCTAGTGGCAATGGTTAGGATTGATAAAAGGAACTGAGAAACTAGCTTATTTGCCAGTACGAAATAGATATTTCTCCTTGTCCTGTCCCTGCCAATGGCACAATAATATATACTCTGGAAAATGGCAGCAAGACATACATTTCAGCCAGCTGCTTTCAATTCCAAAGGTAGTTTTTAGGATAGGGCATAATCTTTTATATAAGGGACTTGGTGATACTTGTTGAATGATATTATACTGGCTTAACAATCCAAAATTTTCACTGTAACTAAATGAATGGCTAGTGGATTGTAATGGCTAGTGAATTGTAAGCAGCAATTTTATGCTTTGAATTCACAGTTTGTATTTATCAGGTAAAAAAAATTATGTCTGGGCCTCTCTGGTGGCCTAGGAGTTAAGTCTCAGCACTACCACCTCAATGGCATGAGTTCAATCCCCACCTAGGGATCTAACCTACATGGCACAGCAGACCTCTCCTGCCTCGCCCGCTGCCCCCCTCAGCAGTGTATTTCAGTACATCTGCCTGTTCTACTCCCCACTCTGTCTCTGGTGAATCCTCTCACCCCCAACACCTATGGCCTGCATCCCAGTTTTTCTACACAAAAATAAATAAATGAAATCTTAAAAAATAAAAAAGGCTTATGTCTGTTTGAAAGAAACGTCTGGGAGGAATGTCAGCAATGTAGAGAGACATGCTCTCTACTGAATGCTTGAGGAAGGGAGATCTCACAGGAGTCAGAGAGGGAGTCAAAGACTGGGACAGGGCAGAAATGTGAGCAGATAGACAAAAAAATGAGCAAAGAGCTGAAAAGACACTTCTCTGAAAAAGAAATGCAAATGACCAACAGGCATATGAAAAAGATGTTCAACATCGCTTATTAGGGAGGTAAGTACCAAACAAAACCACATTGAGATACTACCTCAAGTTAAGAGTTTGCAGGAGATTCTCACAGAGAGGGAGGCAGGAGAGAACTATAAACGAGAAAGCGTGGTGCTGACTCATTGAGGAAGGTGAACATGCAGCAAACGGCATGAATCCAGTTTCATAAACCAATTGAGATTGCCGTTCCTTACAGAACAGGTAAGTGAAGTGGCTCCAACAGCAACTGAATAAATAGTTTTAGAGCTCAAGAGAGTAGGCTAGTTAAAGAGAATGGAGTGGCAACAGTTACATATGGAAAGATCATGGAGGAGAATGCAAAGGGCATAAGGCAAAATCCTGAGGGAAACACATATTTAAGGAAGGTAGAGAAATAGGCCATGTATGTCCAGCCACAAAAGAATAATCCGAGAGACAATAGCATAGCCAGGGGTAAAAATGAAAAGGCTGTCATTGACGTCAAAGAGTTGAAAGAAGAAATCACGATCCACACCAACAACCAGAAATTCCCTCATCAGCATTCAAGGACAATGAGGAGAGAGCCGGAGCTGAGATTTGCAGCATTTGTTGATTACAGTCAGAAGCATTCCTCATAGAATGTTTCAGACCACCAACATGATGTCAAGGGGTGTGCATAATTCCGAAATTGTAACTATTGGTTATTTGAAGGAGAAAAGCTGGCTCTTGCACTCAACTGCATTGTTTAACTAAAGTGGTCTTATGAATTTGGTAGATTACAATGGTGGTTTATCAAGTTTCTCTGTGTGTGGAGGGAGAGGAGATGAAAAAGGTGGGGGGGATGGGGAGAGAGAGAGAGAGAGAGAGAGAGAGAGAGAGAGAGAGAGATGGTACCCTAGGGCCTAAGTATAAATGTACTTTTGCTTCACACAAAAGTTCTTTATCCTGCATTCTTAACCCTGGCAAAAGAGCTGACCCATCGGCAGAAGGTACGCTGATGACCTCTCTCACTAAACAAATCTTCCTTGATGTTCCAGGCATTTGTAGTCATATAGATTTCTTTCCTGTCCACTGACAGATGAGCTAGTTTTTTTCCACAGATACATAAAACTACAAATAATCACAGCTGTGCTAGAAATAAGAAAACCACAAAAAAACACTGTATCTAATTTTAAAGTTTAGTAATAGCACAGCATGTGTAATTAGTATAATTACATGTAAAAAAAAAAGTAAAGGTCTGATGTTGTGATTGCTTTTTTTACCTTTATCTTTTTCATAATTTGGACCAAGTTATTCTCACCCTAGAAATAAATAAGAATATAAAAAGTATAAATACTAGGACCACATATAAGCTTTTTAAGCTTTTTAAGGATGTAGACCATATTCTTAATGTCTGGACACCACCTTACAACAGGATATACTATTGAGATTTTCACATATCAATTAAGTATGTAATTTCCATATAACTCTTTAGTATTGAACAAATTTTAAAAGATTTTCTATTGCTTGTATTCAATAAATTTACTATGTGGCTAATTAGAAGGATAGAAAGGAAATAATGAGTTAAAATGGACAAATCCATGTTCCAGAAAATAAATATTCTTATAGCTTTACATATTCTTTAAGAAAGTTTCATGTATATGAAATCATGTTATTAAAGCTAAATAAGTCCAAGGTTTCAAGTATTTTTAATCCATTGATTGAACACAGTTAAACCAAACCCATCCCCAATTTTTTGCTGCAGTCAGTTAGCCTCACAATGTTATGAGAATTTATCATTGGGACAAATGACTGGTTTTGACACTGGGACTTAATATATACATCATCTCCCTGCCTCATTTACCTGGACTAGCTCACAAGGTCTCCTGTCACCCAGCTCATCCTCATATACTTAATATTCTACCAGAAGATGTTTTTTTCTACTTGGAAAGAAAGTAAAAATATATTTAATATAAGTTACAGCTTTTTATATTTTATTTTCCTTTATCAAAGCATTAAAATTGCATTGTGGGTACCACATGTGAGTTTGACTAGAACTCTCATCAGGGACCCAAAAGGCAGTAGGATATCAGTTATATCTCTTCAGATTATCAAAACCTATTTTGTAGTCACTATAGAAAAATGTTCTTTTTTCTCTTTTTTCAGCATATTTAGTTTTGTTTGTTTTTATTGAGGCCACATGGGCTAGCAAAGTTTGTAAATCAGAAGCATGTGATCTTGCCCATCAGTTATTGACACCACACCACACCCACCATCAAGACACCTCTTGTTCTCTACCATAGGAAAGTATTCTTCTCTGTTATTATTGGCCTCCTCTTCCTTCTTTAGGATTTCCTGTCTTTCCTTAAAGCTACCTAAAATTTCATACTTTTAAGCTATCTTATTTTAGGATAAAATTTGTTTGGGTTATATTAATTGACTTGTTAAAAATTGCTTCTTATTGTTAATATGTGATTTTTCACCTTGACTTAGTGTTATTTATTACTTGGTCTTTCTTACCCCTTTTTCTTTCTTTTTTTTAAGGATTTATTTATTTATACATGCAATAGCTGGGGTACAGGTCAGAGATGTGGGGGGGAGAGAGGATTCACCAAAGACAGAGTGGGTTCAGAACAGGCAGACTGACGAAATACATTGCTGAGGGGAGCAGCAGGCAAGACAGGAGAGGTCTGCTGCTCCATGTGGGTTGCTCCCTGGCTGGGGATCGAACTCGTGCTGCAGAGGCTGCAGATTGCTTCATAGTGCGGTGCTTAACCCCTTGCGCCACCAGGGAGGCTTACCCCTTTTTCTTGAGAGATTGTTTGAATTTGTTAAATAATTACTGCTTCTTGGTACCCATTCTAAAGCATCCTGCATATAATCACCCATGACAGTAAAATTTGAATGTGAATACATATCTGTAGTTTAGAAAATCTGACCTCATGATTTTTTTATTTTGGTTTATGTTTGAAACTATTATTTACTTACTCTTTCATGACCTTTGATCACTGTAACGTTTTTCATGATTAACAGTTACATAACTGGGTTTTTATTGCATTATTAGTTACTAGAGTATTACTATATCTTTGCCCCCCAAAGTGAATTTTATGTGCATGTTGAGGCTCTGCTGTCAGATGAGTCAGGCTTTTCCAATTCATTGACGTTTTTCTCATATGATCTAAAAATAATGAGCCTAAAATTTACTTTCACTAATTTAGATTAATAAATGATGCTAATACATGTCTTTTAACTAGCAAAAGTCACTCTCATGGACCTACTTCAAAAAAATTCAAATATCGCTAGAGGGCGGAGCAACATGGCAGCGAGGAGACGCTGCGAGTAAGATCTCCCATTAAAAAAAGTTAATAGGGGGAAAAAGCAGTAGGTCCCAGTGAGAACTGGGACACGGAAGATAAACGGGTGACTCCAGCAAACTACCCGAAGAAGAAAGTGGCCATAAAAGAGGACTAGAAGGGAGGGAAGCGCAGAACCCTGCTCCCCTCCCCCGCCCACAGAGGCGGCACTCTCCCACCTGCAGAGAGGAGGAAAACAACAAAACAAAACGGCCAACAAGAGCAAGCAGGACTGTGAGTGGAAAGGAACTATTGCAGCCACCACACCCCGTGAACGGGAGCTGAGGCGAACCCTGCAGGATTCCCCGTGGCGGTGAGCAAATGGCTCCGGGCGCTATTAGAGAAGAACAAAGACCCCGGGAGACATGCACACAGCCCAGGCTGCCTGTAAGCTTGCGCGGAAAAGCTGCGCACTCAGCGCGCTTGAAAAGCAAGTGCAGATAGCGCCTGCAACCTAGGCTTGCGGGGAGAAGCGCGGAGGTCCTCACTGAGGTGAAGGTCCCTCCCTGAGTAAGCAGGAACCAGGCGCCCAGGCACAGGAGCAGTGCAAAAGGCGCCATTCCCGCGCACCTGAACTGGGCTATAGCCCGCGTCCTGGAACTGAGGGCTTTGAACTGAGACCCGGGGCACGAAAATTCGGGGCCTGGGTTCTCCACGACGGTGGGGCACAAGGCAGACACAGCACCCCAAAGCTGTTGAGGTGTACCCTACCATTCCCGCTCGGTTCCCTGTCCCACAGGGTGGGGGGAGGCGAAAAACAGCCGCCCAAGGACAATAGGAGAGATCTCTGGTGCCACCTAGCGACCAGGAAAAAAAAAGTCACTAACACCCCATAGAACAGGAAATTTCTTAAGACTACTTGAAAAGGGCAGAAGGCTTCTGGAGGACCCAGTGGCCAGCTGGGAAGTTAGCCCACGCCAGGCCCCTTCCAACCAGCAGTCTGAGCCCACAGAGGGAGCAGGCACCCACGTCCGGGGCAGACCGGGTGCGCAGAAGAGTGTGCCTGAAACCGGAGGCGCAGGGACTGCATCCCGCTTCGCCATTTGAGAACAGGGACATTTCTTCAGTAAAAACTGCCTAAAACCAGCAGAAAGCTCCCCCAGAAGACAGAGATGGCTCCTGGAAGAGCCAGAGGGGAGCGGAGAAGTTCACCCAAGATGCCAGTCAGTCCGAGCAACACAGTGTCACAACGCATACGACAAATTAGAAAACAGACAGTAGGGAGTAGAAGAACCACATGCAACCTAACAACTCCTCAGGAAAGAAGCACACCACAAAAAGAAAAACACTCCCCAGATTGCAACGACAGCAACTTGGAAGAACTTCTGAGCCTTCCAGAAAGAGAATTTAAAATTGCCATGATTAAAAAAGTGATAGATCAGAAGAAGGAAATTGAGTCCCTAAAGAGGGAAGTAAGAAAAATGCAGGAGATCAAAGAATTAATGGAGGAACTAAAGAACTCTGGGAAAAGCAATGAGAGCAGAATAGATGAAATGGAAGAACGAATAAGTAATCTTGAAGACACAGAAATAAAAAGAACCAAAACAGAAAAGGAAAGAGAAGTACGAAGGAAAAAGAATGAAGAAAGACTTCGGGAACTATCTGACTCCATGAGGAAAGGAAATATAAGAGTTATAGGAATTCCAGAAGGAGAGGAGAGAGATGTAGGAACAGAGAAAATATTCATGGATATAATTGAAGAGAACTTCCCAAATGCGAAGAAGGAGCTGAAAATTGATATACAAGAAGCAAGAAGAACACCAAACTTCCACGACGAAAGGAAAAACACACCAAGACACATAATAGTAAAGCTCCCAAGAATCCAGGACAAGGAAAAAATAATGAAGCTGACAAGAGGGAAGAAACAGATAACATTCAAAGGAAAACCAATCAGGCTGACATCAGACTTCTCTGAAGAAACACTACGGGCAAGGAGAGAGTGGAGGGACATAGTCAACAGACTCCAAGAAAACAGATGCCAACCAAGAATACTCTATCCCGCAAAGCTCTCTTTCCTCCATGAAGAAAGAATATGGACCTTCCCAGACAAAGAAAAACTCCGGAATTTCATTGCGACTAAACCCCCACTCCAAAAAATACTACAAGGAATCCTAAAGCCAGAACCTCAGAGGGACGAATAACAATGAAAGAAGACCAAAAAAAAAAAAAATTATTAAAAGAATAAATAAATAAAATCAAAGGAAAGACAAACATAATGGCAAATACAGATGCTAACATACCAATATTAACTCTAAATGTAAATGGACTAAACTCTTCAATAAAAAGACATAGAGTTGCAGCCTGGATTAAGAAACAAAACCCAACCTTTTGCTGTCTCCAGGAAACACATTTAGCTACAAAAGATAAAAATAGGCTCAAAGTCAAAGGATGGAAAACAATCCTACAAGCAAATGGGCCAAAAAAGAAAGCAGGAACAGCTATACTTATATCAGATAAAACAGACTTCAAACTCAAAAAAATAAAAAGAGACCCCAATGGTCACTACATTATGATCAAGGGGACAATACTTCAAGAAGAAATAACACTCATTAACATATACTCACCAAACGAAAGAGCACCAAAATATATCAGACAACTGTTGTCCTCTCTGAAAACAGACATCATTTTTATCAACCTCTATATCTCTGAAATAGAATACTGCTACCACACTGACAGATAGTACCAGGTGGGTTATTCACACATTAGCTATCAGATGCTTTGGGGAAAAATTGTCATTGTCAATGTCAATTATTAATGATTTTGTTGCCATAGTGATCATGTACTATAGCTGTGGTATTGCTTTTGTTTTCAAAATAAGGTCTTTTTAATGATATAAAGTCAAATCAAGTTTCATAGAAGAAGACTACACATGACTAACTGTTATCATCAGTAGGAGGTTTAACATTTTGAACCCATTTTATCCTCCTCTTTCCAAAGAGCAATGGACAAGGTCATCAACATCGCTTATAATTCCTTTTGAAATATTTTGAATAGTGGCTGGTTTTCTCCAGAAGACACAAACACATTTGCTTTTAGAGAATTCCTTATTTCTCTGTTTAGAAGCTAATTTTATGTTTAGGAAGTGTCAGAATGAATTTGAATGACAGTATCATACTATACCGAAAAGAATAAACTCTAAACTGTAAGAGCCAAACCCATAGAAATGTTACAAGAAAATATGTGGATTTTCATCATGGATGTAAAATTTCAATACATAATATCAGGCAATAATGTCTTAGTTATGACACCAAAAATATAACCAATCAAAGAAAAACATCAATAAATTGGATTTCACCAAATGTAAAAAATTCTGTGCTTGAAAGGTATCATCTCAAAATAAAAAAAACAACATATCAAATACAAGAAAACACATGTAAACTCTAGATTAGAAATTTGACTCAAGAACAAATATGAGGGCCTCCCTGGTGGCGCAGCGGTTGAGCGCTGGGTTGCAAAGCTGCCAGCAGCCTCTGCAGCTCCGGTTTGATCCCCGGCCGCCAGGCGAGGGTCCCACACGGCGCACAGACCTGTCCTGCCACCCACTGCTCCCCTCAGCAGTGTATTTCGTCAGTCTGCCTGTTCTGCTCTCCCCTCTGGCTCTGGTTCATCCTCCCGCGCTTCTGACTGTACCCAGTGCTTGTATAAATAAATAAATAAATCTTTAAAAAAAAAAAAGAACAAATATGAAACATTTACAACTTAATAATAAAAAGACAAATAACTAATCAAAAAATGGCAAAGCATATGAATCAATATTTGTGCTATGAAGATACATCTCAATAGGCACACTAAAAGATGTTCAAAAGTCATTATTTATCAGATACTTAGAAGCCAAAACTGCAATGAGATGCCATTTCACAGCCATTACAGCAGCTATAGACTAAAAGAAGACAATTGTTGGTGAGCTTATGGAGGTTTTTTTGTTCCCTCAACCATTAATCCAGATCCTCCATGTCTCCAATACCTGCTTTATTTGGTTCACACACAATCTAGTACATCACTGTCTCTCTGCCATAATCATCCCATGGCCACAAACTAGACAACCAGGGACAGTCCCTTATACTACAGTGAGCAGAAAAATTATTCAAACTACCTAATCCTAAAACTGTTTACCCTACCTGTCCCTTCTCATGAAAACTGCATGAAAGTTCGGGCACATATTTCCCCCTCAATTCTTCCTGGCTCCTGAGGAACCATGGTGATCCCCATGTAGCTCCCCAGATGCTGCAAGCTCCTTCTCTTGGGATTTGTGGGTATAAATGACTATCTTTTCAATGCAAGCTCCTGTTCTTGCCACACCTAAGCAATTATTCAATCTATATTTTAAAATAAATATTCAATGTAAAGTAGTGCGGCTCCTTTAGGGAATGGTCCTTAGGGATTGAACAGAGTAATCACTTGACACCACAATTCTATTCTAAAACATGCACTTGAAAAAAATGGAATAAAATGTTCACACCAAAATTTATACACAAATGTTCACAGCAGCATTACTCTTAATAGGCAATAATTGGAAATGACTCAAATGCCCATCAACTGTTGAAATAAACAAATATATAAATGTGGTACACACACCATGGAATAGTTCTTGTTAATAAAAAAAAGTAGAATAAAATACCTGTTACAGCATGGACAAAGTTGCTAAGTGAAAGAAGTCAACCACAAAAGGGCCCTGAGTTTGTATGACTCCATTTACCCAAATGTCCACACAGGAAAATCTACTGAGAAAGAGATGAGATTAGGACTGAGGAGATTGGGCAGAAGTGAGACTGAGTGTTCATGGGGGAGGTTTCTTTTTGGTTTTAAAATTGATTGTAGTGATAAGTATCCTAGAACCATTGAATTGTATACTTTAAATGCATGAATATATGAACTATACTATACATGTTATAAAAACATATTACTAAAATCTCCATAAGAATAAAGGAGAAATATTGATTTCATTAGAACATATTGCATTTGATAAAATTTATTATCCATTTGTGATTACATTATGGCCCTCACAGCAAAGTTCCCGAATTTGATGAAGTTTTTGAAAATAACTATAGTTAATATCATATCTACTGGAGAAAGAGAGAAAGAAAAAAAACTGTAAAAGATTACATATAGCAGATTTTGATAGCTAATAACTGCACAGAACAGAGATGTCCATTGAGGAGAAAATAGGTTAAATTAGTTGTTTCTTGTATATTGTAGTACTACACAGTGAAAACTATACAAAAATCCCTTTTATATGCAACAACATGAATGAATCTCCAAATGATGTTTAATGAAAGAATCTAGAAATATGAAGTCCCCAAACAGCCAAAACTAAGGTGTAGTGATAGAAATTAGATTAGTGGTTCCCTGTTGTGGCAATTGAGATTAGTTTGGAACTTTGAACAATTCTAGAAATATATTACATTTTGTTTTCAGTGGTGGTTACATTGATACATTAAACAAAATTCAATGAACTATACACTTAAAATTGTACACAAAAATGTGTCCACACTCTGCATATCTCAATGAAATGTATATTTAAAATCTATATATCTTCTTATATGTAAATATACCAAACAAAGCTGCCAAAAATCAATAATCTGCAACATCAAGGCTAGTGGAGAATGAAAATGGAACAATATTTTACTAAAATTGTGCATTTACAAAGTAGAATTGACTTTGGAGAGACTCTGTAACCTCAAGGTTCTGGTATATAATGACTGAGAAAATTGTCTAATGAAATATACAGTTTCAATATCTTCTCCCACATTCAGTCTTCGACACATTGCATTTTATTACTATTCACTTGATAGTTACTTTTAGGTATAGAAAATAATTTTTTTGACCAGTAAATGCATATATTTTTGTATTCACCTTTCAGGAAATAAAAATAACTCATTATTTCTTTTTACCTTATTTCCTAAAAATTGGAACAAAAATATGGACCACATATTTAAGGAGCACCTACTTCATTTCCCCCAGTTCAATTTGGCATTTATAATGTAAAATGTCCTTTGGCTCCTACCAGTAAAAACAAAACACACATCTTAATACTGATGATAATATCAAAACAATGTTCATCTCAATACTTTATTCAATGTCAGCAAAAAAGTACACACTCAAATACTGTGTGGTGACATGTCTAAGTAGCGCTTTCCTTCTATGGTGTTTTCAAGTGGTAAGATTGTAAATGAGACAGAAACACCTTGAAGATGTTTACACTTAGCATAGTTCTAGTACTCTGGTGATTAATTACAGTGGCCACACTAGCCTGATAGAAAGAACTCAGATAAAGATGATTTGTTTGTTTGTTTTTTTAATTTTCATTCTCATTTTCGACAGAACAGAAGCGCTAATAGCCCCAGCTGAAGACACTTCAGGTGCTACTCTTAGCAGCTTTTGCAGTAAATCAAAGCCCCGTTTTTCTATGTATGAAAAATGTGAAACAACAACTGGTCGATTAAAATCCTCACTACACACTCTGCAGACAGATAATAAGCATGTTGACTAGCATCAGCTTAAGGAAAAAGTGCAAATATATACAACGCAGCACTGAGAAATCATTTTTATCCTCTTTATTTAGACACCTGGATTAAAGACACTTTGAAAGAGAAAATTGCAGTTGGTGAATAGGACATTTTGCTTGGATTTTGTTAATTTAAACGTTTTTGAAAAAGCTAAATACCAAATATATGTAAGATTATTAGTGCTCCAATATGTTACTGGCTTTATATGTTTCTTAGTAAAACAAATGAGTAAGAGATTTCATTTCTGCTTAATCAATTAGTATCTGATTTCCCAATAAGAGAACTATGGTGAATTTTCTAAATTTGGCTTCATATCTCTGAAAGGAAGAGTTATAATTCTGTGGTCATTTTAATATTCCTTCTGACTCTTCATTCTTTGAGTGATTCACTAATAAGTCATCACTTCTGTGAGTTATACACTAGTGTTGTCTCATGTTTTCCTAGTAAAAATTACTATCAAATTCCACAAATATTATTTGAACACACAATATATTTTCTGTATTATGAGTGCCCTTTGTAACCTAAAAGCTGAAAGTCCTGCAAAGGTTTTTCTCTTTGAGAAGTCGGTAAATCAATAACACATCACATTGTGTTACAAGTATCACATCTTACCGATAAGCAACCTTTGTCAAATAACGAATTTTTCCTAACATGAGTCTATATGAAACAAATGCAAAAAGAAAATATTTCCTCCAAAATGACTCTGCACACTAATCTTCATTACATGACAGAAGTTACTTAAGCTACTTAGCTCTCAAGATAACAATGATTTGAATTTGACTTTAATGTAGAAAACAACTACAGTACATTTTTCCATTTAGAATGAATACAGTTTAAATGAGGTTTAATTTTAGAACATAGTTATAAGGCACCTTTTATTTAGAAATCCTGCTGCTCAGATGTGATTTTATTTCAGAAAATCTGCAGCTACAAATTCCATTTTCTTCAGAATGCTGCCATGTGAATGAGGCTTTTGAGCAGCACACTTGCTGTTCCCAGTTACCTTCCATTCACAGGACTGTCTTCTGAATGAGTTTTCAATTAGAAAATCTCAATAAGTTCATTTTAACTATCCCTAAAACCTGATTCAACTCTGCCACTTTGAAAGATCAGGCCATTTTGAAAGCCAGTTCCCTACTGTTCTTGATTTTGGGAGTCATCCAAATAGGAAAAAAAATAAATAAATAAAAATCATGTGCAAGGGAGAACTTTTTAAATTATCCATTTTCTAACATTTGGTGCCAAAAGGACAGATGGTGTAGTCAACACACGCAGGGTCATGCATCTTTGGAAATCTAATCGCAGTATCTACCTCCTATCATAACTAATTCTATCTGTAAGCACTTGTAACAGTATTGAAAAAAGAAATGAAACAAGAAGTTTTAATCCCTCAGAATGCAGAGATGGTAGCCCAAGAAGTTAGCAAATGAAAGAAAGAATAAAGGGCAATAAAGAAGTGTCACAAGAATATCATCCTTCCATTCTAGCAATTGAATAGCACATGGATTTACAACATAAAAATCTATGCCACTTTCAATTTGTTGTTATTCCTTCTTCATCTAGCTCAAATAAGTCCTGTTTCAGAAAAATCTCTAGTAATCATCATATTGACACTTCATCTAGACTGAGTGCTAATGAGCCAAGATTTTTCTGCCATAATTTTTACCCAAGAGCTCACACTGTCACAGTCCATCAAAGAAACAGTGCGAGGCACACTTTCAATCTAAAAATGCTTTCCTTTTCTAGAGGCTTCTGTTTTCAAGGGTAGGGGGTTATTTGTTCCTGAATATCTTTCTCCCTACTCTATTTCAATTATCTACATGACTTGTAATGAAATGAAGCAAGAATAAAAATGTTCCTTTCACTGTCAATTTGTTTCTTTCCTTATCCTTTCCAAAATCTGATTATTTCCATTTAGACCAGGCCCTTTAGAAGGAAATCTCTAACAGCAGCCGTGTATATTCCTATCTTAAAATAAATTATGGGAACTTTCTTGGGTAGGGGAAGAGGAAAATATTGTGATAGAAGAGAGACAAAGTTCTAGTAAAAAAAACGACTGGCTGTCTAGAAACTTCCGAGAATATTTATTTCACACCAATGACACTTTCTTAACTATATCTTTCTGATGTCTTTTTTTCTTTTCTCCAAATTTATAAAAATCATTACTGTCACATATTTTTTTTCTTGTGAGTCTCTTTAGACCACTGAAATTTATATAGTATTTTCACTGCTTACATGGTAGAAATCCAAATAAAGAGTGGATCATTAAATTGTGTCATAACTACTCCCTGCCCTTTCAAGAAAAAGCACAGCCATCTAAATGGATCCTCTCTCTCTTTCTTTTGCTTCTCCCTAAGCCCTACCCATACCCTCTGACCTTTTGTCTCCCTTAAATTTTAATTTTATTGCCAATTGTTAGCAACACCTTCCTCACACTGCATGCTTCTCTCTTATCTCTTCTATAGCTTTATGTCCGATTCTCAGCTATTCTAAAAGAACAGCCAACTGCATTTCCATCATGATCACAGCATACAGAATTGAGTCATGAAAAACTATGGTGTTTATTCCATTAAACTCTGTGGCAACCATATCAGAATTTATTTTATTGATTAGTGAGTTATTTACATGTCTATATAATTCTGTAGTTACATTTTAATACCTCCATATCTGCACATGCTTCATCCACCTTCCAGCAAAGCTCCTATGCTGCTACCCTAAACTTTTACCTCACCTAACCTCTCCTGCCTCCCCAGTTCCCTCTGGTAACCAGTATATTTTTCCAGCACCTAAGAATTGTTTTGCTATAAGTAGTTTTCGATTATTTATGTTCCACAGATAAGTGACATCATTTGGTATCTTTTACTTTCTGACTTGTTTCTAATAGCATAATCATCTCAGGGTTTATCCATCTTGTCCCAAAGGCACTATTTCATCTTTTTTAATAGCTAAGTAGTATTCCATTTAGTATATATTCCAGTTTCTTTACCCATTCATTCATCTTTGGGCACATAGGTTGGTTCCATGATTGGTAAGTTTGGATTATGCTGCTATGAACATGGAAGTGTATACATTTTGTCATTGTAGAGTTTCCATAGTCTTTGGATAAATACCTAGTATTGATGTCACTGTATCATATGGATTTTCATTTCTTATTTAATTAATTTATTACTCTATATTTTTATTCACTTCTAAGGATAATTCACTTCCTTAGAGGATTCACCAAATTGCATTCCCACCAACAGTGGAGAGTGTTCCTTTTTCTCCATATCTTTGTCAATATTTGTTGTTGCCACTCTTTTATATATAGGCCATTCTAACAAGAGAGACATGATATCTCACTGTGGTATTGATCAGAAATAGACTATTTCATCTGTGGAAACACAGTTTAGAAATAAAGTTATTTCTATATATTTTTGAATATTTCTGTTGTTGTTGTCTTACTTATCCCAGTAAAAATTTCTGTCAAAATAGTTCATTGTTGAACTGCATAGAAATGTGGCTCCTTTTTACCCAGGTTTGGATAATTTGAGGTGGAAATATACAGAAAGACAGTAGAGTATTCAAAACCTTACTGAAACACACATTGACACAAACACACCGATTCACAAAAGTTAAAGGATGGATGCTAAAGCAGGTAGAAATAGGAGGTGAAGTGGTACAAATAAATAAATATATAGATTACCCCAAATCTTTATCTTTTTGCAGTTCTGTGTAGCAATATTGCTAAAATAATGAATCATCTGCATCTTAATGTGTTAGTCTACTATAGTAATATCAAATATTTCAATGTTTTTTTTCTACGTACTTTAGACACTGATTATAGGACTTGCCTCATAAGGAATGTTGTCAAGTAATATGCAATTGATGTTATACACAATTTCTCAAAAGACTTACTCTCTATGCTGCACCTACTTCAAAGATGCTCAACCTCTTTTAAACTTACTGGAAACACCTGTCTGACACATTACTCCATCAAATTATCCTTGCAAGTCACATTACAGATTTAGTGATGAATTATATGAATTCATCTTACTCCATTTAACAGTAATGCCCTAAAATACTTTATTTGATTAACCTTAGGGAAATCACACTCTATTTGTTTTCCTCTCCTCCCTCATTTCACTGATACCTCCTTTCAGTCTTCTTTGTTTTTATCTACTCAACCTATACACACTGAAATAACCCAGGCTTCAAGAATTGAATCTTATCTTTTTATTTTATTTATTTTATTTTTATATTCCCCATACAATTGCAACGCCCTTATTTTGACTCCAATCCCTCCTTTCCCTGCCCCCCCCCATAGAGTGTCTCTGGTTCATATTTGTTTGTTGATTTTGATTTTTTTCTTTCTTATAGCTATTGAATGTCTTATCTTTTTAACCTGCACCCAATCCCTAGGAAACTTGATGGCCACCCCTTGACTTTAAATGCTATCTAGTTACCAAAGACTCCCCAATTTATTTCTTCATCCTAGTCATTTTCCCTGATTTCCAGGTCAACTGAATTTGTATATCTCCACTTGAATATATAATATGAATCTCAGATTTAACAGGGATGTAGCAGGGATGACTTGGTCATTGCCAAAGATTTGTGCCAAAGAGGTGATGAGAAAAAGCTGCCCAGTCAAGGACTAAATTTCTCAGTAGCCTCTTCTCACCTAATTTCAGAAGGACTTACTTCACTAACTTTGGTACAATGTAGTTATAAGTCTTATGGTTCCCTCAAGAGTGGGAATAGGTAGAGAATGTGATTTGTCTACTGGTAGAGGACAATAGGGTGATTGCCAACTCATGGAATGTTAGAAATACGAGATAGAGGCAACTCAAATCTAGTCAATATTCTGAAGAGTTCTCCAAGTTTGACACCAACATTGGATTATATGTTAGTAAGAGATAATTTTTTATTGTATTAAGTTGTGAGATTATTTAGAATTTTATTATAGCATAACCAATAATGTCCTAATCATTAGGTTTAATGTAACATATAAGGTACTGCAATACATACAGATATTGACGTATGCTGACATATACCTGCAACTAACATAATATTAAAAACCAGTGTTACTTCAATAAAAAAAAAAATTAGAAAGCAAAAGACTTCATTTACTTCTTCATCGAGTCCACCTCCAAAGCAGAGAAATTTTGATTATCTGTTACCTGCTTAGGTTAAAAACTTTGTAGCCATCCTGGACTACTCTCTCTGTCTTTCATGCCTCATCTCCAAATACCTACAATTCACATTGAAACAATCATCAAAATAAATCCAGACTGTAAACATCCACCATATCCTTTACTGATAATATCTAGCCCCAACTACTGCAATATTGTTCTATTCATCCTCAGTAGTTCTATATATGTCCTGCTATAATATTTGCATTCACTGATATTTCTTATAAGCAAGTCAGATATTGGTGATCAGGGTCTCTGGGAGTGTGAAGGAGATCTGTCAGAGAGTGCACTAAGCATCAACACTTGTGAAACAGAAAGAATCAGGATAGAGCTAAGAGAAAAGTTGAGCTACAGAGGTCTCAATGAAGGTTTCAGCTAATCCCACAGGAGCTCTGAATTTGTGGCCTTGCATAGTTGTTCCAACTCTGAGCAATAAGACCAAGGTTTTATATTCTCACATCAACCATTTTGTGGCAGCCTGTCCTGGGAATAAGGCACGGCCTTGGCAAGGTGACTTGCTTCTGGTAAGCAATTCTTGGACAGAACTGATGAATGAGGGTTTCTGCTGCCAACAATTTCATCCCCTAAGGAAGTAAGGTCTTCAGGCCTGATCTGGGAGGCACATCACAGTGTCTACTACATCAGCTCATGTCACTTCTCTGCTGAAAATCTTTTAGAGGCTCCCCCATATTACTGAGAATCAAGTTCAAAGTCCTTTGCAAGACTGTTAAAACCCATTAGTAATCTGATTACTAGTTCTTTTGATATTATCTCTCAATAATGCTTGCCTCATTTATTTTGCTTCAGGCCCACTGGGCTATTGCTCTCCCATGGATAAGTCAACCATAGACCCACTCCAGGTTTTTTCACTTGTAGCTCCCTCTTTCTGGAATTTTTTTTTTTTTTAATACAAATAGCACATGGAGTGGTCCCTTACTTTACTTAAGGGATTAGCAATTATTTTTCTATAAAAGGTTAAATAGTAAATATTGAGGGTTGTGAGCTACAGATCAGTCACAACTACCCAATTCTGCTACTGTAACTCCAAAACATCAACAGACAACAGGTGAATGAATGGGTGTGTCTATGTTCCCATAAAACTTCCTTTACAAGAACAGTTGGCAGTGTTTGGATGATGGTTAATAGTTTACAGACATTGACATCAGTCAAATGTTGGCTGAATGGCTTCCTCTGAAAGCAGTATAGTAAACTGATTAAGAACCTTGCTTTCAAATCCACTAGCTCTGATTTGATTTCTCTCCCTCTTCTGACAATTATTAACTGCATAAATTTCAGTTTCTCTGAGTCATAATTTCCAAACTGAGGAATACATCTTCTACATAAGTTATGTTAATAATCGAATGAGAAGGTACATATAAAGCAATTGTATAGTGCATAAAACAAGATAATTGCTCAATAAAAAAGTACCTGTCCATCACTCTCAGTCTCCTCAGATTGTTTAACACTTCATTAATTAACACATAGTTAGTTTTCATTCTAATATTACTTCTTCTCCTTTTCACACTAGAATAAAATACTATGGTATCAGGGACTGTCTCCTTGACACACTGCTGAATTGCCTGATTTTGTCAAAGTAACTTGCATATAGTAAGCCTTCTATACAATTTTTTGAGTGGATAATTGAATTAAATGATTTCTATATTTTGAGGGCTCTGAAATTGGACCCAGGAGACATAAGGTCTTATTGAAGATAATCAGTAATTTTGGTTTTGGCCAACTTACTTATCTGAGCCATAATGTCCTTATTTGATAATGTAAAAGGAAGACCAAATGCTGAAACACTTAAAAGAAATATCAGTCCTATTCCTCAAAATGATAGGTGTTTAGTTTCATTTTAAGCTTCTAAGAAAATACATGTACATAAACAACAATGAGATTCAGTGGGTAGTTATATTATCATTTAGTAGCATTTCACCTTAGGATCTGGGTTTGCAACATCAATATTCCTGAACTAGCACAATTGTGATGATTTCCTCAGGATATAGGAAGTTCCTTTAAACTTACAGGATCAGACTGTTCTGGGCATAACCTAAGAAAATGTGTTAAATTAAATTTAACAGTTCCACTTTATCATGTTTGTAAGTCGTGAGCCCTGTTACAAGTAACTGAACTTTAAAAACTTTGAGAAACTTCACATTATTAAAGCTTCAAGAGAACAAAAAATAGAATGATTCTCATTTACCATGGCCCTCACTACTTGTATTCTAGAAAGTCTGCTCTCTTCTATCTGCATGTGAAAACCTTACTCAGCTTTCTTTTTTTCTTTTTCTTTAGTGTGAAGTTTTTTTTTATTATTTTTTAAAATTTTGTATACATTTTACATCATTTTTCATTTTTGCACAATGTATGCATTTTTATCTTGGTCCTTTTTACCATCCTCTATGCTATGGTAACACCTGAAGGGGGGAATCCTATACTTACAAAACAAAAACAACAATGTAAACCAACGCTACATCAAAAATCAAAAGACTAAATCAAATCAAATAAAAGAAGATGGGTCTACCCTGACCATTACATTTAAAATGCAATTCTCCAGTATAGTCCCACTATTTTATTTTAATTTCACTTCCTTACTTTTTTTATGAAGAGCTGATGAACTTTTAACATGCTAACTTATAGTACTGTTTTTATGTGTCTATTGTTTATTCTCTGCCTCCCTAGAACATAAGTTCCCCAGGACAGGATTTGTAGTTTGAGTAATGGATGTTCTAAGTACCTAGAAGAGTACACATAGGAGGCTCTCAATAATAATAAGTATTTGCTGAACCTTCTGTCATTCTGTTCATTTTTAATTTCATTCATTTTTTGCACTATTTAAATATAATTATAATTATTTTTCCTCAAAATTAGGCCATAAAATTGAAGAATAATATCTATTCTCAATTCCCATTCCCATCAAATGCCAAGGACAATATTACACAAATATTGGAAGCTCAACAAACATTTGTTGAGTGACTGAGTGAATAAGTGATAGTTTAGGAAGATTATATAATCTTTCACAGTAGCCCCAGGACTATTATTCATGTGTGCATGTGTTGTTTTTTTGCATTTAATGTAGAATGCATATTAAGACTTTTTAATATGTGTTGTAATATTTTATTTGGAGAAATAAAAATCTATATAGGAAATATTTACTGCTAATAACCCTAAGTAAATTTATTAGCAGTAATTAGAGTTTCAGAAGCCCTGAGGCATTAGCACTGCTGGGCCAACTGAAGATTTGGGAGAAAGAAACTATTATTCTAGAACAATGCATTCCAACCATGTCTAGAAATCATTCAGCCAACACAAAATTATATTAATTGTATTAACTTCTCTAAGACAATGACAATTATTTTCCTTCTCCTCAGAAAAAAAGGTAATTGTAGCATTGTTTTTTATGGATCTGCACAAAGAAAATTTGAATAATATTTATCTCAGGAGAAAAATTCAATGAAAGTGCTTCTGATAGCACTTTTTTTGTTATTATTGCTAGTCTTTTTTTATTTAAATATTTTATTATATATAATTCTTACATCTTTTTTCATATTTGCACAATGTATGCATTTTCATTTTGGTTATATTCCCCATACAATTGCACCTCCCCCTTATTTTGACTCTAAGTCCTTCCTCTCCCCAACCCTCCCTCCCCCCCAAGTGTGTCTCTGGTTTATAGTTGCTTGTTGATTTTGATTTTTACTTTGTATTGATTAGTCTTTTTCCTGGTCTCTTATTTAGGTTCTCTAAATTACTGCTATGAGTGAGACCATCTGGTATTTTTCTTTTTCTTTCTGACTTATTTCACTGAGCATGATCCCTCCTAGCTCCATCCATTTTGCTGCAAACTGCATGTGGTTATCTTTTTTGATTGCTGAGTAATATTCCATTGTGTATATGTACCACATCTTCTTGGTCCAGTCATCTATTTTTGGGCATTCGGGCTGTTTCCAAAGCTTAGCTATTGTAAACAGTGCTGCTATAAACATAGGTGTGCAGGTGCTCTTTGGAATTGATGTTTCTGTGTCCTTTGGGTAAATACCTAGGAGTGGAATTGCTGGATCATATGGAAGCTCTATGTTTAGTAGGTCAAGAAATCTCCACACAGCTCTCCATAGTGGTTGGACTAGTTTTCACTCCTACCAGCAGTGCATGAGAGTTCCTTTTCACCACAACCAAGTAGGATTCATTCCAGGGGACACAAGGATGGTTCAACATCTGAAAATCAATCAACGTCATCCAACACATCAACAAAAAGAAATATAAAAACCATATGATAATATCAATAGATGCTGAGAAAGCTTTCGACAAAGTGCAACACGCATTCATGATAAAAGCCCTTGAAAATCTTGGGATACAAGTAACATACCTCAACATCATAAAGGCCATATATGACAAGCCAACAGCCAGTATCATTCTCAATGGTGAAAAGCTGAAAGCATTTCCATTAAGATCTAGAACAAGACAAGGATGTCCACTCTCACCACTGCTTTTCAATATAATGCTGGAAGTCCTAGCCAGAGCAATAAGACAAGAGAAGACATACAAGGAATCCAAATAGGAAAAGAAGTTAAACTTTCACTATTTGCAGATGATATGATACTATACATAGAGAACCCCCAAAACTCCACAGAAAAACTAATTCAACTAATTAATCAGTTTAATAAAGTGGCAGGATACAAAATCAACATGCAAAAATCAGTAGCCTTCCTATACACAAATAATAAATCTGAAGAAGAAGAAATTAAAAAAAACTCTATCCCTTTTATTATCGAAACAAAAAAAAATCGAATACTTGGGAATAAATCTAACAAAAGAGGTAAAGGACTGTACAAAGAAAACTATAAAACACTATTAAAGAAACAGAAGAAGACACAAAGAAAGGGAAAGACATCCCCTGCTCATGGATTGGAAGAATTAACATTATCAAAATGGCCATCCTACCAAAAGCAATATACAGATTCAATGCTATTCCAATCAAAATTTCAATGTCATTCTTCAAAGAAATAGAACAATTATTGATGAAATTCATATGAAATCACCAAAAACCCCAAATAGCCAAAGCTCTTCTGAGAAAAATAAAAAAAAAGAAGGGAATGGAGGCATCACACTCCCAGACTTCAAACTATACTACAAAGCCATAATCATCAAAACGGCATGGTATTGGAACAAGAACAGACACACAGACCAATGGAATCAAATAGAAAATCCAGAGATAAACTGACAGATTTATGGTTAACTAATATTTGACAAAGGAGCAAAGAATATGTACTGGAGCAAAGAAAGTTTGTTCAATAAATGGTGCTGGGAAAACTGGGTCACTACATGCAAAAGAATGAAGCTTGACCACTACTTCACACCATGCACAAAAACCAACTCAAAATGGATTAAAGTACTAGACATAAGACCTGATAGCATTTTAATTGCAAAAATGAGAAAATTCCAGGGTTTCTGAATCTAGTTTCCTATCATGGCTTGAAATTATATCTAAATGAATCAAGGTAGACAGTTGCTTATTCTATTTACCAAAATTTCTAAAAGCTGTGAGTCTGTATTGTAGGAAACAATCCCATGTAATTTATGATTGATGATTCATATTTCAAAAAAAATATTTTTTATAGAAGTGATTTGGTTTCTTAGAATAAAAAAAGTACTGCAGAAAAAAGTTTCTAAAAGCAAATATTTTGCATTTTTTATCTTCAAATCATAAGGTATCTAGAATGTCACTTTTATGTTCATATGAATTCTCTTGCTGTATCAATACATTATTGAACTCTGAGGCAGAGAGAGTTTTCATGATCTAAACATAAACAATGGTATAACTTTGGACTTCCAGTAGTTTCAGAATAACATGTAGCCAATTTTAAAGGTAGTGATAGATATAATTTGCAAATACATTTTCAAATGAAAAATTAACTTTAATAATCCTATAAGCATTAAGAAATCAATATAAACCTATTTATAGAGTATAAAAATTTTCCCAACACATGTGAAAATTGTTTATCTATTTTTTTTTTTTTTTAATAGAGGCATGCTTTATTTATTTGTTTGCTGGTTTGTTTGTTTTGTTTATACATGCACTGGGTACAGTCAGAAGCGCGGGAGGGTGAGAGAATTCACCAGAGCCAGAGCGGGGAGCAGAGCAGGCAGAAGGACCGAAGTACACTGCCGAGGGGAGCAGCGGGCGGCAGGAGAGGTCTGCACGCCATGTGGGACCCTCCTCTGGTGGCCGGGGAGCAGCCGGGGATCGAACCGGCGCCGCAGAGGCCGTGCGCAGTTTCGCAACCCAGCGCTCAACCGCTGCGCCACCGGGGAGGCCCCTGTTTATCTATTTTTAATCAAACCTTAAAATCATTTAAACATCCAGTTTGTGTTATCAAATTAATAACACATCTCTAAATTAGGAGATACCCCTTTTTCCTAAAAAATATTTTTGTGAGTTTAATAAATGCATTCAAAACACAAATATATTTAAGTGAAATCTAAAGCTTAACACCTAAACTTGTCATTTCAACACAGTGCTCTGTAGTTTTATCTACCACAAACTACCTGAATCGTTTCTCTACATTTCCCTAGTTCCTGAAGAAGAAAGTTTTCATTTTAAAAAAGATTTATTTATTTATGTATACAAGAACTGGGATACAGGCCAGAGTTGGGGGGGTGGGGGGTAGATGGGGGTGAGAGGATTCACCAGAGACAGAGTGGGGAGCAGAACAGGCAGACTGACTGAAAAACACTGCTGAGCGGAGTAGCAGGTGAGACAGGAGAGGACTGTTGCTCCATGTGGGTAGCTCCCTGGCGGGGGATTGAACTCGTGTTACAGGGGCTGTGGATAGCTTCATACTGCTGAGACTTAACCTCTTGCACCACCAAGTAGGCCCAAGAAGTTTTCTTAAGTTTCTTTATATCTTAACATTAAACCTAAGTTTAATATGAAATTCCAAACAATTACAAAAATTAAGAATGTTTTCCAGTACTCCATGCAGATAAGCATAAATTATGCTCCGCTGACATGTAGACTGTAAGCAGATCTTAACAATCATAAAATACATTCACTCTTCCTCATTTTCTCCCTACCTTCTCTCTTTTTCTTAATTCTACCCTTCTCCTATCTTCCTCTCTTCTTTCTTTGCTTCTTTATCAATTTTATTATAACCACAGTTGCCATACATTTAATAAGTCCCATGTTTCAGCTCTGAAAGGAGTACTTAGTTTTTTTGTTATTTATTACATTATTTTGTTATTTATTACATATTTATTACATTATTATAATGTCTATAAATATAGTCTCTCTAAACCTGGCATTGTGATAGATTTGGAAACAAATGCAATGTTTAAATTTATGCACTTTATACTGTTCAAAACAAATTATAAGCTTAAGAAGTACACATTATAGAAATATAAGAATGATTTTCCTATAAATACAGAAAATTACTAAATGTGCATGCAGTTTTTATAGAAAGATATTATCTGTTATCTTTAACACTTATTATCTGTTATCTATAACACTTGTCCATGTTAATATTTATAAATTAACAGGTTCATGTATTAATTGATACAGTGAGAATCAAGTGAAAATTCTGTTCTGAGGAGACTTGGAAAAATATACACAAAGATTTAGTAAGGGTAAATGTTAGAAAATGACAAACTGAAATCTGGAAGGAATCACAGGCCAATATTCTGCAACATTCATACATACAAGGTTATTTGATGTGCACTGGAAATTCCCACGGTCATTGATAAGCAATAAGGATCTCCTCTGGGATGGTCACTTTTTATAGGATGATTCATTCATTCATTTTGAGTGGTAAATCTGAGCTGCTCTGTGTCTTTGAATAGTCTAGATTTGGGCTTGTCATTCTGTACAGATTATCAGTATTTTGAGAATGTTTCTTAAATATGTGTTAATCAATGGGTATTGATTGGCCAGTTTCACTCAAATGGACAATGTATCTGGAGGAGTCCCTTGTAAACCTTCAGTTTCCAACATACAAACAAAGTTCTTTCTTTTTTTTTTATAATAAATTTTATTTTTATATTCCCCATACAATTGCAACCCCCCCATTTTGACCCCAATCCCTCCCCTCCCTCCACCCACCCCCCCAAAAGTGTCTCTGGTTCATAGACTTTTGTTGATTTTGATTTTCACTTTCTTATAGTTATTCATTTTCCTGGTCCCTTATTTAAGTTTTCTAGATTCCTGCTATGAGTGAGACCATCCGGTATTTTTCTTTTTCTTTCTGGCTTATTTCGCTGAGCATGATCCCTTCCAGCGCCATCCATGTTGCTGCAAATTGCATGTGTTTATCTTTTTTGAATGCTGAGTAATATTCCATGGTATATATGTACCACATCTTCTTGATCCAGTCATCTATTTTTGGGCATTTGGGCTGTTTCCAAAGCTTAGCTATTGTAAATAGCGCTGCTATAAACATAGGGGTGCAGGTGTTCTTTGGAACTGATGTTTCTGTGTCCTTTGGGTAAATACCTAGGAGTGGAATTGCTGGATCATATGGAAGCTCTATGTTTAGTAGGTCCTTAAGAAATTTCAATGTCATCGAA
Source organism: Talpa europaea (assembly GCF_964194135.1). Taxonomy (NCBI): domain Eukaryota; kingdom Metazoa; phylum Chordata; class Mammalia; order Eulipotyphla; family Talpidae; genus Talpa; species Talpa europaea. The sequence goes on from NC_140077.1 coordinate 100,208,865, forward strand.
AGCACCATGATTGGACACTATACTTTTGTTCTGTCCATATATCACCTCTCCCTCCGACTATCACTGACAATCAGAGGAAAACCATAAGTATAGAGTGGGAATGGTCATGGGGAAGAATTTGCCATGAGCAGGATGGTTCTGCTTTGTCCACCACATGACTTGTCTTGATTTTCTTATCCCACAGAGCTCTACTCACAAAGCAGTTTAATATCCTTCTCTGCTGCCTCCTTACCTTTGTCATTTAAGTCTGGTATATGAGATGCTATCCCTAGAAATTTAAAAACAAACTTTGATTCCAGAATCATATATTTAGAGTTTAATACTCTTGTTTGTTTCTTACTTTAAGGCCTTGGATGAGTCATCTCAACTGTCTTAGTTTTCTCACTTTTGAAAGATGATAATAATAGCTTTCTTAGGTTTATTGTGAGTTACCTAAAGTCTGATTAGCAAAGTTCTTAGCACAGAGCCTGAAACAGGCAAAACACATAATGGAAGGTAGCTGGTATTATTTTTAATATGTCAAATTTAGTTCAATATAATAGTGAAATTATATTAATTCTTTAAGACTTTATTTCACATAATAAATGCATAAAAAATGTTTTTCTTCCAACTGTTCTATAAAAATAAAGCTTACTTTCTATGTAGGTTGAGAAATTATGAATTATAACTCATAGGAATTAACTATGCAATGTTTGGTATCACATACTATTATGTTAAAAATTAAAATCATGATGACATTTAACATATTGAAAATCCAAAATGATTCGCATTTTTGAATGACTTTATTGGATTGTTGCTTTGATAGTATTTTGAATAGCTGATAAACATGAGCTGCAAAACATGTATTTTTGTTCTATAATTTAATTTTAGCAAATAACATAATTGATATGTATTTTGCATAAAATTTAAGTAAATTTTTATTTAGTAAACAATATGATTGTTCATAATTTTACAATTATCAGTGAAAAAACGGGACCCAAATTATCTCTATGCACACACAAACAAGTATGAATAACGTTTTAAGAAATACATTAAAACAAATTCAAAATGTGCCTTTCCAGATTTTCATTTAGCTAATTAGAAACAGTGTATCAGAAGAGTTACTCAGTAATCAAGAAAAAGGCTTAGTTTTCTAAGCCAAACTATCTTGATATTTAGAAATGCAGCAGAGCAGTAATTTCACTGCTGTCTTTATGAGTGTCTTGCTTAAATTGAGTATTGATAGGTTTGGTCCCCATTGCTAAATGGAAAAAGAAATCTTTGCTCAGAGCAATTAAAAGGATTGAAGGGATGATAAATAATGAGGTGTCCATGAAAAAGAAAAGTGGTGTCTAACAGGCCTGCCAACTACCTCTACTCCACAATTGTAGCCCTAGCTGGGAGATTTGATTATGTTGTTGTGCGACAATGATAGTCCCTGTGGAATGAATTGCGTTACTGACTTTGCATTTCCATGTAGGCATTAAATCTCTGTTGATGTTTTATGCTACACTGTTTTCTGGAAACCTGTGCAGGTCACCACAGTAATTCAACACATTCTTAAACCCTTTGTTTCTATGTTATTATCTTTTTATATCCTCTGTGTAATACGAATTGATCAAATAAGTTTAGCAGTATTTAGATAATCCTGGTTTTATGGAGTATTTCCTTTTGCCCTGTCAGTGCAGTAGTAGGTCTAGTTAACAATTACAGAAAATAACTGTGACCTGTTTTCCCTACCGGGACACATAGACGAGTAGTGTGATGATCAGGAACAGTAGTCCTTTCTTTCTAAAGACTATGCCTTGATGCTGCAATCCAACTAACACAGCAATCCATGATCCACACCCCTCTCTAAAATGTTTGTCCATGAAGAAGCTTTATATCACCCTCCTGTATCTCCTGTAGGAGAACATTATACTGCTATCCAATCTGTCTTTTCAACTCCCTGAGAACAAATTTCAAAACCTGCAAATTGAGTCAACCCATATAAGTAGTAGCTCAATTCCAAGCTCTGTTAGTCACAGAAAAACTTATTTCCCAGCTGTGTGATGTTGTTATCAGTGTGGTTTTCCTAAATCAGAGAATCAGGAGTGTTTATTTTTTTTTTGTATGCTTTTAAAAATCTTCACCCGGGTATCCTGTACAATCCCTTGTCCTTTATGTTGACACATTAATTTGGTTATCTGCAATTATCTAGTCTCTTGACAACTGTAGTATATATAGCAATGTTGAATTTTAAAGCCCAAACCTTTCCTAGGAAGAACTGAGTATCTTCCAGCTTAATGTTTTTTGAAGACATTGCCCTCATAATGCTATCAGTATTGAACTGGCTTGGCTGTTATTTGTTGAGTAGATATTGATGGCTTTATCACATGTTATAGATTGTCCATAAGCCCAATGGAGGTATAGGCACTGGCTAACATAACCTGGTTCGTACTCAGCATCATACCAGCTATCGAGGGGAGAATACCACTCTGCAAATTCTTTAAAGATCTTTGGTTCTTTCAGATAAATGTCAATCAGAGAAAATGCTAACAGGAGGTGGTCACAATTACAAAGATGTGAGGTGTCTTAGGGAACAAAAAAGTAGTTGAAGAGCATGGCTACTAGAATCATTACAAAGCACATTTGCATTTATGATTGTCTCCATAGAGGTTGGCTAGTGCAGGCCTGGCCTGTTTTCTGCAGGCCATACCCCAAAGTCACATGTAGTATCATAGGTAGCAGGTTGTTTGATATGTCTTTGTTGGAAATTTTAGAATAATCTCTTAAATTGATATTCTTTATTATATATATATATAATATACACACACACACATATGTATATATTAGCATAGAAGAATTGGGGTGTAGGCCAGAGGTATGGGGGTGTGTATGATAGGATTCACCAGAGACAGAGTGAGAAACAGAATAGGTGGATTTAGTGAAATACACTGCTGAGGGCAGGTGAGACAGGAGAAGTCTGCTGTACCATATGTGGGTTAGCTCCCTGGCTGGGGATCAAATTTAGGCCATAGTAGTGATAATATGAAGGTTTAACCCCCAGGCCATTAGGGAGGTCTCATAATTATTTTTAAATACTTAGAATAGATGCAGAAACATAAGATGATCAATAAATATTTGTGTTGAATATTAACAACATAAAGATACCATTAACTGTACATAGACTCCTTGATAGAACTTACAAGTCAAATTATCTGTAAAGCAACTTGTCAAAGTGTTTATAATCTTTTAGAGGGGAGTCATGGAGGAAATACACAAGGCTCCAGTAAAATATCAAAAGAAGTATTGTTAGTGTTAGGGGGAAGTGATGTCCTGAGTTAATCCCATACAGGCTTTGTGGACTCCACCCCCACTCCAGACTAAAACCATCAGGACATTGGGGAAGACAAATCCCATCACCACCAAGGGGAGGGTGGCTGGGACCTGAGGGTGGAGTTGGGCAGCCAGGTTGGATATAAAAAACCAAACACGTGGGCCTAGGGCTCTCTGGCTCGCGATCGCTCGCCTCCCGGCTTCACCGCTCCTGGCTGGCGGCCAGCTCTCAGAGCGCCATTTTGGGGTTCCAGATCGGCGGATCGGGTAGGACTCATTTAAAACTTTGTCTCCCGCTTTTCTCCCAGAGCTGTATATTTCCTCATTTCCCCTTCCCTTGTAAATAAACCTTTTATTAACCTTTCACGTGTGCCTGCAGTAGAGCATTGATAAGTCCTTTTAAGCGCGCGGGTGAGGACCCACAGTCAGGCACCCCGTTTTGTATCGGGGTTGCTCTACAACATTAGCACTTGCTAAACTAACATTTGTCAAAATATTGTTATGTACTAGGAACTATTCTACATGTTGTACATGAATAAACTCATTTAAACATATCAATCTCGGGAATATGTAATATTAACTAGTTCACATAAGGGAAACCTAAGACACAGAAAGCTAAATACATAACTTTTCTCTGCTCCCCAAGCTAGAATAGAGATTTTTGAATGCAAGCATTCTGAAATGCTAACCTAAAAATAATAATTCAGCATGTCCTCACTTAAAGATATATTTATGGTGTACTGAATTTAGGCAAAAGGTAACCAATCTGAAGATGCTTTATAGGAGGTGACTTTTGGAGAATTCAAAAGATATTCAGCAAAATATTCAACCTTTGCTTTTCACATTGCAAAATATTTAAGTAGACATATCTTCTCCTATGTATCCTATCCCCAAATTAATCTTATCTGTATTTCTGGGATCTCCAACCTATTAAACCTGTATATGCTTCCCTGGATTCAAAATTCAGAACTTCAAATGAAGATGGTCACTTTAGGAATTAAAGAAACTAAGACATCGTCATATCCTTCAAATATTGGCTTCAAATTAAACTGACAAATGTCCCTTTTCATATAAATATTCCATGTGGATCAAATTAAATGTGCACCCAAAAGACAACTGATACCCTCATCACAAGGCTAGTTCATGAATATTCCCAACATAGGATGGGGGGAAATTAGGATTTTCTTGGTATTAACTGTGTGCTGGAGACTTCCTTCAAACTTTGATGTTAAATAACTAAGCTTAAAGCTTTTTTAGCTAAATAACCAAGCTTCAAGCTTTTTTAGCTTTATAAATCCCCGTATATTTTCTAATAGCAACCTGATTAGTATCAAGAATATTTATTTTAGCAAATACTACATTTAGAAAACTCTACCTGCCTCCAGCAAGTTTCCAACATTACTTTTCATATAAAATTTGACTGAGGATTTAAAGAACTGTCTCTATTACACATTTAAAATGTTATTTTGCAGACTATAACCTCATATATATTATATAACATCGGTATAAAATTTTTAAAAATCCAAAATATGCTCCTACTAAATAACAGTAATTCAGGTAGTAATAGCAGTGCCTGGGTGTTTTTATCTGCATAATAGCAGTATTTATATTTATTCTGATTGTTATTCAAGAGAAGGAAGTTACAGAAAACTAGAGACTGTAGGATAGTGATAGAAAGATGATAAAAAGCCATATTAAGTTACTGAAGAAGTCAGTATCATTTGGATCTCCTGCATCCATAAAATAATTTTAAAAAACAATTTACAATTAAATTTAAATTTATATATATAATATATAGTATTATACAAAGCTTTTTTTTTTACTAATAGAGAATACAAATTACAATTAAACAAAGCTATCAGTTAAATTCTAACACTCTCTGGTTATTAGATTCTGCCTAAAGATACAAAATGAAGAATTTTATATCTCTATACACTTTTTAGAATGTATCTTCTAAGAGAATTATATATTATATAATATATATTAATATTTAGATATTTAGATATTATATATCTATATATATTATATATTTAGAATTATCTTCTAAGAGAATCATAATAATTTATTGTTCCACTCCATCAAACCAAAGTAAAACCCCACATACACTCAAAATTTGTTTCTCATGTGGAGAATTAATGAAACTGTATAATCACCAAGACTACATGAAAGGGTCTATTACTCAAAGGGCAGATCAAAAAAAACAGATAAAAAAAATAGAAAGGAGAACAAATGGAAAGGACAGTCTTGGGTTTTGATGTGGTTAGGGGGGAGATGGAGTGAAGATTTCCTTATCTGAACAGTAGTTTCAACTTCTTAAAGGTACTAACAGAGTGGTTATCCAGCTATTATAATCAACTCACTCAGGTATGGGGCTGAGGGGTTGATGAAGAGGTGAGGCTACATAATGCAGGATGCTGCTGAAAAGCAAGATTCTGGTCTTTTTATTGATATACAGCATAAGGGGAAGGAGAATAAAAAAGGGGAAGAAAATTAAAGTAAGGGGAAGAATGTAGAAAATCAGGGGTTGTGAGTCTGCCCTCCAGGCACTTCTTATCTGCTTGATGACAGCTATTATCATTGAGATCACAACTCAGCTCCCCAGCCAAGGTTTTAATCTTATCAACAAGGCATTCCACTGATCACCTTCTGGGGTCCTTTGTTATACATACATCAGTCTTCAGCCCCCTGGGCATTCCCAGTCATACCTCCTGATATATAAGTCTGGAGTATGTGTTATATATCTATCATCAGCCCCCGGGGTGTTCCAGTCATACCTCATGATGCATAGCCTTTCCAGCCTGATCCAGCTTTGTGCTCTTGTTTGATTTGAAGGGCTTCTTGCAGGGTTGGGTTCCTGTACCAAACTGACTGGCAGTTCTGACCTTGTTTAGGATTTCACAAAATAGTGGCCGAACAGGCCACTTAGGAATAGCAGACCCACAATAAATCACCTTTGAAATGGGGCAAGAGTGAGGGAGTGGAGAACAAGCTGGCTGGAGATCTGGCTGCAAGTTGGCTGTCTGGGTGGGTTGTAAGAGAGCAGACTTAGGTTGGGTGCTTGAAGGAGCACAAAGCTGATAGGCAAAGGCTGCTAGCCACAGTGCTACCAAGCAGAGGCTGGTAAACACAAGGGGCATATAGAGGTACACAATAGCTTGCAGCACCTTCACACCTCTAGGTGGTAGTGGGGCAATGAGGCAAAGAGGGGTAGTGGAGAAAAAAGCAAAGTCCCAATGAGCGGTTATAAGAGTAAACCTACCCCTACGGTAACGGGCTCCCTTGGAGCCCCCACACCCCCATGCTGTCAGGAGTCTTTCTTGCGATAAACCTGAGCTTGCTAACCTTTAGTCCAGTGTGCTGATGATTATTTCTCATCCCCAGAACACAAGAACCCAGCCGATCGGCAACAAGAGGAGCTGATGAATATGATGTAAGTAGGGGTCAGCTCAGGGAAGTATTTGAAAGCCACAGGAATGAGCTTGGACTTATTCACAAGAAGAAGACATAAAATAGTGTTAAGACCAGGAATGACATACTGTGATTTAAATTTGTAAAGATGCCTTTGGTTACTTGGTATATTGAAAGAATGGGCTCTACCTAGGCTGTGGTAAAATCAGAGAAGACAGTGAGGACCTCAGTAGTCTAGGTGAGTGGACAGTGTCTTGTACACGAGTGGTCACACCATAGTTAGGGAGAAAACTAATTGTTCATGTTTATAGTTAAAAATTAGAGTACTTTGGCAGGATGGAGGTGAGAGGTAAGCTGAAGAATAGAACTAAAAGAAACTTTTGGTTTTGACTATAGCAACCAGTTTTATGGTTGTACAATTTATAGAGAGATAAGTTTCAGAGGAGTAATTAAATTGTTCTGTGGAAAAAAAAATCAAGGACTGTTCTCAAATAAATACATGTTGAGATGAAAAAGGGAAACAACATTTGTACATAGAGGGTCTCTAAATATCACCACAGAGACCCATAGAGGGTCTCTAAATATCATCATTCATACATTAAAGAATGAAATGTATAAATTTACAAGTTAATTAAAGGGATTTTTGGCATATTAAACTGTTGGTTTCTTCATATGGTATAATACAATCCATTGTGTTAGAATAGCTTACCCAATTTTTTCATTTCTACAAATGAATGGACAATGATTATTTCTACAAATTATTTCTAGTCTCTTTCTACTCAAATTGTATGTCACTGATTCTCAGTGTGTAGAGAGTAGTTGACATATGATACTAAACACATGTGGAGCAAGTTAGAAGACAAGCTTTGTGTTCAAGTATGATGAATGAGTGGAAAATTTTTTCTTGAGTTTTGATTATTTAGACCTTTGATGTTTATGTGTTGTCAGCTAAGAAGAAAATTCTGTTTTTTACAAGCAGTTTGCTAATGATAACAAATGGTCAAATTCTACTTGGCAAAACCCCTTTTTTACTGAGTATACTTTCTAGAGATTGATGAGACAGTAGTTTCTTTTACCCACCCATTCAACAAAAGATATAACAATATGTAAAAGGATGAATTAAAATGAACACAAATGTCACACCTTAAACAAATTTCTTTTCATTTAGGCTGTTCACTTTCTAAGGGCCATAGCACTTTACATTTTAACTGAAAAATGTTACCAAAGGGATTTCAGAAATCAAATATCTTGACCTTAAATCAAGGCGATGACCTCTGAACCAGTTTGTCTCCTATTTGTCCCTGAAAGTTGCATGAATAATAAATAAAACTGTATCACCAGGTGCTGTGTAAGCCAAAGAATGTAACAACACAGCAAAGCTTGATTCTGAAAGCTAATAAATCAAGAACTAGTCTATGAAGTAAAACTGCAACAGTAGCATGGTAAGTTGATAGCCATGACAGCCACATTGAATTAAATCACAAAAAAGAAACAATTGTGCTCCATTGTTTGATTCCTTTTAAATTTAATAGAAGCAAAATACAAGTATTTACCATTATTTTAGCAAAATAGACTTTTCGAAAGATGAATGTCTCCCCCTCTGTTATACATAAAGCATATATCATGTCAGCAAGCACTAGATTTCTCTCATCATTACAAGTTATGTGATTTAAAACTTATTCCCTAAATTCAGCAGTTAAGGTAGGTGAATCACTTCTCTCATGCCAAAACACAGAGAAATAGAAGTTTGTTTACTAATGCATTCACTTAGTAAGCCCATGATACCTCATTAACTAAAAGAGCTGTATAAACTGGCACAATTTGCAAACTATTATATCAAACTCATTAGGGATTATGTATAAGTATTGCAAATCAATTCATGAAGATTGCTAGAAGGCAATCAGGTAAGGACCTGAGGTATATTGTTAACAAACAATCCATTGATATATAATTGATATTTGTTTGATTGCTTCTCCCCATACCATGGTTTATTGAAAATCTGAAAGCTGTAACTGTTAATTGTTACATTTTTTCTTTATAACATAAGGGAAAAGATGTAATTGGAAGAGAAGTTTCACAAATTCCCACAATAACATTCACCAACTCACTTGCATCTCCACCCATAAATCATCTTTGCTTATAGCTAAGCTGATCTATTTACAAATGGAATCCCAAAATTTCTAGTCTATACTTTCTCTCTTGCAACATCAAGATATTTTGTATCTGATTACCTCCTTTCACCTCCTCAACCACACTAATAACCCATCATTTATTCTCAGTATCATATCTTTCTACCTAATCTGTCTCCCTCCTTCTATCCTTGCTTCTCCTACAATGTATTATCACAGAAGTCCGGAGAGAACCTTCCTCTCCTCAAATTCCACTAATGTTTTCTGGCTCATACAGAGAAAAACCCAAATCTTTTTATTTTCTATAAATACCAAATGTGCTGGTCTTTCCTTCATTTCTATTTCTCTCCCTATTGTTCTGTTTTTTCTCATTTTCTGCCTCAGAGAATTATCATATGCTTTATCTATACTAGAAAATCTTCCCCCAATAGTCACACATCTTTCTTTAATGTCACCTTATTTCCTTCACATCTTTCTTTAATGTCACTTTATTGTTAAAGGGCATTAAGACTGACCGTGGAATTTTTATCCTCCTACTAAATGATATTTATTTTCCATAACATTGCTGCTATTTGATATATTTGATGTTATTATTCTATATTTGTTTGATTTATATTTGTTGAGTTATTTCTATGTATAACTAAAAAACAGTGGTATAACAAGGCTCTCTGAAGTGTTCTTCAACCTCTAAGTCTCTAAAATAAAAGTAGAGCTGTTTGAAAAGACAGATACACATATAAAAACAATAACCCCCAAAGAGGTAAATCTACCAAATTATTCTCAACATCACACCCCATATTCTCCCACAGTGGTAATTCTTTGCCCCAGAGCTATTCCCACTTAAATGTTTCTTTGTCCCATTTTTTACTTATTTAACTGTAAACCTCTTAACATAAATGTGAACCTCATTTTCCCTTTATTCTAATGTGCCACTGTTTGTAGCTATACCCACATTTGTATTAGATAATTATCCCAAACAATAAGAACCTTAAGTAGATTCTCTTCATAGTCATTAAAACTTACAAGGAATAGCCACTTTAGATATTTTTTTCTAAAAGCATGCAAGAATGATGAAAGGCAGTAATATATAAAAAGTATTTTTCACAAGAGTTTAAAGATATTCTGGAACCCATTTAAAAGAAAACCTAATGTGAAGGATTAGAAAGATGTAATCAATAGCTACTACATTCTATAGGTATTTAAAATATAAATTAGGTGTCATCATTTCAAGGTTCAATTTCTTGTCAACTGAGAATCAGAAGAGAGAGGTGACTCAAACTCCAAGTCTGCTGGTGAGCTGCTCTCATGATTCAAAAGAAATGCCCATAAATCAACAGTGTGGCAGAGATTTCCACTCACACATTCATCATTGACTTCTATACTGACACATCAGACATAATTCAATCAAAAGCTAAAGACAGCCCCTGCTCATACCATGATATTGGAGGATTCATGATGACATTGCAGATAATGAAAAAAAAATGTTAAAAACACTTCAGGAACTACCTATTCATTAGGGTAATATGAGTAGCAAAAATAATACCTACCAACAAGAAGCATGTACTGTTGTGGGTTAGCATCTCTACATACACCATTTTCAATAATCAAAACAGGTTTGCAGAAAGTCACTCTTACTCTATATTACAATAGACAAAACTGAGATCCAAAGGAGTTAAATGTCTTTAATCAAATAATTAATATTAGAACTGAAATTATATCCCAGGCTTATCTTGTTTCAAAGCCCTTACTCCTTATACTATGTCAAGTCCCCTCTCATGGTTGCTCTTAGTAAAGTCCTTAATAATTGTGAGCAAATGAATTTGAAAGCTAAAGCAAAAAACCCTCAATGATAATTATTATTCAAAATGACACATTTATAACACAAAGTAAAAGTACAAAGGGAATGGGTTATGAAATTGTTCATGTCTATAATCTATGAGAATGATAAAGTTATTTTTATTTGTATCATTAAGGATAGAAAAATCTAATGAATTAAGCCCTTGTCTTTAATAATTATTAACAAATGGCCAAATGCAAATATTTAGAAATACATATAAAGTTAGACAAAAGTTTATGTGATTTAAATTCTAATCATTTGTTTTCTGTTGTCATTAAAAATACCCCCAAGTTTATTAAATTTATTAAACACAATACAATAAAATGAAATACAAAGGAAAACATATATATTTTAAGTGCACTATATAGAAAACATTTTTGTTTTTTACCTTATATTGACCTTTTTTGCATTCATATTCAGGATTAAAACAGAAAACTGATTACAGCAAACCTTTTTAAATGTCAAGGGAGAATGCAGTCATGCCTCAAAGCACAAAAAAAAAAAAAAAGTGAAATATATTGTAGTAAGTTCTATGGTAAGGATGGGTACAAAGAGACTTTGCAACCCTGAGGAAGGAGTAATGGATTCTGCCCACAATGGAGGAGTGGAAGTTGGTAACAGAAAAGCCTCAGAGAGAAGATATAATTTGAGCTTTGCCTTCAAGGATAAATGAATTCCACTGGGTTGAAAGGAAGGAAATAATATTTCAGGCAGAGAGAAAAACATGAGCAAAGGCCCAGAGGAACAAGAGAGCATGACATACTTATTACAGTGTTAGAATTCTTTGGGGCCTAGATTATAGGGTTCTTGGAAGTGGAATGGGGAGAGTTACAAGAAACAAGTCTAAAAAAGAAGGTTGGAACTCTGAATATTTTCATCAAATGTTTGAAATTAGGTAAATAAGCTAAAGCAATGAAGCATTTCTATTTAAAAAATCCAAATCTATATTTCCACAAAAATAACTATCAGCATAATTGAAGATGAATTTGAAGAAATAACAATTATATAGTCCAGTAGAGAAAGGAACAATCAGGGTTTAGTTTAGGGACAAGAAAGAGAAGGTACATCAAACATATTTCTGAAGTCTGAGAGAACTTAAGACTGTGGATGATGAGAAAGTATCATAAAGATACTTCAGAGGTTTTTTGCATGGTGAATTGAATGAATAATGCTGGCATTAAATGTTCAGGAAATAATGAAGCTGTAAGACATACTCACTTTTCAAGAGCAGAGTTTGATTTTTCTGTAAAACATTTCAAATGACTATGCATAATATATACTTGGAATAAGGCTCAAATGAAATCTGGGAATTAGAGCTACATTATCTAACATAGTTAAAGTAATATAGGGCACTGAATTTAAGCTCATAATCTAGTTTTTCACAATATATAGGTAATAAATATATAGATATATAGATAATGATAGAGATATGTAGATATAAACAAATATGCAGATATAGATCTATACTTTTATACATACATATATATATATCTCCTGACTGCAAAACAAATGCATTACTATAAGAATGCAACTTAATCTTTAATCTTTCATTCTCCTAACTTGTAATATGGAAACAATAAGAAAACCTATACCATTGGATTTGATGAGAATTAGATGGAAATGCAAAAATTTTCTAGAATAATGAAAAAAATGTAATGTCACTCATTATATTATTGTCAGAAAATAGCCAATAATTTAAGCAATGAAAGCTGGTAAGATTGGCCAGAAAAAAAAAATAGAGAAAGAAAACAAAACAGGGGCAGAATTTAAAACAATTGAGAATATCTACATCTAAGATATTTCTGGATAAACAAGAATAAAATAGCCTAGAAAATGATATGGCCAAGTACTTAGTATAAACAGTACTATGAACACACAGTCTTGTTTAAATTGTCAAATACTACAGAGAATTCAAAAGTAGGCACTGAAGTTGATAATTATTAGTTATTAAGAGGCATATAAAACATTCTGAAATAATTCACTTAATTCTATATTTACTGAAAGTTCACTGTGTGATGCAAAGTATATAAAGTCAAAGCTAATAATGCAGCCAAAAATTGTTAAGAGTGTGGCAAAGCAATTTTAATGCAAGCTGCAGCAGTCAGCCACCATGTGAAAGAAGTGATAACTGAAATTAGGAAGACAGGAGTGAAGACATTCCAGAAGGAAGGACTATCATGAATAAATACATAAAAGGAACAACAATTGAGCTTTCACCTGGATGGCAAGTGAAACTTGACTGCATTTCTTTTTGTACATGTATGTAGAAAAACAAAACAAAAATGGGGAAAGCACTTATCTAAATAAATAAAATTAAGACTTATATGCATAAACAATCTCTTAGCTCAAACAATGGATTAATGTCAAGGAAATGAATGAAAGAGCAACAGGAATGTTAATGCAGTTGGAATATGGTACAGTCTGCTTCTAATATTTTGATTTCTTAAATATATAGTTTATTAGCAAGAAATCATTTTGAGTTATTTTCTAACATTATACAAAATAAGTGATTCTATTGGTACAACTAAGGTGACACAAACAGTTCATTGTTCCAAAAAAACTTTCTTCAGCAACACTGTGGGTATGGAGGTCACCTTTATGGTTGAATTGTATGATTTTATTGCCTTGTTAAGTGCAATTTGTAAAATTGTGTAATAAATCAAAGTGAATATATAATATATAATATAGATAATTCTCAAAACTATAAAATAAATCTGTCCCTGTAATTACATGATTCATTTTTTACATTATCTAAAGCCATGCAACACTGTCTTCTAAATAAAAACTTTACTTTCAAGTGTTTAATTTTTAAGTTGTTAGTTGTATATTTCTATATTTTATCTTTCTCATACAAAACTTGTTATATATACAAGTGGAGGAACATCTGGTGAAAAATATTCATGTGACATTTATCCTGTAATGATTTTGTGTTGACAGAGTTTCTCACAAATATCCATAATAATTAATATTAAAAGTATATAACTAGAATGTTAATAAGATTTAATGCTGTCAAAAATAGATCAGTGACTAAGTAGCAATTTTAATGGGATTTATATGGCTGATGTTTAAGTGTCTAGATAATTTATATTTAATGGTACTGCATGAGAATTAAAATTTTTAAAAGTCTACATTGGATAGAAATTTAATTCATCACTGTATTAGCTAAAATGAAATAATTGAATATGAAAAGTAGAAAAGTTGTTAATATTAACCAGAGTGTAATACATACTTAAAAAAGTAAAAACAAATCTTAGCCAGAAATTTAGTTAGTGCTTTATAGATTATAGGGATGACTATATGGAAAATGAATGCAAATCACTGAGATTAAATGTAGCTAATTGTTCTAGTGAGATATTTTTAAGGGCAAAGTCTGCTATTTCAAAAGTCAAGCCACACTCTGGTTTCCAGTCCGACATGTAAGATGCTTAGAAGTCACCAATCTGTTCTAATAAGTAAAAAGCCAAATAATTGAAAAAGCAAAAGCTCTTCTTAAATTCCTAAGAAAAGTTAGATTACAGAGTGAGTTGCTTATCTTAGTCAGCCTGGATTGCTATAGCAAAATACAACAAACTAGATGACTTATTAATGAAAAAAAAAATTCTATGGTATCTCTCTCTATGGTGTGTATATATATATATATATATATATTTTACTAAGTGAAAAGAGATTATCATTGGAGAGAGAGCGAGGTAAGTTGAAGTATAGAAGATTTTTAGTACAGTGAAACTACTCTATGATACTATAATAGTGGATACATATCAATATAAATTTACTGTGTCACCAAGAATGAATCCTAATATAATCCTATGTACTCTGGGAGATAATGATATATCAATGTAGGTTTATTAACTGTTACTAAGGTACCACTTTGGTGGGGCATGTTGATAATAAGAGATGAAAAAATGCTAGTCATCATTTATTATCAGGGAAACTTGAATCAAAACCATAATAAGTTAGCATCTCATATATCAAAAACACCAGAAAAGTATTGGCAAGAGTATGGAGGAAAAGGAACTCTTCTACACTACTGGTAGTTATAGACTAATTTAACCTCTATGGAAAACATTATAGAGGTTTCTCAAAACATTAAAAATAGATCTACCCTGTGATTCAGCAATCCATTTCCTAGGAACATATCCCAAGAATACAAAAAATTAATTGGAAGGGATATTGCAACACTATTGATAATAGCCAAACTTTGGAAACAATCTAAGTGTCCCAGGTCAGATAAATAGACAAAGAAGATGTGTGTGTGTGTGTGTGTATACACACACACACACACAATGGAATATTACTCAGTTCAAAAAAAAAAAATAGATGAACTCTTGCCACTTGCAACAACATGGACGGAACTAGAGAAGATATGCTAAGCAAAATAAGTCAGAAGGAGAATAAAAGTGCCAGATGATTTCATTCAGATGTAGACTATATTAAAAAAAAAAAAAAGTAAATGCAACAGATGAAACGAAATCGAAATCAGTACAATCCCTAGAAATCTGACAACAGAACTGGGAGTACCAGGAGAGGTGGGGGAACGGGGCCCCATGGATAATGGTGGAAGATTATCAGTGTTTTGGTGGTGGATGTGGTGTGATATCCTACATTTGTGGAGATGTGAACCTAACCCATAAAACATATACAGTGTTGTAAATGAGCATAGCCTCAAAAACATTTTTTTTTTTTTTTTTTACAAAATAGCCAAGTGGGACTACAGTCACTAAAAAGTTTCTACACAGAAGCTTTGTAAATCATATATCTGATAAGGGGTTAATATCCAAAATATATAAGGAACTTATTCAATGCAGTAGCAAAAAAGTGAACAACCTGATTTAAAAATGAACAAAGAGGGTCTCCCTGTGGCACAGCAGATTGAGTGTAGCACTGTGAAGGCATCCACAGCCTCTGAAGCAGGAGTTCGATTCCTGGCTGGCTAGGGAGATACCCACATGGCGCAGTAGACCTCTCCTGCCTCACCCGCTGTGCTGCTCCCCTCAGCAGTGTGTTTTGGTCCATCTGCCTGTTCTTCTCCCCACTCTGTCTCTGGTGAATCCTCTCACCTTCCCGCGTCTCTGACCTGTACTCCAATTCTTGTACAAAAGTAAATAAATATTTTTAAAAAATGGAGAAGGGAGCTGATTAGATATTTCTCAAATAAGATATACAAATGACCAATGGTTATAGAAGAGATGCTTAACATGTTGCACCAGAAAAATGCAAATTAAGAACATAGTGAATTATCACCTCACACCTTTCAGAAAGTTATTATCAACAACAGCAACAAAAAGAAAAGGTAAAAGATGGCAAGGATTAGACATATTGGAACCTTTGAAAAACTGTTAATGAGAATGTAAAATGGTGCAGCTGCTAGGGAAAACAGTGTGGAGGATGTGCAAAGATTTAAAAATAGAAATGCCATAAAGTCTAGCAAAACTAACTCCAGGTATTTATCCAAAGAAAATGGATTCAGGAACTCTAACTGATAGATGCTTCCCCATGTTCACTGCAGCATTATTCACAATGGCCAAGATGCTGAAACAATCTAAATGCCCATCAGTAATGAATGGATTGAGAAAATGTGGCATATACCTGTGATGAAACAGTATCACTCTTAAAAAAGAAAGAAATCCTGCCATAGGTGACAACAAGGAAGAACCTTGAGTACATTACATTAAATTAAATAAACCTGTTAAAAGAAAATACTACACAATTCCACCTATAGGAGAAATCAAAAATAGTCAAACACAAAGGAGTAGAGAGTGAAATAATTTGTCAGTTGCTGAGGGAGGGAGGAAAGTGATATGCTATTCTCAAGGAATATGAAATTTCAGTTATAAAAGATAAATAAGCCCTAGAGTTCTTCTGTACATTGTGCCTATCATTGTGCCTTTAACTAACAATATAGCATTATACACTTAAAAGTTTAAGAAAGCAGAGCTCATACTAAGTGTTCTCACCACAATAAAAATAGAAAAGACTGGGGCCTCCCCAGTGGCGCAGCGGTTGAGCGCTGGGTTGCGAAGCTGTGCGCAGCCTCTGCACCGCCGGTTCGATTCCCGGCTGCTCCCCAGCCGCCAGAGGAGGGTCCCACATGGCGCGCAGACCTCTCCTGCCGCCCGCTGCTCCCCTCAGCAGTGTACTTCGGTCCTTCTGCCTGCTCTGCTCCCCGCTCTGGCTCTGGTGAATTCTCTCACCCTCCCGCGCTTCTGACTGTACCCAGTGCATGTATAAACAAAACAAACAAACAAATAAATAAAAATAAAATAAAAAAACATGCCTCTAAAAAATAAATAAATAAATAAATAAATAAAAAATAGAAAAGACTAAAAATGAAAAATGTCTACTAATGTAACTAAAGAAAAGACATGCTACAGGATATAAATACAGATTAAAATTGAATAGCTTGTAATATAAAATTTGTTCCCAAAGACAAATTATTAAAAAATGCTCAAATCCGATTGCTATAACTTTTTCATCACACATATGCAATCTATATTAATATTTTTGATTGCGTTTTCAAAATATGGAATATTTTGTGCTCAGCAAGTACAAATAAAGTAAAATGATATATCTGAAACACAGTAAAGCTGAATTAGTCATAGTAAAGCCAAATTAGCTAAATTGAAACAGTCAAAATGATTCCTCGATGGTGTCACTCATAGATGGAACATAGAGAAACACACGAAGGGTCAGAAAAAGCCAACTATGAATACTAGAAACGACTATAAAATAGAAAATGACAGAGGGTGATGTGTGCGTTGGTGGTAGTGTGGTAACCTCTGAATCATACGCAGTGTTGGAAACTAATGTGACCTCAA
Organism: Talpa europaea; assembly: GCF_964194135.1. Classification (NCBI taxonomy): domain Eukaryota; kingdom Metazoa; phylum Chordata; class Mammalia; order Eulipotyphla; family Talpidae; genus Talpa; species Talpa europaea. The sequence goes on from NC_140077.1 coordinate 100,226,351, forward strand.
AAAATAAAAAATCTGAAAAAAGAAAATAAAACAGTCTAAATACATTGGCTAATTTAATACCAAGAAGATATTGTCAGTGTTGAAATCTGATGCTTAAACCTCAGAAGTTAATTTTCTGTCAAGGTTAGTGACATTCAAGCTGATGAGATGAAGAGAAATGAAAAGGATGAAAGAAAAGGACAGAGGCAAGTATCTTGAGTTTCATTTCCTTCACTTCATGCACAAGAAGTCTAACCTAAGGAAGCAGATGGTCAAGGTGCTTGTACATAATCCAGTATCTTGGCTTCCTATAGAAATGACACTCAACACCAAGTATCAGGTCCATCCCTCTGGCAATGTGAGTCAGAGATTCAGGAGGAAGTAATGGGACTGCTCTCTTCAGAGTATGATATAGTAGGAAATTGCTCTTTGTTTCTAAAATTAGCATTTTATTATGTTTTAGGACACTCATTATTTAATGTTTCATTAAGTAGCTGCAAATTTATGGCTTGTTTTTTCCTTTGTTTAATGGCTTTCTTATAGTCATTTGTATTGTAAATTGTCTGAACTTTTACTTTGATGTTGATCTTTGTTAGAAATTATTATTGCATCTCTGCCCTGGGGTTTTATTGCCTATTATCTATTTAACTGACACCCACCTTAGCAATCTCTCACTGCCTTTTCATATGCTATTGTCTAATCTGTCTAAGAGAGGAAAGTAAGCCCATGTCTTGACTTATTAATTATGTGTAAGACAGAATCTTAAAAGCAGCAGTAGGTAATTCTGGTTACACTAGAAACCAAAATAATTCTGACTGTGTTACTTCTAAGATTCAAACTTCTGGATAATACTCTGTGTGATCCATGTGATAATGGTAAATATGTGTAATGTTAATTAGAACTATAGTAATCTTGCACATATATTTTGTTATCACAACATATATATATATATAGCTAATATATTTTGTTATTTTGTGCTCTAAGATAGTCCAACAAAACTTTCAATGATCTCATATATAGTGTGCCTATGAAGATGCATGATCATTAAAGGAAATCTTTACCTAATAAGCAAAATGGTGGTTTAAATGATAGTACATTAAAAACTCATATTTAAGGTTAATTGTTTTTAAATACAAACGAGTCAGAATAACACATGGAATACAGAAGGAGACCAACTATGTGGCCTACCTGAGAATCATCTAGCTCTTCAAATTTGTTAGGTACTAAAAAGTATATACTAAAAGTAGTCATGTATTATATATTTGCATATATATAATATACATATGCATGTGTGTATGTATGTCTGTATGTAGATAAATGTCCTATTTAGCCAACAATTACCTCAGCAACCAATGGCATATCAAATGTAGCTCCAGAACGGTCTCCCCGTGGGTGAAGGTAATAACTGTATATTTTCTATACAGAATTTTAAGCAAAGTAAAACTGATCAGAAATCACCCTGTTTGTTATCATTACAACACACAAGAATTTGAAGTAACGTAAGTGATAAGATATTCTTTCCAGAATGGACTTATTCTACTTTCCTCTCATTCTCCATGTGTCGCTGACAACAACAAACAAAATTATACCACAATCAGAATGTGAGTTAAGTTAGTTGTATTTATCAATTCAAATAGGTAAATTAGTAAACATAGCAAACAGAAAATGTTCATGATTATCCATATGAGTTCCAATCGCTATCTTCTGAAATAACAATTTTGGATTTGTTTGAACCCTTCTACTCTTAACAGAAATTGGCAAGAAATTTCATTTGCTTTTTAGGGTACACTTGGGAATGTGCTGGTAAGACAACATCATCAATGCAGACAAAGATGTTCTTTCTGATTACTAGGAAATAAGAGTTTTTAGGTTTTTGGTAAATGTAACTAAAATCTGTTTGGAAATAAACTACAAAAATGAAACTACATTTCATCAAATTACATAAACAAAAATGTGAAAGAATTAGAACACATTGATCAGAAGGCCATTTCTACCAACTTATTTTAAAAAATTAGATGATTAAATATCTAAAGAAATCTTAAATCCTCAGATTTATATTTAAGTCATACATTGATTCATTGTCTAGGTTTTAAAACCTGATAAAAAGCAGTGGAGACTGATGTTAGAAACTCCTCCCTTCATTTATTTATCCATTCCCTTGTTTAATTCAACCAATACTTACTTGCTATTCAAAAACACAATTGAAAAAATCACTCTACAAAAGGAAGAAAAAGAGTAAAGTTCTGAAATCAAGAAAGAGCTGTCATATTCAAAAAACAAAAAGGAAATCATGAACATGGGTGTAGAACCAGGGAGTATTAGGAGTTGCAGTTATTCAAGTCTGACTATAACAGGTCCTGCATACCAGAGTAAAAGGTTCAGTTTTATCATAAGTGCAATAGGAAGAAATAGAAGGGAAGATAACATCAGGGAAAATTTGAAATGATTTTCCCTTTGAAATACAGTCTCTCTAGTTGTGGACTTAGAGAAAGCAGAGATAGAATTTTATAGCTTATTTCAAAACTCCAGGTGAAAAAAGATAGCAATAGCTTAAACCTAGATAGTAGGACATGGAGAAAAGTATACAAATTTGAAATATACTTTAAAACTAAAGTCAACTCATCTTCCTGGTTATGTGCATATGTGGTAATGGGGAGGGATTAAAAAGAAAATAATCAAGTGAGTCAATGGTGCTTGGGATGGAGGAGGGATGATTATTTTTTCACCTTGAGCAACTGCTTTTAACTCTTACTGACATATAGAAGAATAAGTTAAAAAAAAAAAGCAAACAAACAAATTTGGAGAGAGGTAAAGGTTAGAGTTGTATTAAATCGAGATGCCTATCTACCATACAAGGTACAATGTAAAACAGAATAGGAGTTCAGTGTAAAACAATCTGGGTTTCAGAGGAATCAGATTTTCAAATACAATTCTATTAGTAACCAGTAAGTAGTCACAATTTTCTGTCACTGAAACCTAATGAGATCGCCCTCAAAGTGATAGAAGTGAGAGAGGTTTCAGATAGAAGATGAAAAACCAGTAAAAAATGCAGACAACATGAGACCAGAAAAACTGAAGGAAAGCAAAGAGTAGCTCTGTTTTCAGGAAAGCCAAGAAAAGAGAGAGCTTCCCCCAGGAAGAAGTGACCCTCTGGATTAGTTGCTGCTGAGAGGGTAGAGTGGACATGCAGCCATCCTTTGGATATGGTGATTTGAAAGTTTCACATGTTGAGTAAAAGCACAGATCATTAGAAGGTGATGTGGAATGAATAAGAGCTAAGAGGTGAGGGGTGAGGAAGTGAAGCTAAGGTTAAGGAAGTTTGGTTTCAAAGAAGATTATTCAGATGTGTGTTAGCTGAAGGGTCACAGAATGAAGTTTGTTTTTATTTTAATATGTGGCATTCACATTCCACATCTTGATGTAGGGATATGTCAAAAGTGTGAAAGGCTAATAGATCCCTTCTAGGGTAGCAAAGAAAGAGTAGGCAGAACTAAAATTTCTAAGAAAAAAATGAGAGCAGATGGGATCCAGAGTACACATTTATATTGTCTATCCAATATTTGAAATGGTAGTAGTTAGATACAATAGTATATGCTATATTTAAGGCAAAAAAAGAGGATTGAGAATTTCGCTTAATATGAAGTTGCAAAAAGTCTTCAAGATTGTGCAGTGTGAAGAAAAGTCCACTATAACTTATAAATTGGCTATAATTCTAAATACTTAAGAAAGAGAGGGAGAAAAATGGATTAGTTTGTCAAAGACTCACCTATTTGATGGCTCTTAGTTTCCTGGATATCTGCTTTTTGTGTAATTGCGCCTGACAACCTAGCTCTATTGAGAACAAAGATTTCAACTCAACAACAAAACCAACAGTGATCCAAGTAAAGCCTATGGACAGAAAGAGTCATTCTTAACCCTGAATCAGACAGAAAAATCTCCCGGGAGCTAACAAAAACAAATTTGCTGGCCCCAAGTCAGAACTATTGAACCTAGAATGCTGGAGACAGATGTGTGGGGAAATGGATTTTGACAAGCACTTCAGGTATATGTAGGCTCTCTTCCCCGCTAGCTGGTTGGGGTATCTTTAATAACGGCACTAGATCCCACCCATGAGATCTCCACCCTTATAACCTAATAACCTTCCAAAGACTCCACCTCTTCATCCCAACACTTTGGGGATGAAGATTTCAGTATATGAATTTTGAAGAACACAAATATTCAGTCCGGAAGCCCTGTACTAGATATAGATATTATATATAAGGACATAATATTAATCAACAATTTTCAGCAATAAACAATTGGAAGACATGCTAGGTAGTCTAAACACACAAAAAAGAACAGACAATGACATCCATGTGTATCAAGTCCATAGACAGCCTCCCCGTACTTGGAGCTTATTCTCCCCAAAGAAAACTCACTCCATTACGTATAAATGATAAACAGATGTTTGCTGAAGATTTGAGATGGGAAATGAAGGTGACAGCATTAATCACACAATCTATAACATATTAAATCAATATCATGTTTCCAATTTCTCTTCTCAATTCTGGGCTGTTTCATTCTCACAGATACTTTTCTGAATAAAGCTCCATGGATATTGGCTTTTAATTGTACTCTTTTGTATGCAGAGAAATCTTAGTTATAAAATTGTTGCATTCTAATCGACTGCCTTTATCATTATGGTTAAGTTTTAGAAGACTTAGCAAAATGGAATTTATAACCATTTCATGTACATTTAAGGAAAGTGGCTGAGAATTGAGAACATTTTTTTCTGTCATGTGTTTTCATATGAGGGACATGCAATCAATCATTAACATTGTAAATGCACTGTGTGCTAGGAAAAGTTGACCACAGTTTGTAAAATGAGAAATTTAGCCAAGAACGAGACAAAAGGCAACTTAGCCTTGTGGATGTTGGTATAAAATCAGGGCAGTTCACTTGGTGTTTACAATCTGCCAAGCAGTCCGTTAACTTCAAGGCCAATTTCTAGGACAAACCTTTTCTTGCTCTTATGTAATAGATAAATACAGGGGCAACTCTTAGTAAGGTACCTGAAATCTTAGTAATTGGACTCCAAGGTCATATATTGAAAGATGAGTAATACTGGTTCCTAGCGCAGGATTGCCAATTAAGAAGTAAAAGCTGAACACTTCTGTGAGCCCAGACTGAAACTCAGGAGTTGATGAGATGAAGATGTCTTTCGAAATTGGTTTTTAAGGTACATTTATCAATTTAAACTAGGAACTGGACTCTGAAAGACCATCACTGGCATTTTGACTAATTGAAGGTAGATCCTCAATTAGAAGAAGACAGAGCAATTTTAGAACTAATTTTTGAAGTAGGAAGAAGTTAAATCTTTCTCTGTTCACCATGTGATGTTATTAGCGCATGATTCCTTCTGGTGGTATTTTCACATAATTTATAATAATAAGAGCAAGCATTATATAAAGCTAAGTATATATTTGCACATATGGTGCTAATTTTAAACATTCTTCCAAATTAACATTCACTTGAATACCCTCAAATTATTATTTATAAACACAAAATTGTCCCTATACACAAGACATAAGTATTTAGCAGAATTTTTAGGACCTTTGATAAAAAGAAAACTTTTTGTAGTTTTTTTAACCTGAGTTCAAGAAAACATTTGGACCAAACAGTTTTAACCTGGAAATATGAGAATGAGAAATGAACAATATATTCATGGCTGAGTTTACTGTACTTTTCTCTCAGGTTGTTTTATATGGTATACAGCCCCAATATTATTATTAAATTAACTGACTCAAAGTAGACTATTTAGCAACTAGACAAGACTGTAAACATATAGGACTATTCTGCTAGTCTATACGGATTTGGAAGGGGAAGTTCATATTTGCAAGGCCTATTAAGAAACTCATCAAGAATATTGACTGCAGCCTCAGATTGATAGTAATTTTCTCAAGTAAAATATCAAAAACATCACTATTTTCCAAGTTTTCAGTTTGAAAATAAAAAATAGCAATGGAAAAGATAAGAAAGTATGCATCAAAGAATAAGAAGTGTCAGAAATTAGTAGAAATCATATCATTAGCTCCTGAAATTTAGAATATTTTCCATTGTAATCATTTTGTAAAGTAGCCAAACATTTATTCTTTCCAAAATTAGAGAAGAAAATAATTTATGATATTACTTTTTCTTGACTATATGCCCACACAATATGTCTATACTTAGGGGTACAAATTTTCCAAACATTAATGATTCCATGGTAAATGTTAATAGATTTTTTTACAAACTTTATCAGACATGGTCTGAAATAGGTTATTTAGAAAAATATTTTTATTACAAAGTATATGCAACAGAAAATAAACCTGTCAATATCTTCTCTATTTCTTAGAAGTATAGTGAATTTAATGAGTATATAGCCATAAAATGCTTGCTATTTCCTCTGTTTATTACACTAAAATGCAGGTTTCACATCACGTGTGTCATTAATTATGTAATAACAATGATTTCACATATGCATTTGGACATCCTAGTTACATGAGATATGAAGTAATTACAAAAAAAAAAATTAAAGGCCAGAAAAGAAATGTAGTATTTTGTATATTCATAACAGAAATCCTAGTCTGACTTTACTGTACAAGAGGACAAATAGGAGTTAACAAGGGAAAAAATGTACAAAATACTTTCAGGAAAAGAGATGAGGATATAAAAGCCCTAAGGGCTCTCAGAAGGCCTTTGGAGTGGTTGGAGGATAAAGAGCACAAAGAAGAGAGTAGTGTGAAGTGAGAGCGCAGAAGTCCAGACCGGATCTGTCCAAGGTCTCGCAGGTCATGATAAGCATTTGGAATTTATTCTCACAGCTGTGCAAAGTGCTGAAGTATTCATTTCCTATAATGCCTTTAACCTCTTTTATATAAATCTGCCCTAAATTTTATTATGTAACTCTAAACTGAAGTTGTCATCAAGTTTCTATCTCAAAGTGATTATCTAATACCTATCTGTCAGATTCATGCTGTATGGGGGTTTGCTGATACTCAATATGTCTGCTTTTGTAAAGTAAATTGAATTAAAATCCTGGATTATAATTCAGTATGGAGTTTACATGATTTGAATCAAATACAAACTTCAGACTTTATGGACTTTTTCCCAAAGTATTAGCTATCCCAAATTATAATGCTACTGAAATGTCTTATCTCTAAACTACCTTATTCTTCATTTTAAAGTCTTTAAATCATATAGTTGTTCAATTAAAATCTTTATTCCTTTGGTGCCTCCCTGGTGGCCCACGGGGTTAAGACACAGCACTATGAAGCAGCATGAGTTCAATCCCTGGCCAGGGAGCTAACCCATATGGTGTAGCAGACCTCTCCTGTCTTGCCCTCTGCTCCCCTCAGCAGTGCATTTCAGTAGATCTGCCTGTTCTGCTCCCCACTCTGTCTCTGGTGAATTCTCTCACCTCCAGGACCTCTGGCCTACACCCCAGCTTTTTTATGCATAAATAAATAAATCTTAAAAATAACTAAATAAATAAAATAAATAAATAAAATCTTTATTCTCTTTATATCAGAATGATTTTTAAGTCACTCTTCTGAGACAAATCACTTTTCAAAATCAACCTTAAACTATATCAATGCTTTAGCAACATAATTAATTAGTTCAATTAATTAGACTCATTATGCTTGTTATCTTTAAGCCACATGGCAGGAATTTTTGAGTTTTCCAATTTGGAATAAATGAATGACTAGAATGTGAGATCTATACTATTTATTCAAACTTCTTGAGACTTGGAGAAGCATGTCACTGGGACTTGAATGGTCATGAAATGTATAAGGTCATCTTAAGTACAGTGCCAGTAACAAAGACTCCCTCACCTGAATCTAAGGACAGAGGTACTCTTCTGAATACCAAAGACTTGAGGAAGCAAGTGTCCCTACTGAGATGAAGAAATACAGAGTACTTTGCAACAGGATTATGGCACACATCAGAAGCAGATGAAGACTGTGAAAGTCCAAGACAAGAAGGACTCATTTCACATTAGTGGAGGTTGCGAAGATCGGGATCCAGTGCCAAACACAGATGTTTTCAGTGTTGCTGCATACTGAAATTCCCATAATGGAGGAGCTCTTAAAAATGCCTACCTTCAGGCTCAACCACTCCTTTGAATATGAGTCAATACCTCTTACAGGAAGAGAGAAGCACTAATCTTAATGACACCAATCCTAATGATACCAATCCTAATGACAAAGTGATACTTAAGGAAACTTGGTAGATTAGTCAACACTTAAGATTAAGGAACTAATCAGTCTGGAATTTATTGATTCAAATGAATTTACAATGCAAAGAATAGTTTTTTCACTTTATTATTTATTGTTATCAAAAATGTTTATCTCATCAAAAATAGGATATTTTAAATCAATTTTAGGAAAAGTTAAAATGTTCTTTCTGCACATTTCTAAAGACTATGTTTTAAATATAGGAAGTTGGGTATATTCTCTATACATTACCCTTCAACTTCTTTTTTCACATAACTTGGCTGCATAGATTGCTTGAATTGTTGATGAAAATCTTGCTAAATTATATTTTATAAAACATTACAGTGAGTGCATAACAGAAAATAAAAAACACTTAAAAACAATTTGAATAACTCTAAAAAAAAAGGCATAGGGCAATAAATAGATAAGATTCTGAATAAGAGGAAGAAAGGGACTGAAAAATAGTCTAAAACAGCTCTAGAACCTGACATAACTTGACATTGAAACTACACCAATGCCTATTACAGACAACTACCACCAACATAATTTTGATAAAATAAATCTGTTTCCTTTAGTAAATATATTTATCTATATTCCACATGATACAGAACTATTTATGTATGAGATTATGTTCTACTACTCTTGGGAGAATTAAAATAAATGCTTCAGTATGTTATTTGTACAAATGAATTCAAGCTTTAAGTGAGAATTATAACCATTGAAGTATCCTTATCAAAATCTATACCACAATACTATAAATAAAATCATCAAAAGAAATTTTAGAGACTATATATGAATATAATCACATATAATAATTTTTGAAGAATGACACATTTTATAGTATATATAAAATGTGAATTTGACATACTTCAGAAATTATATATAATTATATATCCTATAAATACTTATATATAACTTATATATATATATATAATGTTTTATAGCTATGTAGTATTTTCTCATATGACTATACAGCAGTTAACCCAGCCATTCTATCAGTGTCAGACATTTCAGCTGTGGGTATTATCAATTTGTTATGGATATTCTTGTCTTATGGTGGAAATTTGAACTCATTTCTCAAGGAATTGGATTGCTAAATCATAAGGCATGCATATCTTTTAGTATTAGCAGACACTTGAGTTGTCCAAAATGGTTCAACCAATCTATACACCAACAAGTATAGCATGAAGGTTTTATTGGCTCCATAGTCCTTTCAGACCTTTGTATGGCTGGTCTTCGTAATGTTTACCACACTAGTGGGTGTGTATAATATCTCATTGTGAATTTAATTTACATTTTCTTGAAAGGTGACTGATATTAACCATCTTTTCATATTCTGATTCATATTCTTTTCAGTGAAGAAACTGGTGTTTTAGACCACTTTTATTGGATCATTTATCTTGCATTTATTGAAGCTGTATCTATACTAGATGAGTCTTTTCTCAACTAAATATGTAAAAAAAAAAAATCCTCTCCTTATTTGTCACTTATCTTTTCCTCTCTTAAAAGAGTATTTTCATATGAGATATTCTTAAATTTAATGAAGTCTAATATATCAATTTCAAAGTTTATGAATAGTGATTTCTTCTTGTATCCTTTTTAATAGCCCCTTGCTTATGCTCAAGGACATGAAGTTATTCTTATAAGCCTCCTTCTAGCAAAAATATTTTATTAATTTTAATATTCAGGATAACAATCCATCTTTAATGTTTTGTTAATGAATTGATTAAGAGAAATCTCATTTTTCCATGTAAATATCCAATTGCTTCTGTACCATTTATTGAAAAATTCTACGATGCCTTTGTTATGTATCATGACCATTTTCTGCAGGTCATTCTTAGACTCTATCAATGCTTTCATTAATCATTTTGTCAACCTTTACATTAACACACATCTTTCTGATTATTGTAAATTTATAGTAAATCTTGAAATATGGCAAGCTAAATTCTCTAATTTTGTTCTTATTTAAGGTCCTCTTAGCTATAGTTATTTCATGATTTTTAAAAATAAAATTTAAATAACCTTACCAACTATCAAAACAGAAAGTAAATGTGAAGATTTTACTTTTTTATTTCAGATGTGCAGGTTATGTGAGAAATGACATCTTAATGAAATTGAAGCTGTTGATTGTTTAGGTCTTTTAAAAAATTCTGCTATGAATATTCTTATAGCAATGTTTTATAGTTTTACATGTATGACTCACTCATATCCTTCATTAATTACTTATTCTGATTTTAGATAACTTATAGTATTATAAATTATATACATTTTTCATTGATATTTGCCAGACAGGGGGGTAAAAAATATTTCTGTATTTGTACAATCACTCTTCAAAAATTACTAAATTTACTATTAAATTCTATACATTATTATAGATTCTTTCACATTTTTATGTCCATAACTTCTGTGTTCTGAAGAAAATTATGTTTTCTTTTTTCCTTTCTTAGTATAACATGTATTTATTTGTTTTCACACTATGAATGAACTCATACAGTTTATAGCATTTCAGTTCAACTTTTCTTTTACTGATCAAAATTCATCCAATACTATGTTATAAAATAACTTATTAGTTCATTCTATTCCTGCTAAATAGAATTCAATTATATGAATAAGTCATACTTTATCCTATTCAAATATTAAAGTTCAACTTGCTTGCTTGGGGAATTTATAAATAAAAATGCTATAGATATCCATACAGGTTTCTGTGTAGAAATTAGTTTTGAAAGCAGTCTGATAATCTATGGTTTGTATAGTAAGTCTGTATTTAACTGCATAAGAAACTGCCAAACTAATTTCTTCTCTATCATTTAATATTCCTAGCATCAATGAATAAAAGCATCCTTTCTTCAGTATTATCACCAGCATTTGGTATTGTCAGGTTCTTTCTGAATTTTACCAATTCTAATAATTATACAATAGTGCAACATTGTTTTAATTTGCATTCCTCCAATGAGAAATGATTATGTTTTATTATTTCTGTGTTTTAAGAACCAGTTGTTTATTCTAGATGAAAGACTTTCATGAAACATGTGTTTTGCAAATATTTTCTCCAACCTATGGAATATAATTTTAATTTTTTGCAGTATCTTTCACAAAGCAATTTTTTTATTTTAATTAATCCAATTTATCATTTTTTTTCAGTTTTATGCATTGAGTTCCTTGTGTTATATATAAATACTCATAGACAAATCCAAGGACATGTAGTTTTTTTTTCTATGCTTCTAGAAGTTCTATAGTTTTATGTTTTATAGATAGGTAGGTCTATAGCATATTTTGAGCTAATTTTTGTGAACAATGTAGTTGTCTTAGTCTGGGCTTCTATACCAAAAGTAACATAAACTGGATGGCCTACAAACAAAAATTTATTTCTTACAGACATAGAGTCTGAGAAGTTCAAGATCAAGGAACCACATGGTCACTTTCAGTGAGGCCACTTATCTGGCTTGTTACTGTCCCATTTTCTCTGTGTCTTCACATCATGGGAAAGTGAAGGAGTCTCTCAAGGCCTCTTATATAACAGCACCGTTATCACTGATGAAGCCTCTGTGCTCACAATCTAATCATCTGCCATGAACATAACACTAAGTACAAATATGTGACTTTTAGGAGGTGAGAAACATTTAGTCTAAAGTCTTTATCTAGATTCATTGTTTTGCATGTATTGCCCAGTTTTTCCAGCATAATTTCTTGAAAAGACTGTCCTTTCCCCAATGAACTATATTCTTTCATCAGTACCATTTTGTCTCGATGTGTGTGTGAGTGTGTATAAGAACATTTAGAATCAGATCTCTTTTTAACAAGTTTTTAAGTGCACAACTGTTAACTATCAGCACTATGCCATATACTTTAGCTTTTTCATATAGATAATAATAAAGTAAGTGAAGTCAGGTAGTATCAATGTTCTGATTTTAAACCTTCCTTCAGTCTTAACATTAGCTTTTGTGAGTTTTTTGCCTTTCCGCATAAATCTTTGAACCCGTTTGTCAATGCCCATACAATAATAGAGATTTTGTTTAATTAAAAGACTAAATTGGAAAGAACTGATATCTAATTATTACTGAATTTCCAAGTCCATGAAGATGAAATATCCCTCCATTTATTTATATCTTCTTGGAGTTTCTTCATCAATGTTAATGAATATCCATATAGACATCCTACACATATTTAGACTATGCAACTATAAGCAGCATTTTACTAATTTCAAATTCCATTTGATCATTGCTTGTATATATGTAAACAATTGACTAGTGTTAATTTCTTCATTAAAATTATTAAAAAATATACAAACAGATTATTATAAAATAATAGTTGAAAGTATAACTGTGTTACTGTCAATGAGAATGAGAAAAAATGGTATATGAATAGATAATAAAAAGGAGAACAATTATAGAGTAATCTTTTAAAATATTATACTGAATGAATGAAACCTTACACGCTGAAGTTTAAAATGTATTTATAAGTAGTCTACAAAAGACAAAATTAATGGATATTTTGAAAATCTCAGACTAGTTATTGCTTCTTTTAGGGGCAAAAGAGATATAAATCTTGATACACTTTTGGATAATGCAGCTGTCAGAACTCTCAAATAATAGAATTTAAGGATTTTTCCCTCTTGAAAAGCAAAAACAAAAACTCTAAATAATGATATGCATGGTGAGATATTAGGGATGAAATACTGGTGTCTCTAACATACAGAAATGAAAAAAATGAGTTTTGGATAGATACAGGGATGTACAAACACATGCATATGTAATGAAAATATAGCAAAATATGTATTGTAGAAGTTAGGTATTATGTTTATGTATATTTTGTGCTACTTTAGATTCACATTGAGATACCACCTTACACCAGTAAGAATGGCACATATCAAAAACACCAGCAACAACAAATGTCAGTGAGGATGTGGTGAAAAAGGAACTCTCCTACATTGCTGGCGGGAGTGCAAACTGGTCCAACCACTGTGGAAAGCTGTCTGGAGTTTCCTCAGTCTACTAAAAATGGAGCTACTGTATGACCCAGCAATTCCACTCCTAGGGATCTACCCAAAGGACACAAAAACACTGATTCAAAAGAACACCTGTACACCTATGTTTATTGCAGCACTATTTACAATAGGTAAAACCGGAAACAACCCAAATGCCCAAAAATAGATGACTGGATCAAGAAGATGTGCCATATATACACAATGGAATATTATTCAGCAATCAAAAAAGATAAACTCATGCCATTTGCAGCAACGTGGATGGAACTAGAAAGAAATATCCTCAGTGAAATAAGCCAGAAGGAAAAAGAAAAATATCAGATGGTTTTGCTTATAGCAGGAATGTAGGGGAACCAAATAAGACATCAGTGTAAAAAAAATAATAACAGTACAAAGCACAACAAAACAAAACCAGACAATCATAAATCAGAGACATCCTGCAGGGGAGGAGGAGGGAGAGGGATCAGAGGGAGGGAGGGAGGAGCACAGGGGACTGAGGTGATGGTGCAAGGGTGCATTTGGGAAGGAAACTCTATGGGGACTACACCTGATGGGGAGAGGGGAAGCAAATATTGTTTAAAAATGAACAATGATGCAAAAAATTTAAAAAAATAATAAAATAAATAAAATGGATATACATAAAAACATAATTTCAGTCTGTGTTTTATTTATGGAAAAAGTTAATAAGAAAAAATATTTGAATGTTTATGATACTTCAACATTGTGCATATTTTCATATTGGCAAGATAAAATCTTGGCCAAAACGCTATTTAAAGCAATACATCTTCATCTTTAAAAGAGTTCATTATCTTGATACAAAGCCTTAAAACAGATGGATATCTAGGAATGTATCCAAAAACAAACTCGGAATATTTCCATGCATGATATAGTGAGGTCCATGGGAGACTAGCAATGGAATCTGTCATCTCTGCTAATAAGACTTCCAGCTGGGCATCTATATCACACCTTTTTAAAATTAATGGATGTTTTTAGCGCAGTTTCAGGTTTAAAGAAAAATTAAGCTGAAAGTACAGAGAACTTCATTAAATCCCTCTAACTTATCTCTTCCCTCCCAGTGTCCCTTACTATTATATCTAACAACAGTATGGATTTTGTTAAAACTGATGATACAATATTGAAATATTTCTATGAACTAAAGCCAAAAATGTATGCTGGTACCCATGCTTCTGTTGTACATTCTTTGCATTTGGACAAATGTATGACAACATGTAGTCACAATTACAGAATCCTACAGAATACAGAATAGTTTCATTGCCATGAAAATCCTCTTTACTGTACATATTCATCATTTCTTCCCTATTCCTAAAATCTTAATAATCATTGATGGTTTTACTGTCACCATAGCTGTGCTTTAAAGAATGCCAGTAATTGAAACCCTGCAGTTTATGGGATTATGAGATCGCTTTCTTCATTTATAAATTTACATTTGGATTTCCCCATGTCTTTTGCAGGCTTGAGAGCTTGTCATATTGATCATTGAACAATATTCCACTGTATAGAGAAAATATAATTTAGTTATTCACTGGTGGAAGGACATTGTGATTGCTTCCAAGTTCTGGCAATTATAAATAAAACTACAATAAATATTTGTGTGCAGGCTTTGCATGGATGTACATTTTCAGCTGATTTGGGTAAATACCAGAAGCACAATTGCTGGATCATATGGTAAGAGTATGTTTAGTTTTGAAAGAAAGGACATGCTATTTTGCAAATTGGCTGTACCATTTTGCTTTCCCATCAGCAATGTCTGAGAGTTCCTGTTGCTCCACATCATCACAAGCATGTGATGTGTTTAATGTTTTGAATTCCAGCCATTAAAATAAGTCAAGCAGTGATATCTGATTTTTTTTTAATTCCCTCATGACATATGATACTGAGCATTTTAGCATATGTTTACCTTTTATCTGTGTATCATCTTTGGTGAGATATATATGTTCATATCCGTTTTTAATTTTAAATTAGATTATTTGTTTTCTTATTGTTGACTTTTAAGAATTCTTTGTGTATTTTGCGTACTAATTCTTTTTCATATGTATGTTCTGCTAAGATCCTTTCCCAGTCTGTGGCTTACCCTTTCATTTTTCAAACTGTGGTTTTCACAGCCTAGAAAGGTTTTATTTCAATATTGTCCAGCTTATCACTTTCTCTTTAATAGATAGTGATCTTAGTGTTATATGTAAGCATTCTTCACCAAAACCAATTTTACCCATATTTTCTCCTGTTGTCTGTTAGAAGTTTTATAGTTTTATATTGAGAATCAATTTAATTTATTCCAATAAAATTTTACCTTTTATCTTTAATAAGTATTTGTTAAACTACTTAAAGTACTAGGTTTGTTTAATTTTGTATTGATATAATTGCAATGTTATATATAAATCCTGAAAATAGATGTAGTTCTTCACAGCCTTATTGTCAAAGGAAACAAACTAACTTTAAAATTGAAACATACAGGGCCTCCCCTGGTGGCGCAGTGGTTGAGCGCTGGGTTGCAAGGCTGCCCGCAGCCTCTGCAGCACCAGTTTGATCCCCGGCCACCAGCGAGGGTCCCACAAAAATAAAAATAAAAAAATAAAAACATAAAGGCAGTGAAATGGAAATAAAGTTCAAAGGTAAGAAAAAAATATAAAACTATGAAAGTTACTAATGTGTCACTTTTTAAAACTTGAATGGTTATAGGTATCACATCAATCTGGTACTTAGATTCCATTGGTTATATTTTAAAAAGTGATATAATCATTTGTTTTTAAATATCCACATTTGTAATATACTAAAAATCATATCCCTGGGAACTATTTAAACATAATGGAAAATTGTAGCTGAAACTTACAAACATGTAGGAGAGGGAACAGATTTCAAATTTTCAATGGAATATGAGCAAAAATGATTGGAGACATGAAATGATCTCTGAGCATATACATTTCTTTCCATTCCAGAATTATGTAATTCCATAGAAAATGCTAATTTCCATGGAATTGTTTCACAGTTTTCTGGAGAAAATTATTCCTAATGTACCCAATACTTTTCAGCAATTTTTTCCTGTATTTAATGACTCATGTTTTAACTTTAATCAAATTCTTCTTCAATCTCTATTAAAGATAAATAAGTACTATCAAAAATGTTCTACATATTAAATAACCCAACATAACACATACAAAATTCATTCCTTACATTACTTTTTCAACCCTTTAATTCATTCATCTAGTTAAGTCAAACTCTTCAAGCATCAGAAATCTATGTAGCAAAATTGAAATTCCATTACTTTGTACTTGAAAGCAGTGTATAGGATTTTGAGTTTTTGTAATGCCAGATAAAGATTAAATGAGATTTTAAAACCAGATTGCTTTTTGTAGGTGAAATACCGATCTTCTTTGAGCTAGAGTTTACGATTCTGTCCACCCACATGAAAGTATACTTAATTCACAATGGGAAACAGTGGATTTATTAATTAAAATGTGTTATAAACTCTATGTTAACAGTCAATGTACAGAAGAAAGGAAGCATTTTCTAGGAATACAGAATAAGCTGTTTGAACACAAAGCAGTGGTGACCTTCTAACACTAGCAAAGTGGTTAGGTATATTAATTGGCAGAGATCAAACAAAAGCTGACAAACCAAAGAACAGATATATCAGAAACATGAGACAAACTAAACAATTTTTGAAAATCAGTTCTTAGTGAACCTAAGAGTTAAAATAATGAAACCAAGTAATATTTTTTAAACTCAATATGATTTAGAATATAAAGAAATTCAAAGATTCTAGAATAGTTTAACCTGGTAGCCTTATAGCACCCCAAATAGCTTCCTTCTTCTTTCTATAAGATTTTATGCCTCAAACATACTTAGGAGAGAATTGTTCAACTTATGAACTGAACTTGAAACTTACAAGATTAAATAGAAGTTCCACCTTACCTAGTTTCCCAAATATGATCATAACTATGCCAAATCATTATATTAACTTTTATAATTATCTGATATTCTATCATCATAGGCTCTCTGGCAAAGCAAATTAATACTCTATCAGAAAATGAACTGTCAGTAAATTAAACCATTGCCAAAGAACAATTACCATATCTTAGCATTAAAACATATTTTTGAGATCAAGTCTCATTTATTATCAAGTGTTCTAATTACTATCACTGCATAACAAATACAAAAATCTTAGTGACTTAAAACAACAACAGCTATTTAATTATTATTTCTCAGGTTCTGATGGTTGACTGGGCTCACTTAGAGTTCCATGCAGTTAAGTAATTAATGGCTGGGGCATGTCACTACAGAGACTTCCTCTCATTTCTAGTGGCTGTTATTAACAGTCAGCTGAGACCTCTCCTGTGGTCATCAGCTAGAACTCCCTCACATAAATACTTAGTTAGGCATCTAGGCTTCATTATAGCATGGTCAATGTGTGTGCACCAGGAGAACCTAAAGAAATTATATAATATTCCTTTTCTCATAGTATAAATCCACACAGATTCAAGGGGCAAAAACAAAGATCCCCACCTCTTGCTTGGAGAAGTGTCAGGAAAACCAAGGGCTATGTTATAAATTAGCTATGATTATACACTGGTAGCAAATTATCCACACTTCCATTATTAGATTTATTGTATGGATCAATTCATAATATATACAAATATAACATAAAAGAATTATTCATATTCCCCCCACATAAAAAATTTAGGAATCCAGATGATGTAATATATACCATCATACATAATACAAAGTCAATTCAAATATCTAATTATCCTTCCTTCCAAAGCAAGCATTTGGCCTTCTGAGAAAAGGAAGGCTTTTAGTCAATTAAATTCCTATAATATTGCCATACAGAAGTATGCCATAGAACTCAAAATAACTTTCAAAATTGAATTCCTTTTGAAGATATCTCAAAAGCCTCATTCTATTATAGACTTACAGTCATCAGCCAGAAATTAAGATTCAAAATCTTTCTATAGAAGTCAAATCCAAATGGAGATAAAGCCCTTGATTTGGGTTTGTTGGGAACAGCTTCTCTGGGAACCTTAAAAGACTTTTCATTAAACAAATTAAACAGATGGTGAATAAGCAGATGAAAGGATGTTCACATCATCTATCATTAGAGGAACACAAAAATTGAAACAATGAGATACTACTATAGATCTCTTAGAATGGCTAAAATCTGGAACACTGACAATACCCAATGTTGGGTAGTTGGAGTGCATATGGTACAATCACTTTGAAGCACTTGATGATTTCTTACAAAGCTAAACAATCTTATACCATTTAATTTGGCCATTGTTTTCCTTGGTATATATCCAAGAGAGGTGAAAATTAATGCCTATGCAAAAACATACACATGTATATTTTATTCATAATTAAAACATGAAGAAACTAAGATGCCCTTAGCAGGTGAATTAATAAACTGTAATATACCCTTATGGTGGAATTATTACTCACCACTAAAAAACTATTAAGCAATGAAAAGATATGCATGAATCCTAAATATATATATATATATATGTATATTACTAAGTGAAAGAAGCCAATCTGAAAAGACTAGTTATTTCATGTTATTCTGGAAAAAGTAAAACTATGGCAGCAGTAACAAGTTGGTGATTGACAGGACATGGTGGAGATAGTGGAAGAAAATATGAATAGGGGAGCACAGAACATTTTTAGGACAGATAAAATACTCTTATGATACTAAATTATAAGCACATGTTGATACATTTGTCTACGTGCACAGGATATACAATACCAAGAGCCAAGCATAAGGTAAACTTTGGATTTTGGTGACTATGAAATGTCTATATAACTTTATCAGTTGTAACAAACAGCATTCTGACTGAGGATGTTAATAAAAATTGCATGTGTAAAGATAGGGTGTAGATGGGATCTCTTTCTTTTTTCCTTTTGCTCTGAACATTTTATTGCTCTAAAAGAAGTAAAATTTGCTGAAACTATGGAGGAGACATCTGGAATAGAGCCAAAAATCACGAGAAAGTGTAAGAGAAAATGAGAAACAGAACCCACTGATGTTGCCATCTCATTGGGATGGATACTGACCCTTTCCTCCCTAGTCCCCAGGCTCTGCTAAGGCCCCTGGCCCAGTAAGAGAGTGCATAGTTCTCAACAGGAACACAACCCATTCAACTGTTCAAGGAAGAGTATCCACATGGCTAGTGAGGTAGAAATATACATATTTAAATAAATAAGGAAAAACTTCCCATACCTATGGATCAGATAAATATGCAAGTTCATGAAGCTAAAAAAACATTTGGTTATCTAAATGTAATGTAACCTACACCAAGAAACAAAGCTGTAAAACTATCCAGAGTTCAAGACAAAGAAAGAATAATGAAAGTGAGTAGGGAAAAGGAGACAATCTATAAAAGAAATCCCATCAGGCTGACATCAGACTTCTAAAGAGGAAACCCCATCAGCAAGGAAAGAAAGGAATAATGTATTTGAAATGCTTAGCTATAAATACTGACAGCCAAAAATATTATATCCTGCAAGACTCTATTTCAGTGTGAGGTTCAAAGAAGCCTAGAAATCGGACTTTGGGATTAATGCTACAAGACAGGGAAGAGTGAAATAGAAAAGGAGGAGAGACAAAATGTTCTATGATAAAGTGTTATGGGTCCATTGGTGTTGAGTGTGGTGTGCTGACATGCATCTGTGATCCTCTACCTTTGAATCACAAATACTGTGTTGTAAAAGAAAGTTACTTAAAAGAAAAAGAATGAGATTTAGTTGATTGTGTGTTTAGATGAAATTTATTATAAGAGAAGAAAAAATATAATTATATGTCTCTGTTTGAGAAACTATGAAACAAAAAGGGAATTTAATGGTAAATAAAGAATACATATAAGAACATCTGTCAATATAAATAGAATACCTCAAAAAAAGAAGACACTAACAAATCTAATTGTTGATTCTTGATATAACCTGTACAAAACTAATCAATAGTAAAAAGGGGGGATTTTGGAGGAAAAAAGTATTTTTAAAAGAGTATATTAAATATCTTACATTCATATGGATGTTAGGCATTAATTTCTTGGAGAAACAAAATCCCAACAACCAAAATATTAATTGTGCTTATTTAGAGTTTAAAGAGATGAGTAGTTCTATAACACATTTTACCCTAAATTGATCCATATTTCTCTGCCTTCAGAAAAACCTGGCACATTCTCAATTTACTTTTTTAAAATACGGTACATAATGATCTCAAAAACTATCAGTGATGATTAAATATGTACAAACACAAAATTTATGCACTGGAATTATTCCAGTATAATTTGATTGAAATAATTTAAAATTATACCACAAAATAAAATATTATAATCATATATTATGTTTTGCAAAAGAAAAGCTTTTGTAAAATGAAAGAAATTTATATTCTTTTTGGATTCTTGTTGCCAGGATTTCCCTGAAAGATCAAACATTATAAAATGAGCCAGCTCTCGCTACAGGAGTATAGCTCAAATATGTTTGGCTAGCCTTCTGCTTTTCCATTTGCTCATGTTATATATCTTATAGTGATTCTTACAATAATATCCCACATAAACCCACGAGTTACTCATAAGATGTGCTTGTAGTAAATCTGGAAAGCAGATGGCAAGCATTGCTCTTCTGACTTTGATCATTTTAGTTTCTCTTTTTTCTCTTCCTAGAACTGCTTTATCTATACCTCTTCTAATGTGAACAAATTATGAGATTTTTTTTTTAGCAGTTTTATTTTTAGCTTCCTAGATCTAGTCTTAAGACTCCTGAACACTTTCACCATGTATCTTAGATTGTAAAACAGACTAGGACTACAGATCTTTTATAACAGTAAGCTGTCTGCTGCAGTTTATGTAATGAGGCCTGCACAAAATGAAGAGAAATATAGATCTTGAAGAGAAATATAGATCTTAAAAGATGATCAGGTGAAATTGCTAATTTCATGCTACATGCTAGTTTCAATTATATAAATTTTAGGCAAAGTAAGAAATTATTACCACATAAAATACTGAGCTATCTCTGGTCACTTTATGTCACAGCAGGGTGATGGGGATCTTTAGATAAAGTCAAGATCTAATATAAGACTGAAGCATCTCGTCTAGTGCATGAGAATTAAAGTGTCTTAAGTCAAAGGACAGATAATAAAATCCAGATATTTTTCAAGTATCTGGGATTTTTTTTTTTATTCCTATCAGACCGTTTTAAAAGATGGAGAAGATTTGAAGTTCTCAAGTATCAAGGTAGAAAAAAATCCCTGCCTGAAAAAACAGAGATAGATATCAGCCCCCATGAGCAAATAAGGCAAATTATAGATGGCCGCTTTCATGATTTTTCTCTCAGTGAAGAGAAATATAGTAAATATAGTAAAGTCTCTGACATCTCAGGAATTTCCAAGTTATTCCAGGTAGATGATCCAACTCTCATACTTTTTTTCTTTTTACTTTCTTTGTTTGTTTGTTTGTTTATGGGGTGTAGGCCAGAGGTGCAGGGGGTGAGAGGATTCACAGGGGACAGAGTAGGCAGAAGAAAAAGCAGATCTACTGCAATAACTAAGGGGAGCAGCGGGTGAGACAAGAGAGGTCTGCCATGCCATATGTGGTTCAGTTCCCTGGCTGAGATCAAACTCAGGCCACAGCAGTGATAGCACTGAGATTTAAACCCTAGGCCACCAGGGAGGCCCCACTTTCATTTTTTAAAAAACTGTCACATTCCTGACTTTATCAGTCAGTAGCCATTGCCATAATGCTGCATGATAAAACACAGTTAATGTACAGTGGCTTAAAACAATGTGACAATAATTCTCCTGTGTTTCCTGAGGTGGCTCTTTGCCAATTTATGATGGCTACCTATTGAACATGACAGACCTGAGATTCCACATCTTTTCCTGATTTTTTTCTTTAGATTAGTGGCAAGAAAAGGCAAGTTCTACTCCAAACCATTGCAGAGGCACAATAAGAAGAAGCTGGTATAATGCCGTTCAAAGTCCCTACTCATGTCCCACCCACTAGCATGCAACTGACCGAAGCAAATTATATGGCACATTCTTAATTCAAAGTGTAGAGAAATACAATCCTCAATTTCTGGGGTAAACTGCAAATATGCATAGCAAAGAAAATGGATAGAGATAAAAGTAAGAATTGGGGCTGGGGCCTTCCTGGTGGCTGGTGCGAGGGGTTAAGATGCAACCTCTGAAGCTATCCAAAGCCATTGCAGAATGAGTTCAATCCCTGGCCAGCCAGGGAGCTACCCACATGGTGCAGCAGACCTCTCCTGATTTGCCCACTGCTCCTCTCGGCAGTGTATTTCAGTGGCTCTGCCTGTTCTGCTCCCCATTCTGTCTCTGGTGAATCCTCTCACCCCCTACACTCTGCCCTGCACCCTAGTTCTTGTGTGCATAAATAAATATTTTTTTAAAGAATTGGGGTCAATAATTCAATCCACAATCCTAGAAGTGCACATTTTTTAATGAAAAGTACTATAAGGGTAGTTTTATAGCTTTTTTTAGATTTTATCAACTCAAGATGATTCCAAGATGAAGGTGAACTCAGTAGGAAACCTTCAAGAACAGATTGACTTCATAAAAGATCCTGTTTTATGAAGAAATACATTACAAAATTTCTGTAAAAGATTATGTTTACTCCACTTAAACTGCTCTAATAAAATAAGGCAGCTTATCAATCACAAAAATGTATTTCTTACAGTTCTGGTGGCCCAGAGAGCCAAGATCAAGTCACTAGTACTGTCACACTGTGGTGAAGGTCCTCTCCCTGGCTCACAGCTGGTGCCTTTTGACTGTGTCCTCATTTGGAGGGAGAGATTATGAGCTCTGCGAGTCTCTCCTATAAGGACACTAACCCACTCAAGAGTATCCACACATATCCTCATAAACAAAGCATCCCAAGAAGACCCCACATCCTAATACTGTCATCTTTGAGGATTAAAAGTTGAACATAAGAATGGGGGGCACAAATATTGAGACATTAGCAGTGATTTTTACAAATGTGTCTCAATTTAGAGAATATCAATTTCATGATATTGATATTCATCCAAAGGGTCCCAATTGTCCAATCATTTATCTATCTAGCATCACCTTACACCTGAAAAATAATGCACAAATATACAAAAATATACTCATTAGTTAGAAATATATATTCTGAACTCACCTTTTCTCATTTTTTCAACTACAGGTGGTACCATTCTTTAATTTTATATTTAATTATATAATTTAAATGTAATTATATTATATTTTCATACTATGAATAGTAACTTAATAGTAAAGTTACTTGTAATGCCCGGCATGCAAAAAACTACAAAATCTTTCAAGAGATTTGCATGTTTGGTAAGCACACCACAAAGAGGATCTAGTCATATTGAGCTAGAAATCTTATAAATTCTTTAATCATATTTTAAAATAGGGCCTCCCTGGTAGCCTAGGGATTAAGTCTCAGTGCTACCACCATGAAGTCCTGAGTTTGATCCCCAGCCAGGGATCGAACCCACATGGTGCAGCAGACCTCCCCGCTCTTGCTTGCTGCTCCCCTCAGCAGTGTATTTCAGTAGATCTGCCTGTTCTGCTCCCCACTCTGCCTCTGGTGAATCCTCTCATCCCCCAGACATCTGGCTTGCACCCCAGTTCCTCTGTGCAAAAAAAAATCTAAAAAGTATGTAATAATTTTTCTTTTTGTTGATGTGTTGGATTACACTTAACGATTTTTGTATGTTGAACCATCCTTGTGCCCCTGGGATGAATCCCACTTGATCCGGCAATTCCACTACCAGAGATCTACCCAAAGGACACAAAAACAGTGATTCAAAAGAGCACCTGTACACCTATGTTTATTGCAGCACTATTCACAATAGGTAACACCTAGAAACAACCCAAATGCCCAAAAATAGATGACTGGATCAAGAAGATGTGGCCTATACACACAATGGAATTTTATTCAGCTATCAAAAAAGATAAACTCATGCCATTCGCAGCAACGTGGATGGAGCTAGAAGGAATTATGCTCAGTGAAATAAGTCAGAAGGAAAAAGAAAATATCGGATGGTTTCAGTTATAACGGGAATATAGGGGAACCAAATAAGATATCAGTGTAAAAAATAATAATAATAACAGTACAAAACACAACACAGCAAAAACAGACAATTATAAATCAGAGGCATCCTGCAGGGGAGGAGGAGGGAGAAGGATCAGAGGGAGGGAGGCAGGAGCACAGGGGTCTGTGGTGATGGTGCACGGGTGCCTTCAGGAAGGAAATTCCAGGGCGACTCAGTCTGAGGGGGTGGGGGAAGCAAATATTGTCTAAAAAATGTAAAAAATTATGTTAAAATAAAAAAGTATATAATAATATTTTAAAATAAATTTCCCAGTTATTCAATTTTTATATCATGGAAGTCATCTTCTGCCAGAACCACGAAGCAATGGACAGCAACTCTTTAACAAGTTATTTTTCCATTGCCAAAGCAAAGTAAAACCATCATTTTTAACCAAGTACACACTATGATGTGTTTTTTGACATCAAATGATTCCAAAAGAATTAATTTTTAAAGAAATTAATGTTCAGTCTGCTATACACATAAGAATTTAACAATAGGAATGTAAACTTCAGTATGTTTAAACTATTTTAACCAGACTGATAAAATTCTCCAAGAGCCAATGACTGACTCTTTAATCATTCTGCTCTTCCACAGGCATCATTTGATTATCCTGCAATACCTTGTTACAGTGTTGCTGATCTGTGACTATCATTACTAATAGCATTTCCCCAGAATAAAGCAGATCCACTTCTCTCATTGACAGCATTCCACAGATAGAAAAATCTTGTCAAATGCACTTTGCTAAAATTAAAAAGAGAAAGTGAGACTATGCACAGAGCAGGTGGTGTCTACTCAAGGAGAGAAATCTATTTTAATGTTTGTAATATGCATTTCTCCTATCCTAAATGTGACATTGGAGTTGAGTAGAAGATGAAGTAAATCCTAAAAGGGTATAAAAAGTATTTTATGTCAAGTCAGTGTTATCAGGTCCCACAAAGCATGCCTTCAATATACAATAACTGTTCACCAGATTGCAAGGTTGTCTATTTGCATCTGCCTGAAAGTCAGTGTTTCGATAGTTTATAACCCCCTATTTCTTTTTGACTCTATTATTCACAAAGATATGACCCTCCCTTATCATCTCTAAGTACTTGAATTAGTGGGGAGAGACTAGGTTTTGGCATGCGTAGACAGTAACCCCAAATCTCAGTGGCTTAATGCAACCAAGGTTTATTTCTCACTCACCGAAGCCCAAAAAAGCTGCCCTCAAGTAGTGGGAATGCAGACTGCTTCAAACTTGTGGCTCTGCCAATGCAACAGAACTCTTCTTAGACACCTGCTACAAAGGAAGAAAGACTGAAAAATTGGGTAAACTCTTACTGAAGACAGTTTCCAGTGTTTTAGTCCAGAATTGACAAATATCCTTTATGCTCACAACTTATTTGTCAAGCAGAGTTATAAGATCTACTTAATAGTCTATGTGTGGTTTTCCATGTGCTCATGCAGAAGCAAATCTAAACAGGATCACATGAACATGTATCATACATGTCATTACTCAAATCACTTCTCTTGGCATGAACTTAATTGTATGAGTAAAAACAAGAGAAAGGATGTATAAATAATTTCCTAGGCAATACAAGAAAATGGAATGCACAGCAATCTTTACAGAAAACCTTGTGCCCCTTCACAAGTAGCTACTTTTTTCATGTCTCCTTTTAGATTTTCTCCTATTACTTAACTTTGAACTTGGGAATGATCCTCAGACTCAGACCTTGAATCCTCACTTTCTCTGTTTCCTCATTCCCAGTTTTTAATCTTTCCTGGTTCCTGGCTTTAAAAGCAATCCATATGATCACTTTCAAATTTATGTCTCCTTCTTATTCCTCTTCTCTTAATCCTGAACTCAAATATCTAATGACTTTCCAGATAACTACTACAATAACTAAAAACATATCAAATATAATGTGTTTGAAATTACAATTCTGATTTCCACTCATCCACAAATTGTTCTTCTAGCTGCATTTTAGTTTTCAGCAAAGGACACTCTGCACAGGTTATACTGCAAACAAAAACTTGGAATCAGTGTATATTCTTCTCTTTTTCTGACACACTCCACATCCAATTCATTTTCAACTTTCAAAATACTCAGATTCTGACTACCTCTGTTGTCATCAATGCCCTATCCTAGGCTGACGCATAACATTATCTGAAGTTACTTCAATTAAAATTAAACAATTTTATAACATTACATGCCTATACTATAACATTATTGTACCACTTAGGTGTACTTGAAAATACCTGCAAAATAATGTATTGGTATTACTTATATCTACATGTTTTTAGTTGTGCATCTACATGTACATATATATTAAGTATGTGCATAAAAATAACATGCAATTTAAATTACTAGACTAGAAAATAAATTAATTAATGTTTGCAATTATCACCTAATGTGCACATCCACTACCATGCCTGCTGTATAGTAAGTACACTTTTCTTATCTATTATACATCACTACTATTTCATTATCTCTATTTTCTCCATTGACTTCATTTTTTGCCTTCATTTATTTGAACTCTCTCCTTTAATATCCACAGTTCACTGATCCTTTTAACAGAACGAAGGCAGTATGGTAGTTTTATACATCACTGATATAGCAATACACCAATACTAAAAGAAGTGTGTCAACAATGCTAAAATTCTGCTTTGGAGTCTGCTTCACAATAGATAATATCTTATTTGTTTCCTGATAAAAGGTAATGTTAGAAAACATCCAACTGTGTTTTTCATAGATTATAAACAAACCTGCTGCTAAATCATTGACAAACTGTGATCTTCGTACATTTAATAGTGCCAGCTGTAAAATGAAAATTATCTTTCAATTCTACCTGAAAAGTCAATTTAATTAGCAGTAAAAACTATTGCTATAATTTTACATGGGAAACTGAGTATGCTGACATTTCTGATGTGCCCAAATAAAAATTGCCCATCTTTCACTGTCAAAGAATTTTCTTCTCCCCAAAATTATCAAGAATTTTGAAGCTCACCTAAGAGGGAAATTATTTTAAGCCAATACAGTTTATCTTTACTATAGTAATACAGATTGCTTGATATGAGTCCTTTAGAACTCAACAGTCTTAGTGCTGTAGTTCAAAAGGAAATCCTTAATTAGTCTAAGTGGGTAAATTATCCTTTACATGAAGCTATAGAAGCTAGAGCAACTGAAAAATAAATTAACAATGACAATTCACCATATACTGAAGAGCAACTCTGTACCAGAACTTATTTCTTGGAAAGTTATTGTGATTTCATCAAATTCAGACAACAGGATTTGAACACATCCATTTGACTCATAGTCAGTAGTATATTGCTCTATTTACTCTAAAAATAATGGTAGTAATTTAATGTAGAAAACCTATTTTATTAAAATATTTTCTTATATATTATTTCATCTAATCCTCCCAATAAATTCAGCAAAGCATTTAACCATTGCAAATCTAAGGAATCAATGAATATTCCAATTTTTCTGTGTAGTTGACAATGTTCTCTAACTTCAAAGACAGTGCTAGAATTCCATTTTAGCAACATCTCAAAAGAGGTATCTCAGAGGATGAAACATTAACAAGATGGCAGTATAGGAGTTAGCAATAGTCTTTTTCACAAACACAGCCAAGTTTGACAGTCACCTGTTAGTAAGAGTGTCTCTGTTAAAGTCCAAGAAGCCAGCAGAGGAGCTTCAGAATGTATGCACTGAAAAGGATAAGTGGTCATTTCACTCTACCTTCACAACCACTTCCCCATCCTTGTGTTTCATTTCTGCCTCTAGAGAATTTACACACACAGACTAATTGAGGATTCCTCCTTTATTCCAATATAAACCCTGCTAAATTCAAAATGGCTCACATTAAACAATCTGAAATGCAAATATCATGTTAAAGATAAAAACCTCCTCTTAATGTAGCTCAGTTCTGAGAGACCCTCTCAGCCTGCAATTTCTCCAATGTGGGAAAATGAAAGTATATGAATGAGTGCCTACCATCCTCAGCTGTGTGTATTGCTGTCAAAGGACCACTTCTCTTCTGCAACATGCAGAATACTGAGGGGAGCTGCACAATTGGATGATAGTAAAGGGCTGGAGAAACAGCAATCAGGGCTTTCCGAAAGCCTTCAAGTGACATGCATTTTACTAACCACTTCGTGGAGTCCATTAGAAAGCTCACTCAAAAGTTAGAGTTTGCCTCCACTGTGGATCCCCCAAAACTAGTCATAGCTTATCCCCTATATGCCATATAACTCACCAACATATCTCCTACCCATGCGCATGCCCCCTGAAAGCTGCAAGGATAGGCTTTTGCAGATCCCTAATGTGTATACACAGAAAGCCATTTCCACTCTGTGGGACAGAGTGAGATCTCACAAGCTTGAGCATTTAGTACCATGCTAGAGAAAGCAAGTGGGAGCTGTCAGCATCCAGCATTACTTTGCATGATATAAAGGAGGGCATGCAGGTTTAAGAATAGACCCTGAGAGGGAACAAAAATTATGCAGCAGGCATATTCATACACAAGATTTTAGGAAGTCTCAGAATTCTTAGCACAGCTGACTGAAGGTTTTTCTTTCCCAGCCCAGTAAGGAAAAGATCAACGATTTGACTACTTCTTCAAATGCAAAGAAAGCAAAACAAGACTTCTAAAAATATGACAAATCAAGGTAACATGACAACAAAAAGTAACACAATAATTTCCATGTAGCTAGCTACAAAGAAATGGGGCTACACCAAGATAAGAACTTCTATACGGCACAAGATACAACCAACAAAATGAAAAGCAAACCTATGAAGTGGGAGAAAATATTTTCAAATTGTATATTTGATAAAGATCTGAAACCACCCAGTTTGGACTAGAAGCAAAATTGTTTACCCAAATCCAATTTGCTAAATGTGCAATGTATGAATGTTTTAACTATGTGATTTTGGTTGACCAGTTTTCATAAGAGCATTTTAAGGAAAATTCAATTAGTCTTTGCTCTGTGGGGTGGAGAGTAGAGGGCAGAGAGGTCAGGAAATTACCACCTGCTCAGAGTAACTGATGGATGACTTCTTTTCCTTAAGATTAATGTCTTTAGGTGAAGAGACCATCTGTTGTCCTAACATGCCCACGATCTATTTGTAGGTAATCTACAACTGCTAACTCCACATGTTAAAAATACATATGTTTCCAAATACTTTCTTGTAAAATATACTCACAATATAGTTACATAAAAGTCAGTCCTTATTTATGGAAACATAATTTTAATTCTTGAGCTTAGGTGATGAATAACAGCATACAAAGAGAAGTAAGACGCATTAACATTCCATCATTTTGACTATTTTTCACAATATGGAGTCACAATGTCTGAGTATAGGCTTGGAATATGCAGGTTAGTCATTATTCAAGCCTAAATTGAAGTATAACAATTTAAGGGGTTATCTCCTAGTTTACCCATTCTTGGGCTTATTCTTCTAATTTTATATTCAGATTAGCACATTATAGTCTTGGTTTTTTTTTTCTTTTTTTCTTAATTAATGGATAGAGTAAACATAATTCACAAATATATGACCTAAGTGGAATCTGGTTTCTTCCTTGGTTTGGAGTTTGAACTCTTCTTTGACAAAACAGAATATATCTTTAAAGAGGTTTTGTATCTTTTGAAGATACAGATGATTGGCTTGAAGCTTTGAAGCTGGTTTAATCATTTCTTCTCCACTGAAAATATCTCTTGAATCCTTTCTATGAGGATTCATCCACTAATCATGTCAATGTTAAAACTCTGGAAGGTTCTTAAAAATAGATATTTTAAAGCAAAAGTATAATTTTAGACTAGTAGACTAGTTAGTCGTTATCAGAAGTGAAGAAGGAGAGTTAAGGGAAAATCAGATAAAAGGGGATTACCCTTATGAAGGACAGAATTGGACTTTTACTAGTGAATTTAATGTAGAATATACAGGATGCACACTTGAAAGTTATTTAATGTTATAATGTGATGTTACTTAAATTGAGGGAATTATGCTAAATCAAAAAGTCTGTAGGAGAAAGACAAATACTAGATGATTTCACTCATTGTGGAATATAGAGAAAAAACAGGAAAAGATAAAATTAAACCAAAGCAAAACCTAGAAATCTGACTGTAGAACTGAGGCTAACAATGGGGGTGGGGGAGAGTGGGAAACAAAGTATGAAGGGAAGGTGGGGGTCCAGTGGACTATGTTGGAGAATTATGGGACTCTTGGTGGTGTGTGTGGCAGAATAATGCACGCCTGAAGATGTGTGATCATACCGCTGAATGATATACAGTGTTGTAAACCAACGCTCTCCTGCTCTATTTGTATTGGCTTTTCAAAGTGTGATCTTTAAAAAGATTTTTACCTTACATTCTGTCATTTAAATATGAATTCCTCATTCATAACACAACATATGAGTTTTTCATAAAGACCCTTTGGTTTCTATTTCTGATTCACTCTGATTGAAGATCTTGTTTAAGATCAATATTGACTGGTATAAACCAATTCTTACTTGAGAGAAGAGCAAAATTTAATAACAATAAACTCTAGAGTGGTTCTGTTCTAAATGTAAGGCAGAGGATCATAAAAGCAGAGAATAGTAATATCAAAATATTTGAAGAAACTTCAAATTCAATTTTAATCTAACTTCTAATCGGATGCTTTAATGTCCATTATCCCATGCCCATAAAGGGTCTGATGAGTCCCAAGCTTGAAGACATTCAGAAAATGAAAACACATAGGAAAAGAAACATGTTTCCTTTCACACTGACTCAAAGATTTGCTGCACTACAACTTCTGCTTACTGGTGCTGTTTCTAGATTTTTGAGACAAATGAAACTATCGTCAAGTCTCCATATGACAGAGACTTTTATTAATCTTGAGGAGTGGCCTCGTATCCTCTTTTTTCATACAAAACCTTCCCAAATTTGAACAACCATACATC
The DNA here is from genome assembly GCF_964194135.1 of Talpa europaea. NCBI lineage: Eukaryota > Metazoa > Chordata > Mammalia > Eulipotyphla > Talpidae > Talpa > Talpa europaea. Next base: position 100,257,568 of record NC_140077.1, read on the forward strand.
ACGTCTTTCAGTTCACACATCATTCTAGTCTATCATCTGTAGTAAAAGTTCTATGTCTAGCGGAGTTGAGTTGGACCATTTCCTTCATTAAGAACTTTTTTCTCTAGCACTAAAGACTTATATTAACTTCATTCATACCCCATTACATTGCTGCCTTAAATTACACATGTTACACCTAATACCCCTCTGTTTGCAAAATAATGGCTCCCTCGTAAAGATGTCACATCTTAATCTGCAGAATCTGTTATTGTTCTATATGGCAAAATACTTTGCAGAGTGATTAAATTATGAATTTGAGCTGAGATTATTCTGCATTACTGTACTGGATCCACTGTAATCACAGGACTCTTAGAGAAAAGCAGGAGCACCCGAGTCAGAAAAAGAGATGACAATGGAAACAGAAGTCAGAGTGACATGACTGCTGAAGAGAGCCAGCTGTCAAGGCATGTGGTCAAGGCAGCCTCAAGAGATTGGAAAAATGAAAGAGGTGTTTCACTCCCAGAGTCCCTAGATGGAACACAGCTTTGCTGGTATCTTGATTTTATTCCCAGTAAGACCAATTTTGGGGGCCACCCCGGTGGCGCAGCGGTTGAGCGCTGGGTTGCGAAGATGCCCGTAGCCTCTGCAGCGCCGGTTCGATCCCCGGCTGCTCCCCAGCCACCGGAGGAGGGTCCCACATGGCGCGCAGACCTCTCCTGCCGCCCGCTGCTCCCCTCAGCAGTGTACTTCGGTCCTTCTGCCTGCTCTGCTCCCCGCTCTGGCTCTGGTGAATTCTCTCACCCTCTTGCACTTCTGACTGTACCCAGTGCTTGTATAAATAAAATTAAATAAATAAATAAATCTTAAAAAAAAAAAGACCAAATTTTGGACTTCTGACCTCCAGAATGATAATAAAGCTGTGTTGTACAAGCTACTGATTGCTGGTAATTTGTTAAAGCAGTGATAGGAAATCAATTTTCCTAAGTCATCTCTATCCATATTGCTTCTAATTCATGTGGCATTTATGCTATTTTTTTCTTATGGAAACTGTGATGCAAATATGTTTATTCTTCTAAAATTTTAGTTTCCTAAACTCCCTTCATTTACCAATACTTTTAATTCATTTTAAATGCTGATTTGACTTCACTTACTAGCCTTCTCATTTTTATTCTTAATGAGAATTTGTTACACATACCCTCTGTTATGTAACTAAGACACCCTAACCAGGGATTAGTTTGCATGATCTACCACTAAATTAACTGATGACTGCCTTTGAGGGAGAATACCACTACAAGATAATGCGACACTCTCCTGTCTCTCTCTATAGCATAGGAGAGTTGAGTCTAGCTCTAATCATGCTACCAATGTTGCGAAAAACAAGAAAGAGGCTTTGGCTATTTTCCATCAGGAATCTAAGAATCCAGAACCTCATCTGCAATGTCTGACATGTCATTTCAGTATCTGAAAAAAAATACAAAGATTGATATACAATATGAATCAATTATATGCTGTATTTCAGGGACTGTAAGAGATATATTCCATGTTTTCATTAAGCTTAATTGACACAATGTGTACTCTTTTTGGTGGGTGTTATTTATGTGTATGAAATTAATAGCCTATGGCCAGATAAAAAAAAATGCATGACAACAATCACATAGCAAGTCATCAATGTTGGAGGTAGAAATTAATACTAAAAATTATTATTTGTTACTATTAATATTATTACATTCCTATGAATAAAAAGCCTTGAAACATTAATATCCTAATTTTTCAATCAAGAGAATGGATGATTTTATTTTATTTTTTTTTGTTGTTGTTTTATTTTTAATGAAAGAATTTTGGTTGTTGGATTTGTCTTTAAACAACTCAGAATGAACAAGTTTACAGTTGATGTTAATTTTTCACATTTATTTATTTTTTTTTTATTATTGCAAAAAAGGTTTTCTTTTGTCTCTTTATTTTCTTTTTTTTTTTTTTATAAATTTTATTGTTATATTCCCCATACAATTGCAGCCCCCCATTCTGACCCCAATCCCTCCCCTCCCGCCCCCGCCCCCCTAAAAGTGTCTCTGGTTCATAGTTTTTTGTTGATTTTGATTTTCACTTTCTTATAGTTATTCATTTTCCTGGTCCATTATTTAAGTTTTCTAGATTCCTGCTATGAGTGAGACCATCCGGTATTTTTCTTTTTCTTTCTGGCTTATTTCGCTGAGCATGATCCCTTCCAGCGCCATCCATGTTGCAGCAAATTGCATGTGTTTATCTTTTTTGAATGCTGAGTAATATTCCATGGTATATATGTACCACATCTTCTTGATCCAGTCATCTATTTTTGGGCATTTGGGTTGTTTCCAAAGCTTAGCTATTGTAAACAGTGCTGCTATAAACATAGGGGTGCAGGTGTTCTTTGGAATTGATGTTTCTGTGTCCTTTGGGTAAATACCTAGGAGTGGAATTGCTGGGTCATATGGAAGCTCTATGTTTAGTAGGTCCAGAAATCTCCACACAGCTTTCCACAGTGGTTGGACCAGTTTGCACTCCCACCAACAGTGCAGAAGAGTTCCTTTTTCTCCACACCCTCGCCAACATTTGTTGTTGCTAGTTTTTTTAATATGTGCCATTCTCACTGGTGTAAGATGGTATCTCATGGTAGTTTTGATTTGCATTTCCCTGATGACAAGTGATGTTGAACATTTTTTCATATGCCTGTTGGCCATTTGCATTTCCTCTTCAGAGAAGTTTCTTTTAAGCTCTTCTGCCCATTTTTTGACTGGATTATTTTCTTTGTTGTTGTTGAGTCTCATCAGCTCTTTGCAGATTTTTGTGATCAGTCCTTTATCATTAGTGTTGGGTGCAAAAATGTTCTCCCAGTTGGTGGGGTTTCTCTTTGTTTTTGTTATTGTCTCTTTTGCTGTGCAAAAGCTCTTTAATTTGATATAGTCCCAGCTGTTTATCTTTGCCTTCACTATCACTGCTTTGGGTGATGTGTCTGTAAAGATGTCTTTGATGTGCAAATCACGTAGTGTTTCGCCTATATTTCCTTCTATATATTTTATGGTTTCAGGTCTTATGTCTAGTTCTTTAATCCATTTTGAGTTGATTTTTGTGTATGGTGTGAGGTAGTGGTCAAGCTTCATTCTTTTGCATGTAGCGACCCAGTTTTCCCAGCACCATTTATTGAACAAACTTTCTTTGCTCCAATGCATAGTCTTTGCTCCTTTGTCAAAGATTAGTTGACCATAAATCTGTGGGTTTATTTCTGGATTTTCTATTCGATTCCATTGGTCTGTATGTCTGTTCTTGTTCCAATACCATGCAGTTTTGATGATTATGGCTTTGTAGTAGAGTTTGAAGTCTGGGAGTCTGATGCCTCCATTCCCTTCTTTTTTTTTCAGGAGAGCTTTGGTTATTCGGGGTTTTTTGTGATTCCATATGAATTTCATCAATAATTGTTCTATTTCTTTGAAGAATGACATTGAAATTTTGATTGGAATAGCATTGAATCTGTATATTGCTTTTGGAAGGATGGCCATTTTAATAATGTTTATTCTTCCAATCCATGAGCAGGGGATGTCTCTCCGAGAATGGATGATTTTATTTCAAATAATTTGTAATTTTTTATTTCAAATATACAATGGAATAGAAAATTTTTCTCAAAACAGAGCATCAGCAAAGATGAAAAGCTGTTGCCAAAATTTCATAAGGATGATTTCATTAACAAATTTTTGCCAACTGGTGAGCTAGCAATCAAGTCTTTATTCTTTAGGTCAACCCAAATATCTCAGCTAAAAAAATACATTGTTTTAATTTCATTCTGCATTAAAATATTTTTAAAATGACTTGCATATCTAAGAAAAAATGTCTCTTGAATATAATTTTCATCAACATCAATTTAAGAGGATAAACTTTTATCTTTAAAATGTTCACATTGTTACAATTACCTACCTTGATTCTTTAGAAGACAGAATTTGAATTTTAAAAAATAGATGTAATGTTATATGGGTCAAGTATTATTAGGTATTGCTCCATGAACAATTAGTTGCTATGCAACAACTCTCAAATAGATGCTGAAATGATTTTTTGGTAAAATAATTTTCTTTTATCATCTAGCTGAACTAAAGCTATGCATATATAAATAAGAAAATATTCAACCTTACTCAAATTCTGATCTTATTTATTTGTACCCTTAATGACACTTTGGTCACCTGTAGGTAGAGTGCTCTGTATCATATTACCATTCTATGCTTTAAATGTGTGTTTGTCTATACAAAGATGGAAGATGACAGTGGGAATAGTGGTATTTGATATTTGTTTATCATCCACCCCTCAGAAACTCAATGCACTATAAAATTATCTTCACAATAAAGTATAACATCTTTATTTTAGCAAAATATAAAACAAATGAACTGGCAAATATTATCACCAATCGAAAATATCAATTCCCTAATGAAAGAAGAAGAATTACGTAGTTCATGCGCGGCATTATTAAAATAAGCAAAAATTTACTTGGAGAGAATAAAAGCAAATCCACTCAAGGTCAGAATTTGGTGAAAAATTAGGCATTAATTTCCATTAAAAGGCTATGTATGTATTTCAACTTCTGCCCTGAAATCAGATGCTCTATTCCTATCATCTGAAGGCAGGTTAAAAATGTATCACCACAACCATAGTGATCAGATTCATACTTAACTATTGAGTCACTGTTATTGTACCTACAGAGAAGATTACAAAGTTAACTCTATCCCTTTCTATTATCCACAGTGATTTTTATTTCTGGGGGAAAAAGAAACAAATTATACAGTGTAATATAATTTTATTTCCTTCTACAAATCTGTCATTTTTGGGCCTCCCCAGTGACGCAGCGGTTGAGCGCTGGGGTTGAGAGGCTGCCCGCAGCCTCTGCAGTACCGATTCAATCCCCGGCCACCGGGCGAGGGTCCCACACGGCACGCAGACCTCTCCTGCCGCCCGCTGCTTCCCTCAGCAGTGTACTTCGTCATTCTGTCTGCTCTGTTCTCCCCTCTGACTCTGGTGAATTCTCTCACCCTCCCGTGCTTCTGACTGTACCCAGTGCTTGTATAAATAAATAAATATTTTTTAAAAATTATTAAAAAAAAATCTGTCATTTTTGAAATATATAAGAATGATCCTATATTCCCCATTGTCCTTATATGTTACATATACATGAATGAGTAGATGAAAATTAAAACACATATATATATACGTATAATTATAGATATTTCCCTCTCAAGGATTTTATAATCTACTAATATTTGATATTATGATATTACATTTCTAACACATATTGCAGTTGCATATTTTAGAGCACTGTGCTAAAAGTAGGAAACCTGGTTAACGGGTTAGCTCTGTCTCCACAAACTCTGATTTGGGGCAAGACATCTCTCTTATTTAATCATGTTTTACCATCTATATAGTAAGGACATTAATATCTATCATACTTGATTTCTATAGTGATTAGTTGGAAAAATAAAGTAACACAAAATTGCTTTATACATATAATGCATCTCTGAATCAAATACTAGTGCAAGTCAGATTAATTTAGAATTTTAGTGTATATAATTAATCACAGAAGTTTAAAAAGAACAGAGAAATCTATTTGTATCACTTGTCATTTTTATGTCATTATTACCTTTGAAGGCTTACAAGAAAGGAGCAGATACTAGCATATTCTAAAAGTTTCTAATGGAAGGAATGTTCCAATTATGAGGAAAATATGAGCAAAATGAACAAAAATTCAGGATCAGAATAGCAAAAAAACATGCTTGGGAGCAGTAGATAAATTATCCTTCTGAGAATGGAGTTTATGCTGATAATGACATGATTGGAAAGACTGGGGAAAGAGCAAATGCAAGTCTGTAAGACTTTGAACACAAAGAACTTTATGATTATTCAGAAGAAGGAGGAGAAAGAAGGCAGGAAGGGAGGAAAGATAAGAGAGAAAGATGAGGAAAACAACAAAAGAAAGAGATAATGATGGAGAAAAGAGACAGAAGAAGGTAAACAGCAGGTATTAAAGTCTGGCTTTTGTCAAGAACTATAGGAACTTTCATACCTTCTAATGCACATGATCACCACAGATACTTTCCTCCTATAGGAACTTTCATACCTTCTAATTTAATGCACATGATCACCACAGATACTTTCCTCCACACTCCAAAATTTTGAAATTAAGAGAACTTACTTAGCATGCCAAGCTACGCTGTTATAAAATAATCAGGTTTGAGCTCAGTTCTAATTACATATCCTGTGCTCTTTTTGCTGATATGCTATCTCTCCCTGTAAAGTGCATGTAAGGATTTGTGTGAGCATGAGACAGGAGAGTTCTCATGTAATTATATTCAATGACAACTTGTCTAACTGTAATGTCACATAATCATATAATATTTCATTTCTCATAAAATGCTATAGATACCAGAAAAAAATACATCAAATTAAAACAGAAAGAACTTGTTCTAACTCAGTATGTATATAGTGGCTTGGGAAAATCTGACTCAAGTGTATTTAGCATAAAGGCCAGCATCCTCTGAGATTTGCAGAATTAAGAATGACAATTTTTCTTAACCATCTGCTCAGAAAATTGGAAAGAATATTATTCTGAATTGTACTCTGATGCCTTGGTTATGTATCCATTTTATCAGTTCAAAACCTTTGGGATTTTCTCAAGAGTTTCTTCTAAATTAAGAGACCAGACAACTCTCCTACGATTTTATTATCTTCATTTCACCACTTGCTTAAAAATTCTATTCAGAAATGGAGACCAGAAGCCAAAATATATATATATATAAAAGATAAAGTGAATATTCTAAAATATTAATAATTTACCCAATTTATATCACGATAAGGAGCAAACTTCTTATAAAATTATGCACAGGTCAACAGAGATCACAGGACAATAAGGATAACTTCTCACCTGAGAGTTCAGGATCGCATACAACCAAGACTCGGTAACATATTATATTTTTCAAATGAGACCAGAGTCTGGTCCATAAAATCAGGTGTTACCACAACTTCTTTCCCATTTTCTCTTAGCAAAAATTCATCCAAGAGATGAATAGAACTTATCTCCACCCCTTTCTTGTCCAAATAGATTTGGCTAAAAAAAATTAATACTATTTTGACTTAACTCAGTCACCAGGTCGCCTATCATGAGCTCTTGACCTCTGTCACAAGTGCATTACCTAGAGGATTAAAAAATGGAAAACTGCAAATGATTTTATAGTGCAACTTTGAATAATTTGGAGGTGTTAGTCTTCCTTGGTTGCCCTGTGAGAGAACAGATAACAACAGGAAGTACTCGTGCTGTAGTGTTAGGCCTGACTAGTGGCAGGTAACCATTACCTTACTTTGATGACTACAGGAGGCCACGATTAAAAACAAAATACTCAATCAAAGATTGTATTTTTCATTCAGTCCAAGCAATGAAACTTCTTACAATTCTAGACTTTTGTTCTTTGGGTTCTTCAAAGAAATAAAAGTTGGAGAAAGTCAACAGATCTTCATTTTTTTTAACTTTATTTCATCAAATACTGAGTAAAAGATTATCTTTATGACCTAAGAGTTTATTGTATATATTTTTCCCTAAAAATGGTGTGAAAAAGTGATTTGCTAATTAATTGAAAAGTCTGGTACCCTTTCTCAAGATAGTCTATAAAGTTTTGTCTACCGATCCCATATTAGTTATGAATATACAAAGGGACATAGAAAGCTAATTAGTTAAGTAACACATACTAATTATATAACTAAACTACTTCAAAATATATTTCTTAAACTAAATAAATTCATTTTACTTCCTAAAAGAAATTTTATTTTCAAAGGAGTTATCAATTTAGATTCAACTCTGTGTTATTTCTATTTGTACTAAATGGAATTGTCTTTTTTTTCCCTCAATAAATATCTTGACTTTGCTCTAGTTCAATATTGGTTAATACAGCAGAGTATGAATAGTCCACAGATAATCATAATTAAGTTAAAGGAGACCTTTTCATGTTTCCTTCTGAAAATAAAAATTTTCCGAAGCTATTATCATAAACTGCTTTTTTGAACATTTTTTTTTTCTTTATGCATACAAGAACTGGAGTGTAGGTCAGAGGTGCAGGGGAGGGGGGGTTAGAGGATTCGCCAGAGACAGAGTGGGGAGCAGAACAGCGAATCTACTGAAATACACTGCTGAGGGGACCAGCGGGCAGGAGACAGGAGAGGTCTGCCACGCCATGTGGGTCGCTCCCTGGCCAGATTGAACTCATGCCACAGTGGCTGGTGATAGCTTGATAGTGCTGAGACTTTAACCCCAGCCAGCACCAGGGAGCCCTCATAATTGTTTTTTTAATATCATATATACCTTTCTAAAGACACTATCATTTTCTTTTTTTAATTTAAATTTTATTTTTTATATTCCCCATACAGTTACAACCCCCTTATTTTGACCCCAAGCCCTCCTTTCCCCGCCCCCCACCCACCATAGAGAAGACACGATCATTTTCAAGACAATGTATTACCATTAAGATGAAGTATCTCTTGGAAGCCATTTCTACCCACAGCCTAATTAAATATGAAAGACAGCAAAAAGAAAAATAATTTAAAATATACAGGAAGACTAGAGAAAATGCAGTAAATGATAAAGGAAAAGTCTATGAAAAAATTGATATTTGGACCTCCCCTGGTGGCGCAGGCGGTTGAGTGCCGCACTGTGAAGCTGTCCGCAGCCTCAGTAGCACTGGTTCAATCCCGCCCGGCAGGAGGGGGTCCCACATGGCACTGCAGACCTCTCCTGCCATGCCCGCTGCTCCCCTCAGCAGTGTATTTCAGTCAGTCTGCCTGTTCTGTTCCCCAATCTGTCTCTAGTGAATCCTCTCACCTTCCCGTGCATCTGGCTTGTACCCCCATTCTTGTATAAATAAATAAAAAATAAATCTTTAAAAAAGTTGATATTTTTCAGCATCATATATGACTAGCAGATTTTCTTACTTATCACCAGGTATCTAAAGACTAGTATCCTAGTATCCCAGATATCCTAGACTATAGTCAAGGGCTTGAATAAAAGTGAAAATAATTCTATTTTATAAAGCTAACTATTCAAGTAGAAAACTAAAAACTTTATGTTATCTCTGAATAACAGGGAAGCATTAAGGGAGCAATAATGAAGCAATAGGCCCAGTGTGTTACAGGTTAATGAATTGCTGGCTTAGGTAGTTCAATCAAAGTAGACCAATATCGATGTGTCTTTAGAAAGACAGATGGGATATTGCACGTGTCATTCAATGTAATGAATTGTCAAGGAGAAAAAATCTCCTGTATGTGTGTAATCATTTATGAGCCGTGGAGGAGTAAACTAAATTATAAAAAGATGTATTTCAATTCAGCTAAGAAAGAAGCAATGACATTTTTGACTATACATAAAAATTTGCTTTTTAAAAATAATCTGTTATAATACAGAAATTAGCTATTTTCCAAAGTGACTCATGTGTTGAATCTCAATAATATGAAGACAGTCTGATGATCTCATTACAACATGCTAAAAAAAATTTCAATTCATTAATAAAAAGGTGATTTGAGGGCCTGTGGGAGGTTAGATTTCAGATATAGGCAGAAAGAGAACTAAATCTAAAATATCCAGGAGTAAAATATAAATATCTGGGGAGATGTCTAAGATTTGAATGCCTAATACAGAGTATAGCAAATACTAAATATATGCTTGAATAAATGAATGATACCAAATCAAAATTCTAAAAAAAATTAAAGCCTTTTTAAACAAATCTGTGTGCCAAGGAGTTTCATATTTTAGTTTCATTTCTATTTCTTGTTTACACTATTTCTCATGCTAATCCATTACTAAGCCCATCTTCAACTAAAATTTTAAAGCTCAGGAAGATTATAGCAACTTCCCAAAGTCAACATAATTTAGGGGAGAACCGGACAGGAGCATATCCCCTATTATCTAAATGGTTTCAAAAATCTCTCTCATTCTCTTATCTCTATCTGTATATCTTTCTCTAGATCTCTAATTTAATTGCTGAAAATCTCACTGCAAATGCACAGGAGATGCAAGGAAATGTTTCAGAACAGACATCTCTTATATCTCCAACTAGACTAGTTTCCTGGGTGACACCAGATCAGATGAAATAAGAGTAAGCACTAAATACGCAGTCAGAGTTTGATTTTTTTTTTTTATTTGGATCTCTGGGTAATATTAAGGAAGAGCTAACTGGGCATTTTCGTTGCAAATATTTCTTTCTACCTCCTCTACCTACCCTTGGTGGAAGTAATATATTCAGTTTGAAAAACTAATATCTAATATAATGCTGTCAGGAGTTAAGATGTTTGGAATATGATTAGGACATGAAGGTGGAACTCTCCTGAATTGGATTAGTGCTCTTACAAAGAGACCCCAGAGAGATTCTTCACACTTCTTCCTTGATGTAAAGTACAGTGCAGTGGGCCTCCCGGGTGGCCCAGTGGGTTGAGCTTCAGCACTGTGAAGCTGTCCACAGCCTCTGCAGCATGGGTTTGATTCCTGGCTGGCCAGGGAGAAACCCACATGTTGTGGAAGACTTCTCCTATCTCGCCCACTGCTCCCCTCAGCAATGCTTTCGGTCTGTCTACCTGTTCTGCTCCCTGCTCTGTCTCTGGTGAATCCTCTCACTCTCCACGCCTCTGGCCTATACCCCAGCTATTGTATGAATAAAAATAAATCTTAAAACAAAAAATAGAGTGTGGAGTCAGGAGACAGTATTCTGGAAGTGGGCCCTCTTCCAACCATGCTGGAACCAAGATCTCAGGTGTCCAGCCCCCAAATCTGAAGAAATACATTTGTTCTTTATACACCACCCAGTTTGTGATATTTTGTTACAGCAGACAAAAGAGAATAAGACAAGCCATCTAGACCATGTAAGAGTTTATTGACCCTTACAGAGATACTGAATGTTACCAGTGACATGGAGTGCCAATATAACGTTCTGAGAAAGAGAGGTATGATCCAACCTCAGTCATTTTGGAGGGTAGCAGTGTAATCAGATTAGGAATCTTTTGTGTTTATATAGAGAAGAAATGATGGTGATAATAGTGGAAGCTGTGAGAAATGGTAGGGTTGTGCTTCTGTGGTGCTAATTAGTGTTGAATTTCAACCCTGGATTGGATTTATATTTGCTGCAAATCTAGAGAAGTAGACCTTATCCCTTTTCTGTGTTTCCTTAGTATCTGTTTTCTTGAAAAAAAAAAAATCATAACAAAATATAGTGACCTATCTAATAAGAAACCAGTTTTATCAAATAGATAATTGAGTTATCAATTAGTTTAAGCAAGCAGTGAGGGGAAAAACTTTACTTAGGGGCCTCCCTGGTGGTGCAAGGTGTTAATACACAGCACTGTGAAGCTATCTTCAGCCTCTGCAGCACTTCAATCCCTGGCCCACATGGTGCAGCAGACTTCTCTTGCCTTGCCTGCTGCTCCCCTCAGCAGTGTATTTCAGTACATCTGCCCCGTCTGCTCCCTACTCTGTCTCTGGTGAATCCTCTCCCCTCTACTCCTACATCTCTGGCCTGCACCGTGGTTCTTTGTATGCGTAATAAATAAATCTTAAAAAAAAAGAAAAACTTCACTTGGGACCCCAATCATACTTTGGGGGAACACAAAGCAAGGAAAGAGCAACAAAATAATTGAGGGAGAAGATAAAATTGATGTAGTATGTCTTAGTTAATAGCTTAGCTTTGTTAATCAGCTGCACACGATACAGAAAAAAAAATGTTACAAGAGCATGAGAACTCATAAAAAATTCTTCAGTTTGGAGATCAAGAACCATCATCATGGATTTACTATAGCTCCACTCACGCTCTTCATTTCTCTCTGGCCACTAGCCCAGGACAACTCAGGTGGGAACGGTCTTCTTAGAAACAGAGTTGCTTGTCAGGTTCAGGTAGGTACCCCTGACTTATCTTCCTGGAAACAGGAATTATTCAATGCCTTGTTACTATGGTAACAAGACATAAAGCAAATAAAAATAACCAACAAGGCTATTGTAACTTTTAGTTTTTAGAAAAGTGTTTTAAAAACCTTTAAAGATTCATAGCTTCTGTTTGCTGCTCTCTCATTCCATTCTAACACTGCTTTTACAAGTCTAGGAATGAAACCAAAAGATGAAGTTAAAAGAATTAAAAGAAAAAATTCCATTTGTTTCTTTCAAGAAGGAGGGAAAATATCACACATTAGTCTGATGAATCAAGTCCCCATTGTTGCAGCTTGCTTTGTGGAGCGAATGGCAGTGCGCACCATTGACTTAGTGAAGAGGAGCCAGTTGTAACCAAGAAACCTGTCATAAAGTAACACAGCACCTGAGAGAGATCAATGTGGGAATGTTCATTAAACTAAGACAAGAAGTATTGATCTGCAGGGGAGGAGAAGAGCCGCAGGGGACTTTTCAATGGTGTGGAAGCAGGAGAAAGAAACAGAGATGAGTGAACTAAACTGTTTTTATTCTATTTCCTTTATCCAAAGTAGAGTTTGCAGTTTCCTACTAGAACGCATAAAAGATAAAATAGAGAACCAGAAAACAACAGAACTCAAGCTGTCCATAAAGTAGGTAGAGATGGAAAAGGTGCTCGATAAAACAGCCATGCAGATGAAGACGTGTTTGGTTTAAACTGTGAGAAAACTTCTATCAGGATCTTGTAACATTTCATTTGAAGAGTGTTAATACTTAAGTTTTTAATTGCACAGGTATTTAGAAACTCAACCAATATTGTCTACGAATCTTTGAAATTGGGTGGAGTAGTATTTAGCACAACTAGTCAAAGACAATTGTATTTTTTTAAATGGACTAGTATTCATTATTCTTTACCTACTAGCAAAAAAAGTTGATTTATTAACTCACTAATCGCTACCTACCCTTTAATAATGCTAATTATAAATTAGCATTTATTGCCAACTTTATTCTAAGCACTCTACTAAGTTTGGCTTTGCAAAGCCAATATTACAAGCAAATATACTTCCAGTCTGCAAGGAATATATTTAAGTATAGAAATGAAGTAATCAAATAATCACACAAATAAATATGTGCAAATAAAATAAAAACAAGGTACCACTAAATTCTGTACTAGGAATACACATATAATCTTATATTATTTCCCTGGAGATACGGCTTTGAATTAATATTTGAAAAAGCTACACTGTCTTGCCCAGATGAGGGAAGTTGGGACAGGGGAGGGTAATAATTGTGTGTACTTAAGGAGTCACACATAATAATCCTGAATGAGAAAGGAGCATGCTTTAATCAATTTAAAGAAGGGTTGTGTGACTGAAGAACACACACAAAAAAAGGCAACAGACAAGGCTGGAGTAGTAAGAGTCAGGTTAGAGAGAAAATGGTGACACTTAAATACCTTGTCATTAAGATTTCACCTTAATTATTATGAGAGCCTTTAAAAGATTTTATATTTTAAAGGATGCTGTACTCTGTGGAAAAGTTTGAAGAAGGAGCAAATGCTTGTAAAAAAGCCACTTTAAAGACTATTTCTATAAAAAGAAAAAAGGTGTGAGAATGTGGTGGTTAAATGTGCATAATGACTGGAATGACAGAGAAGCAGCTGGATTAGGAAGTCAGAATGGGAAGTGATTTGGGGGATCATCACCATCTTATCTTGAGCTGTAGTAACAGAGCAGCACAGCATCCTGAAAGAAGTTGTTCTCCAGCTGTGAACCTGAGAAACCAAACAAGCTTTGTTTTTCTAAAATACATCGGGTCAGACAGGCATAAGAAAATTTCCATTTCTTTTGAAATAGAAAAGAAAGAAAAACATTAAAGGGTTTCAAGTAAGCCCAAAACTTAACAGAGCAACATTAATATTTTCATTAAGACTGGAAAATATACCTTCTTTGACTCCATGGTGCAACCTCTGGGCTCAGTAAGTTGGTTGCTTCACTTCTGTGGACACTCCAGGCTACAGTCTCACACCAGTTTCTCTAGGGTTGGTGTGGTGACCCCTTGTTCCCAGAAGGCCCCACACCCACAGTTCTGCTGACATAGCCCGCATTTGAGCAATTCCAGGACCTCAATCCAAGGCATAAGCAGGGGCATTCTGTCCTGAGTCAAAAGGAAGACCCACCCTTGAAACCACTTTCCACAGGTCCTGTGCTCTGGAACAGTGTTGCGAGGGGCAGCCCTAAAGACCCCTGAATTACCATGGGTGTGTTATTTTCCCCTGGCCTTGAAGAATAGTACCCAGCTTCTGCTGAGGTGACCTTATCCAATGGTTATTGATCAACTCCTTAGTGTTTAGTTTTGAACAGTCTGTTAGGAATTGAGGATACAGGCAGAATGAGGGGTGCCCTGAGATCCCTAAATCTGCATGCTCTAAATGGGTTCTGTCATCAGCTGCATAAAATCAAAGCATATTCTTAATGTGTAAGACCTTCAATAGGAAAGAAGTTTAATAGAATTAGTGTGCAATAGATAATTAGTAGGCAATAGAAAGACAAGGAAGATAGTAGTTTCTAATTAAACACCTGAAGTTACCCATCCCCTCAGGGAAATGCCCAAACAGGGTTGGCCCAAAGCAAGGTTACTGAGGTTCAAATGCTTGCCACAAGTCTAAGGCACCTACAGGTGGGGACACAGAGGAAAGATCCAGAAGGGACCAGGCGAGTCTGGAATTAAGTGAGGTCCTATAAGGCTAGAACATAGGCATTGGACCAACTCTGCATCTAAATTATCAGATAAAAATGACTGAATATCCATTAACAAGATGTAGTGATCCTCAAGGAGATATGAGTCACTTCACCACAACCTAAGGTCTTTGGAGAGGATCCATAGGAGAAATCATAATGAGACATATATCATTATTTAAAGGTAAAGTAGCAAGAAGTGTTCAATAGCAATTTTTAAATATTTGCTTTGTTCTAGATACACATGGATTAAGGCATCTTCTGCTAAAACAGCAAGTGGGTTTTGCACACCGATGTTGAGTCATGAACAGTTCTAGACAGGAAGGATATAGGAGAAAACCAACGAGACGTTGAGACATCTTAGTGAGACAACTTTTTCTCAGAAAAAAAAGGAAACAAAAATAAAGGAACTGGTAACCACATACAGCAAAAAAAAAAAAAAAAAAAAAGGAAACTTCACCCTGATAGATACAGTTGACATAAGTCTACTGGAGAGTTCTTTAAGTGGGTACATAGATCCAAATATGTGCATGATTCAACAGCTAAAAATATAGAGTGTAACAGAAGGTAGGCATTTGCTTCTTAGCTTTGGACTTGCACCAGAGACTTGGGGCACTTGGAAGAGACTCATGAAGGGGAGACATGAAAAGACACTTGAAAGAGAAATATGGGTGAGAGGCATGGAGACACAATGACAATGGCTGTTATCTTGATTTATACTTTGATTTTACTCCTTTTGTCTTGGCTGGTCCCTTTCTCCCCTTCCCTGTGGTTCCCTACCAGAAGGTGCCTTAGACTTGTGGCAAACTTTTGGTAAATCTCCTATTTGGTTGAGCCTATACCCACGATGGGATGGGTAATGTGGGTGTTTTATTGAGAAACTATTACCCTTCTCTTCTCTGTCTACGCACAGTAATTCTCTTAAAATTCTTTCACAGTGAGTTTACTTTGTTTTATGCACACAATCATAAGACCCCATTACAGCATGCAATCTGGGGGTCCTGGAATACCCTTTAGTCTGCGAGCTAACATTAGGAAAAGAGTGAAGGACTCTAGTGAAATGGTATCTAGAAGAGGGTACATAAAAAGAGACCAGGAAAGTGAGCCAAGATTATAAAATGTAAAAATGTATGTATCACAATGGCAATCCAGCCCACTGCATGTTTTTAAGGCAGAAAGAAGCATAGTCAGTTCTGTTTCCAAATAGCATGTGGATTGGATTTCAGACCGTGACAATGAGAAGCAGAGAGCATTGTCAGGAGGAAAACACTAGTGTCCACGTGAAAGATAATGAGGGCACAAAGTCAGATACAGGCGATGAGAATACAGAGAAAAGAATCATCTAAAAACAGAACATAAAATGAGCAATCAGGAGCAGATGTCATGGACTTGAGCCGAGATAAATGCAGCAGGAATCCACCAAAAGAGTCAGAAATAAAGCATGTGTGTATATAACAGCAGCACAAACAACACAAGGAAAAGTCCCCAAAAATTGTGAATAAGTTTTGTTTAGACATAGAAGACTTTCTGAGTTTAAAATCACTAAGAATATTAATTAAATTTTGTTATTTTATCATCTGAAATATCCCTTATATTTATCAAACTAGCCTGAGATGATCTAATAAGATATCGTAAGTACCCTGGAATGACTGTAAAAGAATAAAGAAAAGAAAAAAGAAACTGAATGAAGATCTAAAAGCAATTCTCAAACTTCAGTCATACACTTACATACTTCTATAAATGGCATCAGTTTGTATTATATTCAACATCACTCTAGATGGCCTTTACATTATCTGAATTAATTCTCTTTCCACTCCTCAGACTTCCACTTCTCCTGTTTCACTGAGAAAAATGCAGAATAGCAATTACTCAAACACCTGGAAATGCTCTTTTAACTCTCATTTAAAGAGTTTTCTCTTGACTGCACATCTCTTTACAGTCACACCCCACCCAGCCTCGTCTTTACAGAACAAAATCTCCTCCCTTTACAGAGGAGTTGTCTGTAGACAATGTCACCAGTTCCTCTCCTTTTCTCTTTGAATCCACTTGAGTCAGGATTTCTTCCTCATCACTACTTCAAAACTGCTATTGTAGCAGCCACTACTAAGCCTGCATTACAACATCTGGAGATCAGTTCTCAGTCCTCATCCTGCTTGTCCCATTAGCACATGAAAGAGCATGCCCACCACCTTAAAACAATTTCTTCTCCTGGCTTCTAGGAACAAATGTTGCTGATTTCCCATCATTCCCAGTGATGACTAATATTTCTCAGTATTGTTTTTGCTGGCTCTTCCTTATATCCTGACCCATTTCTGTTCAAGTTCTTCAGGAGCCCTTGGTCCTATTTTATTTTCTGTTTACACTTACTCCTTGAGTGATCTGAATCAGTTTCTTGTTTTTCAATAACATCTATTTGTGTATGACTACCAAATCTTTATCTTCAGATGCACCTCTTCAAAACTCTAGGTAAAAAATACACAACTATCTAGTTAGCACTTTTATTCAATAACACATGTTGCAAACCCAATGTATTTAAAACAAATCTAATTTCCCCTATTCCTTTTTATAGCTTAACTTATGTCAATTTTATTTTTTCCATGCCCAGGGCAAAATCTTGGAGACCTCTCTCTGACAACAAAATTTCAAACCATAAGCAATTCTTCTTGAAGTTATATATGAAGCACATTCAGAATCTGATGATTTCTCAGTACCTTTACTGCTATCCCTCGGGACAAGCCACCACCATCTCTCACCAGTGGATTATTGCAATAGTCTCCAAATTGGTCTTTCCACTTTCATCCATGCCCCTCTACTATTGGTTCTCAAACAACATGCTGAGTGATTATCTAAAAATGTAATTCAGACCACACCCTCCTCAGCTCTAAGCCCTCCCATGACTTCCCATCTAACTCAGAGGACCAAAGTCCTCTCACTGGCCAATTATATGGCCACATTTACTACTACCAGCCCCTCACTCATGCTGCAGAACCTCCCTGGCTCACCTGCTATTCTATGGAACATATCAGGTACATTCCCAACACAAGGCAGTGCCTTGTTCCAAGCTCTACCTAGAATCCTCTTCCTCCTTCTCTTTCTCCATATTTCCTTTTGAGAGTCTTTACTCAAATACCACTGTTTCAAGAATCCTTCCTGGTCAACTCTACTTAAAATCGCAATGCATCCCATTAGTATTTCTTATCTTCTTCATTGCCTTCTTTACAAATATTTTACTTCTTTTATGTATGTAATTTGTGCCCTCTGGCCCTCACCAGGATGTCACCTTAGTAAGGGCAAAGATTATTGTCAATGTTATTATTGAATCTAAGGCGCAAAGATCAAAGCCATCGAGTAGATATGTTACAAATAATTCAGTCCAATCAGCTATTATCAGGTTGTATAGTAGATGTAAGAAGTAGTAGCAGGGAAGAAGAGGCAAATGGGAGTTTTGCTACCCTAAAGCAATAGGAGAGAAGAGGAAAACCCCAAACCATCTGACAGTTACAAGCAATGGAAGGGAATCTAAGCTACTATCTCAAATGTTCAGCCCCATATTTGTCAATAGAAATATTTCTAGGAAAGTATTCATTCTTAAAAATCTCATTTGAATAACCCAATAATATTTTAAACTGATTTTTTCATAAGATTAGTGCATGTCACGATATCTACTTGATACAAATTGCATAGCTCCATGAGCTGAATCACAGAAAGGCTAAATGTCTTAAGTAGAATCTCAAAGCAAGTCAATGACTAAGCCAAAAAAAATAAATTATGGCTACCTCATACCTAGACACTATTTGAAATCACTAAATGCTAGTTTATAAGACAAATAGATAGAAAATACATGGCATTCATTCATCAGATAGTATTTTCCTTAAAGAATAATGACATAGGGTTTTTTCGATATTATTACTTCTATACTGTGACTCACAGCCAGAAAGAAGCTGATAGCTAGGCCAAGAAAAGAATCTGTTTTCATGCCAAATTACAGCCATTTACAAGGATGGATTCACATGTAACATATGGCACAAGTCTTATTGATTTTGCCTATGACTATTAAGTTTCTGAAGTGTAAGATGTTAAAACATCTTGTTCCTTTTGTACTAGCTTAGTTATTCCCATTAACATTAATAGGAGTTCTAGAATAGATTCAGAGAATATGTAGTATTTCACAGAATTTTATGACCAATTATGTTATAGCTAGTTAGGATATTTCCAGTCATATTTACTAAGATGTTATACAAGCATATTTTCCCTAAGAAAGATTTCAAATGATCATCAAAGGCCTGTGAAATATTTTAAATAGAATTACTATTCTGACATGATTAAGTTTTCATTCTTGAGGGTTAAAAGCATCATCAGTCATTTCTTTTGCATTTAGTCCAGGATATCATGACTATATATCACCCAAATGAAGGCTAAGGAGCAGCACAATAAGATGTAAATACCCCTTCTTTATGGTTCACTGTCATTGAAATGTATACCCAAGTGGAATGTCCAGTTTCTGGTCTTTAATTTATTCAACTATTTCAAGGCTGTCAAATAATCTGGAGGTAATAATTGCTCTTATGTTTACCAATTCATTGTTACGGTTTTTATTAAGTGCCTTTTCGTCATCTTAAAATCAATCCTTTAGTAGCAGATTCTCTCTGCACTTTTTGTGTACATAATGTATAAAAGCTGTGGTCTTACAGTCACAGCAGTTAAGAAAACATTGGAACATAAAATAATGAATGCAGAGCAAACCTAATCAGTTGCTTCTTTGTCTGACTTCCCTTCATGGAGAGTGTGAAAGGTGGGGTTCTCAGGTACATGTAGGTTGTAAAAGTAATTTCCTCTTATTTTTTGTTAAGTCCAAATTATTTTCTAACTATTCTGCTATCTCCAGTGTCAAAAGTGGGGGAGCAAAACCTTCATATTCTGCCTAATTATTTCACTCTGGACTCGGACTCTACTCTCTATTGGAATCATAATTCACCAAGCTAGTCAGTATGTTACTTTTTGACTTTCACATCTTCTCTTTGACTTCTTTCTTGGTATTTTGTTTTGTTTTCAATTGAGGTCAAAAGGAAGGATCAATAGAACCTGTAAGAAATAAGCCATAAAGAAGCAAGCTGCACTATTTATTGGAGTAGACTTATTCTAAACATAGCTTATCAGTTGAATGTTAAAAATGTTAAATTGTCTGTAACAGAACAAAGTGAGTTACTAACAGATTCATTTATCCTGAAAAGAAAATTGAAAGCCTCATATATGTGTATGTGAAACATGTTGCTAATTTTAAATATTTTAGGTTCTATAACATCATTTTAACTAACATATCAGTAACAGCCTTCTTATCCTTTGTTTGAGTCTGTATTCTGACAAAAGTTCATGAAATTCAACAATAACTTAGAAACAATATATAGTTTTTCATGTTTACCTCTCTCTTTCATTATACGTGAGCTGGTATTACATACAATCTTTAGCTTATAATTAATGCCAATGAAACCATTTTT
Organism: Talpa europaea; assembly: GCF_964194135.1. Lineage (NCBI taxonomy): Eukaryota > Metazoa > Chordata > Mammalia > Eulipotyphla > Talpidae > Talpa > Talpa europaea. The sequence goes on from NC_140077.1 coordinate 100,277,715, forward strand.
CTTTAAATTCTGTGGATCAAATATCAAGAAGGCATTGGACATTTGAATTTAGAAACAGGTGGCATACTCGGAAGACTTCTTATTGAACATCTAAGGTAATCTGCAATAACATAAAATAAATTTTCAAGCAAATTACCTAAGCTGTAAAATAGGTTTTATGAAATTTCTTACAAGAAGATGATGATAAAGTGCATAACACTTACTAGTATCAATATGAAGGACAAAAAGTAATTGATATATTTTGATATGTTTATGAGTTGTTTGTTTTTTAAACAAAATATGTGCAGGTTTTTATAGGTGTTTTTCTCTCTATTCCACTCCATTCCATGCCTCCCCAGGGTAAAACTGAACACCAAAAATGGTCCCAACCTGCACAGTGGGCAGCTGGAAAAGAGAATTCAAAACTAATCCCCCAATTTTGGATAGAATGTTGAAGGTATAATGATTATTGCCTTTCTTTCAGCTTTCACTCATTTCAGGTTTTCTTCATTTAAAACATTTCTCTTGAATTTTTTTAAGCATTCTAAATAAACGAATGTGTTAAGGATGATAAATATCTTTCTCTCCTGCCAAATAATGATGATCATCAAAATTGGATAAATTCAGGTCTTTGCTAAAATAAATTCAGTAACCTATGTTGGCACTTTCAGTAGAATTCTGTTCTTTGGCATAAAGTTCTACATTTTTATTTGAAATATCTGCTGGAAAATCAACGAAGAAATCAGGAGGGACCATCATAAATGAATGCTGGTTTATAGTGCATAGACTCAAACAGTTCAGTATGGGCCCAAGGAGCATTGGGAAAGTGATAACAGAATAAGAAGAGAAATTACTCCTGTTCCAACAATATCCCCATTTATTATAATAGTTAGTAGTTTGTTCTGCTTTGTTAAGATTTTGCTGATTCTCAAATTTTCATCCACTAGAGAGTAAGGAGAATCAACAAATCAATTAGTACGTTTAAACTCCAAAATCAATCAGAAGATCATAGTCCTAAAACATGTTTCAACTTTGCAAAGGGGAGAGTGACCTAACCCACGTCTCTATGGCTAACATAAAGTGAAAAACAGGCTTTTTTCTTTAGTGCTACCTTGCTGATGGCCTTAGATACCTTAAAAGAGTGTGTGAACTGGGCCTCCCTTGGTGGCGCAGTGGTTGAGCGCTGGGCTGCAAAGCTGCCTGCAGCCTCTGCAGGTGCAGTTCGATCACTGGCCGCCTGTGAGGGTCCCACATGGTGCGCAGACCTCTCCTGCCACACCCACTGCTCCCCTCAGCAGTGCATTTCTTCAGTCTGCCTGTTCTGTTCCCTGCTCTGGCTCTGAATTCTCTCGCCCTCCCTTGCTTCTGACTGTACCCAGTGCTTGTATAAATAAATAAACAAATCTTTTTTTTTTTTTTAAGAGTATGTGACCCTTAAATTAAGTTTCAGTGCAACTTAACAAATTTCTGACTGGATGAGACTTGAAAAATCATTTAGTGACTAATTTTCATTCTACAGAAAACAGGGTTATACATTTGAATTTCTGTTATCAATTTCTGAGTATACAATTAAAGAAAATAGACACTTGTACAGAGCAATATCTTAATTCAAATGGTACTTCTATAACTTAAAACAGTACTAGATATCAATTTATTCATCTTTGGAAAAGTTGTGACTATTAAGCACTATTGAGCACTCCTAATGAGCTGACACTAAAGTAAATAAGTAGTGCTGCTTATGTCTCTCCTCTAATAGGAAATAGAATCAAGGTAAGAAAAAAAGCATTTATGCAAATAGGTCTTATAAATTAACAATAAATAAGCTTTTAACTTTTTATTTTTTTCCTCATAATAAAAGCAGGAAAAGTCCTGTATAGTTTTCCTTTGGGTGAGCAATTTCTTGTCCTAAATATTTGCATCCATATCTCATTTTTCTTATACTGACTTTATGGCTATGCATAGAATCAAAGTTATTGCCATGGAATCTCAGAAAAGAGTATTCTATTGTTAACGAGGATATTTCAACAATCAGAGAGCAATTATTTAAAACAATTTTTTCAATATAAATGAAAATACTGATGTGTATCATTAAAAATGTGTCCTCTTAAGAGTTCAAACAGTAGCAATTAACATTTACCTAGTACATTTACAATGTAAGTAAAAACAATTCTTTCAGAATGATAAAGATCTTTATCTCAAAGAGATGCTCTCTTAATTTTATAATATAACCAAATTTTGAATATAATATGCTTTTATAGTGGAATATGAGTCATACTATGAGACTATTAGAAATAGTTTGTTAATTGATGTACTTTTTAATGGACATTCTGGATATCTTTTGATATACAAAGTCCAAAGGGTCTATCCTTGGCTTTTATGTCATTGTCAACAAAAGAAATCAGTGAACCTTGCAGAAATGTCAGATTGTAGGACTGAGACAGGGAATATAGATGAGTCGCAAGCTTTTGAATTGCCAGAAAGTAAGACAGTGGTCAAAAATAAAAGTGTATAAGTATGTCAAAGCTACACAGCCATCAACTATAAGAACATCCAATAGTCAAAAACAGACATTTTGAACAATAAAATAAGTAATATATTAGTATACTGTACTCTAAACTATATTTTAAATCATAAAATTATAAACATATAAAATTAATATCCATGCTGAAATAAATGATTGAATAAGGAAATGGAGAAAAGAGGGGGAACCTCCAAATAAGTTTGTGTATACTCCCCATTCAAGGTGGTGAAACATAATTTCCCATTTTTTCAATCTGTGACATAGTGAGTTGCTTCCAAAGAATGTAATGTAAAAGGGAGGGAAAGTAATTTTACAGTGTAGAAACCTGGCAAACATTACCTCAGCTAGGTAGTCGGGGGTAACGCTCACAGTAATAACCCATACTGTACTGTGTAACTTTGAGGTGAGATGGTGAAAATGACACTTCGTTTCCATGTTCTTTTTCCTAAAGCTCAACCTCATCTAATCAAGAAAAAACCTCAGACAAGCCCAATGTGAGGGATATTCTACAAGTTCCTAATTAGTAGTCCTCAAAACTCCTCAAAATTGTCAAAGCTATCAAAAACAAGGAAGTCTGAGAAACTGTCTTAGCCAACGCAGCCTTAGGAGATGGGATGGATAAAGGTAATATGGAATCCTGGGTGGGATGCTGGAACAGAAAATAGTCACTAAGGAAAAAACTAGGAAATCAATCATAAAATTAAGTTTCAATTTTAGAAGAGTCACAAAATATTCCTGAAATTGAACTGTGGGTAAAATTCTCTTGTATGTGGAGGAAATCCACATACAAGAAATCTCTTGTATGTGGAAGAAATCACTATGCCATTGCTTTAGAATATATTTCCATTGATAATTTCCAAATGTATTCAATACAATACATTTCCAGAGACCAGTCATACCTCTGGTCCTTACAAATAAAACTAGAGGATCTTTTAGAACAATTTATAATAACTCATTCACCATGTATTTATTGAGCATATAATACCTATTTTCTCTTTTTAAACTGCTGAGGACCATCATCATCACCATATCTCATACTTAGTAAGTAAAAACTTACAAAATAATGAGGTGATATTTTTCAAGTTTTATCTCATTAATCATAATAACAAAGTATTTGCATATGCAAAGCACAAGAAAGCTACAAGTGTCTATGATCTCAATTTTATAAGAGGGATGACAGGTTTAATGGAATCAGCAACTGAGGAGAAAGAAAGCTGGAATCATAATTCCAAGCATGTAGTTGAAATTCAGGTCTCTTTTCCTCAGTGATTATAAACATAGATGTTTTCATCTTAACTGTGGGGGAAGATAAAATCAAGGCTTAAGTCACATAAACTCAAGCTTCTATTTCCTGCTGAAAACTACATGTTTCATCTTCTTGTCAACAGGATGAGTTGCATTTAACATTTTAATTAGATAGGAGTATGTCAGAATGTTTATGAAATACCCAATTAAAGTTAATGATGATCTGCACATATGAATAAATACAAAAGTAAGGACAATTTTTCCAAAGATGTTCTGTCATTCATTCTAAGGCCTAGAAAATTATTTTAATTCAAAAATATAAATGATGGAAAAACTCTAGTCTCAAGATAAGGGAATGTGAAAAAACTTCCATATTTATCAGAGATTTCCTCTAATTTCAGCAACAATCCCTCTGCCAATTATATGTAAATTATATCAGATTTCTTCTGTTAAAAGATTTTTCTATGATTTAAGTTATACAATGGTGATAACAATTTCATAAGCAAATATTGTTTTTAGGCAGTTTCCATGACTTTCTAGAATCAAAGTTTTTTTTTGTTTGTTTCCTCATAGAAATAGTGTCTCTGTAGCCTAAGAAAAGTATAGGTATTGGAGAATATTTTAAAATGCATCTGAAACTCTTCTCCAAATTGGAAAATACTACAAATGTATACTAGTATTATACTTTCTTGTTTTAGATTTCTACAAGAAAATGTGCTCCATTTTATTTTTGTTGTTGACAAAGGCATATTCACTAAGTGCTGTGATAAGTGAATTATGCCATTTGCAGGAAAGTGGCCCCAATAACTAGAGTGTAAATGCAAAAATCTGATTTTCCAGGTGAATGGTAGCACTTTTAAATTCTTTATTGAATCAGAATATATGTCTAGAAAAGTAACATAGTCCACAACTTGAATGATTTTATAAAACTGAATATTTCCATGTCATGAGCACCCATATCAAGAATGATATCACCAGCAATCAGAATCCTTCTAATACCCCATGCAGTTAATGTCCCACACAGGCAGCCAGTATTTTTCACTTCTAACAGATAAGTTAGTTTTACCTGTTTTGTGATTTAGTGGATTGGACTCACACAATTTGCAGTCTTTTGTAGCTGGCTCTACTAATTCAGAATTTATATTTGTATGATATTGTTAGCTACAGTGAAGTATACTCATTACTGTATAGTGTTCCATTGTGTGAGCATACTACAACATGGATAGCCATTCATCTCTTGATAGGTATTTGGGTAGTTTAGAACTTGCTATAAATACAAATATCGCTGTGATGAACATTCCATTACATGCCTTTTGATGAATACATGCACATGCTTCTGTTGATTTACTGTGTCTTATATTATGCAGATGACCTGTTTTAACAGATATTATTGCCAACATTTGACAAATAGAAATTCACATAGCATATATTAAAAGGTGTGACTGTATACCTCTAAATAATAGTGTTGTAAAGCAATGTTACCTCAATAAAAAAATACAATTTAAAAAAATTCACTGAATAAGTATATTTAAAAATAAATGCAAATTAATTTCATCCCAAAAGAAAAAAGAAAATGGGGCCTCCCTGGTGGTGCAAGGGGTAAAGCACTGCACTATGAAGCAATCTGCAGCCTGTGCAGCATGATTTCAATTCCCGGCTGGCCAGGAAGCAACCCACATGGTGAGGCAGACCTCTACTGTCTTGTCCGCTGCTCCCCTCAGCAGTGTATTTCAGTCAGTCTGCCTGTTCTGTTCCCCACTCTGTCTCTGGGGAATCCTCTCACCCCCCGCATCTCTGGCCTGTATCCCAACACTTGTGTGCATAAATAAATAAATCTTTAAAAAAAAAAAGAAAGGAGGAAAGGTGCTCAACATTACTAACCATCAGAGAAATGCAAAACAAAACCATAATGAGCTACCACTTCACATCTGTTAGAATGGTTATCATCAATGAGACAATAACAACAGGTGTTGAGGAAAATGTAGAGAAAAGGGATCCCTCAGGCACTGTTGGTGGAACTGTAAATTGGTAAAGCCACTATGGAAAACAAAATGGAGGGTCCTCAAAAAAAATTAAAATAGAGCTGTGATTCTATTTTTTTTTTTTTTTTTTAGATTCAGCACTTCTGGGTATTTGTCCAAAGAAAATGGAAACACTAATTCAAAAATATATAGGCACTTTTCATGTTCATTGCAGCATTATTTTCAATAGTAAGAAATGGAAGAAGCCATTTGTCCATTGATGGATGAATAGATAAAGAGATGATGGCATTCAATATATGTATACACTTGTGCACAAACACTGGAATATTATTCAGTCATAAAGAGAATGAAATCTTCACATTTGCAACAACATGGATAAATCTTGAGGGCATTATGCTAAGTGAAATAAATCAGAGAAAGGTAAATTGTGTACATTCTCACTTATATATGGAAACCAAAAAAAAAAAAAAAAAAAAAACCAGGGCCTCCCTGGAGGCTCAAGGGGTTAAGCACCACACTGTGAAGCAATCTGTGGCCTCTACAGCACAAGTTCGATGCCTGTCCGGCCAGAGACAAACCCACATGGCACAGCCGACCTCTCCTAACTTGCCCACTGCTCCCCTCAGCAGTGTACTTCAGTCTGCCTGTTCTGTTCCCCGCTTTGTCTCTGGTGAATCCTCTCACCCCCCTGCATCTCTGGCCTGTACCCCAGCTCTTGTATGCATAAATAAATAAATCTTAAAAAAAAAAGCCAAAAACTCAAGCTTACAAACAGAGAAAGATGGTGGCTGCCCTGGTGGCACAAGGAGTTCAGCACAGCACTGTGAAGCTATCTTCAGCCTCTGCAGCACTGTATGAGTTCGATCCTTGGCAGCCAGGGAGCTACCCACATGACACAGCAGACCTCTCCTGTCTCTCCTGCTGTTCCCCTCAGCAGTGTATTTCAGTAGATCTGTCTGTTCTGCTCCCCACTCTGTCTCTGGTGAATCCTCTGACACCCTGCACCTCTGGCCTATACCCCAGTTCTTGTATGCATAAATAAATAAATCTTAAAAAATTAAAAAAAAAAGATGGTGGCTTCCAGAGCAGGGAAAATGGGAGAAGATGGTCAAAAGGCACAAATGTCCAGTCATGTCATGTGTATATAATGTACAACATGGTGATTGCAGTTATTAATACTATATTGTATATTTGAAAGTCACTATTAGTGTAGATCTAAAAAGTTCTCATCACAAGAAAATAAATATTTGTAAATATGTTGATGGATATTAATTAAATTTAGGTGATCATCTTACAATATAAATAAATATTAAACTATGATATTGTATACCTGAAGTTAATATAATATTGTATGTTGATTATATCTCAATAAAAATAAAGGACAGAAACAAATTGGTTAGCTACTGAACTCTTGAGCATCACATATAAGATATATCTATGGAAAAATGTACCTGAATAAGTAGAATAAAATTTTTTCAGTTATTTTTATATCAAAAAGTTTCAATGGAGTCTCTTCAAATGATTGACTTTCAAGAAAGGCATTTTTAATCGTATAGGTGATGTATTCTAAATTTTGACTTTGTGAATAATGGAAAGAGTGTTTATTGGGGCATGCAGCAGCACTCAAAATGCCCTTTCTCCACATAACATGTCAGAATAACAGATGGCATGCACTGTGAAGAAAATTAATTTAAATAAGTCAGGTAAAAACCCACCTTTCTTGAAAGAAAAGATATTTTGTATAAGAAGTACATCTTATTTATTGCCTACCTGGAGAGGTAATGTATTCAGGTTTTTCCAATCCATTCCTTTGCGACAAAACATACTTCAAACACTGATCATGAGTATTATCCCTTCTCAAATCCTCCTACACACAGTGTAATCATCATTATTCATCACTTAATTATATAATTCTAAGTTTCTAATTTGACAAAATTTGCTTTCTTTTTCTTAGCTATAGCAACTATAGTGACTTTTTATTTGATACTACGAGGAATACCTTGAAAAAATATAACCATATTATTTCAGTGATTTTTAACAAGTGATAAGTTACCATGCCTACTGCTTCTCTGTTTTAACTACAGGTTCTTAAATTTTAAATTCTCTAAAAATTTGTTTCATTTTATAAAATTTTATATTTTCTATCTATAGATATTCAAACATGTCTTGGTAACTTCCAAAAGACCTACAAAAAGCAACATTTATCACTATCATGTTAATAACCATTTCACAAAAAAAAGTCCTAATTTAATAAACTTCTAAAATAGAATATACCTCTTTCATCAGAGATATTTTACAAGAATATCACGGATAATTTAAATGTATAGAAAATACCAACATCAGGGTTTGTAGATATCTATTCAACCTCAGAGTTGTATACTAAATGTATGTAGTTGTAAGTAAAAAACTGCGTACTTGCACATAATATCTAGTACAGATACATGGTATATGTGAATGTGAACATATGGCTCAATACTCATTAACCCAAGAGTGATTTTCAATTTTCTGTTATGCTCAATACACTATGCTAAAAGCTCAAAGGATATTAAGGCCAAGTGCAACAAATAACATCACCTGGGAAGAGATATAATGCAGGCACACAAGTGAGTGTAGGTTACAAAATTTTTATGAGCCATGCGAAAGTTACACAGGACTTAATTTATAAATGTAGGTAGTGGGATTTTATGAAGAATGAGGGGTGTGGGAGGACAATTAAAAACTATGTGAGTTTTGAAAATGATGGATAGAAACTTGTAGACATGTGATATAGGCATTATATGAAGAAAAAAAAAACACAAGGAAAGGGATGAAGAGAGAAAAAGGAAACAGTTTAGTTTGATTGGCACATAAACTATACAATATGTTATGTACTGTGCCAATTCTATCCCAACCAGGATAATATGGTCACCTTAATTCTGATTTCTAAACAGGTGGAAGACTTCCATAGTTACTTAATTTCTCCAAATCTCTACTCCCTAATTTTTAAAGTAAGTTGAACTTTATTAGTTTCTAAACACAAAACTTATGAAACCTCAGTCATAAATTCATGTTGTGGATGATATGTGTTATTAATTTGATTATTTACACACATAAGACCGTCACAAGAAAAGATAATATGGTCCTTTACTTCTGTAGACAAATATGCTTGAGAAAATAGTCATAAAATGTCTGTTAAAATGTGCACTTTTCAAGGAAAATTATCATCATTTGGGTAACAATTTTATACTTAAGAAATTAAAAGAAGCTAAAAATGCATAAATAGAGAAACAAAAAATAGTAACTGGGAAAAATGACATGTGTACATATGCCAACAAATTAGATATAGTTAGAAAAGTACTTGCAATCATAATAACTAGGATAAAAAGAATTCCACACAATGAACAAATCAAGCATATCTATAGGAAACATTTGTTAAAATAATGTGAATTATAATACCATGTAACTTTCAGGTACACATCATTGGGAATCAATGTGTGTACACTACAGTAAGTTCACTGCTAAAGGCCTAATTCTATTCTTCACTGTACAATTATCCCCTTTTTCCTAACCTACCCTCTCCCTTTCCCTATTCCCTCTGGTAACCACTAAGTGGTCTTATAGTCCAAAATTCTATTTTTGTTTTGTTTAGTCCATCTGCTTGATTATTTTCTATATATACCACACATCAGAAAGAAGTTTAAAAGAATAACAAAGAAAAAAAGTAGTATCAATTTTATGTCATTCTTTACATCAAAATAATTACAGGTAAGGAAAATAATAAGCACACTGTCTTCTTGGATGAGTATATTCAATATCATAAATGTAAATATTTGCTCTATAAAAGTCAACAGGATTAGTTTAACCCAGATGAACAAGTTATTTCTGGTATGCTAATGGAAGAAGAAAAGAGGCAAGAATTGTAAAGAATATTTTGATGAAAAATTACACTGAGAGAACATATCCATTCCTGATGATATAAAACCACAATAATTACAGCCATTTTCACTTCAGCATGAATAAACATACTAAAGAAAGAGATGAAAATGCCCAAAATAGAATATGTTTAAGGCCTTTCAGAAAGACATTCAAGAATGTGGAGAATTTAAAAAGGCCTAACATATATATAACTGGAAAACCAGAGTAGAAGAAAGAACAGAGCAGAAACAATATCTAAAATAATAGTGTTGATAAATTTCCAAAATAAATGACAGGTGCCAAACCAAAAATTCAAGAACCCCAGAAAACACTGAGTAGGATAACTATTAAAAAAAAAATAAAGGAAAAAAAGAAAGACCTGGGTACATCAAAACATTATACTCAAACTGCAGCAAATCAAAGACAAAAATAAAATTTTCAAAGAGATGTCATGGAAAGAACTCCTTAACTACAGGGAACACAGATAAGGGCAATAAGAGATTTCTCATTAGAAACCATTCAGGCAAGAAAAGAGTAAAGTGACATATTTACATTTTGAAATAAAGAAAAAACACCAAACTAGTTTTTTTATCCAGCAAAATTATACTTCAAAAATGAAGAAAAGAATATAGACTTTCTCAGACAAAAACAGAGGAAATTCTTCTCTAGGAACTTGGACTGAAGAAACATTAAAATTATTAATTCAAGGAAAAGGAAAACAGCATAGGTCATAAACTTTGATCTACATAACGAGAAAAAGCACTAGAAATGAACAAATGAAAATCAGGTGAAATAATTCAATTTTCTTACTCTTAATTGATATAAAAAATATGTTAAAGTAATAATAGTAATAATGTATTGAGTGCTATGATGGCTTTCTATGCTAAAGTAGGGAAAACTCAGTAACCTCCAACTTGGATACAGTTTTTCATAGAGACCCAAAGATGACATTTTTTGAAAGAGAAAATGAAATTTGTCACAGGAACCAATAAGCAAGACTATGATTACAAAGTTAATTAAAAATACAAACATAATAGTGCTAGAATCATGTCCTCTCCACTGACCTAGAGTATGAGCAGGCTAGTACAATAAAGAGAATGCCTTATTCATCAAGACATTTTGACCTTTTTATTCAAAGATTTTTGACTTTCATATTGCAATTTCAAGGTATAATTTTTTAAAGAAATAATGAGAACCTTATCAAATCTTTTAAGGTTAAATTATTTGTGCAAAGATACAGAACCAACCTATGCAAAAGTTGGCTTAAATCCAAGTCCTTTGTTCGGAGTTCTATGCTTATGCCATGAAATGTATCAATAGCTGAAACATTTACTAGCTCTTTGGAACTGAGAGTTCATTATGGTAATCACAGTTATTATTAAATTCCAGTATGGACAATTTGTTTGTCTATGTTTCAAAAATTTATGATCCAAGAATCATTAATCTTATATTGCTATTAATTGTATTAAGATCAGAACATATTTAGTTTTATACTTTTTAATAGTTTCTTTGATATAAAAATATGTTCACAACTACTAACTATATGTTTTCCTTGACAAAGTGTTTATTTTAAAAGATTGAACAAACTGCCTATTCCAGTATATACAGTTTAATAAATGATTAGCTAATATGCTTAATATGACTTGCAATTTATTTTTGGTAGAACAGAGGTGATAATTATTTAGTTTCTGTTACTATAGATTAGCCACTTCATTTATTCATTTGTTAAAATCCACTTTTAATTGTTTTAGTTTCCTTAAAAAAATCCCCAACATGTTCTATATGGAGGTTATAATGGACTTACTAATTGGATATTGACTACTATTTCTTCAATCCATCTTCTGATGGCAAGGTGTTGATTACTGTTCATTGAATAATTCCCAAATTGCTCCACATCTACCTAAAATTACTTCTATGATGATCTCATAAAACTTTCATTTTCAATTAACTAAAATAGGACTCCAGAGAAAATAAAGAATGGCTCTACTTTAAAAAAAAAAAAATAGAAAGTGGCAACATGGAAAAACATTTAATATCTGTAAGAAATGCTATTAACTTCAGGGTTGCTCAATATTTTCCATTGTTAGAATATGTTCCTTGGGAGTACCAGAAAGAAGCTATGTGAATATATGAAATGTTAATATCAATTGGAATAAATTATTTCTTAGCTTATTAATTGACCTAAATGATAACCTAACAAAGTTTTCTTCTAAAACTGAGATCAGTTGACTTTACCAGGCTATAGTATCCTTAACATTCGGGGTATATTGATTCCCATGGCTAGGATATCTGTAAATATATCCTTATATGTGCTGTTGAAACACACAGATTTTAGTGCTCAGTTTCATTTAATTACATTATTATGCATTTTCAAAAAGAGAGATTAATCTTCATTTATAGATTTTTCTATCTCATTGTTGGTAATCTTTTCATCTTCATACAACATAAGTGCAATCCATAATAATTATAATCAGTGAGATATAATTATCAAATATTCTTTACTTTGGAGGTTATTAAGTTTAAATATCAGGTTTTAAAGTGACAGGACGGGTGCAGGTCTTGGCCAGACAGGCAAATGCTGGTGAGGGGGTGGAGAGAAAGAAACACTCTTCCACTGTTCCTGGCAATGTAGACTGGCTCAGTCCCTATGCAAAGTCACGTGGAGGTTCTTGAAAACACTAAAAATGGATATTCCATAGGACACAGAAATTCCACTCCTAGGTATTTACCTAAAAATCACAAAAACACTAATTTAAAAGAAAACCTGTACCCCTGTGTTTTTTGCAGTATTATTTACAACAACTAAAATATGGAAACAATCTAAATGTACCAAACAAATGAATGGATCAAGAAGATGTGGTCCATATACATAATGAAATATTATTCAGCAATCCAAAAAGTTAAGCTCATGCCATTGGCAGCAACATGAATGGCACGGAAAGGGATTATGCAAGGCAAAATAAGTCAGAAGGAGAAAGATAAATGATAGACGGTTTCACTTATATGGGGAATATAAAGAAACCAAACAAAAGGTCACACAAGGACAAACTTTGAAAACTAGCGGCAGATCTGACTCATGCAGAAACTGAGAGGGGGAAGAAAAGGGAGGGAGGGGGGAAAGTAAAAACAGGGTAGGATAGAGCTGTGGACTACGAATATGGCTACCAGAATGGGAGTGTGGTGGAGCAGCGGGAACAAAAGGGAAAAGAGGATCTAATGAGGGATTATGATTATGGGGGATTTTGGTGGTGGGTGTGGTGAAATAACATAGATATGTAGAGGTGTAAACCTATACCCCTAAGATATATACTGTGATGTAAATTAACATTATCTTAATAAAAAATAAGGGGGAGTTATCAATTACCTAAATAAACATTAGTGAAATAAATACCTTTCATTTTTATTAGTATATATTCTGTATTCTATAAACATTTGCTTCTGTTTTATATTGTATTCTATATGCATACTGTTGCTGACACTGTGGGGTAAGTTTTTCTTTACTTATTTGACTTTTGTAAAAGATTTTTAAAAACTACCTTATTAAACCATTTTTACCCCAATGAAACTTCTTAATTTCAAGGAATTTGAAATTAAGACTAGAGAGCAAATTCTTTTTCGCAAACTCACTATTCATGGAATACTCTTTTGATCTTTCTTTGAAGAAATTACCTTCACCAAAATTAATTTTAGCATAAAAAAATGGAAACTAAAGACTTTACTACTGATCTTACCAATATATAAAATATTATAAGATGTTTTGTTTGTTAAAAATATAATAGATTTCAGTGATTATTCTGGTTGATAAAATGAATTTAATTTGAAAAAATTTACTTGAGTGCTTTCACTCTGTAAGAAAGATAGCATTCGCATACCTTTCTTGACAGAGAAGAAAGAAAAAACTATACTATTTTATAGTTATAAAATTTACCATCAGGAGATTCTTGCTATAATTGAACTTCAACATGAAAGTAGGAACAGAGGTTATCTAGGGATCTAAGATTCTGCACTAGCAGATATATCTAACATCTTTGTTGTTATAAGTAAGAAGATAAATAGGACTCATGTAGACTCCAAGAACAAGCAATTAGTTTCCTGGAAAGTATTGTGTAACTAGAAAGTTGATTGTGGACACTTTACCACCCACATAACTGCAATTATCAGACTGGATAATTGGAAGTATATAAATGCAAAATGGATATTCTGAAGATAAACATGATTATTCATATATCCCTTCCTCACTTGGAAACAAGTACAAGTTTAGTTGGGTAACCCCCTAGTGACAGTACTGATTTCACCACATAGTTATTAGAGCAGATTTTATCAAACATCAGATCAACAACAACTAAAATGGTAGCTTGATGTTTTCATGTTTACTGTTACGATAATTAGTAGTTTAAGCCTCTGTGTTTAATTTTTGTATTAACCATTTGAAGTTTTACATTCTGTCATTCTTATTCATACTCTTTTCCATGTTTTATTCTGTTTGACTTTCCTTTCAAATATAGAAGCCTATCTAGAAAGATTAGCCCTTTAACAGCCGTTTTGGAAAACATAATATTAACAAAATTACATAGCTAAAACCAAAGTAAATTATATGAAATATGCATGCCCATGTGGGATATTCTATTTCACTGTAATAGAATTGTTTCTTTCTAAACCATGACATTATTCTTCATACCTCAAATATGACCTTCTCTCTCTATGCACTTTTATGTTTTAGAAATATCTTCCAAAAAACAGGTTCTATTGCACGATGTCAACAAATTCTGCTTATTGACATGCATAAAAGTCAGATAGTTTTTATTTATTTATTTATTTATTTATTTATTTGGGGTAACACTGGTTTACAGCACTGTATGTGATTCACAAAACAGGATCACTCACACTTCCTCAGAGGCATATCACCACACCACATCCACCACCAAGATACCCACAATCCCACACCATGGTCCACTGAAATAGGGTGTTTTTTTTTTTAATGGTCATTGATAATCTGCCTGAAGTCTGAAGTATACCAAATAAATAACTCCTTTGGAAGCCTTACAAATAATTTATTCTTTAAATAATTTATTCCTTTCATCTCTATCTCTTGCTTTTACTCTCTATCTCTAGTGTTTGCACATGTGCGCACTCGCTCTCAAATCTTTCCTGTACTATTCAGTAATTTCACCAATAATTTAATCTTTAAAAATCATTAGAAAAAAGAAAAATCAGTAGAAAGAATCATTAATTCATGGGCCTCCCCTGGTGGCGCAGAGGTTGAGCGCTGGGCTGCAAAACTGCCCACAGCCTCTGCAGCGCCAGTTCCATCCCCGGACACCTGCGAGAGTCCCACATGGTGTGCAGACCTCTCCTGCCACACCCGCTGCTCCCCTCAGCATTGTAGTTTGTCAGTCTGCCTGTTCTGTTCCCCGCTCTAGCACTGGTGAATT
This sequence comes from Talpa europaea, assembly GCF_964194135.1. Lineage (NCBI taxonomy): Eukaryota > Metazoa > Chordata > Mammalia > Eulipotyphla > Talpidae > Talpa > Talpa europaea. The sequence goes on from NC_140077.1 coordinate 100,292,768, forward strand.
CTCTCACCCTCCCGCACTTCTGACTGTACCCAGTGCTTATATAAATAAATAAATAAATCATTTAAAAAAATCATTAACTCATGAAGAAATATTACTGAAGATAACTTTTAAAGCAACAGTGCCATGTACACATCAGTACCTGATACATAAGATGGTCGGAGAGTAACAATATGAGTTTCTTGTTTTATATATTTTTTGTTTTATATATATTTTGTTTTACATATTAAAGCCATTGTTCAAATATTCAAAATACAAATCAATGAAACATTTTAATACAAATATATATAATTTATATAAGTAAATTAGACATGTCTTTCTAAGTGCTGATTTGGAGTGCCTATACCTACCCATTAGTGGTGTATCCACAGCACCATCAAATATTTTTGGAATTATTTTCAGAGACACAAAAACACCAATATTGTAGTCACAGTTCATATTTTAACATCAAAGTAAATGTTGGACCTTGTCATCTTTCTAGTCAACATACAGCTTTGAATTCCTTTTTTAAGGCTGCCAAACTTTGTTGCCTCCACTGCCGACACTTTTGGTAGCACGTGCAGAGTGATTCTACTCTACAAGCACATTATGGATAGAAATTGCTCCTTTCTCATGTCTGAAAATCCTATACAATAACTTAGTGTTATGCACATGGCAAATGTTGAATAAATACTTCCTAAATTATAAGTTGTTCAAGCTGTGAAGGCAATTCTCACAGACTAATTCTGAAATGTTTAAAGTAATGGCAGTATCATTGGGATAAATACATAGCTTCCAAGCTGACTATTTTGGCTTGGGCAGCATTCATTTGGATGTCTACATTCTGGCATGTTTGTTGCAACTAGAAAGAAGTTTCATTACTCTGACATGGTTTTGGCAAAAATCAGTGCAGAAGGAATCCAATCCAGAGGAAACAGCGTGGCAGTCAAAGACAGGGATGTAATAACATTCCAGTTCAAGCAAACAACATTATGAATCAGGATCTTTAACAGTAGTCAGGGGGATGGCAGAATATCATTTATTTCAAAAAAAGACAGAAAGTAAAATATAATATCTGAACAAGTACAATGAAGAGATTTATTTGACATTAAGAACTCCATTCTGACTTAAGAATTAAGGCAAACACTTGGGTGTACAGCATGAGGTATAAAAAAAAAAAATCCTTACTCCAGGGCAGATTTATTTGTAATTTATCCTTGGTTCCTAAATATTGAGTCAATGGTAACAACTTTAATTCAAGGCCCTACACAATTGTCCAATTAAGACTGTGGGTATTATTTTCTGCAAAGGTCACGGTTAGCTTAGGAATTCAGTACCTAGTATATAGCTGATCAGTGAACCCAGTTAAATTGGTCTAGACCACAGAACCTTCTAATATAAAGTTCTGTGATAGTGGAATTTTCTAATGCACGACCTAAATTGGGACTCACTAGCTACAATAACTACTGAGCACTTGAGATATGGAGAGCACCACTGAGGAGCTGACTGCTTAGTGGTATTTAATTATATTTCATTTAAATATAAATTTAAATGTGTCTAAAGGCTACCTTAGTGGACAGCACAGGTCTAGAGCATGAATTAATAAACTATGACCCATAAGCCAAATCTGGCCCACCACAATTTTTGTTATTATTTTATTTTATTTTATTTTATTTTATTTTATTTATAGCCATACTGATTTGTTCACACGTTGTTTATGCTCCATTTATAATAAAACTTCAAAACTGAGTAAGATCACAGGACACACAGAGTCTAAAATATATGTTCATTAAGTTGTAAAGAAGAAAACAAAGCAAAAACAAGCCCTTGGACTCTAGCAGCAGAACTAATAAGTTCTTCAGTGGTGGGTGTGTTATGGTAACATACATTACAAGAGGAGTGAACTTGCACTCCTAAAACATATACAGTGTTATAAACTAATATTACCTCCACAAAAAAAATTAAATTTAAAAAATAAAGTAGCTTTATTAACCTCTGATCTACATAAACAGGGATTTATAGACTTGCTTTTTGTTCACTCTATTGATGAGTTATATATGGCTAAATTCAAGCAAGAAAAAAGTTAGTGGGCATTTCGAAAATATCCAAATTTAATAAAAAATTATAATTTTTAAGCTCCAACTTCAATCGTAACTACATATTTAGACTAGAAGAACAGAGCAAAGATCTCTGCATTCTTCACAATATATAACAAAGGTTAAAAAATGTGTAATGGTCAATTATTTGCTATTGTATTTAGCTTAATCATATTGAAGAGGTATATGTCTTTGGCCAAAAAGACTAAAGCGAAACAAAAAAATTTATTTAAAAATTACATTTTCTTTGTGTATGAGTTATTATATACATTGCTTCTGAAATATAATTTTTGTCATAAGAGGACACTGACTGTTAACCTTTTCTTGTGCCATTTACATTCTATGAAGTAGGAATGAAGCCTAATTTGTGCAAAGTGATTATATATTACTTCCTAAGTGATTTAAACCTAAACTAAGTAGAATATTTTTGAGTAACTCTTATTTTACTACTTCCAAGCATGCAAAACATTGAAAGCAGTTAAATAGTCATAAGTTGGGTTGCTTGACTTCAGCCTTCAGTTCTGCATAATGAGAAATATAGACAAAAATCTAGTTTTAAATTTGAAAAGATTCTACACTAAAAAAAAAAAAAATTAGCTTCACATCTCCCTACAAACTGTTCTGTTCAATATCCCATGGCAAATTTTGTCCTTGCAGCAAAAAGGAAGATGGATTATTTGTGTCTCATTAATTTTTATGTAAAATTATTCTTTGTTCTCTTGGTTGCTCCCTGTCTAAATTGGAAGGGAAATGACTAAAGGGTTTTTTTTATGAGTTTAATTGTCTAGATTTGCACATTTGTTACTTGTGATTTTAAAAAATGGATAATATATCTATGATAAGTATGTAGTAAGTATTCTTTGTTATTTACAGCATTTATTTTGGAGCAATGACTGTAATTAAAATTGGGAAAAAAAGGAAAGAAACACAGCAAGAAAAAGACAAGGATGGAGCAACCATTATTGCTCACGCTAACATCAAAAATATTTAAAACATAATTAATGAATTTCCAAAATAAGCACAGACTTTTAAAATATACAAGAATATACTATAATAATGAATATTTTTAAATTCCCTAAACATATTCTAAGGAAACTAATGTCAAAAGTGATTACTTTTATTTCACTTACTCTATACATTTCATACTTCACAATCTCTTTCAAGAATAGGTCAGCATTCCATTTACAAATCTATAAAGACTTTTAATGCTAAAAAATTAATAAACTAAAAAATAAGCAGATAGAATTTATTAATCTAAGTATTATTACACTAACAAATCATTTTTCATGTCTTAGGTAAAAGGAATGTAATAAAATTGTTTCTCTTGACTTTTTCCTTCCTCTCCATTAGGGTCTGCTTTATAGGTAAACTAAAGCAAAATCAAACATACCTTTCTTAGCAGCCAGCATTTTGGTCACCCAGAGAATCAGTATTATCTAAGATAAGAAGTTGGAACATTGGGGAAGATGATGATAACACAGCAGAATTAACAAGGTAAACATATATACAAAGAACAAAGAAAAAATGTAAATTTTAACAGGCATAGATTAGAGACATAAAATTAAGCTTGTGACAATAAGAGATGATAGATTGATGATAGACAAATTTTGACACAAATACATTAATATTCATTTCACAGAAATGTCATATCTTTTGTCATTATAGCTCCTCACCCCAGGTGGTTGAGTTTAACAAAAGAAAAGGGTAGACTTCAGCTTTCACTCAGTGCTATCTTCGGCTTCTAAAAGAGAGAAGGTTGATAGTGAAATTGCATGACCACCTGCCATCTTGCTGACTCCTTTGCTATCTCAGAGACATTTTCAAATTAAATTTCAGTTGTAAAATATTGCCATTATCAACTGAAGAAAAAAAGAAAGATGAAAAGGAAAAATTCTATGAAATTTTTCAACTGCAGTGAGATATCCCCTCATATATGTTGTAATTGCTATTATCAATCAGACAAGAACTAATGTGTTGGAGAGAATGTGGAGCAAAGGGGTCTCTTGTACACTCTTGGTAAAATCATTATGGAAAACAGTCTGGAGTTTCCCCAAAATATTAAAATAAAACTACCAAATAATCCAAACTACCAAATAAATTAAGATACTAACTCAAAATATATATGCACTTCCACATTCATTGCAACATTATATACAATAGTCACAATAAGAAAACAAAATATTTATGAATGAATGGATAAAGAAAGTGTGATATACACACATACACATACAATGTACTATTATTCAGCCATTATAAAGAATGAAATTTTGCTATTTGCAGAACATTACACCAAGTGAAATAAGTCAGACAATATTCATACGATTTCACTTACTTGTACAATTGAAAACAAAACAAAAAACACAAATCCCAACTTAAATATAAAAAGAACAGATTGGTGGTTATCAAAGGTTGGGAGATAGGTTAAAGGGGGTTGGAGAGAAATGAGTGATGGTGAAGAAAATGCACTGACTTCCAATTTTAAAATGTCATGGGAATATAAAATACAGCATGAAAACTATGGCTAAAAACACTGTATTGCATATTTAAAAGTTGTGAAGAGAATAAATCTTAAAAGTTCACATAAAAATAAAATTTTGTAACTATGTGTGGTGATTGATGTCAACAGGACTTAGATTGCCAATCATTTGCAAATATATACAAATATCAAATCATACAGTATATACCTGAAACTAATATAATGTTATATGGCAATTATGGCTCAAAAAATAATAAAAAAATTCACATAAAAAACAAGCTTTCGAGGACTTACTAAAGGAAGAAAAAAAACTATAAAGATGATACCCCAACATTTGAACCATAATTCATCAAATCCCAACCCCCAAAATGAAGAGGCTCCAATTCCTTGAGCTAATAAGAACAATGTAGAATTTTGGGGCAAAGTGTTCACAAGCATCTGAACATGAAGTAACATGAACCAATCAGCTTCAGGGATGTTAGCAGACATGGCAACACTTTGCTTGGTGAAGGCTATTATAATGCCTTCCTTCCTTCCTTCTATCTATGCTTGATGGAAACATGTAGGAACTTGTTTTCAGGACCCACTTTGTTCATCAGTTTGGTGATCTGCCTTTTTTCTTCGTCAGCTGGCTTCACACCCCTCAACCTAAACTCAAGGTTTGTTTCTTCCTCCTATTGTGGGCCCCTGGGGAAAGGCTGATGTTCCTGCTACATTAGGGTGCCTGGGGATGCTTCAGTTTCAGAAAGAAGTTGAGTTAACTATAGTTAAGTGAGGTATTCCTGTTGTACAATTTACTCTGTGCCAGATAATTTTCATTTGTGCCAGGATAATTTATCAAGCAATTAATTGTCTCACATTCCTGTCAGAGTCTATTCTAGTAGAGTCCCGTCTAGAGTTCTGTGCTTCTGATCTCAGGAATTATTAATGGCTTTTGTATTTCTTGGCCTCAAATGAACTTGCTGAGCACCATTTATACAACCCCACATAGGTTCTTGTGTGGAATGGCTATTTATGCCAGTGTTGGTGACAGAGAGAGGTGGAAGCACAGACTGAAAGAAGGGAATATACCAAGGGTAGTAGTGTCCTCAGGTACTTAAAAAATAGGATGTTGTAATGGGTTCCAAAAGTGACACTGTTAGGGGGAAAAGGATGTCCCAAAGCAAATTCCATACAGGCTTTGTGGACTCCACCCCCACCCCAGGTCAAAGCCAAAGACACTGGGAACTCCAAATCCCATCACCACCAAAGGGAAGGTGGCTGGGACCTGAGGGTGGGGTTAAGCAGCCAGGTGGATACAAAAGGCAGACACGTGGGCTTTGGGGTCTCTCCATTTTTGGGCTCTCCGCCAACTTGCAGCGTCCGGTCAGCTCTGAGAGTGACTTTGGGTTTCCAGGTCGTCGGATCGGGTAGGACGCATTAAAGACTTTATTTCCCTATTTTCTCCCTGAGTTGTACCTTTTCCTTATTTTCTTTTTCTCTTGTAAATAAACCTTTTATTAACCCTTTTGTGTGTGTCTGTAGTAGAGTATTCATAAGTCTCTTTAAAGCGCGCGGGTGAGGACCCACAGCCAGGAACCCGTTTAATATCGGGGCTGCTCTATAACAACACTACACTTGGTGGAGGCAGAGGGACATATGATTTGGTGAATGTGTTTACTAAGAGCTAAATCAAGTGCCAAAGTCCTAATATTTGCAGCAAAAGTTGCCACTGTCCATACATGGCATAGAAGCTGTGGAGCAATTTGCCTTTTAATGGATTAGGGAGCATGGACAATGAGCATCCTAGAGGCGATCATAAAGGACTGAACACCAAAGGCACTTTCCTAAGTATTTTTTAACAGCCAATATCCCACTAAGTAAGGGAATGCGCTCCCATGATAACTCAATATTGCCCCACCTTCCCTGCCTCCCCCCCCCAACCCAGTAAATGGTGGCTAAGTGTAGATTCACTTTAGGTGAAAATTATTATGTATTTTTTATTGTCCTCAGCGTTTTGGGACAATTTTATGTTTTTATATTTATTAGCTCATTTATTCTTCACATCTCTTCGAAGAAGGTATTATTAAAACCTATAAATGTACAAAAGAGTTAATATTTCTTTGCTGCGTTAACAGAGACCATGAAGCCAATGATAGAAAACATTCAACGTTGTGAAAAATAAGGAAAAGTGTTGACTCATAATTAAAATGTCTGGGAGCAAGTGTCACTCCAGGCGGCATGTTGGTGCAGGGTCTCAGTGAATGTCATCAGGATTTAGTTTCACATTTGGCTCTCCTGTTGGCTTCATTCTCAGGCTTCAGGTGGTAGCTGGATGACTGAGAGCAAGTTGAAAGCTACACCCTGCCAGGTTCAAGTACACTGAAATGTGGTATTTTCAAACAACTGCCTCTGTGGGTGCTACCAATTGGATAAGGTGTCTGTCCCTAAAGAAGTCATTGTGGTCATTTGAATGAGTGAAGGGTGACAAAATAAAAGCAAATTAGACTTGATTTAGGATTTACATTTCTTTCAAGATCTCTGTGAAGTTCCCAGTTGTTTGGACCTGTTTCTCAGAATGAATGAAAGCTTTTAAATCATTGGTAGAACAAGAGTAAAACCTATCACCCCAAGGGAAAAAAACCTTATCCCTTTCAGGGAGAAATTCCTCTGACCCCAAACAACTAGATGTGTTCTACAGCTGGAGCACAGGAAGGGGTGCTAAGAAATTCTGTCCTCAAACTAAAAGGACACAGGTCTTTGTATGCCTGAGGCTAAAAAAGGAGACAAATCCCAACCCTTGAAGAGGCTAACTATGCTAATAAGCAATAGGAGTCAACAAGCAGGGAGGGATAAGAGTTCAGAGAGCACCCTCACCCTCCCAGAGGACACTGTATGAGGACTAAAGTGCATAATGTGGGAACATTGTGACCAGTGTGGTTGAAGTTCAGCCACACTCTCATTATCTGCCATTACTTTGTGGTAATTACAGAGGTATTTGCAGTTGGTATTGCATTGTATACACTGGACAAGCAGAAACCAACTAACGGGAGGGTAAATAACCAAGTTTATCATTAAGGCTATTAAATATATCATCCTATTAAAAGGTGGTAACTATAAGCTTAGGCCCCCATATCTAATAAAAAAATATATAAATATAAATGTAAAAATAAAGGGGAAAAACATACCATACTAACATTAATCAAGAGAACACTGAAAAGATAATGAAATAAACTAGACTTCAGAATAAGTAAATTACTAGAGATAAAGAATGACATTTATATCATGCAAAGGGGTCATTCAGCAATAAGATTGCAAAAATTCTAAATGTTCATGCTCCTATAAAAGATTCAAAATACATGAAGCAAGGATGATGAAACTGAGAAGAGAAATAAGAAAACTACAATTATAGTTAGAGATTTTTTTACATGCTTTCCTCAGAAGCACACCGAAAAGGCAGACAAAAAATGAAAAGGCCATAAAGACCTGAAGAGCACTATCACTCAACTTGACAAATAAACATGCACAAATACGATGGCCACCAAGGGCAGGAGGCACACACATCAGTGATGAAAAAAGAATCACTACTGATCCCACACACATTAAAGAGATAAGTGATTATTATAAAAATGTGGTGATGAAATATTTAATACCATATATGAAATGCAAAATTTATTGATTAAGCCACCAACTATCAAAGGAAACTAAGCAGGAAGTGGATAAACATTTTTATTTCTATTAAATAAATGGAATTCTTTCTTAAAAGATTTCAAGCAAAAATTCCAGACCCAAATGGCTTTACAAATGAATCCTACTGATCATTTAAGGAACAAATAAATATCAATCCTAGAAATTATTTTAGGAACTTGAAGAGAAAGTAATGTTTTTAAGTGATAAAAAATATTTTATATCTTTACTGTTATGTTAGTATACATCAAAGTATTCATTTTTCAAATTCATAAAATTGTGCAGCTAAAGAGAATAAATATTCCTGAATATTTATTTAGGAATAAATATTCCATTAAAGTACATCTCAGTAGAGCCAATTTTAAATTTTATAAAAAGTCAACCTGGCTACAAGGCACAATATCATATGTGAATGGTTTGATGGATATATCCATACATGGACAGGAATCTATGTATGTACATACATGTACATATATGTGTATATAGTAGCTTACTTGGATTTTTTTTTTTTAATTTATACAATAGCTGGGGTACAGGCCAGAGGCACAGGAGCATGACAGGATTCACCAGAGACCGAGTGGGGGACAGAACAGGCAGACAGACCGAAGCACTGCTGAGGGAGCAGCGGCCGAGACACGAGAGGTCTGCTGTGCCATGTGGGATTCTCCCTGGCTGGCTGAGAATCGAACCCGCGCTGCAGAGGCTGCGGACAGCTTCAGAGCACTGTGCTCAACCCACTGCGCCACCAGGGAGGCCCTTAGTTGGATTTTTTATGAGACATCATTTGATTAGAAAAAATAAGAGTTTTTGCATGAAAATATATAATAAGCATTTGAGAGTCAATAAATTTTGGCAAAAAGCTACAAAGTAAATGGCAGAAATCAAGAAATCTTTCACGAAGGAAGTATCCATAGGTATAATTCAAAAAACAGAAAATTTGCTTTATAAAATTGAAAATACTTTCCTTCACACTATTCTCTTAAGAAGAGGAGTATGTTAAACAGGGAAAGATATGTTAAAGAAAGAGCCTCTCCCACTATCTGAATCAGAATGGTTGTGCAAATTGGGGTAGGAATTTGCAAGAATTGTTTTGTTCTGCAAAATAAAAGGAATGTATTTTATTTTATTTTTTGAACTCATTTTGTTGAGGACACATTGGTTTACAACACTGTATGATTCAGAAGTATAAGATCACAACTCCTCCGATGTGTGTCACCACACCACACCCCCACCAAGGTACCCATATTCCTGCATCATATCCATTGTACCCCATCCCCATTCTCCTGTGTCAGTTCCACAGTCAGTTTTCTAGGGTTTGTTATTTGTTAGTTTTGACTGACCCTTTTTTTGTTTCACTGTATTCCACAAATAAGTGAAACCATCTGATATTTCTTTCTCTTTCTGACTTATTTTACTTTAGCATGATCTCCTCCAGTTCCATCCACATCATTGCAAAGTGTAAGAGTTCCTTTCGGGCCTCCCCTGGTGGCACAGGCAGTTGAGTGCAGCTCTGTGAAGCTGTCCTGAGTGTCTGCAGCACAGGTTCAATCCCGGCCAGCCAGCGAGGGTCCCACACGGCACAGCAGACCTCTCCTGTCATGCCTGCTACTCCCCTCTGCAGTGTATTTCGTCAGTCCGCCTGTTCTGTTCCCCTCTCTGTCTCTGGTGAATCTTCTCACCCCCCCGCACATCTGGCCTGTACCCCAGTTCTTGTATAAATAAATGAATAAATCTTTTTTTAAAAGGAGTTCATCCTTTCTATTGCTGAGTAATATTCCATTGTGCATATGTACCACATCTTCCTGATCCATGTTCTAGGAGTCTCCTGCCAGGAAGGCTAGGAAAGATATCCCTGGATGTCCAGTACTCTCTCGGTATGCAGGGGATGAGGCATCAGAAATCACACAAGTTTCAGGCCTACTCATCCGCTGACTCCCCAAAGCAATATAAAGAACCTTCTGGGCAGACTGTATTCATTGTGGTTACTCACACCTTCTTTCTATGTACTCTGTGTAAGTAGGTGGTGCTGTAATTAAGATGGGTTGGTGGTTTCCCCAACACCCCATGGCAGGCATAAACTATCCTTGGAGTCCAGAGATTGTACTGGTATGACAGAGATCACCATACATTTTGTACAAAATCCCAGTGTTTCTGTAGATGTGAACTCAACATTGGGTGGTTATAAATTAGATTATTAAGAGTTTAGTACATTTATAGATGAACGAAGTCCTTTAACATGTGCCTATTGTGATGTTTCTGGGACTAGCCTTATTCATGTTAGAGATAATCTGAAGAGCTATACTGAGCCTCTGAAGCCTGTTATCAGATACTTGAGCCCAAACTTCTGCCTTAAAGAGCAAAAGTCTTATCTAATGAAGCACACATGCACCTTTATGTATGAGAGTCTCTGCCCTTCTTCAGCAGAGGACAAATGACTACAAAAAATCAATTATGGGTCACATGCTTCTCTTCTTTGAGATTTATAGAGAAGGCAAAATAGAAGATATTTTTATCCACTTCTTAAATGATTAAAAGGAAGAAGCACAAGGCTCTATTATTTTCAGTATAGAAAGACATATTCATGAATAATGAATGTCTGCAGTTTACCTAGCGAAAAAAGAGTAAAAATTGAGTCCCAGACTTTCATTCTTCTCTTGCCTTCAGTGTCATTGAAAAGTCAATAGGAAAACCAAAGGCAAAGAAGTAAGCATTAAAAGGAAATTCAACCCTAAATCTACCTATTCAACCCTAAATTTCCCCACACAATAACCATAATCTCTCTTTTCCTAAGGTGTTCAGTCCATAATCTCTCAGAAGAGCAAAGGTACCATAAAATAAAGCCCTCTGAGGGGCATTCAGGAGAAGGAAATCAAATCTCAGTAAGTTTCTAAGTTTCCTTGCGATGAACATCCTCGCTGAGTGGGATGCAGCTGGGCAGTAGACACTGCCCACTCACCGGGAGGCAGGATATGAGGGAACTGAATTATGATTGGTTGATTCTGAAGACAGATCTCTGGGCCCTGATATAGGGCCTGCTATCAAATTCACCTAGGTCTCAGATCTCTCTTTGAGATAACAACAGGACTCCATATCTCCTAAAGTTGTCAGGTGAAACATATAGAATAATATACATGGAGGCACTTTTTAAAAGATAAAACACTATGAATAGATGAATCTTGCTTTACTGTCTCCACTTGACACTGAATGCTAATACTTGTGGCTCTCAGAGTCCAGACACCCCAGAGTGTCCCCCAAAGGATTATTTTATTCATGTCCTTTTAAGATCCTTTATTCCTACCTTCACCACATATAATCCATTCTCTTCATTTCCTAGTTTGGAAACTTTCTAGAAAGAACCTAAGGTTGCACTGACCTGATTTCTCTCCTGAAAGGGAACTAACCTCTGTCATCTTTCTTGTTCCATCTTTCTAGCACAGTCTATACAATGTCAGAGTCCCCATGTTGCCTGAGGTCGAAATGGGTGAAGGGAATCCATAAGAAAGATAATGTGAAAGACTCAGAAAAAGGGATAAAAGGAATGTGGTTAAGGATGGGATAGGAGGGAATCCAATGCCTTCTTGAACTGTCAGATAATTCTGTGCCTATTCTGCCCCTAACAGCAGTTTGTTCCTCCTGTCTCCCATAGTCAGGAGGATTAACTTGCTAATTAAGGTAACCAACTGTTCTGCCAAGAACTCTGATGTGAGTTGTGCAGCACAATATCTGCAGAAGCTGATCTCCTGCTATTTGCAGATTCTGTAGAGGAAGCACCTCCCTTTGGCTTCCCTCTGGCTTCTAAGAAAACTGATTCATCCCTCCCTCTGGATAGTTTCCTCCCAAAACACCAATTAACAGCCCTGCTGAGCTCTCTGCTCCTTGCCATCAACCTCTCACTGAATTTCACAAAAGTCCAGTGATCTGCCTCTGCCTGAGCTCTCTGAACATGCAAATGCGACTCTTCTTCCCTCAGTGAGCCCCTTTTACCCCTACATCTCTGGGCTCCCCTTTTCCTCATTATATCCTGCCTTTATAATGAGTTGCCATTTCTTTATCATTCTCTAGCGACCATCACTATTTTTTATCTCTAACTAGAGACTACCCTGTCACTCCCCCACATTTTCAGTGAATTTTTTCTATACTTACTGATGGCCTTATTCACTTCTGCCTCAGAGCCCTGCCTCTTACTGGACTCTCGTAATGATTCATTTATTTTTATTTTACTCTCACTACCAGCTTTCTTGTCTTTGCCACCAGGGATCTCTCTGACACAATGTAGCAAGCCTTCTCCCAAATTTCCAACTTTTGCACTCAATACTGGGCTTCTTTCTCTCACAAGAGTCATTTTTACCACTGCATTCTACACCTGTGACTGTATGTCCAATGCCCAATACTTTTCATTTTTCTTCCTCCCCAAAGCACCTTCAGACACTAAATTCTCTTCTCAAACAAGACCTCACTTCGTTCTGAGTCCTACCTGCAACCTGACTGCACCTAATCTTAGAATATCAATCTCCTAAATTTGGTACACATCCTGACTCACTGACTCATTTAATAGTAATAATAATAAATAATAATAATAATAATAATAAAAAATCTGTTTATTGTGATCATATCACATTGCCTCATTTTGAGCAAGATTTTTAAACTAAGTTCCAGATTTCATCTACTAAGAGATATATTAATGCCTACCTAAGGGGACTGTCATCAGGAAAAGAATGTCTTTCCTCTTACATTCCCATTATTCATTATTGAACCCAGTCACCCAGCAGGAGACATTGAGCCATCCATACTCCTGCTTCATCTTTCCAGAATTACTCAAAAAGTTCTGCTAATATTTTTCTGATAAATATTTCTCAATTCTTTCTTTTTTTTTTTCCTTTACATAGTTTAAAAAAAAAAGATTTATTTATTTATACAAGCACTGGGTACAGTCAGAAGCGGGAGGGTGAGAGGATTCACCAGAGTCAGAGCAGGGAACAGAACAGGCAGACCGATGAAATACACTGCTGAGGGGAGCAGTGGGCGCTGCAGGAGAGTTCTGCGCGCCATGTGGGACCCTCGCTGGTGGCCGGGGATCGAACCGGCACTGCAGAGGCTGTGGGCAGCTTTGTAGCCCAGTGCTCAACCACTGCGCCACCAGGGGAGGCCCTCTCAATTCTTTCTTTACATACATAGTGGTTTCATCATCTTTCACCTAAACGGGATGGAGTCCCTCCTCAGCATTCCTCTAGCACTGACTCTCTTATCTTTCATTTTCATTACTTCCAGAGAAATCCAGATAACAAAACACTGCTTGGAATTCTTTGAAAGACTCACTCATCTACCACATAAAGTCTGTATATCTTATCCTGGGGTATTAATGGTCTGTTTTTGTTGATTTCCAGTTTAATTCGATTTGGGTAAGAAAACATATTCTGTGTATTATCAAGTCTTTGAAATTTACTGAGAGTTGTTTCATGACTCAGATTATTGTTTATTTATTTTGGTGAATGTTCCATGAGCACCAGAAAATGGTGTTCATTCTTCTGTTGTTGGAGGAAGTGTTCTATAAATGGAAATTAGATTAAGTTGGTTGATAGTGTTATGTAAGTCTCTGTATACTTATCTGATTTTCTTTCTATTTATTTCCTCAATTACAGAAAGAGGAATGTTTAAATCTTCCAGAATAAATATGAGGCTGTCTACTTCTTTTAGTACTATTTATATCTGCTTCATGGATTTTATAACTCTACTATAATGAGTATATACATTTAAGATTGTTATGGTCTCTTGATACATTAACTCCTCTGTCATTATGAAATGTCCTATTCTATCACTGATTACACTGTTCTGCAATACACTTTATCTGATATTAATATAACCATTACAACTTCTTTTAATTAGTTTTTACATGGCATAAATTTTTCTATACTTTTGGTTTTAAATATTCCTGTCTTCCTTTAAAGTGAGATTCATTCAGACAAATTATAATTGGGTTTTGCATTTTAAGCCCACCTAACAATTTATTCTTTTAAAAAGTTTTAGTTTTCTGAGGCAAAATTGACATATAAAATTGTGATATAGTTAATATTCATGCCATGGTGATTTGATACATGTATACATTGTAAAAGGATTTTTCCAATCTAGCTAATTAACACCACCATCACCTCACATAATGATTTTTTTTAATTTTTTAGAGAGATCTTTAATTTCTACCCTCTAGACAAATTTCAATTATACAGTACAGTGTTACAAACCATAGTCACCATGTTTTACATTAGAATTTTCATCATATATATATATATATATATATCTCATTAGCTGACACTTTATACACTTTACCAACCTCTATTTCTCCCAATACCAATCTCCACTTTCCCTACTATCTGGTACTATGCATTTGAATTTTACTGTTTTAAATCCACAAACATTGATACCATGCAGTAGTAATCATTCTCTGCCTAGCTTCTTTCACTTATCCTAATGTCCTCCATGTTCATCCATGTTGTTGCAAATGAAAATGACAGGTCTCCTCTTTATGGATGCATAATATTCCTCTGTGTGTGTGTGCATGTGTGTGTGTACACACATACCACATTTACTATATCCACTCAGCTATGAATGGTCACTATATTGCTTCTACATACAAGAATTTGTTGGGCCTCCCTGGTGGCACAGGCAGTTGAGCTCTGCACTGTGAAGCTGTCCACAGCCTCTGCAGCACAGTTGCAATCATGGCCTGCCAGCGAGAATCCCACATGGCACAGCAGACCGTCCTGGCTCACGCGCTGCTCCCCTCAGTGCAGGGGAATGTATTTCATCAGTCTGCCTGTTCTGTTCCCCGCTCTGTCTCTGATGAATCCTCTCACCCTCCACAATTCTGGCCTGTACCCCAGCTCTTGTATAAAAATAAATAAATCTTTAGAAAAAAAAAAGAATTTGTTCATGCTTTTCTTTCTTTATGATTCATTCTTGGTAGATTTTCTTTTCCGGGAAATTATCCACTTCTTCTATGTTGTCTAATTTGTTGGCATAGAATTAATTGTTCATGATTGTCTCATGTTTCTTTGAATTTCTGTGGCATCAGCTGTAATGTTCCCTCTTTCATTTCTGATTATATTTGAGTTCTTTTTTTTCTTGATGAGTCTAGCCAAAGATTTGTGTAGCTGTTATGCAAACCAAAAACAGCCTTAATGCCACTGATCTTTTGTATTGCCTTTTTAGTCTCCACTTTATTTCTGCTCTGATATTTTTATTTCATACATTCCATTAACTTTGGACTTAGTTTCTTTTTTTCTTAGTTCTTTGAGATTTAAAGTTAGGTTGTTTATTTAAGATTTTTCTTATTTTTTTAACGTAGGTGTTCACTGCTGTGAATAGCACTCTAAAACTGTTTTTGTTATATCCCATTAATATTTACATGTATTTTCATTTGTAACAATATTTATTCTTCTTTTGAGTTCATCTTTGAGCCACTGCTTTTAAAGTAGTATGTTTCTTAATCTCCACATTTGTGAATTTTCCATTTTTTTCTTACAATTGGTTTCTAGTTTCATATCTTTGTGATTGGAGATGTTTGCTATGATTGTAATCTCCTTAAATTTATTAAGACATATTGTGGGTTAAGATATAAACTATTCCTGAGAATGTTTTCTATGAACTTGAGAAGAATATAATATGCTCCTTTTGAGTAAAATAGTCTGTAACTATCTATTAAAGTCATTTGGTTTAAAATGTCAGTTAAGTTCAATTGATTTTCTGTCTAGGTGGTCTATCCTATGATATAACTGGAGAATTGAAGTTCACTGAAATTATTGTATTACCATTTATTTCTACCTTTAGGTTCATTAATATTCACTCTATATTTTGGGTGTTCCTATGTTGGGAGAGTAAATATTACAAATGCTATATCCTCTCATTGTATTGACTCTTTTATCATTATATAACAACCTACCATGTCCACTTTGGAGGTCTTTTTCTTAAAGTCTATTTTGATTGACATAAATATAGCTAGCCAAGCTTTCCTTGGGTTTCCATATGCATGAAATATATTTTCCATCCTTTCACTTTCAGTCTCTGGGTCAGTTTTAGGGTCTCAATAATGATAGTGTGACATTGTTTAAAAAGAAATCATTGGGCCTCTCCGGTGGCGCAGTGGTTGAGCACTGGGTTGCAAAGCTGTCCACAGCTTCTGCAGCGTTGGTTCAATCTCCGGCCACCAGCGACAGTCCCACATGGCGACCTCTCCTGCCACCGGCTGCTCCCCACAGTAGTGTACTTCATCAGTTTGCCTATTCTGCTCTCCGCTCTGTCTCTGGTGAATTCTCTCACCCTCCCATGCTTCTGACTGTACCCAGTGCTTATATAAATAAATAAATAAATCTTTTAAAAAAATAAGATAAAAAGAAATCATTGTTTATTAAATATCCATACCTAAGTATTTTGGTTGCAGAAAAATCCAGGTTTAGAGATGAATTTACCATGATAAAATAATGACAAACATTGATGTTGGGTTTGCTAATGAATGTTCATTATGCTATTATGTTGATGTCATGTGTATGAGCTATTTTATAATAAAGAGCAGTGAAATAAAAAAATAATTATTGATAGGTATTCTTATTTTAGTCATTAGAATATATATGAATAAATATTATATTTTGGCCAGATCCATTAGTAACAGGAAATGCAACATCAATAGATTTTTTGTGGCAAGATTTCTCTTATTGGTATTTCAAAGTATCATACCTAATTCCCCTAAGGTTATAAGAAAAATTCAGACAAATGATAGAATGAAACTCAACTGCTATTCCTTTGAGAGTCACAGAATTATTAACTTATAGTAAGAACATTTCTCTCTCCAATAAAGGACTGGAGTTCTAATTTCATTACCAAAATGGAACTTTCTTTTTCCAACTGGCAAGGAAGATATATTACAGGAAAACAATGAAGCTAGTTTCTGTTCTTGCTGCGGCTGTTTGACAGTAATGAGGATGAATATAAAATTGCAAATGTGGTATAAATATTAGATGGGAAATAGGGATGTTACCATAATTCAAATTATATTTCATTATTTTCAGCTCACTAATTTTTTATAGTCTATGCTTGAAATAGCATTATACAATCTACAATATACACTAATTGAAACTGTGTCAGCAGTTAGCATTCTATTAACTAGGCTAACTTTCAGAAGGTTTAATTTTAGCTACCATACAACCTTTTCATATCAATACTTTTCTTATGAGTTCTTAATTGTGTATACAGTATGGGTGATGATTTCTATTGTTCTTACTTTTGAGATGAAAGGACAAAGGAGGAAGATTGTGCTTTTTTGATAACTGATTTCTGTTATCAATATTTGAAAACATTACATCAGTCTGCACTGAGGTGAAGCTATGGATAAAAGTTATTTTAACATGACTATAAAATTCATTTCTTTTACTTTCTGATGAAAGGCTATTTTTTTTTATCCATTTCTTCCTGTTTTATTTAGTTGTGTTTATCCAAGTTAGATATGTCCAACTTGTATATAGTTTTTATTTTTTTTTTGAAATTTAATGCTTTATTTTTTTTTTATAAATTTTATTGTTATATTCCCCATACAATTGCAGCCCCCCATTCTGACCCCAATCCCTCCCCTCCCGCCCCCGCCCCCCTAAAAGTGTCTCTGGTTCATAGTTTTTTGTTGATTTTGATTTTCACTTTCTTATAGTTATTCATTTTCCTGGTCCCTTATTTAAGTTTTCTAGATTCCTGCTATGAGTGAGACCATCCGGTATTTTTCTTTTTCTTTTTGGCTTATTTCGCTGAGCATGATCCCTTCCAGCGCCATCCATGTTGCAGCAAATTGCATGTGTTTATCTTTTTTGAATGCTGAGTAATATTCCATGGTATATATGTACCACATCTTCTTGATCCAGTCATCTATTTTTGGGCATTTGGGTTGTTTCCAAAGCTTAGCTATTGTAAACAGTGCTGCTATAAACATAGGGGTGCAGGTGTTCTTTGGAATTGATGTTTCTGTGTCCTTTGGGTAAATACCTAGGAGTGGAATTGCTGGATCATATGGAAGCTCTATGTTTAGTAGGTCCAGAAATCTCCACACATCTTTCCACAGTGGTTGGACCAGTTTGCACTCCCACCAACAGTGCAGAAGAGTTCCTTTTTCTCCACACCCTCGCCAACATTTGTTGTTGCTAGTTTTTTTAATATGTGCCATTCTCACTGGTGTAAGATGGTATCTCATGGTAGTTTTGATTTGCATTTCCCTGATGACAAGTGATGTTGAACATTTTTTCATATGCCTGTTGGCCATTCGCATTTCCTCTTCAGAGAAGTTTCTTTTAAGCTCTTCTGCCCATTTTTTGACTGGATTATTTTCTTTGTTGTTGTTGAGTCTCATCAGCTCTTTGCAGATTTTTGTGATCAGTCCTTTATCATTAGTGTTGGGTGCAAAAATGTTCTCCCAGTTGGTGGGGTTTCTCTTTGTTTTTGTTATTGTCTCTTTTGCTGTGCAAAAGCTCTTTAATTTGATGTAGTCCCAGCTGTTTATCTTTGCCTTCACTATCACTGCTTTGGGTGATGTGTCTGTAAAGATGTCTTTGATGTGCAAATCACGTAGTGTTTCGCCTATATTTCCTTCTATATATTTTATGGTTTCAGGTCTTATGTCTAGTTCTTTAATCCATTTTGAGTTGATTTTTGTGTATGGTGTGAGGTGGTGGTCAAGCTTCATTCTTTTGCATGTAGCGACCCAGTTTTCCCAGCACCATTTATTGAACAAACTGAAAGGCTATTTTTTAGGTGGCCCTGAATTTACAAGATATCCCAACATAAGGTTAAAATGAAATGGCCTTCTAAAAATTTCTGTGTTTCTTGATTTTTCTTCTAGTAGTACTCTAAGAATAGAAATTAAGCATAGATCAACTAAATCCTCTTCAGTAAGATGTGCAGCTACTCTACCTAATAAGTTATTTCTACAATTAAACAAAGCAGATGTTTTCTTAACTATACATTCTTAATCAGTCTCTCTTTATTTGTACCGAGAAATAGTTCTTGTATATACAATGTAAATCACAATATTTACATTTCCCTTAGCACATAGAACCCCTTTTATGTCACACACTACAAAGTAAAAGAACCAACATCCTATCCATTAAATAAAAGCACATGCTAATTTCCAGTCATCACAAAGTGTGGGAGAATCCAAAACATATAGTCAGAATCTACAGTCAAAATATCAAGCATTTCTTAACAAGCCCTACCTCTGGTCAAGATATATTTAAGGATTTTCTAGATAATGACTTTATAATTCCACATCTGACCAGGGTTACTTATGATTTTACCAAAACCCAATTTCTAGCTATTAAGTTTCTTTGCTTTTGAAATATTATTTTCCTTTACTCCAGTAATAAATACTAGTTTTGTAGATATTATTTAGGTTGTTGCTTTATTTTCAACTAGACCTTAGGTTTATCTGTTAATAGTGTTCTTTGTTCTGTTTCCCAAATCATACATTCATTTCATTCCTTTTGCTTTGTATGTTCATACTATCTAGCTGATCTGGTAACATCCCATTTTAGGGCAAAATGCCCACAGGTTATATATAAAGAACATGTCAGTTTTGTCTACAGGAAGCTCCTCCGGGTAATCAAAGGTAGTCTTATTTTGAACAGCTCTCTATGGTCATCTGAGAACTGGAGGCATTTCCTAAATTACTTGAATATTTCTTATGACCACTCCT
Source organism: Talpa europaea (assembly GCF_964194135.1). Taxonomy (NCBI): domain Eukaryota; kingdom Metazoa; phylum Chordata; class Mammalia; order Eulipotyphla; family Talpidae; genus Talpa; species Talpa europaea. The sequence goes on from NC_140077.1 coordinate 100,312,701, forward strand.
AAGATGCAGGTTACAGTACTCTGGGGAAGGCAGGGCAAGTTAATGCAGGGCTCCCATTCAAGTATACTCCAAGATGCACATGCTACCTTTGGAAAGAAACTGTAGGTAAGGGCCCTACAAGAGTGACTATAGCAACCATTAAACACGGGTTGGTAGTGATCCAGTGAGGCCCTAGAGTTCACTGTTAAGTAAGTTAAGTAACTGACTACAGTCCTTATTTTTGGGGTGACTGTTAGAAGGCAACAGTTCAAATTTTTCTACTTTGTGGCATTATTTTATGCTTACAAAAATGGCTGAATGATATCTATGGGGGTAAAGAGAACAACAAAAAAGTGTTATGGATGTTTGCATGGGAGGTAGAGATGCTCCACCATCAACTACTGTTTACAGGAGACCTTGGCAAGATAAAGAGAATAGGCGGAACAGTGTGAGAGGGATATGACAGACTTTTCATTAAGTTAAAGTTATGGTGTTTTGCAGCAGTTGAAGAGAATCTGCACCAAGGTGTTTTCCTTCATGAGAAGGGATCCAAGGGTGATTCTGGGAGACAGATAATTAAAGTTCTTTCCTCACCTGTACTTTCAAGGGTCTGAGATATTCCTTCCCTAGGCACCAACATCATTATCTTGCCACTGTGATGAAATTCAGTTATTTTATTCCAGTAGCTATAAATTCAGCTTCTTGCCAATTATTTTGTGCTCAAATTCAGTTCCTTCATTAAATTTCAGGTTCAAGAAAGATGATTTTTACTAAGAAAACATGCAGAATCCCATTAAGTCCCTCACTTTGATCTATATGTTCCATTGTACAATTAATTGCAAACAATTTATGCAACAAATGGTCATTACCCATATGATCCATGACCATGTCATCTAACCAGAAAATCTTGGTGGCTGAAACAGAATCAAGCTTGAATTCACTAGGTCCTCAGTTGACCAGTATTCCCTCAAAGGGTATACCAAACAATTTTGTCTTGCATTACTGTTAGGGAAAGAAAGAAGTATCATACTCAGAAATGGTCAAGGAGGATTCCCAAGCTTTCCAAAGAAATGTAATTCTAACCCTTTTATCCTGATCATTGCCCAAGAAGTGGCTGAGAGGAGATAATTCTTTTTTGAAGGTGGTCATCTTGAGTAACAAAACTGCTTTATTAACAAGGAAGTAGAGAAATGTTTTTCAGCCAATTATTAAGGATTTTTTCCAGCATTTAAAGGTATCAGATGACATAGAATATTGAAAGATCACTGAATATTTTGGTTATCCACTGTCATGTTGTAAAATGATGCAGAAATCAGAAAACAAGACACAGATAAGTTTCAAGGGCCACAATGATCCAGCATTAACTGCATGAGGCAAGAAGGGCAATACTGTAAGCTTTAAAAATTCAGAACAGTGATGAGAGCAGAGACAAAGATCCAGATAGTCAACTGTCAGAAGTGAATGGGGTAATACCCTATATCAAATGACCTCCCTCAATGAAACAAACAGGTAAAATTTTGGCAGAAGTTCCAAGCAGACATTCCATGGTAGCTTCTGCTTCAGAAACATGTAGTCTTTTATGTACATATTCTATTATGGTTGCTGATGTATTGCCATGCCTTGTACCATAATGGATCCAACCAGCAATGGTGACAATCTGAGTGACAGAGACTCAATTAGCAAACTGATACCACTCAGTTTCATCAGAAAGCATACCCTCCTTGTGGGCAATTAAATGAGCAATATACTTAATCAGCCATCATTACTTGTTTTCACAGTTCATGATGCCAAATACATGTATTTTGTCCACTGATCTGAAATTTTCCAACTGGCTGACAAAAAAACTAGCGTTAAAAATATAACGAGATTTATTAAGCATTAGCCAGAACTCTGAGAGTGACTTTGAGTACTGTCCACAAAGTGGAGTGGTCATGACCACTTATGATTCTACATAATTGATACTGTTGTTAAAAAGCTGCTCATCCCAGAGGATGTCATCAGCTTCTAGTTTAACTAAACCATAATTAACACCATCTCCCAGGTATTTAGGAAAACAAATACCATCTCCCAGGTATTTAGAAGAACCTCTGTATATCCGAAACCACAGCTTAGCTTCAGACTTCAGAGTGGGGATAAAGTTCCCCATGAAGGGACAGTTACCACTGTTTCATGTAATGCTGATATCTGGCTGAGGCCAGGTCAACTGCGTTCTGGAAGATGCCATTGACATTTGACTCTTCCCACCTTGTTAGTCATTGAGTCTGTTGACCATCCAAAAATGCATTATCCAACCAAAGAATTATAAGGTCTTCATGGATCAGGCATTCATTTTTAACAAAAGCTTAGAAGCAAGGTAATTGCTAAGCTTTGTCAGGGACGCATCACTTTCCTTTGCTAAAGGTTCCAACTAGAAAAATCATTAGTCTCAAGACGTTCAGTTCAAAGGTATCATTAGAGCTAGAGAGCTCAAGGGTACATAGTATCTAGTTTTTCTCAATTGGGAGAATTCAGTTTGACATTTAGGGAACAGTAAAGTATAAGCATGTAACACTTCATTTCTTTCTATACATTCAAATATAAAAATAACATTACACTGAATCATCAGTAAGAGCTGTTCCCACAAGGTCACATTTCCTTTCAGTCCCACTACCTTTCCCCTTCCTTCCTAGTAAAATCTCATCATTTCAAAGCAAGCACTCCTTCCTTTCAATGGACTATATAAGATGGTGACTTGGTGATTAGTATGCTGGATGACAGAGTAATAAAAGTTTGACTGCCCTTATACTTCTAAAATGCCCCACTATATTCAAATAGGTACTTGTGAACTTCATTTCCCTTTGGGGATAGGGAGACAAAAGGTGATTAAGGGTGACACATTAAGGGTGATTAACCTTAATGATCTTTCTCCTAGCAGCCTAAGCAAAGGGAGAGGAAAGAAATGGAGGTAGAAATGGAAACATCATTTTGAGAACTCTTTCAAATTGTGTCACTGTCAGAGCAAGAAAGATAGAGCAGGCTAGTAATAGAATATGACAACAGAAAGTGTTTTGTTTCAGTTTGAAAGGACATTAGCAAGTTTATAAGATGATACAAAGAGAACGAACAATACAAGATTTTTCATTACTGTGTAATGACACACTGGAGTTTCTAGTATACAGTAGGTTCTAGATTCCAAGAATGACTAAATAAACTCATCAAAATATCTCATGTTATTATCTATTTAAATGACATCAAAAATATATTGCCTTTAGAATTTTTACTTGTTTTTTTTTTTATTTTAAAGCAGGAATGTGAAATAGGATTTTGACTAACTAGACAACAGCTTTAAAACAGCCAAATTTAAGCATAAATTTACATCTAAATATTCTTTCACGAGAGCATCTGCTTGAAAAAAAGGAACTGGCGGGCATTAAATCCCACTTAAATGTATCTACAGAAAGTTCATGAAAGTCCCTAAAAAAAAATTCTCCCGCAAAATATAAAGAGAAGGGAAAGAATGAGGAAGAGGAAGGGAGGAAGGGAGGAAGAGAGGGCTGGAGGGAGGAGAAAAAAGAAGTTTATGAAAATTCTTTTAACTTGAAACATTCTCATCTGCAAGAATTTCATTTATGCATATCACCTCAGAAAGGTAAGCAAGCTGAGCGAAGATTAAAATACAAAGTGGAAGGGCAAAATATGGATTGACTGATCTATTTATTTATAGTGCTTGTTTTAGAATAAAAGGGCAAAGTATAAAGGTAAAAAATAGTAAAGACTTCTCATTATTTCTACCACATTGGCACAATCGGTGTGACAGAAAAGAACAAAGAAAGAATTATGTACATAGCATGAATTTTGGCTTTGTGACTAAAAGTCTGTTAGCTTTATAGATGCTATGTCAGAAATAGCTGTGTAGGTGTATTCAAAAGAACTGAACTATGTTCACATAAAAAAAAAGATGGTGAATGGTGTTTTTCTAAATGTGAAACCATGCAGAACCCTGCTTTGCAATACCAGGAAATCTGCAAGGGGAGTGCTGAGATCAATGTCATTATCCAGAAGGCATTACTGAAATAGATTTTAAATCCTTTGATGTAATTGCTTGCTGAGTTTGCCATTACAGCAGCTCTATCCTTTTGACTGATTGAGGGCCTTTAACAGCTCAAGTTTTACTGAGACTGCCAACATACTCATGTTGGAATCTTAAAGTTAGACAGATGTTTGATGTTTAATTTAACTAATATGGCACACCATGAGTCAACAAAACACATTTTGTGTTAATGCCAAAGAAAAAAAAAGGTGAGGGACAGAAATACATGCAGAGTTAATCTTCCCGTTTCAGCAAAAAAGCCTATGCTCTTAGACTTATTAACATGAATTCTGATTTGAAAACCCTATGGCATTTTTCCTATTCCTTGAGAAAAGCAGTCTTGATTCCACAGGAGCATTTACAACCAGAACTCAATGAATAAATTAACAGTGCATAAAATCATCAAATGTAAGGAGCAATGAGGTAACTATTATTTTCTTTCAGACACTCCCTATTTTCCATGACCCGTTGAGTTAATTCTTTGTGATACTTTTTTTATTATTTATTTTTTTTATTGAGGTACACTGGTGTTCAACTATGTGACTTAGAGGTAAAGGATCAACTCCTCTTTTGTGATACTTGGTATTCTTTCCTCACAAACATGTAAGACAACAATGTACCCGACTAGTTGTCTTTGGATATTTTGTCCTGCTGAAGAAAGACTAATTTGATCAAAGCAAAGAATTTTACTCACGGTATTTCCAGCATTGGTTGTAACTAACATATTTTACTTCCTAGTACAAGATATTTCTCCTCAAAAATAAAATGGTACTATACATTCTGTTCACAAAATATGGCTAACACTATTAGCTTCGCCAATTAACATAATTTTCCTAACATCACTTGGAGAGAAAAAGCTGAAAATTATTTTTTAAGTGTGGTTTTTGCTAAAGTAACTATATCAATGTCTTTGGCGTTTTTGTCTTAAGTTGGACAGTTAATAGTATATTATGGTAGCAGTGGTTCAATAATTAAAGTGGAAAAGAGGATTTGGGAAATCATAATAATGACACTGACAAACATTTAATGGGATCATACATTCTAACTTCCAGTGCACTTTTATTAATATTGTAATTTGACTTGCATGACAATTTTGAGATAAGTAGAACTATTTAAGTTTTATTCTACAAATCAGAAAACAAAAAGCCAGGCAATTTTAGTGACTTTTTAAACAACATTTTACTACCAAGTTATTCAAATCTAGGTCATCTAACTTCAAATCTAGCCATAGGCATGCTAGGGTTATGACTTTCCATTGGTTAGAAATAATTATTTCTAATGATAAGTTTACCTTATCAAGAGCATTTTCACATCAATATCAATATGCTGGTTGTGTGGTTTAAATTTCAGTTTTATTTAAATGAAATGTCATCCTGGTTTCTTTACTTTGAATAGTTATTTACTATTCTTAAGTTTCAGCATTTTAGACTAATTGGTTAATATATGTTCATTCATTTATTCAAACCTGTAAGTAAACCCTGCAAGACAATAGTAAGCATTTTTCCTTCTTCATGTAATCACCTGTGACTCCTTCCACATGTATCAGTCCATCTCATCCATCTCACCTCTTTGCCATCTCTAGAGGCAATCAGTGGTCTCCAAGACCACCCGTAAGAAAATGGTTCTCCAGAAGAACTCATAGAACTCAGAAAAGTTATTTTACTCATGGTTGTGGTTTATTACTGTGAAAGGATAGAGATTAAAATCATCAAAGACAAAAGGGCATAAAAGACAGAATCTACAAGAGCCCAATCATTGTTTCCAGATGTCCTCTTTCAGTGCAACATTATTATCAGTACTTAATTCTCCCCGCAACATTGTGTGACAAAATGCATAAGACATTATTGATCAGAGAAGCTCTGTAGAGCTTTGGTGTCAAGAGATTTTATTGGGTATTGTTCATATAAGGCTGGAAAGTCTCCCTTCACTGAACTTAAATACTCAATCTCAGCTCCTCTATGACTAAATTGATACCATGCAGCCCAAGAATCCCATCATAAAGCGTATTAACATAAACTAAAGGGTATAGTGAAAGACCCAGGAAAACAAAGACACTCTTATCAAGCAGGAAAGTCCAAGGGCCCAGAAGTATATCCTAAGAGATAATCAAGGGTCAAAAAATGTGGAAGTGTGCAAGCTTTGGACAACCCACACCTGCCAAGTTAGCCCCAACATCAAATTAACACTCTTTATACTTCCAATTATGTTTCAGATCTATTTTCAATTCTAATTTTAAATGCTACAATGTCAGAGATTATGAAGACTTCTGCAATTGACTTAACAAAAGTGCAGAGAAGTTTAAAGTAACAGCAAATTTGTAATTGAAAGATATATCATGAAAAATAATTTGACCAGGATATAGGAAATAAGGAATGATCAAAATGACTTTAAGCTGAAATCCTTCCAGGATAATAAATATTTTTATGTTTGAAACTGACGTTCACTTCTTAAATCCATCATATTTCTCTAAATTCTGCTTGAGTCTTGAATATATCCATTTAGGATCATTTTCTTACACCCATATTTTATTATACATGACTAAAAGAATCTACATGACACTTTCAACATTCTACCTGAATACTTCATCTATCTGCCAAGGGAGTTTCCCCAAAGTGTTCCAAGGAACTTAGGAAAAAACTATAAGGCTACCTATGACCTAGTTGCAGAAATTCCATCCCTGCTCATAAGCAGTAGACCTAACACGTCCACCTATTTATATGAGAAGTAAAAAAATGTTTTTGAGAAAAGAAACTGTTAGCAGCTATTTTGAATATGGTCTATTACATTGCCATTTGTGATTTCAGAATCCATTTTTCTTTCTTCTCTGGATTTTAGTTTTTTTTTTTTCAATTTTTTTAAATTTACATATTTTACATCATTGTGTATTTCATGTAAAATTTCCATCACAAGTTCACATGTGAACCATCACCATAGTCTCTTGTGCTCGTCTGTCCCATTTCGATCCATTTTCCTCCATCTCCCTCCCAGAATGTCTCTTATTTATGATCACATGCTAGTTTTGTTGGTTTGTTATTATTATTATTGTTGTTGTTTTCCTGATCCCTTATTTGGTTCCCCTATATTCCTGCTGTAAGTGAAACCATTCAATTTTTTTCTTTTACCTTCTGGCTTATTTCACTGAGCAAGATCCCTTCTACTTCCATCCATGTTGCTGCAAATGACATGTTTATCTTTTTTCATTGCTGAATAGTATTCCATTGTGTATATATACCACAGCTTCTTTATCCAGTCATCTATTTTGGGACATTTGTGTTATTTCCATATTTTATCTATTGTATATAGTGCTGCAATAAACAGAGGGGTGCAGGTATCTTTTTGAAGTAATGTTTTTGTATCTTTTGGGTAGATTTCCTAGGAGTGGAATTGCTAGGTTTTAGATATAATTCAAGCAAATCTGTAACTGTGATCAGGCTAAAGATGTTTCTGCAATGGTGTCCTTGTGAGATCAGGCAATGGTAAATCTTGATTAAGGTTAGGAGTCAGGTTAGCAGACTTTTCTTCCAGGTAATATATTAAAGAACAAAAAGAAATATTTAATCGTGTGTCATGCTACCTAGGTTAAGTTTTAAGGTACTTAGTACTATAATATGTATATGGACTCTAATTCCTACTTTGATTTTAATACTGTGAGGGGAACAGAGGATCTCTCAGTGCCCAATTATGCTATCATTTTATTTTTATATTGGAACATTCATCTCTACATATTATTCTTAATAATAAGAGCTAAAATAAAACTAACAAACAAAACCACATCTACTCTCAAAAAAATGTTAATTTTACTATTTAATTCTAAATGTGAATTATATTTTCTTAAGTAATTTTCAAGAAAAGGACTAAACCACATGTCTACAATACATTATCTCCCAATATCTGGGATATTGTAGGATATGCCACCAATTTTATTTGATAAATAAGAATGATACTTATGTATATTATATTCATTTTCTAAGATTTTTAAATTACAAACAAACCTAGAATTTACAGATAATTGTTCCAGAAAATGTTCTGTGTGCACTATAACTGAGTATAAAATGAATCTTTATGACAGAAAAGGGTCTTTTCTAAGCCAAAGGATATCTTTGAGAAGAGACAGAAACTGGAAATATGTATGGAATCAAGGATATCTGTCTTCTTCATCTGTGCCTTTTTATTATGTATATGAATTGCTAGTAAAGCTAAGGTAAGATTTTTATCAGGTATGATTTTTATTTCTATTGAGTCCTAGTTAACAATCTGATCCTTGGCATTATTTCAACAATGAAATAATTTACTACCATTTATTGACATTAATATATTCTTTTAGTTCATTCTGTAAAAAAAAAAAAGGAAAACATTACTATCTGAAACAAAAAAAAAAAAAAAGAAAATTTACTACGTAGTATATTAAGAGAAAGTTAGTCTGGTGAAATACAATCTCCTTTGACCAGGGTAGATTGCTGATCTTACATAGTTTTGAAAAAGCCTGAAGCTCAAAAGTAGTTAAAATTTCAAGAGCTTAAGTGAGCCAACAAACTAAGTGGAAACTGGTTGCTCTGTTGAGATACTTGTTGACTACATGCCATCAGAGGCACGCTTATTGAAATTAGTCTGTTCCTGATTGGCTGACTTCCCAAAGCATAAGGCTATCACAGATTTGTTGGCATTCAGATATGTGTCCACTGAAAAGAATTGCTATTGATCAACTGAATGAAGATAAACTGTTTCTAATGGCTCTATGTTAGCATGGCTCCAAAAAAGTCAGGCTGTTCTTTAATGTGAGATCATCTCATAGTCTCCAGTCAAAAATGGAAGGAATGAAGGAAGGAGGAAGGAGAGAATGGGTAAGGATGGAGAGAAAGAGAGACAAAGAAAAAGGATGATAGAAGGAAAAGGAAATAAAGGAGGGGTAAAGATGGGAGAGAAGTTAGAAGGGAGGAAGGAAAGCTGTAAACAAACCTTGATGGTTTTATTTTCTACTCTAAACTTAAAGGCCAGCACTTTAAAAGGAGAAATCTTGAAGGTCACACAATATGCTTTCAAACTTTTCGTGTTAGTGCTTCATTAACTAAGCTATATTTTCAAGTATAATTCAAACTATTGGCTTATTCTGACAAGAATTTGATTTGCAAATGTCATATTTCTTTTCCAGTTCTCGCTATCATCACTTTCTTCAGTCTATACCCATATCACAGACTTCTAGCAAGAGGAAGAATCTCTTTTCTCTCCCTTGGTTCTTGACTGACTTGCCTAACCTAATTATAATATAGTAAAAATCAAAATCAACAAGCAACTATAAACCAGAGACACACTATGGGTGTGGGGGAGGGATTAGAGTCAAAATAGGGGGAGAGGGAATTGTATGTGGAATATAACCAAGACGAAAATGCATATATTGTGCAAAAATGAAAGATTATGTAAAAAATATATAAAAGATAAAGGAAAAAATAATAAAAATAAACATTTAGACTATAAGTAGTTATCAGAAGGGAAGAGCAAAGAGGGATGAATAAATCAGGGAAAAGGGATAAATTTATGGTGAAGGTTAGAATTGGGTTTTTAGTAACGTGCTTAATGTGGAATGTACATGTGTTGAGTTTCAATGACACACACTGAAATGTATATAATGTTATAATGTAATGCTATTTCAATAAATAAATAAGCAAATAAATAAATAAATAAAAACTTTCAAAAAATAAAAAAAAAGTGCTAAGAAGTGATATTCTGGGGTCCTTTGCAGTTTTCAACTGCATTTCTCAGAACACTGTTTACAAATACTCCCTACTGTAACTCAGCTTCTCTGTTCTGAAAAAATCCAATGATATGGGAAGGCCACCTATTGTTCCAGGAAACATTTCTACCTGAGTTTATATCCATCAGCCACCACTTAACCAACTGCCTGCTGTGTCAGAGTCACCTGGAATGACCAGTCTAGACAAGTCTCCAAATCACTGCAGTCACATAAGATAAGTGCGAGCCACCCAGATGATAGCAGACAACCCAAAGCAGTCTGAGAAATGAGTGTTGTTTTAGGCTCCTGTATGTTTTATAATTAATTGTTACACAGCAATAGATAATGGAACAATAAATTGGCTAGCGATTGACTCTGTTTAAGCATTATTTCTTTCTATAAATAGGTTCCAGATATTATTTCAAACTATCTAAAAGACAAGCACATTCATCATGATATTCTTTGTAGAATCCAGATGCCTTCTATGGGAGAAAATAGCTATCTGGTATTTTATCTGATCGAAGAGGTAGAACTCTGAAAACAAGTTAATTTTTAGAGGAACCATGTTTTATAAATAAGCAATTAAGTATTATTTTATTTAAGTTTAAACGTGCTTTATTTTTAACATCTATAGCTAATTATACCCAGTGTAGTTTCAAATTATGGTCTTGCACAGCAGGTAATAGCCACTTTATGGAATCAGAATTTGAATCTCTGCCAGGCCACTTATAGTCTTCATGTACTTGGGAATTAACCTTTAGCCTTGTTTTCTCATCTCTAAAATGAGTATTATGAAGGCACATTACTCACAGGATTTTAGTGAATCTTAAATGAGAGCATACACATAAAGCATCTAGCATGTTGCTTTGTATATGATAAGCATTGATTGTAAGTTAGTGTTAATCTCTAGCATATTAATAACTAAGGAAATTTCAGAAACATAATCAAAATTCCTTTCAACTTACAAATGCAAGATGGATCTACAAGGTTCCCCATTGTCTATCTGTAGGAATATTTATCAGAGTATCTCCAGGAGTACGTGAATTTTTGTTAGTTATTGAGAGTCTAAAAGAGTGTGTATGTGTGTGTGTGTGTGTGTGTGTGTGTGTGTCGGGGGAGGGTTGCTTAGGTAAACAGAAAAAAATGTCTCTCTGATTCACACAGTTTATCAAATGCTTTGTATTAAACTTTTTACCAGATAGTATTAAGGTTCATTAACCCTACTCACACAGGATAGAACTGCTATTTGTGATCCACATTATAGTCAGTCAAGTCTATGATTGCTTATAATTTATTGCATTCAAATTGGGATCAAATTATTGGCCAATATTAGAGGCAAATAAATTTTTTAAAGTAATTCTTTTAAGATTAAGTTATTTTATTTGAGTAAAAAATGTGCTAACTATAGTAAAAAATTTATTTGAGTAAAAAATATGCTAACATTTGAGTAAAAAATGTGCTAAATTTAGCTGTCCAAAATATATTTATCTTGTATTAGTATTGGAAATGATGCTATTAGTCAAACATAATTTAAGGAACTTCTTTCTAAATACAAAATAGATGTTTGAAAAATTCTTTTGCCAGGAGCTTTTTTGTATTATTTTAAGTGTTCCTTCTATTCCCATTTACATTTCTTGAAATTTTTAAAGTTTGCATTGTTTATGATGATACTTTACATTTTTTTTTATTTTTCCCACTCTGAACTGAGCAGAAGAAACTGTACTCTGAATAAGAAGGTAGTGACACTACAGAGACTTGACAATAGCAAATATTGGGAAGACTTTTATTGCAGTAGACTCCTAACTGGTCACTTTGCTTCCATTCTTGGCTCTTGAATCAAATCTCAACACAATAGTAAGTCAGAATGATCTCGTGAAAATGAGATCTATATGACCTCACTATATGACCTCACTCAAAGTAACACCCAAGTTATCACAGTGGCTTAAAGCTCAACATCAGCCTCCACCAACCACTCCATTACTTTTCTGCTTTCATCCCCCACTACTGATGCCCATATTCACTCCACTACAGCTATACTAGTCTCTTAGGGTTTTTTTGTTTGTTTGTTTGTTTGTTTGTTTTTAAAGATTTATTTATACAAGAACTGGAGTACAGGCCAGATGCACGGGAGGTTGAGAAGATTCACCAGAGACAGAGTGGAGAAATACACTGCTGAGGGGAGCAGCGGACAAGACAGGAGAGGTCTGCCACGCCATGTGGGACCTTCACCGGACAGCAAGGATTGAACAGGCGCTGCAGAGACTACGGACAGCTTCACAGCATGGCACTCAACCACCTGTGCCACCAGGGGAGGCCCATCTCTTAGTTTTTTTTAATTTTAATTTTTATTTTTTACATCCTTCTTAGCTTTTATTTAAGTCACTAGACACACTCTTATTTCTCTGCCTTTTCACTTGCTGTTCCCTCTGCTTGAAATGTTTTTCTGCATTTTCTCAATTTCTCATTTAATTATGTTTCTGTGTCAGATTTTATGAGAAGCATTTTCTAGTAGCTGAGAATACAATAGTGGAAAAAAACATTAAAAAGACACTGTCCTCATGGAGTGTCTATGCTAATGAGTTCAGTAATAAAGCAAATGAGTATTTCCATCTAGAGAATTATAAATATAATGAGAAAAAAATAAAGAAAGGGTGGAGGGCAGATAATATAGGTAATAAGAAGGTAGCATGATTAACTTCTATAGATGACTTAAATTTTTAATATCAGGAAGCTCCACTGCTCTGCTGTGACTATGCAGCTGCCTTTCCTTTTCTTTCTCCTTCTCCTAATAAACTTGCCCTTTTCAAATGTTAAAAAAAAGAAATTTTACCATCAGTCAAATCTCTTATACATACTATTTAATATTGCAATATTGTCTCTTTGATCAATTCTATTAGTACCTACTCCCTAAATCATTATTCTCTAGAGCAACTATTACTATCAAACATATTTTATAGTTTAGCCATTTTTTTTCATTTTTTCACTCTACTTACTAGAACATATTCTGAATATAAAGGGATTTGTTTTTACTATTTTGTTGCTATTGTGTATATTCACAATCTAGAGCAATGCCTAGCACACTGTAGACAGGTAATAAATATTTTTTGAGTGGATAATTGATGAAAGTATGAGAATATCATAACAACTAGGAGCAAAATGGCAACATCAGATCACCTAAGCCAACAGGCTCCCTATGCATGAGCTACCCTCTCCTTTCTACACTATGCTTTACATTTCTTTTTCCCCATGGCATTCTAGGAATAACCATAGTAATCAAGCATGACAGTGACTTAAAATATTATAAAGCCATTTTCATCTTAGATTATCTTTAACACAATTAGAATAGGCATGAATGAAAAACAAACATGATAATTAAGCTACATGAAAGAATTGAAAATACACCTCTCCAAAGAAGACATACAGATGGTCAACAGACATAAAAAGATGTTCATCATCTCTTATTACTTGAGTAATGAAAATTAAAACATTGAGATATCATTTCACACCTGTGAGAATGGCAATTATCCAAAAGGCAAGAAACATTTATTAGAAAGGATTCCATTTCTGAGACTTTATCCCCAAATACAAATACACTAATTCAAAGTGATAATATATACCCCCCTGCTTATTTATTGCAGCACTATTTACAACAGTCAAGTCTGGAACCAACCAGGGTACCCATCAATCAACAAATGGATAAAATGTGGTACATACACACAGTGGACTACTCTTTGGTTTGAAAACAAAGATGAAATGCTGCACTTTGCAAGAAGGATGGACCTAGAGGCAATAATACTTAGTGAAATAAATCAGAGAAAGACAAACAACATATGATTTTACTCATATGTGACATATGGAGAAACACAGAGATTAACTAAATAAACAAAAGTAAAATTTTAGACTATAATCCCAAGTAGTGGTTACCAGAAGGGAGGAAAGAAGAGGTGACTAGAATATTACTTTTAGCAGTGAACTTAATGTAGCCTAGACAATGTTGATTCTCAGTGATACACACATAAAGCTTATACAAAGTTATAATGCAATGTTAACTCAATTAAATAAAAATAAAAACTGAGGCAGGAAGATCAACATGGTTTTTCCTAAAGTCTTTTTAGTTCAAATCTAGCCCTGGTCTAGAAATATATTAACATTTAAAATCATAGCTATATAGCAAACTTAATTTTATATGTAAGCATCTTCTATTGACTATAATAGTTATTCTGACAGTTAATTGAAATATTAGTACTTCTGTATGTGCAAAGTAATCCAGATATAATCATACACATCCAAATGATATCTGGAGTGTTCACTCCAGAAAGGCTTATTAAGCATGTAAATGGTTTAAAGAACCAAAGTACATTTAGAATTAAATTTCTGAAATAAATTTGAAATAATTTTCAATTTTTCACATTTTAGAAAAATATATATATTTAAGAACTTGAGACAAAATGACACCCTGCTTTACAGTTTGAAGAAGGGACCATTTCTTCTCCAAGGAAGTTGTCTGCAGGTGAATGGGCGGACATCAGAAGCAACTCTCAGCTAAGTCTCGTAAGTTGTACCCACATTAGCAAATATGGCCGAAGGTAAGAGTCAACTCTGTGACTAAAGACAAAATTGAAAAGAAAAGAACACAAAAGGAAAAGAAAAGAAATCAAGTCTAACAAGATCAGTTAGATCCTAGTTTACTGAATCCAATGCCTCCCCCACACACAAATAATTGCCATTTTATCAAAATTTTCAAAAAGCAAACTAAACAAAGTCATTCACATTTATACATAAGAAAATATCTCAACAAGTAACTGTTATCTTTGAAAAATTAATGCACACCTGCCTGAATTAACACTGCCAGGTATTTAAAATATACCAGTGATCACTATAATAAATATAATATGATGTTAAACAAACAAAGAAAATAGAATTCAGTTCTCAGAAACAGCCTGATAAATAAGTAAACCTGAGACTTTTATGATGGCACACACTTCAATAGAGAAAGGTAAATTATACTAGTAAATGATGTAAAAACTTATCATTATTGAATGAAATAAAGTTAAATTCCTCAACTCATAAACATGTAAACTCCAGATCTATTATAGCTTTAAACACAAAAGGTAAAAATATAAAGTTTAAAAAGAAAATGTAAGAGGGAATTTTGCATGTTTGTGACTTCAGGATAGGTAAGACTTTCCTGAGCTCACAAACACAAGAAGAAAAAAAAATCGTGTCTATGACTTTGTCAAAATGAAGGATTTCTAATCAACAATGCAAATAACAGATGACAGATGGGGAGCTGATATTGCTTTGTAGGAATAAACACCTTGTTATCAAAGAAATGCAAATTATTACAAGAATGCTTTATCTCTTTACATGAGTAAATTTGGTAGAAATTAAAATTGCAGATAATACCAAGCATGTCTAGGCTATAAGGGTAGGGCACTTTCATGTACTAATGGAAGTGGAAACTGTTGCAGCCAGTTTGTAAGCAATCTTGTAATTAAAAAAAAAAAAAAAAGGAGCCTCCCTGGTGGCACAAGGGGTTAAGCTTCAGCACTATGAAGCTATCTGCAGCCACTGCAAGCACCAGTTTGATCCCCGGCCAGGGAGCTACCCACATGGTGCAGCAGACCTCTCCTGTCTTGCCCGCTACTCCCCTCAGCAATGAATTTCAGTTAATGTGCCTGTTCCGCTCCCCACTCTGTCTCTGGTGAATCCTCTCACACACACACACCCCACACCTCTGGACTGTACTCCAGCTCTTGTATGCATAAAAAATCAATCTTCAAAAATAAATAGAATAAAACCACAAGTAAATTAAAGTACAACATAGCAATATCATTTGTGTGAATTAAAGTACAATGAAACAACAAGAACATTACTGTATAATTTGTAAGATCACATACACAAAACAAACACTGAGCTAATAAATCATAAACGTGAGAACTTCTAAAGGAAGAGAAAGGAAATGGGGGCAGATCATTAAGGAGAAAATAAAAACAAAACAGAGTGGATAGTGATAGTAATGAGAATGCACCATAAGCCAGTAATACAAAGTTCCTTATTAATGCTCCTGGCATTAATAAAAAATTTAAAATCCCTGGTGGCACAGGGGCTAAGTCTCAGGCTATCAAGCTATCGCCTGCAGCATGAATTCGATCCCCAGCAGCGAACTAATCCACATGGTGCAGCAGACCTCCCTCATCTCACCTGCTGCTCCCCTCAGCAGTGTATTTTAGTAGATCTGCCTGTTCTACTTCCCGCTCTGTCTCTGGTGAATCCTCTCACCCCTCTGAATCTCTGGCCTACACCCCATTTCTTGTATGCATAAATAAAATAAATACTTAAAATAAATAAATAAAATGAGAAAATGCAATATATAGGGTTTTCAAACACATAAACCACTGTTATCCGCTCTTAATTATCTGTAGGCTCTGCAGATATTTTCAAACACAAAATTATTTTTTCTGTATTTTCATCACTTTAAACACAATATCAACTTATTTCAGATTTAATTGGTCTCAAAAAATATAAGGTAAAACATAAGTCTTCTACAGTGTCTAGATGGGTTTTGTATGATTGTGGGAAATATCAGTGTGGTTTTTGCCACCAGTACTTGTCTTTCCTTATAAAATTAACAAAGCCACTACTTGTAAGGTTATGAAACCATTTAAGAATGCCAAAAGACTGGGCCTCCCCTGGTGGCGCAGCTGTTGAGCGCTGGGCTGCGAAGCTGCCCGCAGCCTCTGCACCGCCAGTTCAATCCCTGGCCATCGGCCAGGGTCCCACATGGTGCGCAGACATTTCCTGCTGCTCCCCTCAGCAGTGTACTTTGTCAGTCTGCCTGTTCTGCTTCCCGCTCTGGCTCTGGTGAATTCTCTCACCCTCCTGCACTTCTGACTGTACCCAGAGCTTGTATAAATAAATAAATAAATAAATCTTTCAAAAAAAAAGAATGCCAAAAGACTAACTTAACACTCAATAATAATATTTTTAATTTTTACTAAACACTAGCAGCTATACAATGTTTTTGACTTAAACCCTAAAAATCAGCTACAACATTTAAAATTATTCACGCTTGGTACTAATAGTATTAATGGTGTCAACTGCCTTGACTTTGGACTGCCATTCGTAGAAATTTATAACACAAATTAGAGAAAGTAGTCCACATAAAGAAGTCTTTTGTTATTTAATAAAAGCCTTCAATTCCAAAAAGCAAAAAACTCAACAGTGTCAAATACAGTCTTAAAAGCAATTGGTATATATATCTTGTAGAAGCTGAGTACTTCATAGTAGTTTCCTATTTGTCTCTGACAATAACTATTATAAATGAACTCCTTGATCATACTAAGTGGTAGTTGTTTTCCTCTAAAAAATATTAGATTTCTTATTACAACCTTTTTCATTTTGACCAAGTATATTCTTTTTACTCTCTGTCTTGAAACTGAATTACATGACATCAGCAAGGTTTCAGGTTGTTTATAAGATGAGATTTATACAAAGCTACAAAAGATTTAATAACAATGGAGCTTTGTTGAATGGTAAATTGAATATCCTCACCTAATCTAAATAACTTCTTTTTAATTATTGATGGAGAAACAGCAACAATGGGCTCTAGTCTTACCTTCCATCAAAACAACTATATTTAATTCTCCCTACATTTTTATTCTTTCTTAATTGGACATTTTGTGAATATCGGTTATCAATAATGAGGATTAAACACTTAAAAATTTTCAGTTTTCTTATTTTTCTATGTTGTGGACTTTTTTTCTTTTCTTTCTTCTGTGTACACTTCCTACATTTGTACTTAGGTTTCTATAGTGCTATCATATTATATTCATCACTCACAAAATTATATTTTGTTAAAATCATATTTCATGTTACAAAATGAAAAAAGTATATTCACTTAACCTGTCTATAATTACCTAATTTAGAATTCCAAAAGCTTGATTTATAGACAACTCTTTGCTTGCAGAAAAATGTCTGATTACTTTATGATAATAGTATTTCAGCTAGACGTTATAAACATTTATTAAACTTCAGAGTACCTGGACCCAATATTTTGTTAAACAATACTCCATCAAAGAATGAAAAGATATAAGCTGAGTAACGAACAGATGGAATGTTGAGAGCTATACTATTTGAACTCAGCTGTTCAAGATCATTTACAGTCAAGATCTACGTGACAAGGTCAAGCTGTAGAAAATGTGGGAGGTTAAAGGAAACAGAAGGGTAGAAAGTAGAATTTTTGATAAAGACTATAATTTTAATAAAAGATCATTATCCCTAATAAGAATCAAGTTAAAAAATAAAAATAATTATCTGATCAGAGCTTGCAAATAGATCTGAAGCAAAATACCATCTCATTTTTCAACTTTTCAGGAAACATTTTTAGAATCCAATGATATTAATGTTTATAACATTATAATAGGGTTTGTTTTGCTGATACATGATTAAATGTCTCATGATTGAATATTTACTTAAATTTGTTTTACTGAATTTCTATACTGATGTTACCCTGAATAGATCTTTTGTAAAACCATTTCTGAAACATCTAACATCAAGACAAACCACAGATCTTTGAAAATATATCTCATACCATAAATAAAAATTTAATAAAAGTTGTAGAATTTAAAAGTTGAGGAAATATCCCAGATAGTAGAAAGAATAAGACAAAGAGTAGGAAATTGGAGAGAAAAGTTTTTTAAGTATCTGTGAAAGAGGTTTAAATAGTAAGTTAGGAATGTAAAGAAAGGGAAGAGAAATTGGGAACAGTGGGTGGGAGGATTATCTAAGAAATTATAAAATCATTTCCCAGGACTAATTACATAAGCTGTCAGAATAGAAGGCTGGGGCACAGTGACCAGCCAATGAGGGAATAACATACCAAAGATTAAGAAGTACAGTGTCATCCAACTGCATCACAGGACTCAGACCACAAGATCTCACAAGTAAACCTTCCTTTCACTCTCACAAAATCAGTGAACAAACCAAGCAAAGGTAAAATCAAACTCTTTGATATATAAAGATTCCAATGCAGAAGAAAGATAACAATCCCATTGCTAGGGATCCAGAAGACGCAGCCCACAGATATGGAGTTTCAAAAAGAGCAGGACAGGGCCTCCCTGGTGGCGCAGGCTGTTGAGCGCAGCTCTGTGAAGCTGTCCACAGCCTCTGCGGTGCCGGTTCGATCCCCACCAGCCGTGGAGCAACCCACATGGCTTAGCAGACCTCTCCTGTCTCGCCCGCTGCTCCCCTCAGCAGTGTATTTCACCAGTCTGCCTGTTCTGTTCCCCGCTCTGTCTCTGGTGAATCCTCTCACCCTCCCTGCATCTGGCCTGTACCCTTGTTCTTGTATAAATAAAATAAGCTTTAAAAAAAAAAAAAAGAGCAGGCCAGATGATGCAAGAAAATAAGAGATGTAACAGTCTTTTCTATAAAATAAAATTGGTATTTTTTTTTTCTGATTGGGGGAATACATTAAAGCACTAGTCACAGCTAATTAGAATGTTTTAAAAATTAATCAGTGATAAATACAAAAACAATTCTAAAAAGAAAAACAAAAGGCCAATCAGAAAAAAGCTCCTTCAGATGAGAAAAAGCTATTAAACTTGTTATTAGGTTTTAAATATTTGTAATCACAACCATGTATACCAAATACTGATTCAATCTGAAACATGCTATAACTCTCAGGTGGATGAAGACAAGAGTAGTATGTGAAGAAAATAAAGATGGGGGAAAAAGCTATAGTCTCATTTTTCATAGCAGTGGGTAAGTTAGGGAGGCTTGAACAGATAAAGAAACCAAGGAGGTTGTCATGGGAACCAGGTCATAAAATTGACCACCTGACCAGAAAAACCAGCCCAGTTCTTGGAAAACAGAAGCAGGACCAAGACACATTCTGTGACAAAAGCCAGCGCCAGAGACCAGACACTCCAGCAGATAACTTATTAAAACTGGTAACCCAAGTAAGAAAATCCAGGGAGTATACAAGAGAGACTCAAATCCTTCTTCCCTCACAGAGGTTTATCTCCCCTCTACACCAATATTCCGCTGTCTCCCTATTCCAAGAGCCAAAAATCCATGGGGACCAGACGCTGCAGTAGCCTCTGCTGGAACCTGTCACATCTGCTCCCCTTAGTAGTACCTGCTTCATTGCTTGCGGGTCCTGCTGGGACTGAGCTGCTTCTGGGGCGGTCCCTGGGGCATGCTGGGGCTACCAAGGTAGGTCGGCTTTCCAGTCGGCTTCCCAGTCTGCCCAGTGCCACTGGGGTCTGCCAAGCCTCGCCTTGGCGAGGGCTGCTTCCAGGCTCCCCCTCCCTGGGCTTGCTGGTACCTGCCAATACCTTCTGGGGCAAGTCTGTTTCTGGGACCCTCCCCGGAGTTTTCAGAGAGCGCGAGGGGCCTACCTTTGTGGATCTGATTCCAGGTGCTGCACCGGAAGCTCAATGAGGCTGTTGCTGCGGAGGCCTGCCTTGGAGGGTCTGCCTTATTCAGGTCTTGCTGGGGCTCACCTGTCTGCACCCAAGTCTGCAGAGGTCTGCTTCTAGACACTGACCCAGAGTTCGCCCAAGTCTGCGAAGGCTGCTGTGCGAGGGCTGTGCCGTTTCCCTTCCGCTGCTTGTAGGGCTGCCGGGCTACCGGGCCCACCTGGCCATCTGCGCTGACTGCCCGCTGGGCCCATTCTGCTGCTCACTGGGGTCCCTCTCCTCCTGATGTTACTCCCAGTGTGTGCAGTAGTGGCCTGTTTCGCTTTCAGGAGTTTTTGGCTTCATTCTGCTGAAATCTAGCTGTGAGTGTGTAGAGGTGAGCCCAGCGGCTTCACTCTGCCGCCATCTTGCCCTGCCCAAATACAGGATGAATCATACTTGAAGTCTCACCCATATCTGATTCACATGAGGTTTAAATGAGACATCAAATTGATTGTGGAACAAACTAAGACTTTCAGTGAAATAGGAATGGAATAAAGGTATTTTACATGTGCTAAAGCCATGAATTTGGGAGGTCCAGGGGGAGAGGTAATAGGCCAAATATGATCTCAAGAGTCCGTGCTAAATTCTAATACTCAGTGTAATAGCATATAGCAACAGGAGGACAGGATCTCTGTGACTGGAGCAGATGGAGTAAAGGAGGAGAGAGTCCTGGAGCCCTCAGTGGATTTTACAAGCTTTTATTGGGATTTACCGGGTACATGGCAGGTAGGAGTACTGGGGGCCTGCGAGCCCTGCCAGCAAGTCTTTACTCTGTCTGGGCTCTCTGGCGTTCTCTGGTTCTCTCTGCTTCTCTGCTCCCTTGCTTCTACTGGTGACCCCATGATGCCACCCTAATAAGCCCAGTCTTAGCCCAAGTGAATCCCATCTACATATGCCAGGTGCCCGCCATCAAGCATGCATTCAGGTCCACAATGATCCATCATCAATCCTAATGGCGGGAGGGCAGAAAAGCCTGATGCTTTTTCACTTACCCTACACAGCAGTAGGAGGTTGGGGTTCGGGGTGTGATTAGGTCATGGAGCTCTGGTGTGTAGAATTAGTGTCCTTGTAAAACAGTTCCTCACACCTTCTGACTTGTGAAGATACACACACATACACACACACACACACACACACACACACAAAGACAGCCATCTATGAGCCAGGAAGCTGTTCCTCACCAGATACTGAATCTACCAGTGCCTTGGTCTTGACTTCTCAGCCTCCAAAACTGAGAAATACATGTTGTTTATAAAGCCACCCCATCTCTGGTGTTTTGTTAAAGCAGTTCCAGTGGTCTAAAACAAGGACTTCAGAAAATTCTGGGTCCTACTAAATAAATTTAAGGAAACTACAGGAGACGTTGTAATTCCTGCTGTTATAACATAGCAAGAACTGTGCCCCTTCAGTGAGACTGTTAAGTACAAAAGCTGGAAAGTGAAGAAAAAGTATGAACTTATTTTTTAGATATATGTAGGTATATTCCAGAGGAGACATCAGAAAAATAGGAATCAGGCACTTGAAATATGGGGATAGAGACATGAATATAGAAAGCATAAAAATGTTGCCTTTTATTATATTGTTCTGTTATTATTAAACTATGAAATATCAAACTAGGTGATTACATAGTGTTCTTGTTTTTTTTATTTTATTTTATTTTATTTTAAATAGAGGCATGTTTATTTATTTATTTATTTGTTTGTTTGTTTGTTTTGTTTATACATGCACTGGGCACAGTCAGAAGCGCGGGAGGGCGAGAGAATTCACCAGAGCCAGAGCGGGGAGCAGAGCAGGCAGAAGGACCGAAGCACACTGCTGAGGGGAGCAGCGGGCGGCAGGAGAGGCCTGCACGCCATGTGGGACCCTCCCCCGGTGGCCGGGGAGCAGCCGGGGATCGAACCGGCACCGCAGAGGCCGCGGGCAGCCTCGCAACCGAGCGCTCAACCGCTGCGCCACGGGGGAGGCCCTGTTCTTGTTTTTTTAAACTATGTAAAAGTATTAATTTGATAAAGATAAAATAAATTTAGAAAATAAAATTCTAAATAGCATGGAAAGGACATAGAGGACGTCCCACCTGCATTTGAGGGTAGTCAAGTAACATGGAGAGTCTGTGGCAGTCGTTCTATGAGGTAACAAAAAATATACCAGCAAAAACACCAAAAAGCTTCAAGACACTTACAAAATTTCAGTCACAAATAATCTTTTATCTTCTTGCAAGTTATAACCTCTATGGAATTCATATTCAACATTAGCAAAAAGAGAATGTTGCACTAAACCATGTCTCAATATTTTTCACTTCTAATATGTGTAAGTTTTATGACTAGTCTGCAATAATTAGTGTTTCTAATAGACTAGCACTTTAATTCTCTTATTCGCTTTCATTTTTCTACACAAACTTGGCATTATCTGAAGCACATTTTGTGTGCATTTGTGTATATGCATGTCTTTTTATCTGCCTCTACCCCAATGTAAAACATATGGCAAAGAATATTTATCAATTATCACTGTGTCTTATTTATCACTTTATTGTATGGAACTAGAATAGATTCTAACACATAGTAGGCATTCGATAAATATTTGAATAAATAAATTTTGTCAAATTCAAAAAAAGTGTATGATAATACCACTGCTTAGCATTCACTCTTCTTAGCTTCAAACTGACAACAGTGCAAGAGATATAGGATCAATTGTGACTGAATCTTTGTAAGTAATCGAGCTAGAATATATATGCAAGTTTACATCAAATTGTTTATAGTCTTCTAACATAATGTCAATAACTTAATTTGTATGCAAAATATTTTTCTTTCCTTGACAAAACTCAGTTCTGTGAGCAATATTCTTATAACAGTATGCAATATACACTGGGTTTTGTGTTTCAACTTCTTTTTCTTTGTATATACAGGTTCTCTGTGACATTGAAGAGTTTGTTAAACAATTGTGCTAAATGGTCACAAACTGGCACTTCAGCTATTAGTTTTTAATTCTATTTCATATCACTTATTAAGCAATGGAGAAGACAACTTTAATTTCATTATGTTCATTATTTGACTCATCTGGGAACCAAGTAAAAATGCTCTAGATATCTTTGATGTTCAGTAAAAGAACCCCATATTCCTGAGTGAATACAATTCAAAAAATCAAGTGTGTATTCTGGATAGTTAACATTAATACTTGACTAGCATTTAAACAAAATTAACCACATCAAAATGAATTAAAGATAATCTTAGATATGCCAGCTATCTGTCTCTAGGGATTTACATAGCTCTGATCAAATTGTAAAGGGAAAAATAATGATTTGGGAATAAACTGCATGAATTCTCAGATCACTTTACATAACATTGGTCTTCATTATTAATCAAAGATCTGAATCTTGCTTTTTGGGGAAGATATTTCTTTTCTCTAGTGTTATACATTTACTTACTTTGATGAAAATAAAACCACTCAAAGAAAATCAGAAAGATTTTTCTCCAACAAAATTATGTATCTATTAAAATACATAGATTGCCCTTACTTTGGATTTCTTTTCTCTTTTACTTTCCCCTTTCTTTCTTTGTATAATTTAGTCAAAAAAGTCATCAGAGACCTTTCACTTCTCTTTGTCATTCCCCTTCCCAATACTTGTTTGAGGCATCCCAAGGAGTTAGGCACCCTTGCAAATGGATATCCAAAGGAGGTTTGGGGGAGCAGCTCTAAGGGAACTTTTTTTAATTAAATAGAGTATTAAATAAAGTTATTGAAATAGCACTGTTTTGTAGCATTATATAGGTTTCAGGTATACTGCATTGTCATTTTATATCTGTGTGCATTACTTTAAGCTCCCCACTAAAGGTCTAGCTTCTTCCATTCTCCTCCACACAATTGCCCCATTTTACCTCATTTGCCCACACCCCCTGTTCTTCCCTTCTCATAACAACTATTTTGTTCTGATAGTCTACGAGTTTGTTTTGTTTTATATGTCCATTTGTTTTCTTTATCTTTCACATATGAGTAAAAGTATATGGCATTTGTCTTAGTCCTATTTATTTGACTCAGCATAAAACTCTCAGGCCTAAGGTGTTTTTTAAGTGGATTAATTTCAGAGGTATTGAACACATGCAAATGCAAGTCAGGTTTCTCACTTAAAAAAGGGAACTATAAATATTGAAAGGAGAATTGGAATGAATTTGTGAGTGTGGGTTATAACCGGAAGTTTTGAAATGAGCCTAAACTATTAATGTGAATTAAGGTAATAGAAAAAAAATACATGTATACTCTCCCCCTCACTTTACAAAAGACCAATGAGCTATTCATGAAGCTGTTATCTCCATGTCGTTTCTTGCTAAATGTACTGATTTCATAAATATATAGAATCCTTTGTCTTTTGAAACTGTGTATTATATTTTAGACTGAATCTACCTAGTAAACATTGAATAACAAACCAAAACAATGTGTATATAAGTATGTATGCGTGTACATATATGTGTAATATACCACATCTGTATTATTTTTTTCCAACTGATTAGTCAACTGAGTGGGATTCAAGTCAGTTAGCACACCTCAGTTATTATTTCTTGGTTACTAATCACCAATGTCCACTAACAGGAATCAGGATTTATTAAAGAAATGCCTTATTTTCAGTTGACCAGGGCAAGAAAAATACAAATTAGAACATATTGATATACAGGGAAATAAAGGCATCATCACAAAAAATTATGGGAAAATGTAGAAAGTGACACAGAAACCAGTTTTAAGTTATACCACTGGCCAGATTTATGTTAATTTGAGCAACAAAATAGACAGTGGTGTTGTTAATTCACATTTTATATAAAGAATAATTAGAAAAACATCATTTGGTAAAAGTCGGAGAAATAAATGTTTTAGGTAAGAATCGCAATGGATGCTACAATTACTGAGTGAAAGATTGGTAAGTTAAATTTATATACTCTCAGTGCCTCCTCTCAAAATACCAAGAAAATTATCTATTATAAAAAATAATAACTTTAAGGAGAATGCATTATTTTAATCAAGTGATCAGAATAAAAATCACTAGTAATAAGAATGGGAATATTGATATTGTAAGCACTTACCAGATAAGATGTCATAAGAGAACATAGCAACACCACAATATCAAAAAGGCAACCTAAGTTCTGGGAGAAGATATTTACACCTCACATGTCTGAAAACATATAAGTAACTCATATAAGTAATTTAATATGTAAAATGGTATCCAGAGACCACTTTAGCCATATATCAATTCACATACTCACAAAAAAAAAAAAATCACTGTAGCATTGATCATAATAGCTAAGACTAAGAAATCAGCTAAAGGTCCAAAAGTTTTATCTGGTCAAGTTAAAGAATAGAATTTTTATATATTTTTTTAAATGGGCTTTCATGGGTTTCTATGAGCTGGCTATGAGCTGGCCACTCATGGGCAACTGTGACCTACTTGCTATCTGCAAATCGCAGCAGAGCATGCCTTGACTACCTACTGACAATAGTTCGTATCACAAGGCAGGCCCAGGGACACCTAGGCTGCTGTTAACCTGGTTATGTGACTAACTCCTTGGTGATCTCAGAATAACTCTGCCTGTGATAACATCAAGTATTTTGCTGACGCAAATGTCTCTTGAGTATGACTACAATGTTCCCTTTTCCGTCCCTTGTAAAACTTTGTCCCCCATTCAATCTCACCCTCGGAACTTATTCCTCATACCATTGTCACATGATGAGCTTTTACTGGCCTGCATGCTTTCAATAAATGGCACAAGAACTTCTGCTCAAGCAGCAGTCTTTCCTTGCAAACCTGCTCCACAACTGTGGTGTATCTCATAGCTCATCACCTTCCCGCCACAAAAGTTGCAACAAAGTCCTATTGCAACAGGCTTTCTATATATTATGGGGGTGGGGGGTGGGGTGTATAGAAAAAAGAAGTTTGGTAAATATAGTCAGGATCCCATAAGTAAACACATTGCTACAACTCTAAAAATTGTTTTTTGAATGATGAAATTGTGGGTAATTCTTCATTTCTCATTTGTAAGTTTTGTGTTTTCTGAATTTTCTGTTATAAATTTCTCCAGCCAATAAAATCAGTGGAATATGTTAATTTCATTTTGCATATGAAACATATATTTTAATGGTTTCCTTTCTGTTAGCCCAGGTATCACATTTCTTAGAAGACTTTTATAGGTTGAGAGGAAATTGAGGCTGTATTTACTCTCAGAAGTAAAATTGACTCATTTTAGTTCCTATATTTGTATCAGGTTGGCTTCAATGCTAGCAGAGATTAATGGGTGATTCTTTATCTATGGTTTTCCAGGTCTGCCTTATTTTAGAAGCAAAGAACTGTGCGAAGCATCCTTCCATTTTATGTCCCTGTTCCACCAAAGACAGTTAACTTTTTCAAGGAAAAAAGCCCCTGATTTTGCCTTTTGCAAATATTCTCCAACAAAGCTTTGTGACTGACAATTAGCTCGTTCTTCTTATTTACCAATTTCTATATGACTTTAGATTCAAAAGAAAAATCTTTCATTAAAATGACTTAATTCTATGAATCTGTTACTTAAATACTCAAATTGATGGCTAACATCATCATAGCCTGTAGAATTTTAAATTACTCTATTAGTATTCCCAGACTCCCCTTAAGTATGGAATACCACATCTAAATATTTAGAACATAATTGTCACTTGAAATTAAATGGTAATTCCATAAGTTAAACTCTGGGCAATAAGTAATATAATGTGAATGAAATTGCACTACTTCCATAACATTAAATATAATCTGATTTCCTGAAACTCTCATTAATCTATTAAGTTCTTATTGCATGGCAACTGTGCATATTATTATATTCTCTGCTAGATAGGATGAGATACTTGGAAAATTGATTTTTTTTCTCTCTTATTGGTTAAATAGTGTGAAAGTCAAAATAGTGAAATGCTTATTTCTAAATTAAACTGAAACATGTCTTTGCTTAAAACTAAAGATAATAAAATTTCTTTCCCTAAAAAAAAAAAAATTATTAAGTAGCACAACAGGGCAAGCATACTCAGTTTTTCATTAGCATTTCTAATTATTGTTCATGGTTGAGACTCATTCCTCCAGAGTCACAAGGACCTGTAGATTATTACAGTTAATTTTGATGAGAAACTGATAAGATGAAAAGAAAAAATATTGTGTGCTTTTTATACTGTTAGTATCACCCCAAATGTAATCACATTTCCATAGCCTCCTAAGTCGTAGAAGCAATCTATAGTCTATAAGCTAAATAGATGAAGTTAATGAGTTGTGTCTTGAGCCAATAAATAGAAAAAGAAAGGAAGGAAGAATTGTCAGTATGTCACCATGATGAACCTATTACTATTAGTGGAGAATCTGAATTAACTATAAGGTGACCGTGGCACTATATCCATTCCCTTCCTGGGACATAATATAGTGATTACACTTCCATGCCATTACCATAGTGTTGTTTTGTCATTATTACAGAGAGTCTGAAGCATTTTTCAATTATTAGTATGAGAAAGGGTTAAAATGGGAGAGAAAAGATTCCAAATTTTTCAAGGAAAATGTTTTCCCTTCAAGAAAACCAAATTTTGCCCGAGCTCTGTTAATAATGCAAGAGGTTCCATAGCCCCATCTAGTGGTCAAGAGCTCATTCACTACAGGAATCACAGAGATCAGTCGCTCTAGAGTTAAGATGTATGATTTCAGTAACGGTGGAGCAGCTGTTGTGTTCCTAGCTAGGAAGATAAAAGATAAGCATGCCACATTAAACATAAGCTTAATATTAAACAAGTATCTGTCTATTTAGTAAATCTTAAAATAATACAACTAAACTCATCTCCAGAACTAAACTCATTTAGTTGTTACTTTATTTGTGTAGCTGAAGTCTTATTTAACAATTATTTCTAGCATTTACAGAAACCTCAAGTGGCTATGAGTAAAAAGCTTGATAACAGAATCATGTAAACAAATCTTGATATTTCAGATAATGTTAGTATTGCTTTAATCTCATAAATGAAATAAAACCTCAATGAATCTTTATAACTAATTCTGTATCTTGGTCAACTTGTAATACTTAAGTTTATAATCATTCTAGAATGTTCAGAGGCAAATAAACAGAACATATCTCCAAACAACCCACATATGACCGTCCTCACCACAGTCCAAATATTTAAAGATTCCAACTTTCATGTTACTCATATACCAATTTTCAACATGAAAATCTCCCTAAAATCTTGTTTATAATTAGAAATGATTTTTTAAATATTGTATTACAGAAATTAAAAAGTCAGTGAGTGTACAAAGCTATTGTGAGTTTCTTCTTAGGCAGCAATATGAGCTGAAGCATCTAGAGGCTGAAAAGTAAGTCCATTAAGAACAGCATGTCCTTCAGGAGGTTATCAGGGACTGTGTCACTGATACAGTATCATGTAGTGTAAAAAGCAGAAGAGTACACAACATACTAACCAGCTGAGAGGCTTCCACTGCTCAGAGATGTTACATCTGGCCTCTTAAGCGGTTTCACAGGCATCATCAATAAACCATAATCAGCATGTAATGGTCCGACAAGATCACCAACAAGAAGAGCCTGGAAGCCAGCCAGTCCATCAGCACTGACGGTTCACTGCAATTTAGTCCTCCTGAGCTGGACATGTTTAGAAAATGGATGACAACAAGGAGTACAGGGAGCAACTGTCGGGAGGAAAAAGTGGCAAGAGACCAGCAGGAAAAGGAGGAAATATGCCACAATGGTGAGAGGAGCTTAAACAAGGCCAGACAGTAGTTTGGGCAATTCATTGAGTACTTGTTATAGAGTTAATGCTGCGGGCATGTATAGCCATATATAAACATCAAGAATCACACAGCGAGAGTCATAATCATTTGCAAGATATAAGAATATAACTAAAAACAACTGCTAAAATATTCATAGGTTAGTCTATTTAGGATTCAAGAATGCAATGCATCTTCTATACATTCAATATTGATAATGATTATTAATTTTGATTTTATGTACCTACACAGAATATTCATGAGTTTCAATCAACCATGGATTGAGACTCTTGACCCTCTCTTTAGTTGCCAAGGAACAAATGTGAATCAATGAATGTCAAAAAAGACTGTACTATAAACTTCCACTTGTAAAATAAGTCATAAAGAAGTAATATATACAGCTTGGCAACTATAATTATTAATACTGTATTGTGTGTTTGAATGTTGCTGAAAGATCAAATCTTAAAAGCTCTCATCACAAGAAAAATAAATTTATTTTTATTTTCTAATTAACTAGAATTATCATGGTAATCATTGCACAATACATACAAATATTGAATCATTATGTTACACTTGATAATAATGCAATGTTACGAATTGATTATGCCTCAATTAAAAAGACTGTATCAGTTTAGAAAACTGGAATTCCAAAGGTCAAACTTAGAAAAAAATCTTGACTCGGTTTTCACACTGTCCCTGTAGAGATCAGAGGAAGACTCATGGGGAAACTGAGGGTCATCCTATAATTTGACAATAAAAATTTCTTGATCACTTTTTGTCACAAGAGTCATCATTCTGTAATAGAAATATTCAGTACTGGTGAATGTGTCAATCATTATCAGAGACATGCTTCTCTTTTCTCTTGGTTTAAATCTGAATCCATTGAGAGGAAAAGAGCTGGTTTAAGAGGGGAGACTAGCTTTACTCTCTTCTGGTCCCCTCAAGGGTTTAAGTAAGGAATAAAATTTGCTTAAGTCCTCCCCTTGCCAGTGGTATTGGTCTAATCTCCTAGTGCTTTCTGTAGGACCTACTCTTGTCCAATTCTTCCTCCCTAGTTTATCCAGAAACTTTGAAATCACTCCCTCCTCCTCCCCTTCTCTCCCTGCTCCTCTGCATCTCTAGGCACCTATCAACTGCAATTTTCTTAAAGCAAATAAATCTTTCCTCTCGTCATTAACTTGTGACTTCTTTGCCCTCTTCTACCAAATGAAGCTTCCCTAAAGTTATTCTATTCACTCTTTCCTCTGACAGTCTCTTATTATAAGTTCAAGCTAACTCTCTCTTCCAAGATAGACTCTGGGTTGTGGGAAATCAATAATCTTTGCCCCCCGAAATTCTGGGAATAAGTACAGTTCATTTTCAAGAGTAGCTAATAAGCCACAGTTTAATCCTTGTCAGTTTAGCTCAACAACAGACTTCATTCAAAATATATGAAGCCCCTTCAGATGTCTCTTTGAAACATTCATCATCCAACTTGAATCAAAGGGAAGCAGGATCTATTCCACCAATGTGATAGGGTTCAATTCAGCACAATTATCCCCCCAAAATATATATATAGAGACACACATGCACATACATGCCTATACATATAACATTTTTTCTCATGTCCACACTTAATCCTTTTAATAGTCTAGTAACTAAGGATCACAAATTGACCTTAGTCATTTCTTTTTCAAGCCCTTCTTAAATAATCTAGCAAATTTTCATTTAGAATTTGTGCCTCCATTTATTTGAGCCTCAATTATTTAGCTTTCATTTTACTTGGTTGCTTTGATGTGCAGGTCTTGGGAATCAGAAAATATTGATTGAAAGCACATAATTTTCATTGAAAATAAGGAAATTATTTTGTACTTAAATATCCTTATGTGTTTAATGCACTACAAATGTCCCACACTTATGTACACTACATTTTCTAAATATATACTTTGTATTTTACTCATCACAAAGAAAATTTCTCTCCCATACTAATTTCCCTACTCCATACTCTGTTGCAATTCTGAGTTTCTTGTATTTGAAGATATTATTGCAAAGGAATTTTTTATAAAAAAGAGTATATTCAAACATAAAACACTAAATGAACATGTGTGTCCTATCTTATAGTGTCAAACACATTGTGCATCATAATTCACTTTGAGAAATTTTCAAGATGCAAAGGTTTTTAAAAGCCAGAGAGCAAAATCACAGCAAATACTTCAGCTTATTCATCAATCAACTTTAAATAAATTTCAACTCTCAAATTTCAAAATCATGAACTTTTGTATTTTGTTTTCATTTATTTTAATTTATCCAAAGAGAAGTGACATGATTTAAGAAGGCTCTCATATTTTGCTTCAATCAGAAATGAAATTTTAGATGCAAATACTTCAAGCAAAAGTACAAATTGAAGGTAGTAAAGACCTAATCTATTATATGTAAGACATCAAAATACAGGTATAGAGGCACCAAATACTTTCAAGAAACAATTAGTAACAGTTCATTATTTAGTAATGGAATAGTTTGTAATTAGTGAGGGACTGTGAAGGAGAAGGGTTTCAAAGTTAACTTTAAGAATTTGTACCAAGGTGAATGATGCAATCATCAGTCTCATTAGTAGGAATACGAGTAATACAAACCTGGATCTTTATATGAGCAAGAATAAATCTAAGTTTAAAAAAAAAAACAATAATTAGTGTAGAGGAATTTGTTATTATTTTTAAATGTATTTTTCCTTGAGATATCATTGGTATTCGATATCAAACATGATAGGTTCATATCTTTTCAGATGAATGTTACCATGCTACACCCACTCCCAAAGTACCCTTGGAATTTGAAATAGTGATTCAACATCTTACTGGAGATGTATGAAGAAATAGATGAATGGGATCAGGGCCTCTTAGCAAATCAAAGCCAAAGAATTAAATGAATATCTTCACCCTAAAGGCAAGTTGCAACCATGGATCAGAAAAAAAAAAAAATGGGTACAGTGAATAGACACACAAATACATCATTGCAGAAAAGATTGGAGAACTTGTTAGTGCACAGAAGAGGAAGCAAAGTCTAACTAACACAATGAGTACTACAGGGGAGCATATCAGACACAGAAAAAGAAACCAACATTATCAGTACCTGTCACATACTGTACTACATCCTCTTTCTACTTACGCTGCTATTTACCTGACAGCCCCTAAGAGCTCTTTGGGAGCCACTGTGATTTCTCAGATAAATATGTATTTCATTTGAGTGCTTATCTTGAGAACTCATTTTAATTACCCAGTAGACATTAACAATGTCTTCCCAGCTGTTACTTTCTATTACGTCCTGTAAATGAGCCTTTTGGCTCTTTTTAAAAATGCATCTTTGACCTAAAGATGATGAGGGTGTTCAGGCAGTTGTGACAATAGGCAGTATAAATTCTCAGTTGGAAAATTAAATAAGCAGCATTCGTAAAAATCACCTTCATCTATGGCTTCCACACATGGACACGCATCATGTTTAAGATTTTCATGGAGAACATATCCTTAAAGGATTTGAAACATGTAGGCTTAATGCAACCCCTCTGGACACTACTTTGAATCTATATAAGCAAATGTTCATTACTTACCATTTAATCCTTCAAGTTGCTAAAAGGAACCAATGAAAAAGGATTTAAACATGAACTACTTTTCTGCTTAATGCTTCACATCATAAAGTTATGCCCCTTTGGTTAGAGTTTAGCTCATCCTTATTGAAAAAACAAATTGTATTTCTCTATGATTTCAAATATCTATCTATTCATTTGCCTATCAAATTTGAAAAGCTTTCTATCGATATATGAATAAATGCAAGTCTATAACAAATTGCATGGGAATATAGTCACATGTGTAACTAAAATGATGAGTTCTTTTTAATTCAGTTGCTTTTACAAATCCTTCTTTTCTAAGACATCTGAAAAAAATGGAATTGGTTAGTTCCTTTCTTCAGAACAATTTTGTCTTGAGAAACCTCACAAAGAATTTTAAGAAAACTCTGATTATTCCCTGCTAGACTTCTTTTCCCTTCCAAGATTGTATTTCTAAAACACAGAAGTCTATCTGAGAACACTTTTTTTTTTTCATTTTGTAGCAAATAGAAATTTATCTTGCAACTCCCTACAGAAACCTGAGAGAAAATCAATGATCACTTCGACAAGAACAATGCCACTTTCATTTGAACGGGTCACCTAGCTCCTGGTAACCTGTTCTCCCAGGACAGTTTATTTAGAAAATCAGACCAATCACCCCTGAGCTTGCTCGATACTCTGGTTACCAATCACACACAGTATGTGAAAACCTTAAACTTCACAAGCACCAGGAAGCTATTTCTTAGTGCGCATATTTCATGAGTAAGAAACATTATGTTTGTCCGGTACAAAGAGTAGCAGTTGCTGTGACCAGTCCGCATTTACATTTCTCTGTTAAGTCTGAAGTAGTAAATGCAGTGAGGTACATTATCCTTTTTAGGGAGATAAGTCACTATAGGATATTGGCTGAGAACATGGTCTTTTAAGCCCGAGCAATGGGGTTTTGAATACTGATTCTCCCACTTACTGACTTTGTTGTACCTTTGTATTCTTGGTGTGTGACTTAAATATCCAAACTTCAATTTCAGCATTTGAAAAATGCAGATAATAATACCAAAAAGGATGGTTCTGTTCATTGAGTAGATGACACATTTAATACCCTAATATAGGATCTGACACAGGTATTTCCTTAGGAACAATGAATATTTTTATTGCTGTTGTTATAGTTATCCACTTTCATTTAGAGGAAGAACCTATATTTTCATATTCAAAAATATTTAAAGGTAGTGTTAACACCTGAATGCATAATGGCCATGATTCTACAATTATCTTTAAATTTTGCAGCATTTTTGAAATGAATGGATTGATGGTCTCAATCGATAGCTCTAAACTATCTCTGAAGTTTCTATTGACTAAAAGGAGAAAAAAGAGGCAATATTTGAGATCTGGGATGAAAGCTTAGGGTATCAGAAGTGGGTAGAGCAGAGGTCAGGATTACCTTCTTCAGGTGTATTGATGTCTGTGATTGTTCATTACAGCACCAAAGCTGGCTCCTTAAGAACCCACATCATGTACTTAATCCTCAGCAGAAACTCCATTTCTGACAGTGGGAAAAAGTATGCATGGATTGAGTCCTCTCCCCATGAAATTCTTTTTCTTCCTCTCTCAAAGTTATTTCCAGCTATAATACAAAACTTGTGAATTGGCTGCCTCTCAGTAAATCTATGTCATTATAGCAATAGGTAATAGGCAGGTAGTTACAAGAGAGGAAGAGGAATTACCACATGCTAGTACTCCTCTAAGTGCTTTTCCTGTAATGACTCACATAATCCTCATGACAACCCTATTAGATAGATACTATTGTTACCCTTGTTTTATAGAGGAGGGAACACAGCACAGGGAATTTAAGTAACCTCCCCAAGATAATGGCTCATAAATGACAAACTCAGGCAGCATGGCTCCAAGGCACTTAAACAGGACACTATCCTGCCTCAGTGAGAAAGACAGAACCAACAATGAATTTAGTATAACACTGAATTTTGAAATTTTACCTTATAATGATAACAAATCCATTTAATAGATGAGATAATTGAAAACAGAGAAAGTCAATGTACTATCAAAGATCTCAGAGCTCTTTGGACATGAAACTTGAATAACTCAAACCTTCTTTCAATGAATGTTCTATTTGTTCTTCCTGGACCAAGAGTCACACAGGAAATGGCTGGTAGTCCGCAAACTGTTTTGAAAACTACTTTTTACCTGGAATGAATAGATTTGTTTACTTTTTTTAATTAATAGGATGTTGGAAGGCTACCATTAAAACCTTACCAAAAGACACACCTTTAAAAATGGTTGTTTAAGATGTTACGGTAGTTTAAGTAATATTTCAACAAATTCATTAAATTTGAATAAAGAATATCAAGATGCGGGCCTCCCCGGTGGCGCAGCGGTTGAGCGCTGGGTTGCGAAGCTTCCCGCGGCCTCTGCAGCGCCGGTTCGATCCCCGGCTGCTCCCCGGCCACCGGAGGAGGGTCCCACATGGCGCACAGACCTCTCCTGCCGCCCGCTGCTCCCCTCAGCAGTGTACTTCGGTCCTTCTGCCTGCTCTGCTCCCCGCTCTGGCTCTGGTGAATTCTCTCACCCTCCCGCACTTCTGACTGTACCCAGTGCATGTATAAACAAAACAAACAAACAAACCAGCAAACAAATAAATAAAGCATGCCTCTATAAAAAAAAAAAAAATCAAGATGCAAACCAGTTAGAAATGAATATACATTTTGAAGCAACAATTTACAAGGACAACTCACCAAGAAAAAAAAAGTTGTCTCATTTTCTTTAGTCTTACTCAAATACAATTATTGTAACTTTAAAATACACTATGAGAGAGAAGAATATTTTCAGGCGTGTGTGAGGTTTAGGACAAGCTGGTAAAATAATCTGAACCATAGATCACCACTGGTTAATTAAAGTTCTGTTTCATGGATTCAAAATTGATAAAGCAATGCTACCACAACATATTATTAGATAAAAGAAAAAGGAAAGAAAATAAACTATCAATGTGTTAAATATTATGTAGGGATTATTAAGAAACATAAATTTAGTTTCTCTGATGGGACTAAAATAAGAGGCAAGATAAATATAGGAAAATTGGTTCTTCCCTGTTTACAGCAAAGCATCAATTGTTGCATAATTCAAGTAAGTATAATGCTTAACAAGTATTACAAATGCTGTCAACAATCAGTAGTGAGTTATGGGGGCAGTTACTTAATTTAGGGGTCAAATTTTCTTCATCACTTAAAGAGTTGTACAAGATGCTATCTTAGGCTCTTCCTACTTCTAACACTATTTTCTATAGAAAATTAGTTAATATGGCTACAACAACATCAACTAATGGTGGCCATAAAGAGGTTTCCACCATTGGAACCATAGTATTTATGTCGTGGTCTAGTCTATGAATTATACAGATAAATAACCTCAATTTTATATAATTTGCTAGCATCTTCCAAAAACATTCTATGGTCTCTGACAGTGTTTCCCAAGACCCACTGGGAAATTTTCCACAGAACATTTTGTTTGTCTTACAAACAATCCACAAGTGTCCTGCCACAATGTCCCATGGATTCCTCTAGTAACTGCAAATGGTGTCACATGGGTTGTCCAGAATTTTTTGCTTTTTCAGATTGTCATTATGTTTAATCTGCTCTCCTATCTAGAGAGACCAGGTGAGTGGGAGAAACTAGAGTTGTCAGGTGTCATGACAACCAATTAACAATTAAAACCAATTTTAAAATTAAAGTGTTAGGGAAGCCTTTAATCACTTAATGTGATAGAATAAGAGGAAAGCACCATCTCTTCTCTCCCCTCTTCTGTTTTTCCCTACAGATTCACACATCCCTCATGTGTCAGATGGGTCAGCAGAGAAGCAGTGTTGTTTTGCGGTTGTGGGAGCCCTAAACAAGAGACTCCTGTAGTTCTGTGGGCCCAAAGATAGGAGGGGAAAGCGAAATGGAAAGGCTAGGAGCTGAGCATTAAGTCAGAGTGGGGAAAATGTCTCAACAGTCACGCAACAAGGAGAGGTCCAAATGTAGGCAGCTGGGACAAAAGTGCAAATAGTGTGAGAACTGGGCCAGCCAGGGGCTCTGAGTCTTCAACTGCATGACATCCAATGTACAAGGAGGGCAGCTTCACCTGGGAGGCCTGCCAGGTCAGGACTGACCTCTTCAACATGGTTTGTGAGACGTTAAAAATCTTTGATTTTTGATTATCCATAGGATAAAATTTAAGGATGGGCAATGTCGTGGGCACCTTTGAATTTTTCGTAATAGCAATTGTGGAGTATTGGATGAAATGGAGAAAGTAGCTAAGAGAATTTTTCAATAATCCAAACAAGTTAAATTCTGAAGCATGATTGTGATGAGTGAAGAGATGTATTTAGGGTAATGATTCAAGGCTGAATTCAGTAAGAATTGTTAAACAATTTAATATAGAAAGTAATGGAGTAAACAAATAATTTCAATAGAAAATATGTGAACTTAGGAGCTAGGGCTTTGTTTTATCTCTCATGAGGATGGGGTGTATAAAGAAGAAGAACAAGGTGAGAGACAAGTTTATGGTGGTACTTAGTCTAATAATTTCTAATTATTTTAATAGCCAACATAATATATTGATAACAGGCTTAGAGTTCATATGAGGATTGGAACCTATAAATTGATCTTGTAATTAGCAGATAAATGTTTATTAATTATGCCAATTATCCACGTAACTGAATAAAAAAAATCAATGTATGCAATTCTTCTGTGAATATTTAGGAAAATATGATTTACAGCCAAACTTTTACTAATAATTATAAAATTTCTCATGTTTGCTTTGTTCAGAACTTTAAAGAGAACAGCCATTGGACTATTAAAAATGTTCTAGAAAAGAATCGTGAATAATTATGACAGTATGCCTTTCTAGCATGTTGTGAGTTGGTGAAAAGATAATATGTGCTTGATATAGCTACATAGATAGATAGATAGATAGATAGATAGATAGATAGATAGATATAGATAGATAGATAGAGATAGATAGAATGATGATAGTCAAAGAGAGACAGACATATGCATATATATGTGTGTATATAATGAGTGTAAATACAAATATTATATACTAAGGTATACATTGCATGACATCACCCTAGACTTAAAATATCATAAAATTGAATCAAGAAGGAAATAAAAGTAACTAGACCTTTGGTGGTGGCTGTGGAGTGGTACACACAATTGTTGAGGTGTGAAGCTGTACTGTGAAGTGTATGCAGTGTTATAAACCAATGTTACTTAAGTGAAAAAAAGGGAAAGAAATAAAGGGAGAGAATTGTTTCAAAATTTTCTTGCATTTTACATTACTTTTCTCTAATATATAACTTTACTTTCTGGAATGAGTCAACTAATTTCAGAAACCAGAGATGATTTATGTGATAGACTGCATTCTAGGCTTATAGCCCCCTACTCCTCATTTCAAAGTTTTATTTGCTTATTACTTAACTCAAGATAATCAGAATTTTCTTTTTAATAATTATAATTTTTAGACTGCATAGTACTAATACCCATCAAAATTGTTCAGTTTTCTTCCTTTTCAGTCATCAGTTTTTCTATAAAGTGTGCTTGCCTTTTGTGCCAATGTTAATCCTGTCTATCTGGGAGCATATATCGATATCAGCTCTTAGACCTAATGCTATGAGCTACCTGAGAGCAGAGATCTTGCCTTATTTTACTTTGTATTCCCAAAAACTGGGTCAAAAAACATTTGAGAATGGGCCTCCCCTGGTGGTGCAGGGGTTGAGCGCTGGGCTGCAAAGCTGCCCGCAGTCTCTGCAGCGCTGGTTCGATCCCTGGCCCCCGGAGAGGGTCCCACATGGCGCGACAGACCTCTCCTGCCATGCCTGCTGCTCCCCTCAGCAGTGTATTTCGTCAGTCTGCCTGTTCTGTTCCCCGCTCTGGCTCTGGTGAATCCTCTCACCCTCCCATGCTTCTGACTTGCTTGTATAAATAAATTTAAAAAATCTTTAAAAAAAAAAATTGAGAACAAAATGAATGGATGATCTACATGTTGAGTATTTACCCAGAGTTTGGGATTCATTGTTTTGAGATAGCTTTTCCTTAACTTGAAAGTTGAATTATTTTATTGAAATAAAATTCATGTACTCTCCTTTTACATTTGGCAACTTTAATTCTAAAATTAATATACAGACAACAGATTTTGATCAAATGATATCTTAAACGTGTTACCAAATAAAACTAATTAATGCTTTGATATATGTTTTTTCTTTTTTTAAAAAAAAGAGAGAAATGAAAGAGATGGCCATTATATTTTCAAGTGAACAAAATTTAGATTAAACTAAAAGAGGCAAGGCAATATCTGTTAGACTGCAGCTCTGATTTCTGATGTAAGTTTTATTCTGAAATCCCAGGTATTAAAATTATAACAAATTGAAATTGATCCTGCCCAAACAAACAAAATGGTATAAATAGTTCCCCTACAAAAAATGTTTAAATTCTTTCACCACCACACTTATTAATGTTCCTATAAAACAGATTCTTTACCTTTGAGTATATTGATGTTTAATTTACCTTAAAAAGTTATGTGTGTGTGTGTGTGTATATATATATATATATATATGTAGATATATATAGATATAGATATCCAAATACTAAGAGAAAGAGATGACTTATGGGATTTGGATGTGTGGTATTACAGGCTTAGCCTTACCATGGAGGAGAAAATGAAACTTTCCTCCTACAGCACTTCATGGTAGTTAACCATAAAATAAAACTGACAGGTTGCCAACCCTGTAAAAATCCTATACAAATATAGGTCATGGTATTCAGCCCTCAGTTATGTCTCTTGATAGCAATATTTCTGAACATTCAATTGGTTTAAACTCTGTTTTGGAATGTCAGCCAGAGTTGGCAGACACTTAAAACAGCCTGACAAAGAAAGTCGAAGCTTAATAAGACTACTCAGAAAGCAACAAATCACAAGGGGCTCATTATTACACCAAATATGTAACTAGCCATTCCTCACCAAAGGCCCTTACCTGACAAGGTTTTCAACAATTTCCTGGGGTGGACAGAGCAATGAAAGGATCTAGGTGATATGTTCCTAATCAAAGTTTCCCATGTAATAGTTAAATGACCCCATTTATCATTTGGTCTGCTTGTCACCCATTTAGTATATACTGTATCAGAACTTGTTAGCTACTACAAGAAACGGATTCTGCACTCTATCACGATGAATGGCTCACCATTGGCTTCCCAAGCTTTCCTTCTTGGATCAGAGTCTCATGCATATTTACTGCCAAATGTATTTCAATTAATCCATTGAGAGGATGAAAAACTATAACTCTGTTTGAAAAAAAGAAAGATCAATTAACTAAGAATTTCAAGCATCTCTTAATAATTGACCTCTATGTAAAAAAAAAAAAAAAAAAAAAAAAAAAAAACCTTTAGCTATAGCCCCTGCCCTCTAGAAGCTTATCACCTAAATGAGGAAAATAAAGAACCAGTTAAGTGCTAAACTGCATAATACACAAATGTGTATTAAGCAAATGTGAGAAGTGGAATAATCAAGCTGCTAGACAAATTGTACCGAAATCAACAAGGACTCTAATTCCATCTCCTTTCCACATTCCTAGATTCTGTACCATACAGCATCATAAAATGCTTTAGAGAACATTTGGTAGGTACACCTCTACTTACTGCTGTATTTCTTATATCTCAAATTTTGAGCACCCTGAAAGCTAAAGAAATTTGTCTCATCCCATTTTGATAGATGTGGCTTTAGAAGTTAAATTTTTCTTTACAGTTTTAATTCATGAATTTTGAATTAAAAGTAGTTTTTATTCAACAAACACTGAAGCAACTTTGGAGGAAGTCAAGGGGAAAAATGAACTTGCAGCAGTGTGCTCTGCTATCTGGAGACAATGTATATCAACTGACACCAGCACTAAGGAAAAATATCATCTAATCTGACATAGGCCAGAATGGATTCAAATTGGTTGAAGACATATTACACTCATTCAAAAATGTTGAAAAGAAAATTCAGTCCTCAAAGAGAAAACGTCTGCCTGGTCTTATAAATCCTGTTTTTAGGGCTTAAAAAGAAATGTGAATCAACTGTGATTTATAATATAGGTGTGTACATACAACCCGTCACAGTGATATGTTTGTAAAGGAAGACAAAGACATTGCTTCTAAGAACACTTTTCAGCATTTCACAGATATTATGATATAATTACAAATGTTCAATAACCATTATTTCAATTAGTATTTCATATTTAATTGAGAGATTCTAAAATGCAAAAGATGTTCCTGGGTCTGAGTTGGGTATAGACAAAGAGACTGATCAATCATTAGTCAAGCTAGCGGCTAATTTGTGAGTGTACATGTGTATATACATAGGTGTGTATTTATGGTTTTTGGTTTTTTTGGCTGTGAAATTAACAGTATTTGCCATATTAGGCAGTATTGCCTAAACAGTATTGCTTAAATTTCTAGAATTATCCATAGGTGAAGTATTTTATTATGAGGGTGAAAATGCAATAATTTTGTAATTGAGAGTGACAAAACGTAAACTTTGCCCCATCACCCAGTTTTAAGGTCTAGCAATCTGTTACCTTATAGTTTTAGGTGAGGAAAGATCCTGCTCTTTATCAAGGGAGAGGAATTTGAAGTAGA
Source organism: Talpa europaea (assembly GCF_964194135.1). NCBI lineage: Eukaryota > Metazoa > Chordata > Mammalia > Eulipotyphla > Talpidae > Talpa > Talpa europaea. The sequence goes on from NC_140077.1 coordinate 100,353,926, forward strand.
GTAGAAGTAGTGAGGGGGACACAAAGATAAACAAAAGTTATAAAGCTATGTGATAGAACCTCTACATGAACACCTACCTATCTTTAGTCAACCTACCAAAGCTTGCAGCAATTTTTGTAATTGTTGAGTAAATAGCTAAGGGTGAAAACCAAACCAGCCTTTTGAAAACCAAATGCGAAAAATCAAGAAAGCTAAGCTAATGTTTAGGGTCAGAGTATAGGCTGCCTGGAGCCAATAAATTCAGGTTTTCTGCTCAAAATGTCACCTTTTCAGAGATACATCTCCTGATAATCCTACACAAAGTAGCCACACCTATTCTCACTGACCTCTACCTTTCTACCCTGCTCATACTACTTTTCACAGCAATTTCCCCTACCTGGCATTTAGTGTGATAGAATTTAGAAGAGTTTAAAATATAATACCTGCTGCTTGTCCTCCCATGTACAGATAAACTTGAGAATTAAAATGAGGGACAAACAAATAAATTTCAAAATGTCAACTTTGTTGCTGATAAAACCAAGATTGGATCCTTTGTTCTGGTCTCACCACTTCAAAGGCAGTTTAGTTTAGCTCTGTGTTATAGACAACCCTATCCACTCTGACTGCTCCATAGTGCTCTGCCACAAAGGAAGAAAAATCAAATCTCTGTTGTGGAAAGAAAAGCCAGAAGAGGTCAAGCTTATCCACTGAATGAAGTTAAGGAAAAGGAGGTTATCACCTCCTGAAACATTGTGTGTTTGGCTATTTGTTTAAAATGCAAACCCCTTTGGAACAAAAACTTTGTTTTGTGAACTTCTAAATCCCTGTGTCTAGAACAGGGATTGGTATTTGTTAGACATGCAATAAATTTTAGTTAAATTTGTAAATTAATTTCAATTTCAAATTTAATTTCAAATTTAAATTAATTTCAACCAAGGGGCAGTGAGGAGCTCCTCAGTAACATCAGGAGTATGTGAATCTGAGTTAATCAGAAAACACTCCAGAGAGAGGTGGTTGACATGGTGATGTGCTACTCAGATCTCCCTTCAAGGGAAGCCTTGCTGCTCAGCTGAAGCGAATGCTGCCACCACATAGCCTTCAGCCATGAGTTCCTCCAGGGACTACCACACTGCAGAGGCATCCAGGATCCCACCCTCCCCTGTGAGACTTACAGCCATGACTGAGCAAGGTGTTACTCGGCCCCTGTCCACTCTGAGCCAGTAGGACACCTCTGAGGGACAGTAAGTGCACTGAGGCATCCCATAGCATCACCTGAGATGTCGTCAGGCCTCCAACAATTCTCTCTACCCAAGTGTTGTTTTTCTCTCTTCCTTTGATGGCTGTTGATGCTTTATAACTATTTTACACACCTAACTCTGTTCTCTGTCTGGAGAAACGAACCCATGATAGAAGGTTATGCTGCAGAGAAATGGAGTTTTTTGGTACGAGGAGACATTTTGATATGGAAATACCAATTTGACAGCAATCAAGGATGGCAAAACTAAGAATCCATGGTATCCCCTGCCATGGGGTGGGGTGGGGGGAGAATTATGGAAAGTGAAAGTAAAATAATAAGAGAGGATCCAAAGGAATACCAACATTTAAAGGATGGAATATGATTCCATTATGTGGCAGAGTGACACGATCTGTGATATATGATGGAAAAATATCTACCATCTTTGGAAATTAATGACATTGGCATCCTTGAGGAGGATACATTGTTGGAGTAGGTGTAGATTTCAATTACTGAGTTGTGCTGAGTGAACAAGACATAGAGACAGTAAGTATAACCTTTACACTCAGCAACTTTGGAGGGAAAGAAAAGATGGTAACAATGGGAAAAATAGTAACAAGAGGGCTGTAGAGAAGAGAAGAAAAATAATAACAGCATGTGGCAGACATGTCAGGAAGCAGTGATAGCAACCAAGATTAAAACAGCAACAGGAAAGCAAGTGTCAGTCACTGCCATAAGTGATAATATAAGAGAAGTGCAGAATACCAGCTGTGAGCATTCAGAAGGGGGAAAGAGGACTTCTGCAGAGTATGCATAATCATCTACAACTGAAGCACCCCTTTAAGAAACATACATTGTTCCATCCTATGGAACATACCTAAGAGAGAATTTTTTCCCCAAATGAAAAAAGACTCAAAAAAAGTCCAAGGAGCTATGGAGTAGGGCATTATCAAGCTATGAAAACATTAGTAGGCTGCTGCCTTACTAATGCAAACACTGGGTCTAGCAGAACAGTGATCCTTACTGGAAAGATCAAAGTTCACCATGCATCTGTGCATCAGCTAAGAGTTTTATCTTTGCCTTTTCCTTTCCTTTCTACAGATTTTTAAATTTTTATTTAGTTACACAATAATAAGTTTCAATATTTGGAGACCACTTTAACCTACCATTTTAGTGTGATGAAATCACACGATTAAATGTGTAATTCTTCTAAATGACTTGTGCCATTAACTAGGCACAGGGAAACAGTCAATAGGTAATGTAAATTTTTGTATACCACCAGATGTGTGATTAATTTTAGTATCAGGTGGGGGGTAGGAAGGAAGGAGAGGCATATACTAAATTCTCGCAGTGATATTTTCCCAGTTCCATCATTATAAAAGAATATAAAATTATGTTTTACCCAAACAATTGGATTATTTTTTAAGATTTTCTTATAATTTCCCTCTGTTGCCCTATTGAAACTAAAATAGCTAATCTCTTAGCTAGAATTAATAAAATGTTACCTTATGATTCTCCAGTCCCCTGCTTATGCAATCAACTACTAATTTGTATGTTGCAGTGAAGAAAAATTGCAGATGGAATGGAGGGTGCTAATCAGTTAAGCATAAAAATAGAGATATTAATCTAAATTATCTGGTTGGATTCAAATAATCACATGAAACTTTAGATGCATAAGAGGCAGGAGAGTCTATCAGACAAATGTCACAGAAGAGAAAGGAGACTCAGATGAGACAGAGGGGAGTCAGGAAAATTTGAAATGTGAGAAGGATTTGGTTTATCACTGATAGCTTTACAGATGAAGAAGACCACGAGCTAAGGAATGAGGGAACCTCTACAAAACAAGAATAACCACCACCAATAATAAGCAGGGAAATAAGGATCTCAGTTCTGCAATCACTGGAACTGAATTCTGTCAATTACCTGAAAGAACTTGGGAGGGATTCTTCCATATGGGTGCCACGTGGTAACAATTCCTGAAGGAAGACATTCCACACCTCTAAAATACAAACAACGATGTAAACCAGTGTTACACAATAAAAAGAAATGCTGCCTGCCTGAAACCTGAGTTTGGGCCTGTGAGACCAATTAGATAACCAGTTGAGCGACACAGTACCTGACTTTTGACCTAGGGAAGCTGAGATAATTAATGGATGTTGTATTAAACTGCTAAATTTGTGGTCATGTGTTAGAGCAGCAATAGTAAACAAGCCAGCTGACTACCAATTAAATAACGAGACAGTGTTTACTCTCTATGAAGTCTTTCCTGACCAATGTAGGTGGAGTCTAAAGTTGATAATTCAGAATTCAAGATTTGTTTAAACCCAATTTTGTATCATGCATAATGCATTTAAATTGATAGGTGCTATTTCTCCCTCATAACAAAAAAAAAAAAAAAAAAACACTGTGCTGTGCAAAATAATGAATTACTATCATGAATACTGTTGAAACAGCAGTGATGTATAAATTGAAAAGATAACTAAATAATAAACTATAAATAACAATTAAATGCACCCCCAACATAATCTGCTTGGTATTAACTAGGAGGCTATCAAATATACCTGGTGCAATTTAAAATTTCTTAGTATCTACTAGCATAATATAATTTAAATCGATATAAAATGTAACTTGTAAAAAGGCAGAATTTGATCATGACAGTATATTTATCTTTTAAGCAAAACTTTAATTTTTAAGATTTTTACGGCACTTAAAAATGCTAAGTATTCTCCTCACTCCCTGGCAACAGAAGTGAAAATATTTTGCATGAACACATTGGATCAGATGCATCATAGCTTGTCAATGATATGTGTAATATTTACATTATGAGTGCACTGAGATTGTTCTATGCTTCTTGGGTTCATTCCTGAGTTTACTGTCTGCCTTTTTTTTTTTGTAACACATTTGATACCTGATTCTAAGCCCAAGATGCTACTAAATTTGGTCATCTATTAAACATTTTTCATGACTGCCCTGATGGCAAACAGAAGAAGAAAATGCTTGTGTTATTCATTTTCCATCTTGAGAAAAAAGAACAAATGACATCAGACTCCACCTATATAGAATTAATTGACCCTGCTCAGTCATCCCATCTTTAAATATAGTTCACTTTGGGTAGATTAGCAAATAATTAACATGATTTAATCTATAAATGTCATCATTTCACATTTTCACATTTATACTAGTATAACAGCTTGCCTTGGATACATCTTTTCACTGATAATCCACAGCTCAGTGTTATTTAACCAGCACACCTAAATATTTGGCTTTGAATGAATATTCTTCACTCTAACAAGAGAGCATAATGACAAGGCTAAAGCAACTACAACTCAACAGTGTCTTTCTTGAGTAGTCACAAAAGTATATAAGGTGGTTCTCTCACTGGATGCAGCAAGATAGACATCTGATTAAAATTGACATTCCTAATGAGCTTCAGATGAGCTGCCAGTTGAAGCACAGTATCCTATTATATGATATTATATCCTACTTGCATAGGATGTGAATTTTCTTGAGTGAAGGGCAAAAAGGACATAATGAGAACTGACATTGGCGGGGATTCAATTGTCGAAGTACCTGATTTCTTAACAGTGTATTAAATAATAAGATGGTGCCAATACACTGAATGATTAAAAAAAAATCAACTTGGTCTTTAGGAATTGTAGAGCACTGAAGCTATATGGGTCATGGTTAAGACCTCGGACTGGGTTAGAATCTGTGTTTCATGACTCATATTAGCTGTGTGATAATAGTCATGTTACTCAACCCCTCTGAGTCTTTGTTTTCTTGTAATTAAATGAGGATAACCCTATTGCTTCGTAATATCAGGAGGAGTAACTAATATGTGGTATATAAACACAGCAGCATATGGGGTAGATAGTGGCTTGGAAACGGTATTTGTCAATACACTTGTTATTATCATGCTGCTGTGATAGAGAGTTACCTTAGCTAAGACCCTCTGGTATCACATGGGGCAAGTCATTTAGTCACTTTAAATGTATTTTTTTCATCTCTAAATGGTAATAAAACCTCAGAGTTAGCTGTGCCATTTAAGTGACATATGTAACAGATGCTCCATGAATGTTTCCTTCTTTTTCTCCTTATGGCTTTTTTTAAATCACAGTTCATATTTGACGCTAAAGTGGTAGTTGCATTTTCTCTCCTAGGTAATGTATTTGCATTTTGAGACCTAATTTTTTTTTTATTTTATACATTTTTTACATCCTTCTTCATTTTTGTACAATGTATGCTTTCTCATCTTGGTTATAGTCCCCGTGAATTTCCCACCACCAAGAAACCCGTGTACCATCACCATAGTCCCTTGTGCTCTTCCCACCCCTGTTTTGATCCTACTCCCCTGCAGAATGTCTATGGTTTATAGTTGCTTGTTGATTTTGATTTTCACTTTATTATAATTACTTTTTTCCCCGATCCCTTATTTGGATCCTCTACATTCCTCCTATAAGTGAAATCATCTAGTATTTTTCTTTTTCTTTCTGCTTATTTTGCTGAGCATGATCCCTTCTAGCTCTATCCATATTGCTGCAAATGGCATGAGTTTATCTTTTTTGATTGCTGAGTAATATTCCACTGTGTATATATACCACATCTTCTTGATCCAGTCATCTATTTTTGGGCATTTGGGTTGTCTCTACAGTTTCCCTATTGTAAACAGTGCTGCAATAAATATAGGGGTGCAGGTGTCCTTTTGAATTAATGTTTTGTGTCATTTGGGTAGATAGCTAGCAGTGGAATTGCTGGATCATATGTTCTTAACCAAGCTATGGTAACTTTTGCTACTATGGCAGATATTGTGAAACATATATGTGAGGGCTCATTGCTTTTAGGAATTCCTCCATGTTGCTTTCATGCTGCTTAATTCCAGGTAATTTACACACTTCATCCCAATAATTTCTACCATTGTTTATAATCTTCTCCACATAGACACATCTCCTACCTTGCTAGTCCACTTAAACATTCACGTGAATTAGCCATTTGGGATCCTAACTCTACTATTTCTTAATCTGTTTAATTCTAGTGACTTTTAGTTTCTATCACACATGCATGCACACACACACACACACACACAACTCACTCATTCACTAACTCACTAAATTTATTTGTTTTAAAACTCACTCATGGTTTGTCTTCCCAAACCCACTGCTCTAATTCCTTTCTCCATTAATGTTGTTATCTAGTTTACTAAACCAGGAACTTTAGACACATCCTAAATCCTCTACCAGTATATTTCCCATGTAAAATCAATGACTAGACTTTGTCTGGAATTCATAAAATTTAATTATTCCCTTTATTCCCACCTGTTTATCAACTTTTGCTACTAGGTAGATTCAACTTTATTAATTACTATTAATGTGTTCATGTTTAACTTAACAACATTTAATCTGGATTTACTATATATATCAATGATCAGACTTCTAATAATCATCTTCACGTAACTAGAGTTTGACCTAAATTCTTTAGCAAATGCCCATCATTGTTGGGATAAAATCCAAATAGTGCATAATATAGAAAGACTTCATGCCACATCCCTTTCAATTTTTTCTCTTTTACCACCTCCCACAAATATCCTTTGTTCCTATCATATTCATCTCCAATATTATACTTACTGGGTTAAATGACAAAGTATAGTCTCTCCCTAGAGCATCATCCTTTAGAATAAGACTCTGCCTAAGTGCTACTCTTTCTCTCTCCCTTTTTCTCCCTCTCAACTTAAATTTTACTGTACCTTGAATATTCACAGGACATAATGAGAATGTAAATAAATCAGCAAGATGGTGAGAAGGGCCCCATGGTGCATAGAAGAATAAAAAGATACAGTCCTTTGGTCTTCAGGAGCATATCATTTTAGGGTCTAGTAATAAAAATGCATTAACAATTACTATAAAAGCTGGAAAAAATAAGTTCCAAAAGAAAGATATAGATAAATTACCACAAGCTTGAAGAGAAAAAGAAGCTATCATTTGCTGGAAGATAAAAGGATATGAAAGCACAAGGATTTGAGAATGAGATAATATTTGAGTTGAAACTTGAGTGATATGCACATTTTGATGATTTAAAAAACAGGGATAGGTTTTTCCAGCATGCCCTTGCTCCACCTTCCTCTCCCCCAACTGAAGTGGTAGGTTTGAGAAGAGTAGGTGCTCTGGTAGGTAAATGGATTACCTAATTCACAAACAAGAGACATGAAAGGTAAAGCAAACTGGGCCCAGATTGTAGATTCCATTAAATATATGCTAAAGAATTTGAAGCTTTTTAGGTAGGCAGTTAAAATGACTTTATGCCTCTTTTTTACAAACATGTCAGGTGCTTTGAAGGCATAAGTTAAATGACATGGTAAAAACATACACAATTTCACACTAATCAACAGCCTAGGTTTGTATAATATACACTTCGTCATTTAAAATTCATTTTACCGTTTGTTTGTGACAGATAAGGGCTATTTCAGGTATATCTTCCTGCACAGTCTTCCCAGGGATATTTCCTCAGTTAAATTATGTGAGTACCATAGGATTTTACCCCAGTAAGATTTCTTTACTTTTCACACACATTTTTAATCCAAATACATTACCAACAAAAACACCATCTAGATGTTTTTGGGATGTAGATAGTCTTAACATTTGTGTTAAAAAAAAAAAAAAAAACCAGAAAAATACTGTACTCTTCATGCCCCAATCCCACCACTAGCTGGATAAATTCAACCAGCTTCTTAAACAACACTGCCATCTCCCTGACCTAAATATAATTCCTTTTCAGCATGTCAGCTACATGTCTTAGATAAATCTGTAGTGATTAAAATTTAATGTGTATTCTGTCATTTTATTCATGTCTTCTTTCTCTTTAATCAGTCTGTTACATTTTGATGTTGAGTAGGTGAATAAGAAGCAGCTTTATTAATATTTTCTAGTTCATCAAGCATTCTAAGTGCAAAATGAACTCCAGCTTGCAAATCTAAGAAGAATTACAAGTCAGACTAACTGCTAGAGAGAGGATGAGGACAGGATTTTGTAACTCACGTTTTGCTAGATACAAGATGTTTGGAACTATTACTCCCAGAAAGCTCAAAATATATTAATAATAATAATTAACGTTTGTTAATTTGGTTATGTCTGAGCCTGGTTATTTATTCTACAACACTGGTGCTATTTTATAAACTAGCCACCAAGACTTCTGACAGCAGATTGATTGTCCACAAGGATGACTAAGTTCCCCAATTATAGGTTCCCATTGATGGCTTGAGTCAAGGTTGTCAAGACCTTGTGGGAACCTGGTTAGAATTTGCAAGATACCTACTTCTTATATCACTTGTCTCTGTCTTCTTGACACTGACTCATGTGAAAAAAATCTACAAATTGCATCGTCTAAAATGGGATGATTTTTCACCTGATATAATGAACTTACAAGACAAAGGTACCAAAGCAATGATGGCTGAAAACTCTTACTTTAGGCATTATGTGGAAGGAGATCCAGATATTATCACTTTGGACATAAAATTTGTGCTTCCATACTATCTTTGAGAAAATATAAAAGGGCCAATGCAAAACCATATATGATATTAAAATACAAGCAGTAGACATGGTAATGAATGGCAAACAAAAAGAGACCCCCATCAATCTTTATCATAACCACAGCAGGCTAAGAAGAACTGAAAGTCAAAACTTTTGATACACGCTACAGCTTGACACTGGCAGCTTCTTTTCAGCATTCACTTTCTTCATCTCTCTTTCCCTTACATAGCACATTTGGAAATATATGAGTGGAAGCACAGGAAGAAGCTAAGCAATTCCTGAAGATTATACTATATGATGGGCTTTGGATTCTGAACACTACTCACTACTCAAGATTTGGATGTAAAGATGGAGTTAGAGACAGTACAAAAAGGTTTTAATAAAATAGGAAAAAAATATTGGTTTTTATTTTGTGATCCAAAGGAGAGCCTTTACTAAGTGCAATTAGGCATGCAAAATGACAGTGTAAGATGCAGATCTACACTCATCCAAAAAAAAAAAAAAAGTTATCTTTGTATTATCAGTTATCTACCCGAAAACAAACTCCACATAGCCAGGTATGTAGATGAAAATCCTGAAAATTGGACTGTAATCCAATGATGTCAAGATTTCTTTCTTTAGAAATGTGTTAGTATCTCCAATAACATCATGATTTTTTTTTTAATCTGGACACTTTTAAATGCAGAGATGCTTCAAATTACAATTTCACCCTGAAAAAGAAATTGGTGTAAATCAGAAGCAGTTCATAAAAAGTGTCCAATTCAAGTCTAAGCAATCTGTCAGGTCACTTTTATTCCTATTTTAAGCTCATTGTTCCTACTTAAAGACACCATCATTTACATAGATTAGCTCTCTGATGAACCAGTATCACCAAGTTCAGTAGAAAGTATTAAAGGAGCTCCTTGTGTGAAGTTTATCACACAATGAAATATTTATGTATTCAAGTAACTGTGGGATAGGTCTAATCAAATACTGCAGAACAAGAGTTATCTATTTTTACCTTTCCAAAATAGTGTTGGAACTCATTAAAATAGATGTCAAAGCTCAGAAATATCACATACTTTGCATATATACAGGTTAAAATGATCCTAATAATGTAATTTATTTACTATATTTGTTATATACATGTTACGTATTTTATATATATGTATGTGTGTATATATACATATGTTCTAAAATGGCTTTCAAAACTATCCATACTTTAAAGTTAAGCAATTAGAAAGGTCTCCTTAATAGAGATAAATTTAAGTTTACTTTGTCTCAAAGAAAAATGCTTTTTCTAAAATAAATTAACTCATAAAAAATGAGTTAAGCAAGGAGGTAACTTTTTCAAATAAATTTGTATTGAAGTACCATTTGTTTACATTGTTGTTAGTAGTTTGGAAGTATAACATCTCCCACCATAGGTGTTACCTCTTTATATGACCTTATGATCACATTCTGAGATCCATAATTCTGGGTTATATTATGTGGGAATTATGAGGAATCCTTGTTATACATCGAGTAATTTAACATGTAGAAATGGCTCAAGAAACATCTGAGCTACAAAGCTGCAAATTCCTACTCTTTAATCTTGAATTCCAGTGCCTAGCTTTTTTCTAAATGGTGTATATGATAGGTTTGTTTGTTTTATACAGTTAAAACCATTACATTCCTATTATGTACTAATGAATAAAGAAGTTTGTGTGTGTGTGTGCTTGCTTTTAACCCAGGACCTTTTTAATGCTAATAATACCATGCAAGGTAGGTATTATTATCCCCACTTCACTAATGTGGAAAGCAAAGATCATTACAGAAGTTGCCCAAGTTACAGCACAGCACCAACCACAGGGCCCACACTACTCTCTCCAGCACAACTTATTTCATTGACATCAATTCCAGATTAGTAATATTAGTGAGGTAAGTAGAGCAAAAAGAGATTAATTTTGTAGTCCTGATTACATTTAACAAATCTTAAATAATCATTATAATCCTTAAAGCCCTCCCAAGATATGTTATTAACTGATTTTAATAATGGCACTTTTCTAGAATCTATAGATAGGTGTTAAAGGGAAAAAGTGGTAAGTCTCGGTAAGTTAATCCCTGTCTGTTGAAATATGGCACTACAGTGATTCAAAGCTGAGAGAGAAATGGACTCCAGTTTGTCTCTTAGTCTGGTGAGAGCCATTGTCACCCCACAAAAAGCCACACACCAATCACTGCCCACATTTGTTTTCACACATGCACACTCTCTAATTGATGATCTGTCAGCAACATCGAACATGCTCTGACAAGTTCTGTGAGTTTTATAAGAGCAGTCAGAGATTTGTTTATTTTTCTAAGGAGACCAGCTTCAACTCTGCTGATAATGTGTTTTCTTTTGAAAATGAGCAGACAGGATGTTGGAACCATCCCAGAATCCACGCCAGCTGACAGCTCCAGTTTGTTAGGTCCACAAAGCCCACATTCTAGCAGCTTTAACTTTCTGTACATCTCAAGCAAGTAACAAACAATTGGAGATGAGGCTGGCAGGGGCTGGAAGAAATGGACTCCACAAAAATAAGAAAAATATTACCAGTTGAAAAAGGATTTTGAGGCAATATTACGTTGAAAAGAAATAGGTGCAGAGGGAAATCTTATATGGCTCTCACAGGCCAAAGAGTTACACAAAGGAAGATAAGAAAAGTAGTAATTTCCTTGAAGAACGTCATTCAGAAAATCATATTGTAAGATCAAAAGAAAAAAGTAGACAATAGTATGGGACTGATCTTGTGGTCAAACAAAAGACCCTCAGAATCCTTCTGAGTATTTTATTTCTAGAAGACTATGAATTCACCATGGTGACTACTCAAAAGAATCACTGCCCCTTCTTTCTCCCTTCTGCCTGGCTTCCTCATACCTGAAGTCTGCAATGATTGTTCTCTCACTCTTCAACTAACTAATGTACTTGTCTGTACGTGGCTGTTACACCTTAGCCACCGACAAGCAGCAGCAAGTATATAAAAGGTCAGATGTCAAATTATCTTTGTCCTAAGAGCTGAGTCCTTCAGTTGGAACTACAGAGCCTGCCACTTTGCACATCTCAGTCTTGTAGGAATCTCTCTCTTTGCTGATCATTTGACAACCATGACATTTTCATACAGTCTTAGTGACAACAAAATGATCAACCAAGGAAGTCTTAGAAAGCATAAGAAATCACGAAGTGATAGTGTGATCTGAGGGTTTTCAAAGGAGAAGCATGACCCCACCAGCCTCTGCTGTAGTTTGGCAATGGTGGGGATTTCTGTGTATCAACTTCAGGCATTTTTAGACAACACCTGTAAAGTCTCCCTCCTTTAACACCATTAATTCGCAATATATAGTTCACTGTTAACCATAATCCTTCAAATTCATCCTGTTTCCACTCTCCTGCCTTATTCCACCAACTATTAAAACTGAGTAACTTCAAACCAGGTCATTATCCTCTTGGCACTGCAGTTATCTCCTTTGGAAAAAACAGATATGTGTTAAGTGTTATGTCTGGCTTGTACCTGAGTTTTCATATAAAACAGGAAATTAGCAAAGTATAATTTCTATATTTCAGGGTGATGTGTCAAATTAAAAATTCACAGGCAAGACCTGACAGACTGGGTTGGATGATTAGTAAATATGGGTGACTCTTGGTCAAAAACCTTAATCAAATATTATAAGTTAATAAAATCACAGTTGGACAATTGGTTCAGTCTGCCCAATCAGGATGAAGTATTTTTCTTTTAACAATAGATACATTTTTAATTAAACTGAGGACTTTAGAAATAAAGCAACTTTTCAAAGTGAAAGTGTTTATGATGGGGACATAAAATTATTTTTGTAGACTAAGAAACATTTGAATTTCATATTGATCAACCTAACAAACTCTATATTATTTGTTTTTCTAAACAATTATTTAAAATATTTATAATGCTCATGTTTCAAAATAAGTAGATCTCAGAGAAAATGAAATGAGAATTATAAACTACAATTTTAAATTAACAATTTTTACAAATGATTTTTAAAAATTGTTTTTCTTTTCCACAACTTTCCCCTTCCTCATATTGTGAGAAAAAGGGGGAAATGATATATAAGGCAAATACCCTCTCAACTAAAAGTTTGACTCAAAATCCAGCTATTTATGCAACTGCTGAGACTGAGTTCTATACTTGCCTTAAGAGATTTTATTTAAGTAGAAAAGCGCAAGAGTATTTAGATTAATGGAGAATTTTCTTGAAGTTTTATTGAGCTGTAATTGATATTTGTCACTGTATAAAATTAAGGCACACAACATAACAGTTTGACTTACAAATATTGTGAAATGATTATAAGTTTACTTAACATTCATTATCTCGAGATACAATAAAAAGAAAAAACCTGTCATTGTGATGACCTTTTAGGAATCTTCATGTCTACACAGAGCAATGTTAAGTATGGTCACTATGTTGTACAGTACATCCCTACTACTTATTTATCTTATAACTAGAAGTTTATACTTTGAAGCTATCTTCCACCAATTCTCCCTTATCCCCACTTGGAATTTGTGGAATTACAAAGCTGATCTCTTTTCCTATGAGTTTTTTTAATGTTTTATTAGATTCTGCACATACATGAAATCATAGTCTTTCTGTCCTATTTCACTTAATGTTTTCAAGGTCTATTCATGTTGTCACAAATGATAGGATTCCCTAAGTTTTTTTTCATTGAATGATATTTCATTGGACAACTTCTTTATGCATTCATTCATCAATGGACACTTAAGTTGCTTTCATAGCTGATTCTTTTTTTAAAGATTTATTTATGCATACAAAAGCTGGGGTACAGGCCAGAGGTGTGGGGGGTGAGAGGATTCACCAGAGACAGAGTAGGGAGCAGAACAGGCAGATTGACTGAAATACACTGCTGAGGGAAGCAGTGGGCGAGTCAGAAGAGGTCTGCTGCACCATGTGGGTAGCTCTCTGGCCGGTCAGGAATCCAACTGGTGCTTCAGTGGCTGCGGATAGCTTCATAGTGCTGTGCTTAACCCCTTACGCCACCAGGGAGGCCTCTATAGCTGATTCTTGTACGTTATGCTACTATGAACATTTGGGTGCAGATTTTTTTCTAGTTAGTAGTTTTTTTAAAGATTTATTTATTTATATATCCAAGAACTGGGGTCTATGTCAGAGGTGGGAATGAGAGGATTCAAACAGAGAAGGAAGCAGAACAGACAGATGCACTGCTGAGGGGAAATACACTGCTATACACTGCTGAGAGTAGCGGGCAAAATAGGAGAGATCTGCTGCACCTTGTGGGTCAGCTGCCCAGCCAGTATTGAATTCATGCAGCATTGGCTGGCGATAGAGTGATAGTGCTGAGACTTTAATCCCTGCACCATCAGGAAGGCCCATTAGTGTTTTTTTTTTTTTAAATGTATATCCCCAGAAGTAAACTGTTGGATCATATCATAGTTCTATTTTTTTTCTAGAAATTTCCCATACTGTTTTCCAAAGTGGCAATACCATATTCAAGGAATGTTGTGCAAAATCACTGGAAGGATAGTAAGAATAGAAGATTTAAGACTGTCACTAATTTGACATAGGAAATGTTCTCTGAGTCTCAATAAAGTGATGAATTCGAAGTAGAGATAAAGATATCTGTTTCATATAGAATTTTGAAGAAGATGAAATGAAAATAGATGTTGTAACCATTGGGTGAATTTTAGTATGGGGATCATTTCAACCTCAAGAAACACTGGGAGAGCATCGTGAGCAGGATGCCACCAAAATATTGACATAACAGCTGTCTTTGGATATTTCAGTAGTCCATCAGTCTATAGACAGCACCAGAGTCAGAGGTAGGCACAGCCTAGCTGTCAGAGAAAAAAATGAAGTCAGTGTTTATGGTGAGCATTTTCAGGTACAGTAGTAGCACAGGATGTAACTGGCAAACCCAATGATGACCAGTAGCACTGTTGGTATGAAGCATATGGCAGGGGGCTACAGTTTCTGAAAGAGTATGATGGGGTCTGATTGAGGGGAATGTGTACTAAGCTGAAATGTTAGAAAAAAAATTCTTTTTCTCATTTAAAAATCTTTACATTCATTTTTTTGCACTCTATATTTACTCAATTATACTTGTTTACATTTTCAAAGTCACCATACTTTATCCCAAACAAGTCAAACATTCATAAATACTCAAATAAAGATTTTTAAAATGCCAACTTGATTTAGAATAAAGATCAATATAGAAAATACCACCCTAGCCCCTGTGTTTTGAAAGTAGTTCCAGAGATTAATTTAATACCACAAATGTAGAGAGCAAGATTGTTCTGCCTCCGTGTCCCATTTGTTTTGGCTGAGATAAGGCAGAGGAGAATTATGTGATTAGCCCAAAGTCACACAGCCAGTGGGTATCAGGGCTGAGAGGGCCTATGTTGAGCCCACGGGGCTGTAATCTCTGTTCTTATTATATACTGAGGTTTTCATTCTCAGGCTGGCCCTCCTAAATATCCCTACAGTTCCACACCAAAGTGGCTAAGGTCCCGGTCAACAAGCAGCCAGTGCCGCTATAGATATTGCTGTGTGAACTGTTCTCTTGAACACTGCAGGGAGAAAAGAAGTTTTCATTATTATTGATTTGTTCCTTTTCTGGATGATGTGTTGTCAAGTGAAAAGAAAGGCAAGACCAGGAGTAAGGACTCAATCATTTAAATCCCAGCTCTGTCTGTGGCTTTGGGCAAGGAATTTCATCTCACAAAAGTTCAGACATAAAGGAAACTTAGAATGCCCATTTCAACAGGATTTGAAAGAAACCTGGGCATCTTATATATTAAATTGGAAAAGATTTATCAAGGTTACAAGATTTTATATATAAGCATTGTGTATGATTTCCAATTTCCAATTTTATTGTTAATTCTCTGATGCTTTAATACTCTATTACTAGAAAACAATGATTTGAATCCTTTAAAGAATTTCAAGATATCAAAACAACAATTGTCTATGGATTCATCTCATCCTACTCCTCTTTTTTCTAAATAAAACATCTTCATAAACTCCCAAATAAAGCTATCCATTCAACTTTGTAAGAGTTTTGCTACTAATATACCAAAAAGGAATTTAAAACAATCCTCCAAAGTAGACAGAGATCCACTACCAAAAAAAAAAAAAAAAAAGATGACTTGGGTTGGGCATTTTCATTTTCACATATGAGACAAAGTGCTCTTCAGCTTTCTAAATCAGAAGTGCTAATAAAAGATGTAAAATCCTTGCTTTTATGACTGTGATAGCACTTTAGCAAAGCACTCCTCCATGCTTGCTGAGGTGAAAATTCTTCCCTTTGAGTCTCTAAACATGGTTTTACATCTCTGTGATTACTTGCAGATGTGGTTTTGTGTTCATTTATTTATGATTCATAAAAAAAGTATACAAAGTCCCTATATTCAATTCTTACATCTACACACACTCCTTCACTGCCAGCTCATTCTATGAAAATCTGCCCCCTTGGCCAGGCACCTGCAGTGGATATTCACAAAGCTGTGGTTCACCAGAACAGCACAAAATGAGCCCCATGCAAGATTCTACTGCAAAATAAGCTTTGTCTTCCTACCACCCTAACTGTCACAGAAAAAAAAAAATTGAGTGAGCATTTTTGGGAGCTGTAATAGCACAGGACAAAAGGAGAACCTCAGATGGCAGAAGGAGAACTCTTGAAGGATAATTGAATCAAGAGTGAATTGTACTCCTAATGTTGAGTTTAAATTCTGCTTCTATCAAGAATAAAAAGTTTGTGTCTTTATTTCCTCAATGCCATTCTCCAATATCTTTCCTCTCATGTCTGTACATTTTTCATGAATAATAGAAGACAGGTAAAGAGGGTGAAGGAAGAGTTTTGTTTTATTGTTCTATTTTTTTAAGATATTTTTTAAGAATTCCTGTTGCCCCTACCACCCTATCCCAATGTCTATTTGTCCATTTGCAATACCCATGATTTACTCACTCCAGTGAGTGAATTTATAGCTGCCGCAAATGTACTTTCCTTCTTGTGCACTTGTGGAGCAACTGTTATCAAATGAGCACAGTGCTATCAACAAGACAGATAAGTACCTTCCATTTCCCAATTACATGTGAGTAGGCAGAAAGCAGAGGGCCAGGAGACTAGATGACAATCCTAAAGGACGATTTAGAATCAGGTCACATTGCAGAAGGCTCTGGAGTGATTTGTAATTGGACTTGCAACCAGGTAGCCATAATGGTTTTTCATTTTCTATCAGATATTTCAGTGCAGGTTGCAAAAGAAGTGATGTATTTCAGTGGCATATTTCTACCTGACAGTTTCTAACATAAATGTTGAATACAATAAGCACCCTGGTTGATTTTTAATCAAATCAATAAAGCTTCTTCAAACCAACTTTCCAACTTCAAATATTTTCTCACCCTACCCCTAACCAACCTCAATGTATAAATAGACTCCTAACCTTTAACAAGCTCCTCAGAATTGGGTGTCTTCTTTATTCTGGCTTACAGTAAATTATAATGTAATACACCAAGTATAATAAAACTGCATCAAAGGTAATGCAATCAATCTAGGAAAGCTGATATATAACTAATTATCTAATTTTACGCATAAGTGTTCTCATGTATACATCCATACACACATAAATGCAATATATGTGTGCATGTTATATTGCCGTGTGTATATACATATACATATCACATATTGCTAAATACTTCTCCTGGTCATATCCCTTTTCTTCACAAGGAAAGCAAATAGCACCCATTCTAACACTTCATCTTTCTACAGAAAATGCCTCCCTTCCTTCAAATTTGCATTGTGCAAAAGATTTCAGTTCATTGTCTTATCTTTGTTTCTTCTATAAATAATACCAAAATGTTATGTTTGATGAATCATGCTCTCATGTCCATTCTTGGATATGAGTTTCCTTCTGCTTTTCAAAAGACAATTTTTCTTCTCATCTATTTTTCTGCTCAGGAATATTGATTATAGTTTTTTACAGAAATTCAAGACCCACCAAAACAGCAATAAAGAACTAGGGAAAGGGCCTCCCCAGTGGCGCAGTGGTTGAGCGTTGGGTTGCGAAGCTGCCTCTGCGGCGCCGGTTCGATCCCTGGCTGCTCCCCGGCCACCAGAGGAGGGTCCCACATGGCGCGCAGACCTCTCCTGCGGCCCGCTGCTCCCCTCAGCAGTGTACCTCGGTCCTTCTGCCTGCTCTGCTCCCCGCTCTGGCTCTGGTGAATTCTCTCACCCTCCTGCGCTTCTGACTATACCCAGTGCATGTATAAACAAAACAAACAAACAAATAAATAAATAAATAAAACATGCCTCTACTAAAAAAAAAAACCAACTAGGGAAAGGTTGTGTTTGGCATTTCTGGAGTTTTTAAACACAAAGAAATTCTGAGTTTTGGGAAGTGCCCAGGGTCCAATGCCAATTTTTACTTTGTTCAGACAAACTGTATATGATAGTAAAAAATAGTATTTCTAGTTGTTACCAAGATTACAAGATTGCATATATTACTTGTCATGAAAATGACTTGCATGGGCAGAGTCAGACTCTGCTTTCATAGAGACTATTTCACCACTTATGCATGATGGTTGTTCCAAGTGGGCCAAGCAAGCATTTTCTTTGTAGCATTATCGATTGGGAGACAGCAGGGATGGCAGGCTGCAGAGAATGCAGATGTCAATACAATCAGTAGATAAGACAAATTTATCAAAAATTCAAATTGGTAATAAGATGGTTCATCACCCATACTAGCAATCCAGAACATCATTGAGATTGCATCTTTTATTTGATGAATCTTAGACAATGAGTGCTTCAAGGCAAACTGAAGTTGTGGGGGCCTATACTGAATAAATTATGTTGAATCAGAAAGAAGCTGGTTTCCACAGGGAGTCCTCACACCACTATTGCAGAGTAATCAGAAATCAGTGACAACATTTAGAATGTTGAGATAGTTTAATTTGTTACAGAAAATAGAAGAACTTGAAAAAACAAAGTTGTTTATCATTCCCATAAAATTTTCCCAACTTTATCCACCAATTTTATATACCAAATCTCACCTAAGATACCAGATACACCTACATTTCTGACACTATCAACCCCAGAGCTTAAAGACAAACCTGCAACTTAGAAGGAAATTGATCAAAACTGATTTGGAGCATGAGTTTTGAAATAAGACATGGATCTGAATACTGACTTTGTACTTTCGAAGTTTGTGTGACTTTAGTCATTTTTTAAGTTTGCCAATAAAGCACATACCTAACTATGGGACATAGTTCACACTCAATAGATGGTACCTCTTACGATGTTATTCCAATGGACCTACTTTAAATACTCCTAATTCAGATATAGCTGTGATATAAAAAATGCAAATTAGAACCATGAGCATTTAAGACACAAAGACTATTTTTGTGGGGAAATCATCTGATCAGTACTTCTTTATTCATTATATGAGAAGGAATAAACCCACTATAAAGGAAAACACTTGTTAGTTGGTCATCATCTTTTACATCACTTCCCCTTACTAAATGTTTGGTAAGACTTAATATTCATTATCTTCAATTTTACAACAAGCTGATCAAGCAGAGATTTTTATTCATTTTACATATGAGAAAAATGACACAGAAAAATTAACTAACTTGCTTAGGAACACACGGTTACTAAGAAAAAGAATAAAAATTTAAAACCAGGTGTTTCTCAGTTGAAAGAAGAAAAATTTTAACACTGCAATATACTTTATCCTGTGATTTAATTCAAATCATAGGAGACTAGAAAGGAACTTATTGAAGATAACTTTAGATCTTCCTTGCTTAAAGGATACCATTTCTTTTTTGTTCTTTTATTTTTGGGAGTCTGACTATCATTAATGCATGATTTCTTCAATGTTGTATGGAATACATATGTGAAGAGGAAAAATAAAAGAGCAGTATTCATGACTAATGTGTTGTTGTTTTTTTTGTTCAGTAACTGGCCAGCAATAATGAGTCATCTATTCATAACTGAAAATGTTCTAAAGCACCAGCAACTTGTGGTAGCCTGGAGCTTTGACAACCCTAAATGCAAGCACCAGATCTGAAAAGTCACTTGTTTCCCCTCCTCTGACTAAGTCACAGTGGGAGACAGAACAGCTGTTCAGTTTCATTATGTCAAGACTAGTGGAAACAAAAATTTCATAGCTTATTCTTGAGTTCTAAACTATCTTTAATTGAGGAAGGGTAATGTGGCAGGGGGGAAATGCTCACGCCCCCTTTTGCGAGTTTTCACTACCACATTAAACATCAGGTAAACATTTCTAATTAGATTCTTTGTCATTTGTATACCAGTAAATCTTCTTTAGAGGTAACAGAAATGCTTTGCTTTCAGAATCAGGTAGCTTTCCTTTTTGTCAGAGACAAGCAATCTATACTCTGTCATTGATTTGCCCAACCAATTAATCCATTGATTTTCCCCCATCTATAAAACAACAGCAATAAAATAACATACATATTTGATGGAAAATATGATAAAAATTAAAAGTCAGTTATAAATAGAAATCATTAATAAAAAATGATTCCTGGTGATACTTGCATTTTCTTAGTGGCTTTACATTTCATGTTTTTCTAGCAGAATAGTTTATAGTATGTTGTAGAAGCCTAACGATTCATGAAAATGATAGAAGATATTCCTTAGGAAGAGTGGTAAGAGATGAAACTACAAAAGACAAAAGAAATAAAAGAATTTTTATTTTGTATGCATTTGACTTCTTGTCCAAAAGTTTATGTTGTGTTTTTTTTTTTCCCCCACATTTAATTGGTACACTACTACTACTATCCCAGGCTGAATTACCACCACTCATGAATTGTGAAGACCAAGACATTTGGGACTGTTACTGGATTTATGACCCAGAAAAGCAAAAATAGAGCAAGACAGAAAAAAAAATGAATGGAATTATAAGATTTGAGTTTATAATATAGGAAAAATGAATGAACTAAAAGGGTTAGAAGATTCTGGAAGCTAAAAATTTATCTCCAGCAAAGGTCAATGACCAAGCAGGCTTTAGGTGAATGTGTTGATTCATTTCTGACTGATATATATATATATATATATATATATTATGCTATATTATGATATATATATATGTATATAGGGCAACTTTGCTTAAGGAGACAGGAATGCACCAAGAATTTCCAAAACAGTTTTATTTAGATTTCAGTTAGAGTCACACATGTAAATTGTATGAAGATCACATTAAAAGAAAATCTATTTTTCTTATTCTAGGAAGCTGTGTCATTTTAATAGCCCTTCACTACTAAATGTCATATTAAATAGTACAGTCTTTAAACTGAAATAATCTGAAGCATATATGGCAATTCTATAGTGATTATTCATCTTCTGTAGACAACCTGACATGTGAAACTTCAAAAGCTAAATAGATTTTTAGTTGTTCAATCATATACATCTTTTACTCAGTTATTATCTCAAAATTATAACATTTGGAAATAGCTAGATTTCATAAAGCATAAGTAGTATGAACTCAACACTCACTGATTAGAAAGCCAATGTAACTAAGAAACAGCTGATGCCTGGTTTAAAGTAGTAATAAAGGGCCTCCCCTGGTGGCACAGCAGTTGTGTGCTGGGCTGCAAAGCTGCCCACAGCCTCTGCAATGCCGGTTCAATCCCTGGCCCCCAGCGAGGGCCCCACATGGTGCACAGACCTCTCCTGCCACGCCCACTGCTCCCCTCAGCAGTGTACTGCATCAGTCTGCCTGTTCTGTTCCCCGCTCTGTCTCTGGTGAATTCTCTCACCCTATCATGCTTCTGACTGTACCCAGTGATTGTATAAATAAATAAATAAATCTTTAAAAAAAATAAAATAGTAACAAAGGAATTGATAGGAAGACCTAGTAATAGAAATGCTATACAGGTAACATCTTTGGATACTCATGATTAATTGAACTTGTAGGCAGGAATGTGGATTTGTGGAGGAATATAGAATGACTCACACTTCTATTTTAGGTACCTAGGTAGATGCTGATAATGTTTTCTGATTTAGGTCACACAAACAGGAACAGAAGTTGATCAATGGAACATCATAATTGACTTTGGAACACACTGTGAGACATCTGGGTGACTGGTGAGTGTGAAGATGTGAAATGTGTACCTAGACATATCATACAGTTAGAGCAGAGGAAAGTCTGAACTTAAGACATGGATTTAAGGTAATTAGCATATGGAAATATTTAAATCATAGAAATGGATAAAATTTGCCACAAAAGTATAAAGCCTGAGAATAAAACAGGTTAGAGACAAAATAAAAGCCTGGAGAATAGTGACATTTAAGAAAACAGCATTAAAGGAGATGATAAAGAAAGGTCAGTCAAAAAGGAAGGCAGGAGAATCATGGCAGGAGTGGGATACAGGGCAGGAAGATCACTAAAGAAAACAGTAATTCAGAAGACAAAGAGGAAAAACTATGCAAAACTAATTTGGTAATTGTCTTAACCTGTTAAGACTGCACTGGCATTAATAACACACCTCTTACCAAGGATACCAGTCATAACAGATTAAGGACACAGCTTATGACTTCACTTAACCTAAATTAGTTCTTATCTATACTCAAAGGCCTTATCATCAAATTCAATCACATTGGCAGTTAGAGCCCCAACATATTAAATTGTGGGGGACACAATTCAGTCCATAAAAGTACTCAAACATTTATGGAATGTTACAGATTGAATGTTTCTGTCCCACCAGTATTCATATGTTCAAGGCTATTGGTCCAAGCTACTGGTCCTCTTGGGAGATGGGACTCTGGGGAAGGATTAGACAATGACTAGGATTAGCACCCTTAATAAAAGAGGCCCCAGATTTGTAATTGTCTGTTTTTGCTTTGTTGTGTTTTGTACTGTTATTATTGTTTTTACACTGATGTCTTATTTGATTCCCCTGTATTCCTGCTATAAGTGAAACCACCCAATATTTTTCTTTTTCCTTCTGACTTATTTTACTGAGCATAATTCCTTCTAGCTCCATCCACGTTGCTGCTAAAATAATAACACAAAACACAACTAAACAAAAATAGACTATTATAAACCAGAGATATCCTGCAGGGGAGGAGGAGGGAGAGGGATCAGAGGGAGGGAGGGGGGAGCACAGGAGACTGAGGTGATGGTGCACGGGTGCATTGGGGAAGGAAATGCTATTGTGACTACACCTGAGCAGTGGGGGAAGCAAATATTGTTTTAAAATGAACAATGATGTAAAAATTATATTAATGAAAAAGAAAGAAAAATTAACACAAAATTTTTTTTTTTTAAAATAAAAGAGTCCACAGAGTGCATCCTTCCCTCTTCCATCATGTGAGGTTGTAGGCAGAAGACAAATGGTCTATGAATTAGAAAGCTTGCTTTCACCCAATATGGAATTTGCCAGCAATTTGATCTTGGATTTACCACCCTACAGAAGTAAGAGGAAAATGTCTGCAGTTAGTAGGTCACAGAGTCTATGACATTCTATTACAACAGTCCAGATAGACTAAGATAGTGTCTATTCACTGTTCATAGAATAAAATTCAAATACCATAGCATAGCATAAAGATTCTTTACAAAATGGCCCCAACCAACCTTCCAGTGCCATCCCCTACTTTATACCCCACACATTAATTATACTGAAAAAAAATTTTTTCTTCTCTTTATGCCTTTGTCTTTATAACTCTGTACTTTTTGGAGTGATCTTGATAGTCTACATGAGAAAATCCTACACCTCATTGAAATCCCCCCCCTCACATGTCACTTCTTTACAAAATGCTTCCTAGCAAGAAATTTTCTCTATGCTACGTCAGCATTTCACCCCTATGCTGCAAAGAATTTATTAAATTCTATTAGAATTATCCCTGCTAGAATGTGAACTCATCTAAGACAATTTTTACCTTAGTCATCTTTTATAATGTGTCCTCTGTTATTGTTCTGGAGATAGAGCATTTATTTATCAAATATAAGAAAGCAAGTAAATAAATAAAAAAGAGTAAATAATGTAATAAGCCATTAAACTTCCCATAATGAGTTATTTCTCTAACATAAGTGTTACTTAAAGAGAAAATACTCTTCCAAAATTTTCCTATAATATGACCTTACCCCAGACAATCACAATGTATCAAATGCTTACAGTGCAAAACTAAAACAAAAATAAATAAACAAGAAACACCACAACAGAGATCATGGAAAATTCAGAAATTGGCAACAGCAACAGCAACAAAAAACGTATGGTTGAGCCTTAGCAAATTTATAAATTAAGATAGAAATAATTCAAAATGAATGCTGGAAAACAACACAGGACCAGATTACATTCTTTTAGAACATACTTATTACAATTTAGTTTATCCTGTTCTGTAATCCTGATAGTGAGTATTGAATTTGGTGTATTTTAGACACAAAAGAACTGCCTTGGTGGATGATACAGATTCTTCAGTATAGGAGCCCAATAACAGTTAATCATTTTCCACTTTAGCAAAAACCAACCTTGGTGTCCTTACCTTAAAATAGTTTAAAAGTTCCAAATATCTATACAGTTCTCTACTAATTAGCAATAGAATTATTTATCCTTCCAGGAGTGAACAACATTAATGTTTCTCTCTTACTGAAGCAATTACTAAAATATTTAGTAGTAAAGGATTTATCAAAGGTAGAGGTCCAAGAAACTTGTCTCACTTAGTTTCTGAATCGGGACTCAGGAGACTCCATTTTCCTAGATCCCAACTCACAACCTGTCAGCAAATGTTCCTGGAGCTACATTACCTCTCTACAGTCACAAGGGCACGATTACTTTTCATACCAGCCGATTTCCAATCTAGTCCATTAGCTCTTATATTATTGCTTAAGAACAACTGAGGCAAGACTAAAATCATTAGTCATTTCTCCAGTAAGCCTCTCTGCTTCTTTGATTATTTTAATGATAGAACATTGGGGCTCGGCCCATAGAATTTATTAAAAACATCCCACTAAAGAATATCAGGACTTTTCCACTATCATTTTTAACAGTCTGTGTTCAAATCCTTCTGTACTCCCAATGAAATGCTATGAATCAGTGTCGTCTTTTTCGCACAGCTGCACAAATTTGTCAATGGTGATTTTCTTTATAGTTGCCAGTGTAATGTTTTAAAATCATAAATCAGATCATTCACTCTCACATTCAAAACACTCCCACCACATTGCATTTAAACTCTATGTGTTATACAGGAGGGACTATACATTCTGTTTCCTGTCTCTCTTTACTACAGCTCTTCTACCAAGTTTTGCCTCCCTTATTTTACTGTAGTTTTCTTGCAGTAATTCCTCTGGGATGGCTGTGACTTTTCATTTACATTCCCACTCTCTTCAACCCTTTATCCCTTAAGCTTTACAAAGTTGATTCATTCACTTTAGCCAAATTTTCCATTAAACATCATTTCCCCAAAATATCCTTTCTAAACATCCTGCCTAAAACATGCACACACATACACACACAAACATAAACATACACACATACCCCTTCAATTCCAATCATCTTACTTTGCTTGTATCTTCTAAGCCTTAATACTAACCAGAATCAAATAATAAATCATATTATTTGTGTATCTACTTCTTATTGTAGAAAATAAGATGTTAAGAAGGCAGGGCCTATAAGAGAGCTTAATACATGGCAGACTCAACTATTTTTCAATAAGTTGGGAATTAATAAGAGAATTATTTATGTTTCCCAGCAAAAAACTAAAAGAAATTTTTTAGAAGTTACAGTCCTTCAAAATAAACATCAGGAATGTACACAATGCTCTATGAATACACATTTTCCAAATAGCAGATAAAAAATGTCACAACATAGCAAAAGCTGGCATCTTCTGTTGAGGCAATGAGTAAGAAGTTAACAAAATCTTGGCCAAGATTTTCCCAGGAGACATAAAAACTATTGTATTAATCAGGGTTTTTGGACCTTTTTCTAATCTATATCCATGTAAATGGGTAAAACTGTCACATATTTCTGTAAATCAGCTTTCAATAGCAAAACCATGGCCCCAACTCAGCAATGAACACCACGGTTCCTGCTGATCAGTTCAGATGGTTGGAAGTTTATGGTACACTGAGGATTCTGATCATTATCCACTGGGTGGTTTGAAAATGTTGAATTTACTAAATAATTATTCAACTCCGATACTATCCTGGTATTGTTAGATCAGCAAGAATGTATAGGAGGCATAAGCAGAATCCATTCCCTCTGAAAAGGACAGGAAATCAAATTTCAAATTTACCTTTGAAAATATGTGGAGCAGGCCTCCCCCGTGGCGCAGCAGTTGAGCCCTGAGCTGCGAAGCTGCCTGCAGTCTCTGCAGCACCAGTTCAATCCCTGGCTGCTCCCCAGGCACCACCGGAGGAGGGTCCCACATGGCCCACTGCTCCCCTCAGCAGTGTACTTCGGTCCTTCTGCCTGCTCTGCTCCCTGCTCTGGCTCTGGTGAGTTCTCTCACCCTCCCGCGCTTCTGACTGTACCCAGTGCTTGTATAAATAAATAAATAAATCTTAAAAAAAAAAAAAAAGAAAATATGTGGAGCTCTTTTCAGAATATATAGGTCTTTAATATGTTCTCAGTTCTCCATTTCTTCATCCACTTTCATCACCAAAATGACCTGTGCTGGTCTACTCTCCAAGGCAATAATATTAAAGGTAGCTGATGAGTAGCTGATGAGGCCAAAAAAATAAAAAAAAGTTTTTGTCCTCATTATAAAATTTGATTTTGCACAAATTATACTGGCCAGAATAACCTAAACATTCAATTTGGGAAATTAGAAAAATAAAGAGCAGAGTAAATCAGAAGAAAGGAAATAATGAAAAATTAAACAGAAATCAATGGGATTTTAAGCTGTAAAAACAACAGTAAAAAGATCAATGAACCCAAAAGATGATTCTTTGAAAAGGTCAATAAAATTGATACCTCTATACTGGCTAAACAAGAAAAAGAGAAAGAAGACAAATACTTACCAATATCAGCCATTAAAAAGGAGGGTGTTGCTACTGGTTGAATGTACATTAAAACATTAGTAAAGAAATGGTACAAACAACTCTGTTTCCACAAATTTGAAAACTTAGATAAAGGAAACCGAAAATACAAACTAACAAAATACACTCAATGGAGAAATACTTAAATATTCCTATATTGATTTAAAAAAATGAATTGCATTTTATTTTTTTAAAAGATGTCTTTATTTATTTATACAAGCACTGGGTGCAGTCAGAAGCATGGGAGGGTGAGAGAATTCACCAGAGCCAGAGCGGGGAACAGAAAAGGTAGACTGACGAAGTACACTGCTGAAGGGAGCAGTGGGCGGCAGGAGAGGTCTGCGCGCCATGTGGGACCCTCGCCGGTGGCCGTGGATCCAACCGGCGCTGCAGAGGCTGCGGGCAGCTTTGCAGCCCAGCGCTCAACCACTGCGCCACCAGGGGAGGACCTGAATTACATTTTTAATTCTTACAGAAAAGAAATCAGAAGTTCCAATTAATTTCATTGATTAACTTCAGCAAAAATTTTAGTAGGAGGGCCTCCTCTTCCTAAAGAGGTGACAGACCTCTCCTGCGGCGCCCGCTGCTCCCCTCAGCAGTGTACTTCGGTCCTTCTGCCTGCTCTGCTCCCCGCTCTGGCTCTGGTGAATTCTCTCACCCTCCTGCGCTTCTGACTGTACCCAGTGCTTGTATAAATAAATAAATAAATCTTTAAAAAAAAATTTTAGGAAGAAATATTATCAATTCCTCACAATCTTTATTAAAACAATGCCAATTCTCCACAATCTTTTCTAGGAAATAGGAAAAACTGCCCTGTTTATTTTATGAGGCCCCACACTATTCTAATACCAAACTACATAAAGATATTGAGGACCAGTATTCCTCAGAAACAAAAACATGAAATTCTTAGCAGGGCCTCCCTCATGGTGCAAGGGGCTAACCACAGTACTATGAAGTTATCCTCAGCCACTGCAGCAGGAGTTCGATCCCCAGCCAGGGAGCCACCCACATGGTGCAGCAGACCTCTCCTGTCTCACCTGCTGCTCCCCATAGCAGTGTATTTCAGTAGATCTGCCTGTTCTGCTCTCCACTCTGTCTCTGGTAAATCCTCCCCCCTACACACACACCTCTGGCCTATATCCCAACTCTTGTATGCATAAATAAATAAATCCTTAAAAAATGTAAAATTCTTAGCAAAATACTAACAATCAAGTCCTACAATATATATAATATGGATAGCACATCATGGCCATAAAAGGTTTATTTACATTTATAAATCAATGTAACATCACATTATACATTGAACAAGAAAAATACATAATCATATCTATAATTGCAAAAAATTAAAAAAACAATTACAATAAAATAATTTTAACAAAACTAGGTATATAAGAGAACTTCTTCCACTTAATAAATTATATGTCTAAAAAAATGTATGGCCAACATCATACTTATTAGGAAAAAACTAGAAAATTTCCACCTAACATCAGGAATAAGGCAAGGTTTTTCTCTTTAATCATTCTTATTTAACACTGTTCTGAAAGTCTTAGCAATTCAATGAGAGAAGAAAGAGAAAGTAAAGGTATACCATATGTAAAGGAAGAAATTACTTTGGCTTTTTTTAAAGATGAGATGTCTATGTAAAAATCAATAAAAATTTCCCTTGGAACAATTAGTGATTATAGCCAAATAACTTGATATTGGGTCAACAATGAACAAAAATCAATTGATTTTCTATATACCAGTAAAGAAATACTAGAATATTAAAATTTAAAATACCATTTACAATTGTACCAAAAAGATAAAACAACAAAACACTAGTGAAAGAAGTTAAGAGGATCTGAGTAAATGGAGAGATATTTTGTGTTGAATTGGGAAATTCAGCATTGTCCAAATTCCTATGCAGATTTAATATAACCCTAGTCAAAATACCTGTAAACTTTTTGAAGGTAATAACAAACTTATTCTCACATGAATGTTAGAAAAACAAATAGAATATTGAAAAAGAAAAACAGGGCCTCCCTGGTGGCGCAAGGGATTGTCACAGCCTATGAAGCTATCCACAGCCACTGCAGCAAGAGTTCGATCCCTGGCAAGGGAGCTACCAACATGGCGCAGCAGACCTCTCCTGACTTGCCCGCTGCTCCCCTCAGCAGTGTATTTCAGTCAATCTGCCTGTTCTGTTCCCCACTCTGTCTCTGGTGAATTCTCTCACCCCCCATACCTCTGGCCTGTACCCCAGTTCTTGTATGCATAAATAAATAAATCTTTAAAAAAAAGAAAAAGAAAGATGAAGGACTCACAACACCCATGATCAACCAAGATCAATATTTAGTGTAATGCCACAGTTGTCAAGAGAGGGTGGCATTGGTGATAGGCAGTAGAATAGACTGAAGAGCTCAGTAACATAAGATAAAGTTAACCCATCAACTGATTTTTAAACTAAAGAAAAAAAGCAATATACTAGATATAATACCATAGTCTTTTCTCCAAATGGTGTTAGAATAATTAACTATCCATATTAAGAAAAAGTCAGACCTCACACTTCATGCAAATGTGAACTCAAAATATGCCACAAACCTACATATAAATGCAGAGTTACAAAACTTGTAGCAGACATAGAATAAAATATGTAGGACCTAGGTTTAGTGATGAATTTTTAGATACACTCAACACTTAAAGGTACAATCCACTAAAGAAAAAGTGATTAAAATTTTAAAATTACTTTCAAAGAACATTGTTAAGAAAACAAAAAGAGAAATCACAGACTAAATAAATTGCAAATCACTTATCAGATATTGGTCTACATCCAAAATTTACAAAATTACATATTAACACAATCTCCTGAAATGAACAATAAGAAAACAACTCAATTTAATAATGGGCAAAACTCTGAATAACCAACTCACCAAAGTTTCATATATGCCAAATAGCATATGAAACATCTAAAAATGTCATTTGCCATTAAGGAAATAAAAATTTAACAACAGTGACATAGCACTGTACAACTATTGTAATATCTTAAACCTAATACCTAACAGTGTCAATTACTGATAATATACTGAGCAACAGGAACTTCTGCTCATTGTTGGTAGGAATGCAAAATGTTACAATCACTTTAAAAGACATTTGGCAGTTTCTTATAAAGTTAAACATGATTTTGCCAGCAATCATACTGCAGTTTTACACAACTGATTGGAAAATATACATAAACACAAAAACTTGCATCTTCATGAGTTACGAATTAATTTTATTCATTATCATCAAAAACTAGAAGCAACAAGATATATTTTAATAAGTTAATGGATAAACTGTGGTCTATCAATCTAATGGAATATTGTCCAGTGATATAAATGGATGAATTCTCAATCCATGAAAGAAGCAAATCTGAAAAGGCAACATGATTTATTATTTCACTATGTGATCTTCTGAAAAAAGCACATTAGTGGTAGACACATGATACTATGCATTTGTCAATACCCTAAGAGTTTTTCACCACAAGAAGCAAATCTCATTGTATAACAAAAAAAAATCAAGGAGGTCAGGGGGACCAAGATGGAATGCAAACATGAGAAAAAAATCTAACTGTATTACAAAGGGATGATATAACTTTACTATAAATGATGAGGCAAAATGTTCTGATATAATTTGGGAAATAAGTGGAAAACTATAAGGCCATAGAAAAAAGGAAACTCCATGGAAGCACTAACTGAAGTAGGTTAAATATTTCTTACTGATTAACAATCCTAAAATCACTATAAATTTAGTGGAATTGTACCCAAAAAGTGAATAAATATCATATGGTGGATTCATCTAAAACCTTGTAGAACCTGGTTTCTTGCTGTTGGAGTGGGAGTTAACAGATAAGCAAGGGGGAAAGGCTAGAAGGCTCCATGTGGCAATGTATAGGAGTTGTTGACATTAGTGTGAACTCATGTTTATCTTAATATAAATACAGATGGAAACAAACAGAAAAACTGATATATTTGTGGGTGAACACAGGTCAACAGGCACATATATATTTGTAAATACTGTTGACTAGGGAGGGCTAAGATACAAAGATCACACCCAGTGTCCAGATTTTATTTTTCTATGATTATCCAGGAATCCTTCAAGAAATGACTTATTCTAAACCTGAAGAATTAATTATACAAGCTCAACCTGAAACATCATTTAATGCCACAGAGTAAGGAAGTTTTATATTAATGTACACACACACACATACACACATTCACACAATGATGTGAACATGTTGAAAGAGAATAGAAGGCAACTGAAAAAGCTCCCAATGGCCAAAGCTAGAACAATTCTAACAATAAAACAAACATATATATATATATATATCTGGATTATAACTCAAAACATAAAATAAATACCACAAATCCATACTGACAAAAATAAATGGTTGAATAAATAAATGTAAGAGAATAAATAAATGTCCAATATAGAAGAATTCCAAATAATTTATGAAGATGCTGCCCCCCCACAAAGGTGGTGGATCACAGCTCAGAAGTCTTTCAGGGTGGGTTGTATGTAGTGACTTCCTTCCAAAATCTAGAGTGGGCAAAATAAGTAACTATGGTGGAAATAGTTGACAAATATTACTTCTACCAGGTGATTATGGGTAAATGACTTTGATCGCATCAATCTTTGATATGATGTTGTGAAAATGTCACTTTATATCTGTGACCTTTCTCCCAAAACACATAACTCTATTCATGTGGAGCTGGGGAGGGAGAAGCAGCACAACCGCAAATTGAAGACATTCTACCAAATGCTAATTCTCAAAATTGTCAATGTCATTGAAACAAAGAAAGTCTGAAAAACTGCCATGAACAAAAACATTCCTTGAAAGCATGACTGCTAAATATAGAACGTGATATTGTGAATTAGATCCTGGAAAAACCTAGAGAAATTAAAAAAGCATGGTTAATAATAATATAATAATATGGCTCATAATTATTACAAAAGTTTTATGCTAATATAAAGGAAGGGGAGAGCAGAAATGGTGCTGAAGGACATACACTTTAATAATGGAAAACACATACAGAGGCGCTCTGGTGCTCCACACAGTCTGGTTCCCTATAAGAAGAACAGAGAAGCTGCCCTAGACTATGCCCCTCCTTCCTCCGACGCTTGTTACTGGCCTCCTGAAGTGCACTGACAGCATGAAGACTGTAGAGTCTCAGATCTGGAAGTACACAGAGAAGAGATGTAAGCAGTGCCCTAAACATAGGCCAATTCCCCCAACTAGCTCATTCAAACCAGTGGTTAAAACTCTTCAGTCCCTTCCTCCATTCTGCTAACTCAACAACTACAAAAACAGGTCTTAGTGTATAAGGAATCCAGAAAAGTCCCCCTAAATGCAAACCAAATAGAACCATATTGGTCAGCTACGTTAAAAGTAAAAAAAAAAAAAAAAAAAATATGTATTTCAAATTTCAAATCATTAAGTTGCTGTTGCTGGTAATTTTTTAAATAAGGATATCAAAATTACCAATATGGATTGATTCAATGTACATAAAACATTGACTCAAAGGACTTTGACATAACAAGAAGGAAACAATCCTCCAGAATCCAACTTCAAAAACATGGAAGATTATAACTTCTGATGAGATAAAATGTTCAAAATTGTTATAATAAAGAAAATCAAAGCAACAGAAGGAAATGTAGAAAGGTAAGTCAATGAGATACAAGATTACAGAGAAAAGTTAATCAAAGAAATACAACAAAATCCATAAAATCTAAAAACAAGAGGTAAAAATAATAGAGACTCAGGATGTAAAGAACTCACCAAAATAAGATCAAAAACACTAGAGAAACTATGGAAGCAGAAAAGGCCAAATATGGAATCAAATCAGTGACCATGAAGGTAGTAATACACAAAGGACCTAGTGGAAAGTGAATGAAATAAGATGGGCGGGAAAGAAGCAGCACTTCAAGAACTATTCGGAACATTAAAAATGTCAACATAAGGATAATTGGTACATACCAGGGAGAAGAAAGAGAGGAGGGAAGAGAGAACTTATTCAAAGAAATAATAGAAGGAAACTTCCCAAACCTGGGGGAAGAATAAAATACACAAGTTCATAAAACTAAAAGAAAAACAAGTTATTTTTAAATTTAATGAGACATACGCCAAGAGACCTGCATGGCTTACCAAGATGTTGAAAGGAGGACTCTAAATCACCAAAAAGAAATTTCACAAAATATTGAAGAAGGAAATAGAATCAGAAAACTAAAGACAAGTGTCAGTAGCAAGTCCTCACCTATCAAGACCTTAGACATCATATGGAATACTACACAACTATGAAGAAGATGAAATCTTGCCATTTATGACAACATAGTTGGAACTGTAGGGGAATTATACTAAGTGAAGTAAGTCAAGAGAAAGACAAAATACTGGATGATTTCACTTATATGTGAATATAAAGAAATAATAAAGGAAGAGTCAAAACTAAACCAAAACAAAGCCTAGAAATGTGACTGCAGAACTAGGCCACCAGAATGGTAAAGGCATGGGGAGCAAGGGGTACCAGAGACCCAGTGGATTATGATGGAAGATTATTGGTCCTTTGGTGATGGATGTTGTATGGCAATATACATCTGAAGAGGTGTGCATCTATACCCCTAACTCTTATACTGTATTATAAACCAAAATTAACTTTATATAATATAAAATAATGTTAAAAACAATTAGAGAAATGGTGTGCAAGTTATAAGAAATTCTCTATACTGTCTGCAACTTTTCAATAAATCGTATTTTCCTAAAATAAGAAAGTTTATTAAAATATACATTTCCCAGTTGGTATTCTTTAAAGTTAGTACAAGTCAAACTCAAGAGACTATGCCTTCAATTTTCTAGGAACCAATTATCCCATTCTCATTTCCAAGTGAAATTTGAAACACAGTACCTATAAATAGAGGTTTAAAGAACTTTACCCTGGGTCTCCCTGGTGACGCAAGGGTTAGGACGCAACCTATGTGGCAGTCAGCAGCCACTGCAGCACGAGTTTGATTCCTGGTCAACCAGGGAGCTGCCCACATGACGCAGCAGACCTCTCCTGACTTACCCGCTGCTCCCCTCAGCAGTGTACTTTGGTCAAACTGACTGTTTTGTTCCCCACTCTATCTCTGGTGGATCCTCTCGCCCCCCACGCCTCTGGCCTATACCCCAGCTCTTGTATGCATAAATAAATAAATCTTTTTAAAAAATAAAAAACTTTACCCTAAGGGTCTCTGTGGCTTTAATCTGGAAACTCAAATATGCACACAGTTTATTACAAATTGTGTATTATTTTTAAAATTATTATAACCAGCATGCCCAGCAGACCTCTCCTGTCTCGCAATTTTCCCCCTCAGCAGTGTTATAGGTCCGACTGCTTTCTCTGCTCCCTGCTCTGTCTCTGGTGAATTCTCTCACCCTCCCGTGCCTCTGTCCTATACCCCAGTTCTTGTATAAATAAATAAAATCTTAAAAAAAAAAAGAATAGAAGGTAGATTGTGAGGTCATACATACACACATACATGCCTACATACATGCACAGATGATGGTTGGATGAGAGAGACAGGATGTTATGTGACACAGAAGGCTGAGCTAGGAATGATAGCTACAAACCAAAGAACAGGTAATTGGCGTCAATCAGAACAAAAAGTCCTCAGTCTTCAAAGTTTAGCATAGCCCTACCAACCTCTTGATCAGACTTCTAGCTTACTAAACTTCTGTTGATTTTAGGCAAATTAGTTTTTAAAAAATTATTACGACAGTGCAAAGAAAAAAAATATATGCAGTTTTTTTAGGGTAAGTTATATATTCCAGAGTGAAAATGATGCTTATATCTTCCTCAAAGATAATTCTTTGTGGTTATTTCTCTGTTTTTCTCACCAGCAGTGGTAGGCTGTTGAAGGGTACAGGAACATTAAAATGAATACTTTGATTCTTAATCTCATACAACTTCACATTATCTCCTCTTCCCAGGTCTATCTCTACCTCTTATCTCTGACTAGCAAATTGTGCTATTTGGATGAAGGCACTTTCATTTAATTAAAAATTCTTTTCATAAGAGAATTATTTTCTTTTCTAAGCCCAAGAGCCTAATTTCAGCTTGTTAACCTCATTATGTCTATGAGATCACTTTGGTGAGATTCTAAAGCTTCTCTCATTTACTTTCTTGACAAAAAGTAAAAATACACAGCAGACAAGCATGTTAAAGCTTCTCCTCTAATTAAATCTTTTTTTCTAAAATTAATATGGCTGAGATGAGGAAGATTTTTACTCTTCCTGTAGAATATGTTTTTTTTCTTTAGTCTCAGTCTTCCTGACATGATCTTTCATTTCTCAAATACATAACATTCTTTAGCTATTCCATGATATTCTGCTGGGGGAAAAAAAAAAAAAAAAGGTCAAGCCTAATTTCCCAATCCTCTGAAAAGAAGGTCTTAAGAATAGCACTACTTTTCCTCACACTCATTCTTATTCCCTCGCCTAAGGAACTATAAGATATATTAAGATAAATAGGGAAGAAATGAGTTTTTAACTGTGAGAAAAAAGAGACCTCTTTCAGCAAGTTATTTTAGTTCATACAGTAGAAAAGTGATTTCAAGCTTTGGTGAGGCAGAATCACTGGAAAGTAAAAATCCTTTTTTTATTCAAGATGAGGTGGGGATGGAAAATTTCATACTAAAACAAATATCTGCAGTCTTGAAAAGCCTTTAATTGCTTGTGAATTAGAATTATGAGAGGTAGATAACAAGATTCCCAGCAATACAGATCGTTAGTATTGCCAAACACTAATTGCAATACCCTGCCTAACCTTTTCCTCTCCCTTCTGTTAAGAAAAACAAGATTGGGAGGGAGGGGCGGGGAAAGAAAGGACTAGAGTCAAAATAAGGGGTGGGGTATGCAACTGTATGGGGAATGCATACAGTTGGGGAATGCAAACTGTATGGGGAATGCATACCAAGATGAAAATGCATACATTGTGCAAAGATGAAAAAAGATGTAAGAATTATATAAAATAAAATATTTAAATAAAAAAAGAAAAACAAGATTGGTATTAACACAATAAGACCTGACAAATAAATGATACACTCAACAACTCCAAACTCCCTACGTGACAAACCTACTTTTGCTATCCAAATATTTTCTGAATTGCATAATTGCATATATGTATTACAATCCATAAAACAATTTACTTTTCATATGTACCATAGTTCAACATTTATTTGCTATTTCTATACAAAAAATTCAAAGTGCCAAGTGTCCAATATTAGACTAACATAGAATATGCATTAGTAAACACTAACAATTATACATGGGCTGAGCTTAAACATTAGAATGCAACTCCAAGTATGTTAGGAATAAATAAATGAAAGTAAAAATAATTATCATGCACTATACACGCAGAATCAGATAAGAGTCATTATTCCTACCTTTGCCAATATCCCACTCCATATTTGCTTCTGTTAATTGGGGTTCCCAGAAAGCAGATATTAAAAGGAAATTTGCTTATTGTAGTTTTACTAAGTATGCTTTGGTGGGTGGGGGGAGGGGTTCATATCTAAAACAAAGAGAAGAAAATTCACAAAAAAAAAAAAGAATAAGGAAATAGAATCAGAAAACTAAGGCAAATTATGGCAGTAGCAAATCCCCATATATCAATAATCACTCTAACTGTGACTTCTGCTGACTGAAAGGCACACAGTGATTGGTTGGATCAGAAAGTAAATCCAAACTTCTGTTGTCTCCATGAAACCCATCTAAACTCCAGAGATAAACATAGAGTCAAAGTAAATGGTTGGAAAATATCCCAAATATATTAAAAACTTATATAATTCAACAACCAAAAAACATATAACCCAATTAGCAAATGGTCAGAAGATATGAACAGACAATTCACTAAAAAGGATATTCAGAAGGCCAAACATATATGAAAAAAAGATGCTCATCATCACTCAAAATAAGAGGGATGATTAAAATTCCCGTAAATTCCATGAGAATGACACATATCAAAAAGTCCCCCAAGTGCTGGTGAACTTGGGGAGAAAAGAGAACCCTATTACTTTGTTGGTGGAAATGTGTACCTTTAAAATTTAAATAACAACATTGTATGACTCAAAACCTCTCTCTTGAGCATATATCCACAGAATATGAATATATAAACATCATGAAAATAAAACCCATATGTTATATAATTTTTACATCAACCTTACAATAGCTAGGACATGAAAGCATCCTAAATCTCTTTCAAAAGATAAATAGATCAAAAAGATGTGGTATATACACACCATGGAATATTACATAGCCCCAAGAAATGCAATCCTTTTCAACAAAATGAAGGGAATTTGAAAAAATTTTGTGCAGCAAAGCAAGTCAAATACTGGACATTTATACAACAGACAATTGGACAGCATAAAACACTTTCAATAATTAGTAGATACCAACAAACATCCTGAAGGCTCTAAGGTTAAGAGGGAGGGGGAAGCAGGTAGGGGTCAAGAGGACACAAGAGATGTTGGGTGGGGGGAAAGGATTTCAATAAATAGCTAATAAATAAAGATTTTGGCCACACATAAGACATTAAAAAAGTAAAAGAATAAATTAATTAAAATAAAGACACCATGAGAAAAATCCTACCCTATACTTTGTACAGAACTAGAGGAAAGGTGAATCGAATAAATGGTAAATGCCCAATAATAGCTGCACTATTTCTGACATAAATTTAAAAACTAGAAGTTTACTTGTACATAGTAGATAGATATCTTCATTAAAGAAAGGAAATAAATATTAGGTTGGAATTTTTTTTTAGGTTCTTATTTTATTGTTCTCAAGCAAAGAAATTTAATATATAGCTTTTTTTTTAAAGTTGTAAGCCTGGAGTTTTAAAGTTGATCTATAGCTGAGTTTACAAGACTTTATTATAATAATAAAAATATTATGTGCATAAACCTGACCTATTGCTCAAATGTATATTTCATAATTGCTCATTTTCTGAATCTGACCAAAAATTGCATATTAAAAATACATTTCTATTAATGATTTATTCTAATTTGCATTAAATGAAGAGTCTAGCAAAAGAAATTTCTAAATTCACTTACAAAGTACTGTGAGAAAATACTAAATTTAAATTGGATATTTGAAATTCAGTCTAAAAATTCTCTCTGTAAAAATTTTCAAATTAATGATTTTCAAATATACTCTCATTTAAATAATCAAAGTTCATATTGCCTATCTTTCATATTTAAAATTTGAGACTCATTCTTTCTCAAATTAGTTAAGAAAAATGAAGGTTAAGCCACAACGAAACATCTGTGTATTCAGTGTGTAAGTGTATTCAACTGTACCATGTTAATTGATTCAAGACATCTTCCACTCTGTTCTGATTATCTGCATGGCTTATCAGGAAATGAAGTGGCAAAGCACATTATTTTTGAGGTTATATTTATCTTAATTTTTAAATGGTTTAGTTTCATTTATCTGAAAGAAATACCTCTGTATTCTTTGAAAACTTTGATTGATTGATTCAAATTCACACATGATGACTTTCCAGGTTAGAGGGTACAGTAAAGATGTGATTGTGTAGGAGGGATCTAGTTGGGTTCTAGGTCCATATAAGAATCAAATCTAAAGAGAAGTTTAGTCATTTAAGGAATATCTTATTATTGGTCATAGAAAATTGAGACAGATTCAGTCTTTATTTTTTTTTCTGGGTATATTTCTGTTTCTTTTTTTTTATTATTATCATTATCACAATTGTTTTTTTTTAATTAATAAATTTTATTTTTATATTCCCATACAATTGCAATCCCCCCATTCTGACCACAATCCCTCCCCTCCCGCCCCCCACCCCCCAAAAAGTGTCTCTAGTTCATAGTTTTTGTTGATTTTGATTTTCACTTTCTTACAGTTATTCATTTTCCTGGTCCCTTATTTAAGTATTCTAGATTCCTGCTATGAGTGAGACCATCCGGTATTTTTCTTTTTCTTTTTGGCTTATTTCACTGAGCATGATCCCTTCCAGCGCCATCCATGTTGCTGCAAATTGCATGTGTTTATCTTTTTTGAATGCTGAGTAATATTCCATGGTATATATGTACCACATCTTCTTGATCCAGTCATCTATTTTTGGGCATTTGGGCTGTTTCCAAAGCTTAGCTATTGTAAATAGTGCTGCTATAAACATAGGGGTGCAGGTGTTCTTTGGAATTGATGTTTCTGTGTTCTTTGGGTAAATACCTAGGAGTGGAATTGCTGGATCCTGTGGAAGCTCTATGTTTAGTAGGTCCAGAAATCTCCACACAGCTCTCCATAGTGGGTGGACCAGTTTGCACGCCCACTAACAGTGCAGAAGAGTTCCTTTTTCTCCACAACCTCGCCAACATTTGTTGTTGCTAGTTTTTTTAATATGTGCCATTCTCACTGGTGTAAGATGGTATCTCATGGTAGTTTTGATTTGCATTTCCCTGATTACAAGTGATGTTGAACATTTTTTCATATGCCTGTTGGCCTCTTCAGAGAAGTTTCTTTTTAGCTCCTCTGTCCATTTTTTGACTGGATTATTTTCTTTGATGTTGTTGAGTCTCATCAGCTCTTTGCAGATTTTTGTGATCAGTCCTTTATCATTAGTGTTGTGTGCAAAAATTTTCTCCCAGTTGGTGGGGTTTCTCTTTGTTTTTGTTATTATCTCTTTTGCTGTGCAGAAGCTCTTTAATTTGATGTAGTCCCAGCTGTTGATCTTTGCCTTCACTATCACTGCTTTGGGTGATGTGTCTGTAAAGATGTCTTTGATATGCAAATCACGTAGTGTTTCGCCTATATTTCCTTCTATGTATTTTATGGTTTCAGGTCTTATGTCTAGTTCTTTAATCCATTTTGAGTTGATTTTTGTGTATGGTGTGAGGTAGTGGTCAAGCTTCATTCTTTTGCATGTAGCGACCCAGTTTTCCCAGCACCATTTATTGAACAAACTTTCTTTGCTCCAATGCATAGTCTTTGCTCCTTTGTCAAAGATTAGTTGACCATAAATCTGTGGGTTTATTTCTGGATTTTCTATTCGATTCCATTGGTCTGTGTGTCTGTTCTTGTTCCAATACCATGCAGTTTTGATGATTATGGCTTTGTAGTAGAGTTTGAAGTCTGGGAGTGTGATGCCTCCATTCCCTTCTTTTTCTTTCAGGAGATCTTTGGCTATTCGGGGTTTTTTGTGATTCCATATGAATTTCATCAATAATTGTTCTATTTCTTTGAAGAATGACATTGAAATTTTGATTGGAATAGCACTGAATCTGTATATTGCTTTTGGAAGGATGGCCATTTTAATAATGTTTATTCTCCCAATCCATGAGCAGGGGATGTTTTTCCATTTCTTTGTGTCTTCTTCTATTTCTTTTAACAGTGTTTTATAGTTTTCTTTGTATAGGTCCTTTACCTCTTTTGTTAGATTTATTCCCAAATATTTGATTTTTTTGTTTCAATAATAAAAGGGATAGTTTTTTTGATTTCTTCTTCTTCAGATTTATTGTTTGTATATAGGAAGGCTACTAACTTTTGTGTGTTGATTTTGTATCCTGCTACTTTAC
Source organism: Talpa europaea (assembly GCF_964194135.1). Lineage (NCBI taxonomy): Eukaryota > Metazoa > Chordata > Mammalia > Eulipotyphla > Talpidae > Talpa > Talpa europaea. Next base: position 100,394,232 of record NC_140077.1, read on the forward strand.
TGAACTGATTGATGAGTTGAATTAGTTTTTCTGTGGATTTTTTGGGGTTCTCTATGTATATTATCATATCATCTGCAAAGAGTGATAGTTTGACTTCTTCTTTTCCTATTTGGATTCCTTGGATGTCTTTCTCTTGTCTTATTGCTCTGGCTAGGACTTCCAGTATTATATTGAAAAGCAGTGGTGAAAGTGGACATCCTTGTCTTGTTCCAGATCTTAATGGAATTGCTTTCAGCTTTTCACCATTGAGAATGATACTGGCTGTTGGCTTGTCATATATGGCCTTTATGATGTTGAGGTACGTTCCTTGTATCCCAAGAATTTCAAGGGCTTTTATCATGAATGGGTGTTGCACTTTGTCGAAAGCTTTCTCAGCATCTATTGATATTATCATATGGTTTTTATATTTCTTTTTGTTGATGTGTTGGATAACGTTGATTGATTTTCGGATGTTAAACCATCCTTGTGTCCCTGGAATGAATCCTACTTGGTCGTGGTGAATTCAGTCTTAATTTGTCAAAGATATTAATTTTATGGACCTCAGTGAATTTTGTCCCAATGGGCTAACCTTTATGGATTATATGTGACATCCACAGAGCTTTTGCCTAGTTAATTGTTGAGCAGTGTCCACAGACAGAAAAGGTGGTGGGTAACATAATTAAACTTTAGTCTTTCAGAATTAGGGGTGGTAGTTATAGAATGACCTCACCCTCCATATTGAGTTTGGATTTCCTCTTCTGTTTATTTATGATCCACTCTGATTACTGTACTGCTTACTTTATAATATTATAATTGTCCATGCATTTCACTGTTTCCCAACTAGAATACATTTTCTAAGCTGAGGGACTACATCTTGGTATCCAGAGACTAGCAATGTATAGGCTTAGAAACTTATTACACATTTGCTGACTTAACTAATGGAGTTCAGAAATAAATCACAAAGTCCCTCCTGTCATTCTGGTCAAAGGAGAGACTAAAATATTTCTAGCTCATAGCTTATTACTACTGTAAGAGCCCTTCACTCATCCAAGACATGTTAAGTAGAGGAAATATTGTATGAACCGAACTTTGAAATGAGTGATACTTAACCAGGTGAATGAGAACACTGAGGAAGAGGAGTGAACAAAATAATTGAGACTCTTTGCTATGCATGAGAAGTGGAAGTGTCTCATTTAACTGGAGATGTGTTTGCAAGCTACAACATATTTGGAAATGAGTCCAAAAATTAAGGCTGTGACTCACTTGTGAAAAAATTCTGACTTGTAACATGAAACCACTTAGATGGAACAGAGAGGTTTTTGAAGGAGATCCTCAGATGCCATTCCAGGAGCAATTCTGTGTTGGGGTTAAAGTGAAGGAGGCAGTGGTAATATATTAATACCAGCAACAACACAAACCAGAAGCAGTCATGGCCCAGTTCAGAAAATGGACCAGAACATCAACACTAAAAAGATGAGACACAGGGCTTACCTGGTGGTGCAAGGGGTTAAGCATCACACTATAAAGCAATCTGCAGCCTCTGCAGCACGAGTTCGATCCCTGGCCGGCCAGGGAGAAACCCACATGGCAAAGCAGACCTCTCCTGTCTCACCCACTGCTCCCCTCAGCAGTGTATTTCAGTCAGTCTGCCTGTTCTGTTCTGTTCCCCACTCTGTCTCTGGTGAATCCTCTCACCTGCCGCATCTCTGGCCTATATCCCAACTCTTGTATGCATAAATAAATAAATCTTTAAAAAAAAAAAAGATGAGACACATATTATTCAAAGACAGACACAGTTTTGATAAATGACAAGCCATAAAAAGTGAGCAAATATTATAAAGAATTAGATTTACCATAAAGCATAGCTTTTCCACTATCATTCAATACTCTAAAGGTGTGATTTCTTGATTTTTTCTTCTTAGTCTTTTGGTATAATGAAATTCTATCATCTTACACATACTCATACACAGAAAAACAATCAACTCTCAACTTATTTCATTAGATCATTAAAAACTATTATTACAAGAATTAGCTCAATTTTTAAAATAAGATTTAGAGATGCACATAATTATGAATAACTGTAGATTTCCACTGTGAAAAGCAGTTTCTTATCATAAACCAACCATTATTAAGGCAAAATTCATTATTTCATCATAAGATTAATTCACAGTTTCTCTGCTAGGTTATTGAAAAATTAGGAATTGGGAGGGATCCCTTAGGAAAATCAACACAAGACTGATTTACCAATAGATAAAATGATACATGAGGAAAAACTGGAAATTCTGAGTCCGTAATTCTGTAGATTTTAATCAGTGTCAAAACAGACACTATGATTTAGGTGAAAAATATGTGTCCTCTGCCCATAGCTATGCCTCAGCTGACCATTCTCTCTAGAAGCCTGTGTTCTCACCTTGAACTCTTCCTATCTACACACGCCTGGTCCTCCTCTTATAGATTCTCATCTCCTGTTCTCAAACACTCAAGAGAACAAAGAATCAGAAAACTAAGAATCTGAATCTCAAATCTACCTTAATTAATGTCATGACTTTTTAAATTTGCTTTCCATATTTAAATATCTTTTTTATTTGAAGTTAGAGATAATATCTGTATGCCTTACAAGCTTGCTATGAAGCTTAAAAAACTTGCATATATTTAATAGCTTGTACAATGTCAAACACCTAATAGTTCTTCAAAAAATAATAGCCATCAGTATGATAATTACTATTCCATTCTGTTTTAGGATACTGTTCTCTAGAAAATGAGAGACTCTGTAATTTGAAAATTAATTGATACTGACATATTTCTAAGAGTTCATAATGTAAATTTGATTGGTCATAACAGTTAACTACCAGGTAAATATTTGCAACTCAAGAGTTCCCTTCTACAGCCAATATTTAGCCCAGTGTTTCTTATAGTGGTTTCTTTGATTTAATAGGCATTGTTACTTAAGAGTGAATTTCCATGGCCAAACAAATTTGGGAAATGCTGAGTTAAACAAAAGTGAAAGATAATCTTCCCTTTAGTTCCTTAATATGTTCATATAATTTTTGAGTATTTGAATAGGAATCTTAAGAAACCAATTGGTAAAAGGCAAAAGATTTATGCTGTCACCAAAACTGCAATGAGATGGGCCTCCCTGGTGGTGCAAGGGGTGAAGACGCAACCTATGAAGCTATCACCAGCCACTGCAGCACTAGTTCAAATCCCCGGTGGGCAGGGAGCAACCCACATGGCATGGCAGACCTCTCCTGACTCTCCCGCTGTTCCCCTCAGCAGTGTATTTCAGGCAGTCTGCCTATTCTGTTTCCCACTCTGTCTCTGGTGAATCCTCTCACCCCCTGCACCTCTGGCCTGTACCCCAGTTCTTGTAAGCATAAATAAATAAATCTTTAAAAAAAAAAAACTGCAATGAGATACCACTGCACACTGAAACAGAAACAATATGACCAGAAACAACAAGTGATGGTGAGGATGTGTAGAAAAAGAACCCCCTTACACCATTGGTGCAAATGTAGACTGGCCAGTTCCCTATAGAAAGCAATATAGAGGTTTCTCAACAGATTAAAAATGTCATATGACCCAGCAATTCTACTCCTAGTTATTTACCTGAAGAATACAAAACACTAGTTTGAAGAGAAACATGCACTCACATTATTGTTACTTCACTATTTATGATAGCCAAGTTATGAAAACAACCTAAGTTCCCAAACACAGATGAGTGTATCAGGAAGATGTGACATATGCACAACAATAGAATAATACTCAGCTATCAAAAAAGATAACTCTTTACCCATTGTGCCACTGCCCCATACTGATCCTACACTTGTAATATATTAATACAAGCAACAGCACAAACCAATGTTACCTCAATCAAACAAAAAAACATGATAGGAGAAAAGACACTAAAAAAAAGAAGAAGAAAGAAACTAATTGGACCACTTAAGCAATTTCTGGACCTCTAGTTCTGTGACACATACTTGATACCCCAGGGACCTTAATGGTAAACATATAATGCCACCAGCACCAGGAATGTCCTTTCACAACTCTATCACTCCCAAATTATTGATAGCCTGCAAATCACAAATATCCATATCCATATCAACGTTTAGTAAATTATCAAGTTGAATTCTTGGTGACAAAATTAACATTTCCAAAATATTGAACCACCCTACCTTTCTTTCTTTTCACTGCAAATTACTTGGAAATCTAAAACTTGCTACAGCATGTTTATACTGGATCCCATCTCTCTTCACATCTTCACAAAATCTCTCTGCCTACTACAGATGCTAATTCTCATATTATTTCCTCTGCAGTAGGCTTCTAATTATATCTAAATAATCAAAACCAATGCCTATGCATGCTTTCCCCAAGAACTACATATAAAGAATTCAAATAACCAAAATGCTTGCATTGGAATTTATGTGTTTCTCTCAGATACTTTTCCAAAATAAAAGCGGTAGCCAGTAGCAACCTGAGTGCCAATTAATGTGCTTGACGCTCTCCCGCTGAATACAAAATGTGATTACTTACAATGAGCAAAAATGGAAGAAGAGTGGGTGGATTTACAATTATGGACAATCACCACTCTGCACTTTTTACTTTGCAATCTGGGAGCTTTATAGTCAAAGATAATCATGTAACAATAAAGAGCAGTCCCCACAAGCCGAGGCTTCTGTGGGAAGAACCATAAGGATGACCTGACACAAATAAAACAATCCAAAAATGTGGGAGGGACATTATTATCTAATTAAGGCAGTTCTTCATTATCTTAAAAAAAAACTGCATTATCATCCATTATTAATCAAATTAACATGAAAGTTTAAAATTATTACTTCTAGTAACTGTTTTAACAATATTTTTCTTAAAATATTTTAACAATATTTTTCTTAAGGAACAACATATATGGAAAATAGCAGAATTTTAGCATGTAACTATATGCGTGCATGTATAACATATCTGTTAGAGAATGTTTAAAACTGAATGATGTGAGATTGAGATATGGGTCAGTCCCCTCTGCCTATTTAGTATTAAGGTCTTCTCAATTAGAGTATCTCCCTCCAAATTCTTGAATCTATGTCAAAGAATATTTGAAATTGAAGTTACTTTATGAAACATCTAGTCAAGCCTTTCAGTTTATGGATAAAAAAACAAGGACAAGGGAAGATTGATCTCTTGGGATAAACTTCTTTATTGAATACATTTAAAGGGATGTGAACTTATACCTCTAACTCATACACAGAGTTGTAAACCAATAATATCTCAACATAAAATAATACAATAAAATAAAGAAAACACAATTTCATTTTTTATATCCTCATTCAGAATAATCTTTGAGCAACTGGATGGTCTTCATTTGTATATACAGGCTTTTAGCATTCCATGAGACTTACAGAGTCTCCCTCAGCAACAAGGGAGGGGTCAGTAAGATTTCTCATGCAAATGATAAAATTTATTTCTCTCTTTAGTATCAGATATTCTTCCAATGTAATAGACAGATTTTCATCTTTTTACTTGATTTTCAATCCTTTAGCACATCCTTGAATTCAAGGTTAGGTTTACCTTAGTGTATTTTTATTTCATTTTGTAAATATATTTCTGAGTCCCCAAGCAAATTACCCTTCTGTTACATCCATTTGAAATTTTGTGAAGTCCAGTTTGTAAACAAAACAATTAGAAGGAAAATTCTGTCTTCCTGAAATTCAGCTGCTTACAAATCTGTTATACATTTTTTTCCTATTGAAGTGTTTATGATTTCAAAGTTTACCTTCATTTTCAAAGATTGAGAGAGAAATAGTGTAGAAGAGGTGGAGAAAAATAATTTAAAAATAGGCCATAATCAGAAATCTAAAATATTATTCTAAGTCTTATGTGAGTCTGATCAAATCATTTTACTTTTTAAGTTTGGCATGTTTATCTATAACCTAGAGCTAATAATACCTGTCCTACTTACCTCACATGGTTGATTTGAGATTAAATGTGATAATGAATGTGAGACTGCTTTGTTAGCTGTTAGTCACTAACAATTAGGTTATTCATTTATTCATGCATACATTTACCCACCATTTTTAGCTCCTATCCTGTGAACTCTCTACTAAGCATTGGGCACATGGTAGTGACCCAAAAGATCCAAACCCTATCCTTGTATGTCTTAAGGTCCGGGGAAGACAGACATTAACCATAATAATAATAATAATTATAATAAGTACATAGTCAAATTGTGATGTGTTGAAGAGAAAGACTAGAGACAATGATAAAGAGTATGAGTAGAGACCTACTTTAGATTAAGTCTCCTTAAGTTAATAAAACTAACAAGGATGATCAAGAAACAGACAACTAGCTGGAGGTGAAGGGCACGTCAAGTATAGGACACAGTACATATGAATGCCTTAAAAGAGAAATAATTTTGAGATTTTCGGTATAAAAACAGGTAGAAGAAAAATGGTGTAAGATTATGCTGGAGGGCCTCCCTGGTGGCACAGCGGTTGAGCGCTGGGCTACGAAGCTGCCCACAGCATCTGCAGTGCCAGTTCAATCCCCGGCTACCCGCAAGAGTCCCACATGGTGCACAGACCTCTCCTGCCGCACCCGCTGCTCCCCTCAGCAGTGTATTTCGTTAGTCTGTCTGTTCTGCTCCCTGCTCTGGCTCTGGTGAATTCTCTCACCCTCCCACACTTCTGACTGTACCCAGTGCTTGTATAAATAAATAAATGAATCTTTAAAAAAAAAAAAAGATTATGCTGGAGAGATTGTTAGGGGTTAGATCATCCAGAAATTATATTTCTGGTGAAAATATTTGGTTTCTATTCTAACTGCAATAGAGAGTCATTAAAGCATATTAAACAATGCATTGCCATAACATGAACAATTTAAACAAACACTTCAGTGTCTGCATGAAATGCATTTGAGATCAATTTTGTGTGTGTGTGTGTGTGTGTGTGTGTGTGGAACCCTCGCCGGTGGCTGGGGAACGAACCAGTGCTGCAGAGGCTGCAGGTAGCATCGCAGCCCAGAGCTCAACCGCTGCGCCACCAGAGGAGGCCCTTGAGATCAACTTTGTGACTAAAACAAAAGGACAGAATAGACGGTGAATTCAAAATTAGCTCAGACTAAAGAAGAAGATAGGAAAATGTCAATAAGTATAATGTTTTATTTCTTGATGGAGGAATAATTGAATGTAGTTATTCAGTAGCATCCACTGGGGATGCTAGATAGATAACAGCAGATTTGTAGGAGGGTAAATTTTATTTGGTAACTTGCTAAGATTCAAAATTTATGTTATTAAAATGTACAAAGGTGCACAGATATAACTGGGGAAAAAAAGCTCTGAAATTATCCATTAGACAATGGTGTCACTTAAATGGTCCTTTTAATGTCAGCTGGATTGTTCCAATTGTGTTTGTATCATTTGGATACAACTGAAAATACTCTAAGAGTGTCTTTGAGTTCAGTATAGGTTGGTTAGGATTATAAATTTCATAATATCACATGAAATTCCAAAAGCTAAAATTTATTAAATCTAAGTGTGTTTTTATAACTCATTTTAGCACAAGTTGGCATAATCTAATCAAATGTGGCAGCAAACCCACACTGAACTGATATGAGGCCTTTTATTTCATTCCACTAGCTTGAGTATTTGTATGTTTCACAAAAATATAAACATTTGATTACAAGATGTTTCCACAGACTCTGTTGACAGTGTTATATAATATATATGTGTGTGTGTGTGTGTGTGTATATATATATATATATATATATATATCTTATTACCTTTTTAAAATCTTGAAATTTCTAATGCACATCGGGCCGAAAGGATTTTATAAGCAAACATGGGCCTTTCCAAAAAATACCTTCTTGGGTATCATTGAATATTTGTCAACCAATAGATTGACAGAAGACAAGAAAATTGTTACTTCTATTTTTATTGCATTTTTGATATAGATGTGGAACCAGGCTATTCTAATAGATAGTTGTCACCTACTGTCATCTCAACCAAACAATTGTGGGATTTGGATCATTTCCAAAGGTTGGTTTGCCTTATTTTGGTTTAGAGTAAAAGAGTGACATTCTAGCCAAGTAATGAGAAAAGAAAAAGTTTAATTATTAGTTCTTCTTCAAGTCTTCATTTACTTTGGATTCTGATTTTGTTAATGGGAAGAAGCTTACTCCTGTAGGAACCACAGGCGGGGTAGCCATGTAACCTCACTCTCTCCACTGAGTAGTTGCAGTGCAAAGCAGAGGAACTTAGCAAATTGTGCTTTTTTCCCACTTGGAAATAAGTTTCTATCACTACTGTATTTCCTGAAGAAAAGTGTCTCACCACATTCTTGGAGTGAAAGAAACAACTTTCTGTCAGTTTGACTTAAGAATGATCGTGGGTCTTGTTCCCAACAGAGAGTGCGGTTAGACCCTTCATCAAAAGTTAGAGAGTGAATAGGGCAGGAGAACACGGATATAATGCATATATGTACACAGAGGATACAAAGTAGAAAAAAGAACCAAGGAGATAGCATTAGAAGATAAAGGTCTAAATGCTTTATCCCGCTGGATGGGTTGCTCTGCACATTTAGCCAGACAGTGAAAGTATAATGAAAAGGCATTGTTAGTTCTAACCCTCAGATAATTGGAGCAAGGTTAAAGGGACAGGGAATAATAATGGCAATTATTATTACTTACTTTAATATTAGTTTAAAATTCCATCTTAATATTTAATTACCTGTAAGTGGCAGGCCTCCAACTAGATACTTAGTAAGTATAATCTTACTAATACTTACAACAACTTTCCAGAATAAACTTTGTCTTCTATTTACATACACAGAATGGAATAAACAGAGAGATTAATCTGCCCCCAAGAATGCCCAGTTTGTTATTAGTGAACAGATTTCTACTTTCCAGAGGATGATTCAGGATTTAAAACAAGGAAGCACAAAGGACTCTGGTGGTGGACTATGGGTGATTTGGTGATGGGTGTACTCTGGTGGTAACACCTGATGGGGATATCCGAATATTACCGAAATTAAAAATAAATTAATTAAATTTTAGAAAAGTAAATGAAAAGGCAAAATAAAAAAATTAGGTCTACTATTAAAAGAATAACCAAGTTTGCATTGCATTTGATGATATAAAATGTGTTAACTTTCCTGATTCTAAAAACATTTTGAAATGGAAGATACTTTTATAGATGACAAAATGGAGAGCCAAAGAGCATAAGGATGAATAGTTTTCCTTAAGCCATCCATCTGAAGAGTGGTAGGTCCAGAACCAAAAGGGAGAGCTTTGACATTAAGCTGAGCCCTCTTCTTATTCTATGTGGCTCTTCAGGTTCAAAGATTTAGACTTGAAACTCGGAACTCTATTGTTTTTTTTATTTCTAAGTTTGAATGTCATGAGAGAGAAGAATCAGAACAATACCTGTGAGGAAAGTCACTTGTTCGTTTAAAGCAGTTCCAACTTTATTCACTGTGCATTCCCATGGCTTCCTGGTTCTTCATCAGCTGTTTTTGTTCAACTTGATTAACTGCTCTTGCAAAATCTTAAATCTCAGTTATTTAGTAAATATTAGTTAGCACCTACCTTCATATCACCCATATTATTTCTCTTTTACAGGACTTTTATAGTTATACAATATGAATAAATGAGTATGCCTAGAAATAAAGAGCCAATTTAGACTTCCAAGAAGTGGAAACAACTGTCTAGTCAACAAAAAAAAAAAAAAAAAAAAAAATATAAGAAGAGGTTCTCCCTGGTGGTGCTGGGGATAGTTTGCAGCTCTATGAAGATGTCCGCAGCCACTGCAGCACAAGTTCGATCCCCAGCCAGGGAGGTGGCCCACATGGTACAGCAGACCTCTCCTGTCTCACCCACTGCTCCCCTCAGCAGTGTATTTCAGTCAGTCCACCTGTTCTGCTCCCCATTCTGTCTCTGGTGAATCCTCTCAACCCCCACACCTTTGGCCTGTACCCAAGTTCTTGTATGCATACATAAATGAATCTTTTTTTAAAAAAAGGAAAGAAAATATTAAGAAGAAAAAATAATGGTTCACCTTGTGTCAGAAACCCCCTCCTCATGGCTCACATGCCTTAGCCTGATGGGGCGGGCAGTCTCCCATCCTTATATCATTTGGGCTTGTGTGTGGAACCATCCAATCTTCTCCATAACCCTGAAGACTTATACCAAGCTCTCCTTGAGAGTACAAATTTAGAAATTAACCACCATCACTCCCACCCCTACTCCAAACACTATCTTCAATCTTCAAAATCTCTTTCATTTTATTACCTTAAATTTGTCAGAAATTTCAAATACTCTGAAATTATCTCTTCATCTTACCTTGAAAATTTTTCTTTTGCAACTCAATCTTCACTTAGGAATTTAAATATTATATCCTAGTGCCTCAGTCTAAAGTCCAATTTATCCTGTCCAGTGGGACAGGGTATATGGTAGTTTCTACTCACTTTTGAATGAAATGTTGCCGATTTTATAACATTCTTTAGAAGATATAAATTGTCTCTTCTATATTTTCCAGGGAGGACTCTCTAAATTTAGTACTTTTTACTAAGTTAATTAACAAGATCCATATCCTTTTATAATAAACCTCTTGGCAAAGACACCTAACAGTCACTATCTTATTTTAATAACTGCAATCTTTTCTTACAGCTTATCTACAGCAAAGCCAATGCATAAATTTTACTTCCTTTTCTGAGTGCTGACTGAGCAACTTCTTTACATAGACCTTGCTCCCACTAAATCAGGCAAAATCAGAGACAAGAGATTGAGTGCATACGATATGCAGAGGAGAATTTGAGGTTGAGAAGATTGAGGAGACAACAACTTTTGAATTTAAATCATGCCAACCAAAACAGGCTTTACCATTCTCTCATGGGAGATTCATATTAAACCCCTTATCTTCAGAAACTAAAGTTACCTGCTAGCAGAGCAGAGTTTGTGTACTGTGAACTGTATTCATAAGTGATCAAAATCTTCTGAGATCTCTATTTTTCTCACATTTTTTCTCTTGAGTAACTTAACATCTCTAGCAAATTGTTTCCTGTTCCTCCCAATTTTGTTCTAGTGTGAATGCCTAGTATAAAGGAGCATATATTTAGAAAGTTATAAATGTGACTATCTCTTTTGTCTTTTAGATTAACTTTATGACTATCTGATCTTTACCTATTCAGCCAAAGGCATCCGTTTACCTATAGAATAATAAGATTAGTGCTCTTTAAATAAAGAATGTAAAACAAAGAAGCTGGGAAGCCTTGGTAATAGTTTGCCTGTTAAACAAAACACAATACTGCAGGATGAAAATTCCTTACAAACTAGGTCGTTCAGTTATTGTTTTGAGGAAGGATTTCTCAAATGCTCTTATTCCTTTCCCTTAACAACAGAATAAAGACTAAGCCTGGGAGACTCAGATCAAAGTACTCTCATAAAGCAGAGAAAGTACCCTTTATTCTTTGGGAAATTAAACCATATTTGTTATGCTACAATTTAAGGAAATTAAAATAAAGGTATGCCTAATTTTTGGCACAGGGAGATTATTAGGAAAAATAGAAGAGATGGAAAAATAAATGGTTAACTATCTCTATCCAAATATCTTTCCCTAGGTTTTCATTTAAATGAAAAGGAAATATCTTCAATGTTTTGACAGATATTCACCTATTGCCACCCATTGCAATTTTCTGTCTAAGAAAAGAGACTTCCTTTCAAACTGTTCCATGGATATCCTTGGGTGGATAAAGTCTGGCAGTAACAACTTAAGGAAGCAGAGAGGGAGTCTAGCTTGGAAAACCAGAGTGCTTTATGGCAAGACAAACCTATGCTCCTACCCACACTTGGTCTAAAGAGAAAAAAAGAACAGCACAAGTTTAGAGAGGTCCATGGTTCAGGTGAGATGGAGCTTTGCCCGGACTGAAGGTGAACAGATCACAAGTTTCACTGAATGGCAAATGCCATCCTGACCAAAGCCAAGGGGCTGTGGCCTAGGAGACAGAGAACAGCAGCCCACTTCCACCCTGCCTCTAGGAACACAAGGCACAATCACTCTTGAGATAACTAGTCATTATTCTTAAATGTAACAAAATGTCATCAATTCAGAGTAACAAAAAACAAACCTGGGTCTGAAAATCCATTTCTCCCATGATTCTTTTTTTTTTTTTTAATTTCTTTCTGAGTATACACATAAAAGGTATTTTAACTGTTGCACAAAACATTTTGATTATTACAGCTGAGCTGGATGGTGAATTATGTTTATAATTAATAAACATGGGCCTATGAAGTCAAAAGACTAGAGTTTAATCATGTCATTGAAGACCACCAATCCTCCTATTAGTACACAACTGCTTTATAATCATCATTTAAGTGTTCTTGACAGGGAAATATATAAAAAAGAAAAATTAATTACACCAAAAATCTATAAAGAGTAAACAAACAAAAAAATCATCAGAGAAAATAGCCATGAAAAGTCTTGTATTAATAAAACTCTTTATATCTCTAGTCCTATAGCCTCAACCAGGATTTAAGATATGAACTCAAATTGTTATAGCTCCCACTTATTGAGCACTTGATATAAATAAGTTACTTTTGGGGCCTCCCTGATGGCACAAGGAGTTAAGACGCAATCTATGAAGCTATCTGCAGCCACGGCAGTATGAGTTTGATCCCCAGCCAGGGAGATACCCACAGGGTGCAGCAGACCTCTCCAGACTCGCCTGCTGCTTCCCTCAGCAGCATATTTCAATCAATCTGCCTATTCTGTTCCCTACTGTGTCTCTGGTGAACCCTCTCACCCCCACACTCTGGCCTGTACCCCAGTTCTTGTATGCATAAATAAATAAATCTTTTAAAATAAATAAATAAATAGATAGATAGATAGATAGATAGATAGATAAGGTACTGTGTGTTGTGCTTTCTTGCATCTTTAACTTTGCTCATTCAACATAAATTTTTCCAGTGTCAATTCTGTGCCAGTAACCATGTTGGTTTCTGGAGTTATCTAGATGATACCATTTTTATCCTTACTTGGTTTAACCTTTCATGGAGAACACAAACAAAAAGAAAACAAACTGGAAAATAATAAAAAAAATTCAGCATAAGCATTATCATTGAGACATATGAGAATAGGCACATGGATCTGTGGATCAAAATCGAAAGTCCAGAAATATATTTATATACATTTATATATTATATATATAATATGTTATAATATATGTTATAATATATATATGTTCATGAATGAATATTGTATATTCATTATATTTATCATGGGCATAGATATACACACACACACATATTATATTCATGATAAGGGAGCCATGCCCATGTAATGTGGAAAATGCTGTTGGAAAAACTGGACAATCAAAGGTAATAAAATGAAATTAGATCACTCTTTAGCTCCACACATAAAAATAAATTCTAAATGAATTGAAGACTTAAATGTAAGATATGCAACAATAAACTATATAGAAGAAAACATTGACAATATGTTCCATGACATCAATAATAAAGATGTTTCTGGAGGCTCAATCCCTACAATAAAGGAAATAAAAGCAAAAACAAAAAAATGAGATTTCCTCAAATTAAAAAACAAAATTTACACAGCAAAAGAAAATATAAGTGGATTAAAAAGATATCCCACTGGGCCTCCCCTGGTGGTGCAGGCAGTTGAGCACAGCACTGTGAAGCTGTCCACAGCCTCTGCAGCACCGGTTCAATCCCGGCCAGCCAGGGAGGGTCCCACATGGCACAGCAGACCTTCCTGTCTGTCCCGCTGCTCCTTTCAGCAGTGTATTTCGTCAGCCTGCCTGTTCTGCTCCTCTCTGCTCTGTCTCTGGTGAATCCTCTCACCCTCCCACGCATCTGGCCTGTATCCCGTTCTTGTATAAACAAATAAAAATGATTTTTAAAAAAAAAGTATCTTTAAAAAAAGTTATTTTAAAAAAAAAGATATCCCACTGACTGGAGAAAATATTCACACATTATACAACCAACAAGGGATTAATATCCAGGGTCAAACAAAAATTTTAGGTATCTGAGAGAAATCCAAATGGAGACCTACAACTTTAGTTAGATTTGCAAGATTAAAGTACAAAGAAGAGGTGTGGATCAGGAGCATCAAAAGTGTCTGGAAGATAGCATTAAAGTCCATGAGAACTGATGAACTCCCCAAACAAGAGAAAACAGTAAAACAAAATGGACACGTTGCCCCAAACACCACATGAATCTTTGAAGTACATCATATATTGGTATACTATTTGCGTGTTATAAGTTGAAGAAATTAAGACTTATCAAAGATTATGTAATTTGCCCAAAACATTCAGAGCTATTAAGAATCCCAAAGCAGGGCCTCCCCTGGTGGCGCAGGCGGTTGAGCACAGCACTGTGAAGCTCTGTGCAGCCTCTGCAGCACCGGTTCAATCCCGGAGGGCCAACGAGAATCCAACATGGCGTGGCAGACCTCTCCTGTCTCACCCGCTGTTCCCCTCCACAGTGTATCAAGTCAGTCTGCCTGTTCTGTTCCCCACTCTGTCTCTGGTGAATCCTCTCACCCTCCCACAACTCTGGCCTGTACCCCAGTTCTTGTATAAATAAATCTTTAAAAAAAAAAGAATCCCAAGGCACATGTCAACCCATAGCCAGGCTCTGATTCAAAGTAATTCAAACCAAAACTACAACTGAAAAAACATTAAACAAATAAAACCAGTCAAATCTTATCCATTGTTTACCTGTTTGACCTTTTCTCATATAATTTGGTTATAATTTTCCAAAAAATTTCCTTTGTACAAGAGGTTGTATTTGTAGTGTATCTCCTTAATTTAAATGCGAATGTTCTAAACTATGGAACCATTTGGTTTCTCACATTCATCTATGGAGAAACCCTGTTTACTAATTGACATAAAGTGATGAAGTTGATTTCCCACAGAGCCAGCATCTGTAATCTTCTAGGCATTACTTAAGGCAGCTGTCACTATATTAACCATGAAATTAAAGGATTTCCTCTATCATTGTTATTATAATTATTATATTTAAGCATATACAGAGTGATTATCAATTTGTGTTTCATGGAAAGTTTAAGAATCTGACATTAAAATTTCAAATCAAATTTTTGTTAAATATATACTATGGGGTGCACACATTTTGATTTAATTCTCAAATAAAATTCAGCATACATGAAAGAGGTCTGCAGGGTTGAGTTTTGTGGAATTCATGAAAGTTAATAAGGTTCAGAAATGTTGTAAAAAGGTTAATCATTATTTTAATTTAAAGATTTCATCCCAATTCCATTTCAAAACTCCGTTTAGTACAAATGTAGCTTTGCAGGCATGACTTTTTGAATAAAAATTTGAAGAATGTTCTGCACAAACACTCCTCACTTTTCTGAAGAGATTTCCCACAATCACATTCCCAACAACTTTGAACAATGTAAAATCAGGCCACCTCATGGGTATAAGAAGATGTAAAGATAAACTATCTTGTTGAGATTTGGGGCATTGAATAGAATTACATTCACAGGACTTCTGGTATACAATGCTACTTAGAATTGGTTATGAAAATCCATTTTCCATATTTCAGAACTCTATAAAGTTGAAATATTCACATTTTGAGTCGTATGTGTACTATTACAAAGGCTCCCAGAAACCGAAAATCTGGATTTTGAGTCAGTAACTTACATATAGTTCAATGGATGGCAACTACTGCAGTAAAATATGAGCACTTTGGCCCCCAAAGGAAGGCTGGAATTTATTACTAGGATTGAGTAGGTCATATATGACTCTACTCAATAACCCATTCTACAACTTGAGATTTTTCTAATGCAATCCAGTAGACTCTACCTGAATGCTGTAAAATGCATATGCACAGGAACAAATGTATCACACTTGAAGCACAATATATTATTCACAAACACACCCTAGCCTTCCTTACAGATTTATGGTGTAATTCATATGGAAAAGTATATATATATATCAATATTTCCATTCCATTCCACCTACCTCAATTTCAAACCATTCTTACCAATATACTCTAAAATGTAAACCTAAAAAAGTAAAGTTAACTATGTAGGGTTTATAGTTTTAAAAAATGTTGTTAAACAGATTAATTCAAAGTATTCAGGGAGACAAAGATCTTTAACAGGCAATGATCAAGATCAAACCTCCCTTATAAATAATACTTGCAAATATTGAAAGTTAGGACTTATAATTCTCATTACCTCTCAAGCAAGATGAATCTACATCTAAGGAGTTTTATTACTAAATTTAAGTAGACCAAAACAAGAAAAAGATCAAGTTTTTCTGACAAAAATTAATGCAACTAGGTTTAACAGCAAATGAATTAGCCCCATTTTGTTTTTGCAGCAGGAATTATGACTTTTGGGGGATTTTTCCACCTTTTACAAGAATAGTACATTCAACCAAAAGAACATATTTATATCTCATTTGAGATTTCTTTACATATCACTTGATTTCCTAATTGAAATAGTTTTGATTTATAATTTTAGAAATAGTGTACATAGGCATTAAATCTTAAAACTTTTCAAAGCTTTATTTTCTCATATTTAGAGCAAATATCAAAAAAAGAAAAAGACACTGAATTAAAGGTGCATCAAGGGTAATGACCTCTGCTGAGAATTATCACCACATAATTCAGATTAAATATAAAGAAACACCTCCTGATACTGATTTGTTTTACACAAAAAGGATTCATAAGTAAAAGCAATTGATTTCTTGCTCTAAGTCTTCTAAATACAGTACTTTTCTTTGTGATTGTGTAGAAACGGCCTTGTCAATAGACAAGGAAATTACTGGATCTGACTCTAAGTAATGAGAAAATTACATAGGCCCACTGCCACAAACCATGCTATTTCCTTATGGCCACAAGTGATTCTAGATGATCTTCCCTGGTTCTATTAGAGCTACTATACCGTTATAAAACAAAAACTGATAATTCAATTATTATGGATGTTTCTGTTTTATAAGTTAGCTACTAATAGATGCTGCAACACCAAAAGAACAGTTGCTTGGTTCTTTGTTTTTTCTCTCACAAGCATATATTTAGCTTGAGATCAAACCTGAATATTGTTATTCACTTCCCCTCCAAAAGTATAACCATAGAATAGAAATATTAAGGAGTGTATCTCTCTGTTCAGAGGAAAGATAACCATTCTCATGGTTAACCATGTGAATAATGCTATAAACATAAAAATGAAGTGAGTGGAAAAGCCAAAATGACATTGATTTTGCAAAGTAAATCTCCAAATCCACATGTCAGGCATACAGCCTCCATCCTGAGCTTTATTATCCTGTTAGTTCAGATTCCACTGCTTTGCAGATGAAAAATGCACAGTGATAAAATTTATATTTACAGTAACTTTTTGGTCTGCAAGACTTGAACAAATGGGGGCTTTGAGTAAAATCTGAATCATGTAGAGTTTACTACAAGCACCTTACTCTCTTGGGAACAAGTAGGTAGAGGACAGATTATGCTGGTGGGTTCTTACCCACTCACACAATTGCAAGAGCACTCAGGCTCAGGGAAGAACAATAATGGGGTTTATTTAACAAACTGGGGAAAAAAAGAGTTTGTAGGCCACATGTGGCCGGCATCTCACCCCTAATAGTATCCACAGTGTCTAGAAGTCCCGAACAAAATGTTGCTTGTGCAAGATGGAGCAGTCCTGTCAATGAGGGCCACAAATGGGGCCAGGACCCAACTCATCATAGCTGGAAGTACTCACAGTGGGGTCCCATGATCCTCCCTGCAGCCTGGAACCAGTAGCCCTGGGTCTTGCTGTTGCCTCCTCTGTGGAAGCTTGCTTCTGTTGCACTGCCTGCAAGCAGCATCTCTGGGGCTGGCGCTGGAGGCAAACCCAGCCCAGTGAGGTGTCTTCCCTTTAGCTGTCCTACAGCCTCCCACTACAGGGTGGCCTGGGTGCTACCCAAAGGCAGCCTTCAGGGTGGTCAGCAGGAAACTCCTAGTCTGCCACTAGAGCTTAAGGGGCTCTGCCCAGCTTTCACCCAGAAAAGGGCTGCCTGCAGGCATCTTGCTCCAAAGGTAGGCAGGAAATTTCTGTCGGCACCAGCCTGCTCTCCAGCTGTACTGGCAGGGCAGAGTCTCAGGTGGTACCAACAAAGCCAGCACATCCTGCTGCTTAGGCCATAGGAAAGAACTGATTTTTGTCCCATGGCTTCACCTTGTGGCAGAACCATCCAGGAAAAAAAAAATTCAGACCTTGTGTGGAAACTCAAACTCCAGTAGGAGTGAGGAGTGCCTTAGCATTCGTGCAGTAGGCATCACCAAATTGAGAATTCAACCTGAGCATTGATTTTAAGTAGCATTGGAAAGGTCCCTGCACAAATTATCTTTCTAAAGTCTGATTCTAATATTTCAAAGTCCACCAGTACAAATCTGTTCTCTGCTACTTCCCTGTTGTGTGACCTTGGACAAGTGATGTAACCTCTTCAACCTAAATGAAGTTAAGATGAAATGAAATATTGCATTTGAAGCACTTAGCACATAAGAAGTATTTTAATAAGTGTATTAATAGTGAGAGATATAATTAAGAGTTTCTTTTTACAAAATCATTCTCTGAAGCAATCGCTTTTGATTGAGACAAGAATGAGACAGAATTCATATACCAAGTCAAGGTCAACCTTGAGAGGCAGGCAAGAGAGAGGATCAGAGTAAAGAAAGTCAAAACAGACAGATGTGTGGGATGAAACTAAAGGAATAAGGTGAGAATAAAAAAAGTGGGTAAACATAGCAGGTGTGGGAATAGAGACAGAAAATATAAAGAACTGTTATGTTTGATCACATAAAAATTGAAGTCTTCTCTATAAAAATGTCATAAACACAATTAAAAAACAAATCCAAAGTGGTAAAAAATATCAGCACAAAAAGTGTTTTTTCCTAACTTTATTAGAGTTTTTTTAAACAACTAAGAAAAAGAGATGCACCTGAATTTAAAAAAAAAATATTAACTTGATATATTTATAATTCAGAAAGAAAGAAAAACATGGCCAGTGTCCATGATAATCAAAGAATTGATATTTAAAGTAATTATGAGAAGTCTTTTTCTACTTTAATATCAGAAAAAAATTTAAAATGCATATTATTATTTAGGTAAAACTAGCAGTTTTTCACAACAGTTTGACTATAAATTGGGAAAGATATTTTTAGATAGAAACTTTGCAGTCAACTCAGATCCCTTCAAATACCCTTCACAGTTCAAATACCCAATCACAGTTCTTTTCTCCCCAAGTGTAATCACTATTCTGATTATTTTATGATTCATTTTCTTACTTACTGTTTTAATAACTTTATTTATCACTAATGTATGCAACCCTCAAGATCGAAATATTAAAATCTGCCTTGCAGCCCAATTAAAACATAGATAGTGAATCAGAATAGACATCTCTCCAAAGAAAACATTCATATATGGCCAATAGGCCTGGAAAGATGTTTAATTATCTCTTACTATTAAGAAATAGAGATCACAACCACAATGAGATATGGTCTCACACCTGTGAGAATGACCAATATTCAATACAAGAAACAGTAAGTGTTAGAGAGGATGTGGGGAGAAGGGAACACATATACATTTTTTTTTGTTTTCTTTTTTATTTATTTTTTATATATTTCTTACATCATTTTTCATTTTTGCACAATGTATGCATTTTCATCTTGGTTATATTCCCCATACAATTGCACCCCCCTTATTTTGACCCCAATCCCTCCTCTCCCCCACGCCCCTGTAATGTGTCTCTGGTTTATAGTTGCAGGTTGATTTTGATTTTTTCTTTATTATAGTTATTCTTTTTCCTGGTCTCTTATTTAGGTTTTCTAAATTCCTGCTATGAGTGAGATCATCCAGTATTTTTCTTTTTCTTTCTGGTTTAAATCGCTGAGCATGATCCCTCCAGCTCCATCCATGTTTCTGCAAATTACATAAGTTTATCTTTTTAGATTGCTGAGTAATATTCCATTGTGTATATGTACCACATCTTCTTGGTCCAGTCATCTATTTTGG
Organism: Talpa europaea; assembly: GCF_964194135.1. Taxonomy (NCBI): domain Eukaryota; kingdom Metazoa; phylum Chordata; class Mammalia; order Eulipotyphla; family Talpidae; genus Talpa; species Talpa europaea. Next base: position 100,414,228 of record NC_140077.1, read on the forward strand.
GGCATTTGGCTGTTTCCAAAGCTTAGCTATTGTAAACAGTGCTGCTATAATCATAGGGGTGCAGATGCTCTTTGGAATTGATGTTTCTGTGCCCTTTGGGTAAATGCCTAGGAGTGGATTGCTGGATCATATGGAAGCTGTATCTTTAGTAGGCTGAGGAATCTCCATACAGCTCTCCATAGTGGTTGGACCAGTTTTCACTCCCACCAGCAGTGCAGGAGAGTTCCTTTTTCTCCACACCCTTGCCAACATTTGTTGTTGCTAGTTTTTTTTAATATGTGCTATTCTCACTGGTGTAAGATGGTATCTCACTGTAGTTTTAATTTGCATTTCCCTGATTACAAGTGAAGTTGAACATTTTTTATATGCCTGTTGGCCATTTGCATTTCCTCTTTGGAGAAGTTTCTTTTTAGTTCTTCTGCTCATTTTTTGACTGGATTATTTTCTTTGTTTTTGTTGAGTCTCATCAGTTCTTTGTAGATTCTTGTGATCAATCCTTTACATTAGTGTTGTGTGCAAAAATTTTCTCCCAGTCAGTGTGGTTTCTCCTTGTTTTGGTTATTGTCTCTTTTGCTGTGCAGGAGCTCTTTAATTTGATATAGTCCCAGCTCTTCATCTTTGCCTTCACTATCACTATATCTGTAAAGATGTCTTTGAGGTGCATGTCATGTAGTGTTTTGCCTATATTTCCTTCTATGTATTTTATGGTTTCAGGTCTTATGTCTAGTTCTTTAATCCATTTTGAGTTGTTTTTTGTGCATGGTGTGAGGTAGTAGTCAAGTTTCATTCTTCTGCATGTAGCAAGCCAATTTTCCCAGCACCATTTGTTGAACAAACTTTCTTTGCTCCAATGCATATTCTTTGCTCCTTTGTCAAAGATTAGTTGACCATAAATCTGTGGGTTTATTTCTGGGTTTTCTATTCAGTTCCATCAGTCCATGTGTCTGTTCTTGTTCCAATACCATGCAGTTTTGATTATTATAGTTTTGTAATGTAGTTTGAAATCTGGGCAAGTGATGCCTCCATTCCCTTCTTTTTTTTTTTTTTTTTTCAGAAGGGTTTTGGCTATTCAGGGGAACTCGCATATATTTTTGAGGGGACTGCAAATTGGTTCAGTCATTATGAAAGCAGCATGGAGATACAATACTATTTATATGTGATTATAGAGAAAACAAGCAAAAGAAAACTTTTGGACTATAAAAAAATAAAAACTGGTTTGTGTCTACACACACACACACACATTCATTTCTTTCGATTTGAATTCTGATCTTGATATGAAGACAAAGTACCTGAGAGCACAGCTCAGCTACCTTCCCCTGTCCCCTAGTGACTTGGTATGATGCAGCTATAACTATGTTCTAACAATGAACTATGACAAAACCTCCAGGCTAGACCCATATGACCCTCTCCTGCAATCCCCTATTCTGCTTCTCCTCCACAATCCATTGATTGGATACCATTTCCAGGATGACCACAACTAAAGTCATATGTTGACAAGAGTAGAGTCTGCCACCATTATCCTGGGCATCTGAATAACTTTCTTCTGTACCCCATGCCCCAACAATATACCTCACCCTGACTGATCTTTATGTGAACAAGAGGTTATATCAAACTAAGCAATACTACCTTGGGGTTTAATTATCATAACATCCTATGCATAAAACAGACCTCTTGATTTTATTTCTAGAAGTTTATCCTAAATATTTTTAAGGTACATTAACTCTTACAACCAGGAAAATATGAGAATGACTTACCAAAATAAATTATAAAATTATCTACAGAACATTCATTTAATGGAATATCTTGCAACAATTAAATCCATGTCTAGGGCCTCTCTGGTGGCACAAGGGGTTAATCACTGCACTATGAAGCAACCAGCAGCCTCTGCAGTATGAGTTCGATCCCCGGCCGGCCAGGGAGCAACCCACATGGCAAAGCAGACCTCTCCTGTCTCGCCTGCTGCTCTCCTCAGCAGTGTGTTTCAATCAATCTGCCTGTTCTGTTCCCCACTCTGTCTCTGGTGAATCCTCTCACTCCCCATATCTCTGTGGCCTGTACCCCAGCTGGTGTATGCATAAACAAATTAATAAATCTTTAAATAAATAAATAAAATGCATGTCTAATTGCATAAGGAAAGGTATACAAACATCAGACTAAAAATTAGCAATGAACAAAACTATATGATGTGATCACAACTTATACACATACAATGTAAGCAAAATCATTTTGGAGTACTGGAATATGAGAAATTTTGTTATACCATACACGTATATTTATTATATTATATATGTATAATATTTTAGAATGAATGTTTATTAGTTATATTAAAAAAAAACTTGCTCATGACTATATATTAAAACATGAGGGGGGAGCAGCGGAAGAAGGAAAGAATAAAAGGAGGAAAAAAAGGGTGGACAGTGCAGATTGCATTTATAATAAAATAACTTCCCAGTTTTGCCAAGACTGTCCCTTTTACACATAGAGTGTCCCTGGTGGCATGTGTAAGCAGAGCACAGATGTGCTGAGATTAATCCTCTCACTCTGCACAGCTGGGCAGACCCAGGCCCCAGTGGTCACCTCAGGGTCAGCAGCCTCTTTGTTATTGACGCTTATGTTCTATAGAAATATCCTCATTTTCTACAGGTAGCATGCCATAAAAAGTATAAGGAATCAATAGAAAACTCTGTTGTTGAAGAAAAGAAATAGATTTCATAAATGCCTATTTTCTTTTATACAAAGAGGATCAAATGCTCAATTACTAAAGTATTTAAATTAAAAATATATTGAAAAATGTATAGCATTCATGAAATCACTTAATCTAATTAAATTGCTACTAAGTTTTTACCACGCCAATATTACAAATAGTAAATCTAGTAGTATTATTTTTAATAGCAGTTAAAATGGGGATTCTATTTTTCTCTGATAAATTGACAACCAAAACCTGGGGGAATTTTATTTAATATTTAGATATTAAACATTTTCCTTCATTTGGATGAAATATAGCTGGTTCATATATAGCCCCAAAGAGAGAATTAATAAAACATTTAAGAACATGCTATATTTGTAAAAAGGCTAAAATATGTTCTCAGTCAGAAAATAAGCCAGATTTTTTCTAATTTGTAGATGAGCATGAATGAAGCGTCTGAAGATAAAATACTTTCTAAAGCTCCAGGAGACATGTTGAAACACGACAGAATATTAGCATATGAATGATACGAGCAGGAAAAAAGTTCATTTATAAGCGTTTGTTATCCTGGCCTACCACTATGTGATATTAAATGAGTTCTAAAGAATTCTTTGGTCCCATTGAAATTTGCTTTATAAAAATCAAGTTGTATACTAAATGCTTTCCCAGAAATAAAAGAAACTCCACCAGCATCATCATGCACACCTGCCAGTGGTGATTAAACAAGCGGGAAGAAAGAGGACATTGAAATTTAAGTCTTAAAGAATTCTGAGATACTCTACCCTCACATGTTCCACCAAAAAAAAAAAAAAAAGTGAGTGAGTTTTAGGTTTTCAACATAGTTTTCAGTTCTTGTGTTTAGTATGTTAATCATTTTTAAAAGAAAAATGATATTTTTAGATTCTCTTCTAAAATTTTGCTGCAGTAAATTAGAAACCAAAATGCATTTTAGAACCAATTTTCTATTTTAAAAACATGTGTGTTTTCTAAAGACATCAAATCCAGAAACACCCTAGAATTTGTGGAGATGCTCAGTTTTCTTTAGAAGAGAGAAATATACAAGGCAGAAATGCTAAGTTAGGGAACTCCTCTGCCTATCCCCCAATAAAATGCATCTAACTGGCTTTCTATGGACCAGTATAGCCTGGGTGGATAATAGAGGAAGCCAGCTGGTGCCCTTCCTTTGCCCGTCCAACACCCTGCACTTTTCTCTCAGGACACTGGGCCCCCACACTGTGTGACAATTGCTCTGCACTGGTCCTTGTATTCCAGGGGACTGCAACTGCCCTCCTCTCGAGAGTGACCACTGTCTCTGTGTCCATCATGGTATCCTCACTGTCTAACACTGAGTTGGTATATATTAAACAATAAATATGTGTGAATATCTAATTCATTTATATAATCTATGTGTACTGACTGAAGAGTTTAGATGTTATCCCATTCTAAGCGCTGGGATAAAGTGATGAATAAAATAGAGCATTTTTACTAAAATACAGCTCCGCGAGTCACAAAGGAATCAGCAGAGGGCAGCACTGTTTTCAAGGAGAGCCACAGCAGGAACAGTGAGTTGCATCCAGTAGTTCTCTACAATTTAAGGTGAAAAAGACTGAGAACACATGTGAGAAGCCCCAGGAACTCTTAGCATGGGTCTGGGAGATTTTGATTAGAAAACTAAGATGCTAAAGTTATTTAGTGAGTTCTATAAGCAAATGAACTACTTGTATAGATGGTAATATAAAATGATTAGGAACCACAGAATGGTGAGTCCAGAAATCACTGATCAAAAATCAGTCATATATGCTTTAAAAAGCCTTCCATAAGGGGCCTCCCCGGTGGCGCAGCGGTTGAGCGCTGGGTTGCGAAGCTGCCTGCAGCCTTTGCAGCGCCGGTTCGATCCCCGGCTGCTCCCCGGCCACCGGAGGAGGGTCCCACATGGCGCGCAGACCTCCCCTGCCGCCCGCTGCTCCCCTCAGCAGTGTACTTCGGTCCTTCTGCCTGCTCTGCTCCCCGCTCTGGCTCTGGTGAATTCTCTCACCCTCCCACGCTTCTGACTGTACCCAGTGCTTGTATAAATAAATAAATAAATGTTTAAAAAAAAAAAAGCCTTCCATAGGGCCTCCCCTGTGGCTCAGCGGTTGGGCGGCGAAACTGCCCGCAGCCTCTACAGCGCTGGTTCGATCCCCGGCCTCCAGGCAAGGGTCCCACATGGCGCGCAGACCTCTCCTGCCACCTGCTGCTCCCCTCAGCAGTGTACTTCATCAGTCTGCCTGTTCTGTTCCCCGCTCTGGCTCTGGTGAATTCTCTCACCCTCCCGCATTTCTGACTGTACCCAGTGCTTGTATAAATAAATAAATAAATCTTAAAAAAAAAAAAGCCTTCCATAATCATTGGACCGATGTTCTTTTTTTTGGCTGTTCACATACACTACAGAGTTAAAGCAAGATCTAGAGTAACTTTTTCACCTAATATTTTATGCTTTAAAAATGTAAATGCTTTAAAACTTACATTAAAATTTTCATAAAGGGCCTCTGGTGGCTCAAGGGGTTAAGCACAGCACTGTGAAGCTATCCACAGCCACTGCAGCACCAGTTCAATCACTGGCCAGGGAGCTACCCACATAGCACAGAAGATGTCTCTCTCAGCATCTCGCCCACTGTTCCACTCAACAGTGTATTTCAGGAAATTTGTCTGTTCTGCTCCCCACTCTCTCTGGTGAATCCTCTCACCCCCCACACCTCTGGCCTACATCCCAGTTCTTGTACACAAAAATATATAAATTAAACCTTTTAAAAAAACATACATATCAAAATGAAAACAATTTCAAATATATAAGGGAAAATTAATGCATATTACTATATACAAATTTTATACAACTAATCAAAGTATTGAAAAAAATATTCATTACTTGAATTTCAGACACTAAATTATATGACAAATGATAAAACCAGAAAATATAATGTGTGGAAATATAATGTGGTCTCCTACCCAAGTTTTTCATAATATAGAAAGTTGAGGGAACAAATAAAAATGTAGAAAAGACAAATTCCAGAAGTTAATAATTTTATATCATACAACCTTGTACACTTTCTATTGAGGACAATATATAGTCTTTGGTTCACTTCTTCATATAAAAATAGCATTAGTATTATATAAAATAACTTTGTTTTTACTTGCAAAATCTCTCAAAAGGCCAAGATGTGGAATTATTTTTCATTCAATCAGTTTTTTCTTTCCCTACCGAAAACAAAAGTTTTCACTGGTCTCTTGGAGGCCATTACTCTTTAATAAGGTATAAAATTTTATGGTTGATCTCCAAGACCACAACAAACCATGCTTACCAATAAATAAACTGCAATATTTAATTTCCTTCAAAAGTAACCATAGGTGTCTGCATAAATGGATGTGATTTCTTCCTTCTTTGATAAAATGTGAATCTACAGCAACCATGATTTACTTTCATTTTATCCTTTAAAGCATTCACACAGGTGAAAGGCCACTTTAGAAATCACCTGATTTATCCTAAAGCTCTACATTTGATGCAAGAGTAGACTTTACTTCGAAGGCTATCCAAAAGTGGATCAATATAATGTATGATGTAAGAGCTTAAAAAGAAAAGATATAAAATTACTGTATATGTATAATTAGAATCCTGATGTTGATCTAACATTGTTTCTTCCAGACTCTGTCTTTTGTAACATTATAAGATAGTGAGTTTTAAGTTAAATCTTTCCCAAAACATACAAACAAAAAGAACCTAACCCACTTTTATTTCCCTTAAAGGTAAATAGAAAGAAGTGCAGCTACTCATTCTATTTCTAAGCAGATCTGAAGAAGTTGCCAGGCTTGGTGACGTCATTGCTCGCCTGTGGCCAAACTCACGCTAACCAACAACATCTATAGGAAAATTCTATCCAAACAGGGAATACAACAAAATCTCCAAAATGCTTCATGAAATTAATGAAGGAGAAACAAATCCACGGCTAGTGCATAACTTGAAAAATGAAAAGATAACTAGCTATGTGCATTCTTCAATTGCACTATGACATTTTCACAATAGTTTAGGTCATAGAAACCTATGTCCCACCAAGAGCCACATGAATATCTTACAACCCTAATAAAAACCCTACCTCCACAAGCATCTTCAATAAGGCAGAGCAAGCATACGGTAACCTGGGTTTGTAGGATTGAGCAGGACTTGCTTTAGGTCTAGGTTGGCAATGTTTGCTCTGACAGATCATGACATTACACAGGGATTAAGCCTGCAAGAGTCAAAAAAAAAAAAAAAGTTTATTTCCTCATTCAACCTTCCCCCTTCAAAAAGACCTTTTAGGAAAAGGAGACAAAACTTGGAAACATATTCTCTCTCCCTAATTTATTTTAGCTTTCCTTGTGTTTAGCCTTCTCCCTGTGCCTGATCAAGATGTAGGAGGTTAAATAAATTTGACCTGCACTTTAACCTGGTACCTTTGTTGTTTTTTAGGTGAAGAACTGCACTGTATATTTCATTTTTTTTTCTGCTAAGCACATACACTTCAATTATTTCTTTTTCTTCAGCTTACTATATGATTCAGGTTCTAATCATTTTCCATGTGATGTAAACTAATGGAAATTATTTCCTTCTACCACATCAGTAGAAGGAAATTATTTCCTTCTACTTTACTCATTTATATTTCTAAATGAGTAAATGTTCTGTTCTTTTAAATTAGTTAACTTTCACCTTTTGTGTGCCTATACAATTTAACCATTTGAACAATGGTTTTTTTTTATATAGTCAACTTGCAAAATCTAGATGATTGATAATATATTCTTATTGCAATATCAGTAGTGGATGTTAGTTAATAATACAGTTTACACACATAGCAAAAATGTATTGAGCACCTAAAATATGCCAGTTCTGTAGTTATATTGATAAACAAATGAAATAGTTTCTGTCCCCATAGAGAATTATTTTAATGAGGTGCCATTGTTTTACATTCTTTTAAATATTTTGACAGTATAGGATTTCTTCCCTCAGGTGAGATCACCATACCTCTCCTACCACCAAAGCACCCGCAGCCCTCCACCATGATCCATAGTTTTCTCCTCGTCACACCCTATTCTCAACCCTCCCATGGCCCTCTTTATACCCCAGATATGTGGTTAGCTTTCAAGGGTGGGTTTTAAAGTTTATCTTTATTTTATTATTTGTTTGGTTTCTCTGTATTCCACATTCAAGTGACACCATCCAGTGTTTATCTGTCTCCTGACTTTTTTCACTTAGCATTAGCTTAACATCACTTTTAAGATTTGAAAATATAGGTTTCTTCCAAAAAGAACACTGGAAACTATATAATACATGGAATCATCAAATTTCTGGTGTAAAAATTGTGTATGTATCAAGAATGTTTTAATGGAAAAAATACTGTAGAGTCAAAATATCTTTCATTAGAACATTTCAAAAACTCACATTATTGTCATTATAGTTCATTATCTTCCAACAGACTAACTATGGAGAAATTAGTTCTAAGACATTTTGTTTTCCCTTGGGCACAGTGATGGTGTGCCCTCTGAGTGTGGAAAAGAATAGAAGGGCCATTATTCATCCCCACCATCCATCCCTTGCTCTGCCAAATTGAACACCCCCCACCAAGGTCAAGTATTGCTCCATCACTGCTAGCCAACTACATAATAGATATTGTATTTCAAAGATAGGTATTTCAAAGTGACTTATCTATGCTAAAGCCAAGGAAACACACAGTAATCACTATATTCAAAGAAATTTTAGATGCTGTCTAAGATGTTCAAGAAAAGAAAATAAGGACACAGAAAGTTAAGAAATAGATTAAGCTAAAGACAGAGAAAAAGGAACAAGGGAAGAACGTGCTTTCATAACAGTGCTTAAAAGAGATTGTCAATGCATATTGTTAAATTAATGAACAAACAAGTAGATTAGGAACTAACTCAGAGAAGCAGGAAACAGTTAACAAAGGCTCTGTGAATTACTCTAAGTGAATTAGCAAGAGAAAATCACATGAGCACTCAAGGTTGGTAAAATAAATCAGAAACAGAAAAGCACATTCTACAGACACTAAGAATATGTCCAAACTCATTCATTCAAAAAATTAGTTTATTGAGCATTTACTTGATGCATTCAGTATTCCGCCATGAGGGATCTATAAATGAACATAGCAGGCAAATTATCAGTCCTCATGAAGCATTCATTCTTAAGGGGGACAGACCACAAAATAAAATGTACCTGGACTTCTTTCTGTTCAGCCCATGAAGTATTAACAGCTCCAGAAGTTGTCCTCCTACCATAAAATAAAAAAAAATTGTAAAATATGTGAAGGAATTGTTTTCAGGTATTGGCCATCAGACTGCACAGGAATGTGAGATCTCAGAGAAGGGAGACAAAGGTGAATCTGAGAATTGCCCAAATTCCTGCCTAGAAACAGTTTTAGGATGTGGTGCACTGAGTGTGACAGTCTGTTGAACTGAAAAGACAGATAAAAATACTCAGGAGATTCTAGAATTTATAGGTAGAGTACTCCACAGAGAGGGATCATACAGGAAAGAGCTTGAGATTTTAAAGGAGTCCTCAAGTCTTTGACAGAGTGTTGTTCTGTGCCTGTGTGAGGTGAAACCCCATGAAATGGGGGAGATAACCAGGTGAAGACTGTAGGGCACACAATTTCTAGAACTTGCACAGGCATAGAAGTAGTTTGTGTTCCCCCTGGGGAAAGTGAAGGGATTTTTTTTTAACACATAAAACATTCAATAGAGGTTGCTGGAAGCACACACCTTGATGGAGGGTAAACTATAACTGAAGTTTATAAAAAACTGAAGAGCAAATCAGGACTATCAAACTGATTCAAAAGTAGTTTATCTGTGAATATATCACTTTCCATTACTGTATAAAAATTACCACAAATAAATCAGCTTCAAACAGGATGCAACCAAGATGGAAGCCAAGCAGAGTATTATCTCAAGAGTCACTTGGAAAAGAATCTGCTTCCAAGCTCATTCAGGTTGTTTGTAGAATCTACTTCTTTGGCATTGCAGAACAAAGGGCCCTGATTTTTTTATGCTGTCAGTTGAAGGCTACCTTCAGGGCCAAAATATAATCATCAATTTCCTGCCTCACAGTCCAATCAACATGACCACTTTCTTCACCCAGCCTGTGAGGAAAGCTTTCAGCTTCAATCTGAGAAGATGGAGTCTCACATCACATGACCTGTACCATATAAAACATAACCTAACCAGGAGGCTGACATCCCACTCATTTTATTCACCATAACTCTGTTGATTTAAAGCATTCATAGATTGGGAATTATACAAGGGCATGGACACCAAGAGGTAAGAACCATGGATCACCCTAACGTTTTTCATCTACTGTGCTCTATATCAAAGTCTGAACTCTTCAAATGCATATAAAGGAGTCTAATAGTTGGCAATGTAAATTTTATAATATTGCTGAATCAAAATTACCAAGCATGCAAACACAGTAGCATGACCCACAGGCTAAAATAGAAACAGATTCAGAAGTAATAGACAGATTAAATACTGTAGGCCGTAGAAACATAGAAATTTAATACGAAAAAAATGATAGACAAAGCTTTTAAGAAGAAAAATTATGCCCTCAGAAAGCTAGCAATAATATGAAATAGTTTAACCTACGTTAAGTTTCAGAAGAGAAAAGATATGGAGAGATGCAAAAGAGATCATCACAAAATGTGTTACAAGATTTATGAAAATTGTGAACCCAAAGTTCCTAGATACTCAGCAAAAAACGAGCAAAAGATATATAAAAAAAAGTCATACCAAGGAGCATTGTAATACACTGTTAAAAAGATAAGCCACAAACTAGGCAAAAATATTTACAACTTTTTAATAAGCATATGTATCTAAAATAAGAGAAGAGGGTGTCTCTCGTGGCTCAAAGGGTTAAATCGCAGCACTATGAAGCTGTCTGCAACTACTGCTCAATCCCTGGTCATGGAACTAACCCATATGGCGCAGCAGACATCTACTCTCTGGCCTGCTGTTCCCCCAGTAGTATATTTCAGTCAATCCTCCTGTTCTGCTCCCCAGTCCATCTCTGGTGGCTGCTCTCACCCCCCATACCTCTGGCCTGTACCCCAGTTCTTGTATACATAAATAAATAAAACTTTTTTCTAAAAAACAGAATAAGAGAAGAGCTTTGAAAGTACAATAAGAAAATGAAACTAATAAAAAATAATGGGCAAAAGATTTAACATACCCTTCAACAATAAACATAAACAGATGGCAAATAAACACATAAAAAGATGCTTGATTTCATCAGTCATTAGGAAAATGCAAACAAAACCACAGTGAGATATTGTTACCTCTCCAGGAAAATGACTGAAATTAAAAGACCAATAATACTAATGCTAGTGAGGATGTGGGAATAACTAGAAGATAAGCTAAATAATATACCCATTATGGAAAACATTTTAGTATTTTTTATAAAGTGAGCATATCATTTATCATATCATTCATCAATCCCATGGGCACTACCTAGTTGTGTGCCCAAGAAAAATGAAACTCACAAAGACTTGTACATAAATGTTCAAGGAGCCTCATTCACCACCACCCAACTAAAAGCAACCCAGATGTCCATCAACAAGTGAACAGGAAAACAAATGTGAATTAACCACTGAATAAAATTCTACTTAGCAATAAAAAGAACTACTTATAAATAAAAAGAACTACATAGATAAATCTCAGAATCAATTTTCTGAGTGAAAGATGTCAAATACAAAAGAAAACAAAATGTTGTATTCTGTTTATATAAAATTCTAGAAAAAGCAAACCTGTAATCATTAAAATCTGATCACTGGTTGCCAGGTACTAGGAATTTAGGGAGGAAACACTGCAAAGAGCAATTCTTGGGTAATAAGAACTTTACCTTGATTATGATGGCTACACAGATGTGTATATTTATCAAAATTCCCCAAACTATACTTAAAATAGGTGAGCTGTACTAGATATAAATCCTACCTCAATTAAATGAATGGATGATCAAATTGCCTGAATTTTTTTATAAGAGCCAATAAGGATAATACTGTAGAGTTAATAAAGTTATAGGGTGATAAGCCCTATGAGTAAAATAAAACATAAAAACAGCTCAAGTACCCCAGCATAGGGGAAGTTTTGGAACATTAAGTAGAGTGGTCAAGAAAAGCATTACTGAGACAGTGACATGAATAAAGATCTAAAAATAAGTGAAAGAGGAAACTCACCTTCTCTCTCACACTATGGCCATTGATCATTCTAGAATACCGAGTGGTTTCTACAATTGGTGTAGGAATAGCTACTGCCATCCAGGCCTGTAGAGGTGGATGAGAAATAACCCCCAACCGCAGGACCTCAGTTTGTCAAACAATCAAGGCAGAAAGATAACCTGAAGTTAAGTACAGATTTTTTTTTTTTAAGTAAAAAGGAGCGAGACAAATAAAAGCCCTTAAAACAAGAAGCCTAACTTGGAATGAAAATTTGACCTCATACAGACTTTCCTCCTGTTGCAGTAATTTGCAGACATTAATCCATCCTAGACACAGCTGCCAAATTAATCATCCTAAAGTACAGTCTAGATATTATCACTCCACGTTCCCCTCAAGAATGATGTGTTCTGTCCAGGGCATCATACATTAAGAAGAGTCTGATGACTAGATTAAAAAAAATATCGGAGTAAATTCTGAAGAGAGAACCCTGGAAGGAAATAGAAATGTCTTATCATGCTAAGGAAAAGGGACAGATCTGTAACCCAGGAGATACAGGGACTTTAAAGAATTTTTTTTTTTGCAACAAACTGAAGGGAACAGCATATGACAATTAAATCTGTATTTTATAAAGAAAATTTTCCAATGAAAGTAGCAAACTATTTGGGTCAAATTCTGATTTTGCCATTTAACCTAGATTTTCAGTTTAAAAGTATTTTTGGAGAATCATAAACATGATGTTTGTACATTTTTCCAGTATAAAATTCTGATGTGGCAATGCTACCTGAGAAAGCATTTATTTCCTCCTTAATAAAGTTTATCTTCTATAATTCCAAACCAATAAGGTCATCTTTAATCTGTGTTTTCCTTCTTAAAAGTCATCATTGCTCCACAGTGCTTTAATTTGCTCCCCATCAAATTTTTTAGTCTTTTTTTTCAGTTCTGTGAATGACATTTGAATCTCCATTATATCTACATGTGCTTGTTTATCATCATTATTTTAGATTTTTTGAGGTAAGTCAGAAGTGAAACAGTCATGATGACAATGTCATGAAGAGAATAGATTATCAGTGGTTAAATATCATGGGAAAAGCACATTATTAATAAATAGAACCTAATTCAATACATGCAAGCCAGGTAGAAAAATTGTCCACTGGTCCTTCATCCATCTCTTTGGTTTGTTTTTATATTTTCCATTTTGTCAGAAAACTCAGCTCATATTTTTTCTTGGTTTTCTGCCTGCTTTGACCATTTCATCCTCTCCTCTCCCATGCTGTAATCTATTGCCCTCTTGTATTCAGTCGTTCATTCACATCGAGGCACTTTCTTTCTGTCTTCAAAGGTGATTTTGCAACATTTTCTCCTCGGGTGCCATCCATTACTGTAATTATCACTCAATCTTCTTGCTGCCTCTGTTTCAATGTCCTTAGAGTTCACTACCCTTTCATTTTCTCTTGACTTTTCCTTATCCCTTGCTTTCTCAAGAAGAATCCAGGAAGGAGAGTTTTTTTATTGTTCTTTTAATAGAAAATCAGTTTTTACGGAGGATTTGGAGTTCTCCGTTGCTTTGCAGCCAGATAGAGTGTTTTACTGAAACTGGGTATTTTTCTACATAAAACTACACCTTCTTCAGAAGAGAACCAGAATGTACTAAATTGTAGAAATCTAAAAGCTAATAGAGATCTGAAGCCCATCTATCTCCATTATTTTATTGATGAGGGCAAATGGAAGCCAACAGTTATTGATCCCTGTCATGTGTCAAGCTTTGTATTTTGTGTTGCTGCTATTCTTGGTATCATTTTATACTTAACAAATATATCCTCATAATCATTTGTTGTGCAACCATCCCAGGCTGGGTAGATTCACCATCGGTTCTCACAGTTTAAAAGAGAATTTTGGAGCCCTTGGCATCATCTTCACAGGTTTTAATGGTGAGCAGGGGAAACAACCCAGCTAGGAGACAGCAACTTGAGCCCCTTTCCCGAGAGACACGCCTTTTATCCCCTCCCTCTTAGGTTCAGGGGTACCCTTTCACATGTGTACACACCCATGTTCCAGGTGTCTACAGTGAGGCACGTGAGCCCCACACCCACACACCTTCTATGTTAACATGACCAAGGCTACAGGTGACAGCCACAGAGGTCAATGGTATAAAAAGCCTGATCAACTTCATTTACCCTACATCATTCCAAGAGTTCCAAGAGAAACCACCAGTGAGGGGCACCTCTATTTTCCACATGTTTAAATAAGTTCCCGCCACTCACGTAATTATCACACATGGACACAAAGTCACCATCTCAACAAGCCTCACAGATGATCGGTTATCTGCAAGGGCCACAAAGTTACAAAGGGGGAGAGTTAGGATCTAAATCCCGGCCTGCTTCAATCCAAAACCGGTTTTTCATTTGTTTGTTTGTTTGCTTTTATTAGTCAGAGCTAATCTATTCAGAATAAGCACAGCCTGCCAGTGTCTCCAGCAGATGACTGGTAGTTTCAGTTTCCAAACTAATTTCCCTTTTGAATTCTTTGCTTTCCAGCACTGATTCATGTTTACCTTGGTTATATGAACCATTTTACCTGCGCCCTGACCGCCAAGACAGGGCTTTTACGTGAGTGTGATATATGTTTAAGACATGCATTGGTGATGCTATCAAGGACAGAGATGGGTAAAAGAGACAATAGGTTTGGGTAGTTAATATTAAGGACCCCCTTTTAAAATTAATCACCAGAGTCCAGCAAGATGGCAGCAGAGTGAAAGCACCAGGTTTGCCTCCTCCACATACAACAAAGCTGCTGTACGACAGACAAAATAAACCCTGAGGGAAAAATTGATGACCACAGCACACAATAGGGGCTTCATTCCAGTAGGAAGGGGTAGGAAAAGCTCTAAGTGAATTTTGCTTATATTGAAAACAGAGCAGCACAACCCACTGAAGAAAATTAATGAACTTGAGAAAACAATATCAGAATATAAGTTGAATACAATGTAGAGAAAAAAGGGAAAAAAAATGAAAACTGTGTAAAAACTCTCTGAAACAACTCAGAGAAATAAAATTCGTATCATGGATGCAATATCCATATCCAGAAGCAGGAAAAGAGTCAGACATAGAAAATTCATTAAAAGAAATAATCAGGGCCTCCCCAGTGGTGCAGAGGTTGAAAGCTGGGTTGCAAAGCTGCCTACAGCCTCTGCAGCTACGGTTCGATCCCCAGCCACGGGGCGAGGGTCCCACATGGCGCGCAGACCTCTCCTGCCACCCGCTGCTCCCCTCAGCAGTGTACTTCAGTCCTTCTGCCTTTTCTGATCCCTGCTCTTCTCTCATCCTCCTGCACTTCTGACTGTACCCAGTGCTTGTATAAATAAATAAATAAATCTTAGGAAAAAAAAGAAAGAAATAATCGCTGAAAACCATGTCCATCTCGGAAATAAACCAGAAGCTGTGATCCAAGAGACTCAAAGAGCCCCAAACAAAATAACACCAGACAGACAGACATTAAGACCATAATAATAAAGCTGCTGAGAACCAAGGACAAGGACAAAATATAAAAATATGAAGAGCAAAAGGTTATCCATAAGAGAACAGCAATTGGACTGTCAGCTGAGTTCTAACAGAAACATAACAAGCATGAAATGACTGGAAAGAAACATTTAAAGTACTTTAAGAACAGGATTTCCAGCTGAGAATCCGTTGCCCAGCAAGATCAACAGTTGAGACAGAAGGAAAAGTGAGAAACTTAATTGAAAAACGAAACCTAAAAGAATTTATCCACATCAAGTAGCACTCTATCAATTTTATCTCAATAAAACCTGAGGAGAAATAAAGAAACAAGCAACAATAAAAAAGGGGGGCAAGACTATAAATTTGAATAGGACCACGGTGTCCAGCCAGGATGCTTCTCTGCAGAGCGACCACAGGAGCCCACCTTTAGTCCCCTAGCCCTGAGGAGTCCCTGTTCAATTTGCCACAATAGCTGGACAAAATATCCTTTCCTAAAAATAATAAAAATTAATTTAAGATTAAAATTTATGACCATCATTACAACATTTAAAGGTGGAGTCTAATATTTACTTCACTTTCTTTTGTAACTTCATTCTTTGTGATTTTAGTTACTATTATTGTTTTTCCCAGTTTCCTTTTCCACTTCCTCAATAATGTGTGATTCATCTTTCTGATCCAAGGGTATGTTAATTTTCCTTTAACACAGTGGTAATGGGACCTCCCTGGTGGTGCAAGAGGTTAAGCATAACACTGTGAAGCTATCTGCAACCTCTGCAGCACAAGTTCCATCCCCCAGCTGGCCAGAGAGCTACCCACATGGTGCAGCAGACCTCTCCTATCTCGTCCACTGCTTCCTTCAGCAGCATATTTCAGTCAGTCTGCCTGCTCTGTTCCCCACTCTGTTTCTGATAAATCCTCTCGCCCCCACACCTCTGGTCTGTACCCCAGTTCTTGTATGCATAAATAAATAAATCTTTTTTAAAAAGCATAGTAGTAATGCACGTTACACTATTAATAACATAAAGTCCCATTTCTTCACAAGATGTCTTTTTCTTGAAACAGCAAAACATTATTTCAAACTTGAGAAATCTCCTAAAAGAAATAATAACCCTTGCAAAATATGATTTTCTAAAAATAATACCACACACACTTAGCTTAGGTCTTTAATGAGAGTTAAACAATATTGACTAAATTCTCTCATATCTATGATGCCTTTGATATTAGATCAAAACAATTGGATTAAAAGATTTTCTCTTATTCTTTCTGGATCTCAGACTATTAAATTTGCATTGTATTGGTGCTTCATCCTGCATCCACGTAAGGGAAGGTGTACACCGCCCTCCCCCCCACACACACACACACACACGTGCACACAATAAAAAAAAATACTTAGATAACACATTTATTATATAAAACAGACAGCACCCTGTTTTATCTCATCCTGGCCAAAGGAGACTTAGGTGAGGAAAGGGATTTTTATTTTGATCATTCATAACTGCCGCTGTTGCCATATGTTATTTTTCACAGCTCTTAGAAAATGAAGAGGCTGAGCAGTGAAGGAAAGCAGAAGAGAACTAATTTCATCAAACAATGACTTTTTAGGGTATACTATGTATATTAACTATGCAATGACTTTAGTTTACATTATGTTCTTTATTCACACAGTTGCTCTGAGTTAAGTTTTATTGCATATATTTTTAGAATAGGAAACCAAGTTTTGGAGTTCTTAAGCAACTACTGCCAGGCCATATACTTAGAAAAAGAAGGAATCAAAATGTTTTCTAGCCCAGTTTGCCTGCCTGAAAAGCCCATGTTTTTTTTTTCTACTTCACCAAGGTCCTTCATGCATACAACAAAATCTATGAGCATATATTACTTATTCTGCATTGAAACAATATAGATCTTCATACAAATCAATTATCTAAAAATGCATCACTGAACATTGTTATACATCTAACTACTGCAGTCTGAGACACTCGATAAAATGATAAATTTATTAAAGTCTTCGATCCTGCTCAGTCTTTTGCTGTAATCTCATATAAAAAACAGTCTAGAGAAATCTGTAACAACTTAACAGTAGAGAATCTACATTTACAAATGCCAGTGTTACTACAGGGGCTAAATCCAGGCTGACATTTCCATAGATACATATCTCCACCCTCTGCCATTAAAGATGTGAGTCAGCTAGGCTCTTCACCCTTCCTAGCATTCTGAAAGAAAATGTAGTAGTGGCAAGTTTACTAACTAAATAACACACTTTTCCCTCAAGGATAATATCCAACTGAAGACCTACATTAGAATATTATAGGATTAGCATTCTGACATAGTTGTTCTCCATAGGAGTAAATACAGAGGTATACATTTTATTATGTTGCTTGTTGTCATAAGTGAGCCCCCTAGAAATACTGCATGGTTGGTCAAATAGTCTGGGGTCTGTTCCAGCTGTCTGTAATGCAGCCTAGGACCCAGTGGGGTACCCATCTGGGAAAAACACCTATAGACATTTAAAAGAGGATGTAGAGAGTATCTCCTTCGATAATTTAATATTTCATATAAAGAAACAGAGGCTTAATTGAAGTTAATTGACTTGTCCAAGGTTGGTTATTTATTTACATGGAATAGTTAGTCCTAGGAGTCCCTTTATTACATCAAGGTCTATAAGAGAACTTAGGAAAAGGTAAATCCCAAACCTCAAAACTCTGAAGGAGAATTTTCCAGAGCCAGTCTAGTGATTATAGCTGATGTGATTGACATTCAATACCACAAAAAGACAAAATGATTTCTGTTAATATTCCAAATGTGTTTAATAGTTCACATGAGATTTTCACTCTTCCACTTACTTTCATTTACACATAGTCGGCATTTTGTTTTTCACCTTCCTTTTTTTTTAATACACTGGAAAATTTTCTCTACAGGGCTTGCACATCATATTTCTCAAGGATGTACAATCCCTATCTGGTTTCCCTTCTTAAAAAAGGAATAGAGGGAAAAGATCAATCACCAAAGAATTAAAACTGCATCACTTTCCCCCAATCAAAATCTTAATGGCCTTTTTCAAACATGGCACACTTTCATCTAATATGAAGAATATAATCATGCTGAATCAATTCAAAATTAAAAATAAGATTATATCAAATAGCACACTTGATGTTTTTCAAAAATGCCTGAGTATAGGGCCTCCCTGGTGGCACAGGGGTTTAGCACTGGGTTGGGAAGCTGCCCGCAGCCTCTGCAGCGATGGTTCGATCCCCGGTTGCTCCCCGGCCACGGCCACGGGAGGAGGGTCCCACATGGTGCACAGACCTCTCCTGCCGCCTGCTGCTCCCCTCAGCAGTGTGCTTGGGTCCCTCTGCCTGCTCTGCTCCCCGCTCTGGCTCTGGTGAATTCTCTCACCCTCCTGCGCTTCTGACTGTACCCAGTGCTTGTATAAATAAATAAATAAATAAATAAATAAATAAATAAATAAATAAATAAATAAATCTTTAAAAAAAAAAAAGCCTGAGTATTGAAATGGACTGAATCAACCATGTATCTTTTATCTATTTTCCAACTTGATCTTCCATTATTCTGAAACAAACATTCTGCAGAATTACAAATTAAGTTCACTTACAGATATGCTCATCTTCCTCAAAAACAATTTAAAGATCTTCACTTTCAGGTATAGGCTCATCCTGCATGCCCCATTCCACCTGTTCCACATTCTTCCAAAATCAATTCCATGTACCCCATTTGTACCTCCACGCTGCCACCCACTCTCATAACCGACCTGACCTGAAAGCTCAGTCCCTTCAATAGTCACATCCTATGCAAATGCTAGTGAGCATATAAATGATAATTTCTGTCCCACAGTCTTTCTCAAAATTTCAAAACAGAAATCTCTCCCTCTTCTCATCATCAGTGCCACTTCTCATTTCTGTCATTTGACACTTAGAAAATTTTACCTGAATTCAATAGACACAGGGAAAATGGCCCACGGGATATACTTTGGCCTTTGACATCACTTGACAGAATCTTGGAGAGCCTGAATAAGATAGTTACTGCCTTTGGGGTGAGCTGTATATAAGATATCAACCTAGTAAAATGGAGTCAGAGAAGAAAAAGCTAGTAAATGCTATTTGGAAAATAAGGAACCTGTTAGTTCAGAGGAATAAAAGATGTCCCTGGGCTAGAAATTTGATTATCATACTAGTTTCTTCCAATATTATCACTCCAAAATTTACCAGTTTTGTTTAATATTTATTAAATCTAAATCCAGAACTTTTTTTTTTTTATAGAGGCATGTTTATTTATTTATTGTTTGTTTGTTTGTTTTTGTTTATACATGCACTGGGTACAGTCAGAAGCGCGGGAGGGTGAGAGAATTCACCAGAGCCAGAGTGGGGAGCAGAGCAGGCAGAAGGACCGAAGTACACTGCTGAGGGGAGCAGCGGGCGGCAGGAGAGGTCTGCGCGCCATGTGGGACCCTCCTCTGGTGGCCGGGGAGCAGCCGGGGATCGAACCGGCGCCACAGAGGCTGCGGGCAGCTTCGCAACCCAGCGCTCAACCGCTGCGCCACCGGGGAGGCCCTAAATCCAGAACTTTTACTCCACTAATAAGTGTGTTGGTCATCTCATCATTCAAAAAAGATATTTATCAATCACCTGTATTTTAGGCACTACTCTAGAGGCTGGAGGTACATGGTGAATAATAATTTATAAAGGAAAGAAACTGTTGTCATTTTGGAACTTACTCAAATGAAAGGCAGGAGGTAAAAGGTAATAATAAAAACAAATTATAGGATATAGTAGAAAGTAATAATTTCTTGTTTTTTTGTTTGTTTGTTTGTTTGTTTGTTTGTTTGTTTTGTTTTTGCTTAAGTAACAAGCACTTATTTCGCACAGTCCTAGAGGGTTCAAGTCCAAGATCAAGGTGCTTGCAGATCTGAGGTCTGATAAATGACCTACTCCTGTTCTATAGAAAGCATCTCTTCATATCCTCATATGGCAGAAGAGAGCTGATTCAAGATTTCCAACATCTCTTCTTTTTTTAAATAATATCTTTTATTGAGGTAACCTTGGTTTATGTCGTTGCATTTTAGAAATGTAGGACTCCCCCTCTTCAAGTGCTGTTGCCATAACACACCTACAATAGAAGGTAAAAATTTCTAAGTAGAAAATTAAGTTAGACGGGCATAGGTGGTGCACAAGGCATTCAAATTTTAACTAAGATATTTGGGTAAAAATCTCCCCAAGAAAGTAAAATTTCAGCAAACATGTGAGGAGAAAGAAGAGTCAGACAGGCAAACATCTAATAGAAAAGCATCTTTTTCCAGGCAAAAGGAACAGAAAACACCAGTGGTCTGAATTAGGGACAAGACTGTTAGGTTTGAGAGACAGCAAGGAAGTCAGTGTGCCAAGAAAGTGCTGAGTAGGAGGAGATGAAGTCACTGAGGAAATGCGTGTGGGGGAGGACTTGGCAGAACTTCAGCTTTTATTCGGAATAAAATAATCTGATTTTGAACTGAGGAATGATATGATCTGACTTATATTATTATCTAGAGAGAACAACCCATAAAAAGATTCTATATATCACATGCATATTGTGATAGATTAAATAATTTTCCGGCTGAGAACTAAAAAAGTAAGATTAAAATAGTCAGGAAGCACTTTCCTTTAGGGATTCGTGTCTATTTATGAAGAGATTTCGAAGAAGCTAAGAAAGTGAGCAGAGGTTTCAATAGAAGCAGACAACTCAAGGTAAAAACTAGAGTCCAGAGTGGTGGGGTGAGAGCTGCTAAATCCCCAGTTAATAGACTGGGAAGAGGAGAAAATGCTAGTTTCTATTAGACTCTCATATGTAAAATATTCTGTAATCAATAGAACAGCTGTAAAAGAATAAAAAAAGTATGTGAAATGACCAAGCTGATTAAAGGAGAAAAATGCAAAAATACAGAAAAAAAGTCAATAAAGGAGAGATAAAGAAAAAAAACAGGATGGATAAAAACCAAATAGCAGATGGTAGGTCTAAATTCAGTTGTGTTAGTAATTAATATAATAGTAATTCTGTGTGATACAGATTAAATATAAACTAGCTAAATTCTCTAATTTAAAACAGGCAGACTCAATTTTTAAAATTGCAACTATAGTCTACGTAAGAGAGATTTTTCAGAAGAGGATACAGAGAGGATAATGTAAAGGAGGAAACATATATATATATATATATATATATATAAACATATATGTAAAATCTGTTACTGTTTCTTTATCTACCATCTGCCAATTCTAAAAACCCTTCCTACAATATATTCTGCTCTATGAGCCTATGGCTGCTATCCTGCAAACTACATTTCCAGACTGCCAGCTGGATTTCTGTTAGCTTTTCCAATAAGTGTTACTGTAGAGAATGTGGAAGGCAAGAAAGAAAAATGGATTTGTTTCCTTTATTCTTATTTCCATTAGCAGTGATCCATGTTAGGTGGCCCCAAAGGTGGCAAGCCAAAACCTTCAGCTTCTATGGACAGTCCCAAAATCAGCCTGATCAGGGGCCTGCAATGATACGAGCCGGAACTCAATACAACCAGTTCTTCACGTGATGCAGCAACAGTGCTGCTAGACAACTCCTCCTTGCCTTGATGGCACATTTTATTTTTCCAGATTTAGCGCCAACTCTACAGGGGCCTTCTAATCTACCTCAACATTTTTCTTTGGTTGCCCCAAGCTAAGACTAGGAACTGCTTTCTATAGTGATTATCTCTATAGTGATTATCATCTTAGTATTTCTATTTTTACACTTTAACTCTCCAAACCTACATAACCAAACCTCTTCATTAAATCTCTTGTTGAACTATCTAATGGGGCTTTTGTCTTCTGGCTGATACACTGGCACACACCACACAAACAGTAACACAAAGCAGAGTTGGTGGAGCTCTATTAATAATAGATGAGGGATACTTAAGTAGAAAAGTCCCACTAGAAATAAAGAGGGATGTTTCATAATAGTGATACATGATAGATTTTTAGCAAACCTTTCTCAGGAACTAGTAGAATGATTCAGTAACAACGAAAATTAGAGACTGAGCTGAATTGAGCAACACCAAGTCAGGGTGGGGGTGGGGCTGGGGGAGACAATGGTGGAAGAAGGAAGTTGGAGTCCTTTATAATATCTAAACAAGGGAGAGCAGAGGGAAAGAATAGAATCACAGCTCTGGGAGGTTAAGAGAGGTCGCTGCATTCTGGCTATATTTTGAAGGGTGAGCCAACAAGATTTCCTGAAATTGGATGTAGGCTGTGCGAAAGACAGGGTCAAAGATGATGGCTAAGCAAATGAAAGGATGAACCTGCCATCAGCTGAGATGCAGAAGACTTTGTTATAGTCTGTTAGGGAGATAAGACTGGAAGTTTGGTTGGCCATTTGAGTTTGAAATGTCTCTGATTCCTGTATCTCTGCCCTTTCTGCTTCTAAATCATTTACACACTTCACTTAAAAGTGGAGCCCCAATGCTCTCAGTAGCTCTTGTACTAGTCTACAGGACTTTTCTGGGAGTGACTTTTTAACCTCTCCAGTCTCCTCTCTCCCAGATCCTGCCCTCCTCTTACATTTCTGCCATTCTGAACCACCAATAATTGCAGTTCCTTAGTCTTTCCTAGTTCTGGAGCTTTAAATATTATTCTTTATATTTGAGTATCTCCCCACCTTTTGCCTGAGTACACGGATTCTCTTCTTTTGGCCAAATAATCATACTCCTTGGGAATCATTTACCAAAGACCAAATCTGGTGGCTGCTGCCCTTTTACACGACCATCATCCTAGTGTTTGCCTCTGTTGTGCCACTTATCATTCCGTATATTGTAAATGCTTATTTATTTTTCAGTTTCTTCCACTAAACCAAAATCCCCTCCAGGGCAATAGCAGGACCTGTATGCACATCTGATACAAAATTGTCTGATAGATTGTCCAGTGATAATAAAATAATGTTAAATCAATAGATTCTCCATTTCGGGCACATGAACAATAACTGTGAGGACATATGGCTCCCCAAAGATTGGAGAGTCTGACTTTAAAAATCTCTCTGTGTGTATCCTGCAAATTTAATTCTTAAAGTATAAGGTTATCACATAACAAGAAAAAAAAAAAAAACAATCCTCAAGGTTTTTCAATGTGATCTCACTGAAAGCCTAGTAGACACCTTGCTTTTGAATTGAATCCACCTTGCACGAACACTGTCACTCCATATGTGGATTCCTGGTGATTCTTACTTTTCATATATAACAAAACATTCTTTAGTTCCTCTGGTATTAGTGATAGGTAGCTTTTTATTCTCAAACATATGAAAATAAGCTAATTATGAATATCACTGTCAGAAGCTTTTTTTCCTGCAGAGAAAGGAAGAAAGGATCTCATTGTCAATTGGAGTTCGAAAGATAAAGCTTGAACTTTTTTTTTTTTTTTTTTAATGCTTCTCTGGTTTAGCACTTTAAGAATGCATGCCACTGGGACAGTTAAAGTCACAATTATCTTGGCTCCCTGGCCACAGCTTCAAATATTCCTGTCTGAACATAAACCCACCTCATCTTTCCTATGATCAGCATTGTCAGCCAGATTCCACTCAGCTAGCCATTTTTTTTTTTTTAATTTTAGAGCTACCCACTTCCTTCGATGTGGGGGGAAAAAAATCTAAATACAAATAAACTTAGGTAGACACTGAAAACAGAAGCCTCCACACCACAGTCCTGGATTTGGAAGAAACCTTGAAATTAAACTTTTTTCCCAGGAAAAAAATGACTTTCAAAGCTGGTCTATTTTTCATTATTAATTTATAACTTCAGAAATTTGGTGTAGCTATTTTAATTAATAATATCTAATGATGTATGTGGAGGAGAAAAAGTCATAAATTTTATCCAGAAATTAGACATATGCCTCCTGTTCTTCAAAGCATATGCCACTGAGCTTCATAACTATTTTGTAATTTTCAACATATAATTTTTAAAACAGGTAAATAGCCGGTATGAGCCTCACCACCACCTGCTTATTTGTTACATTAACCACTTCAAATAAGAAATATGTGGCTACCAGAGGTGCTCTCATTTTTCACTTTACAACAAACATCCCCAAATGCAAAATTCCTTTGATGCTGGTGTTCAGCTTTGTGTTAGAAAGCTCAATGGGAGCAAGAGAAAGAGGCAACATGAGTTCTAATTGAAGAAATCCATCTCACACAAATCTATAACAAGAAGAAAACCAGGTGTGTTGCTAAGCAAAGTATTTTTTTCACTGCTCCATTCATGCCCTTTTCAAAAATCTCATTTATGAGTCCAAAGCAGCTGTCACTGCACTATTTTATAGGCTAGGGTTCAACTATTTATTCTCTCCCTGCTTTTAGAGATCTATATGTTGGGTCTTTTTCTTCTTAATGTACTAGAATCATAATACTGATATTTATCACATGTTCATTGGGACATAAATGTCTTTGATTTTTATAGCTAGATGATTTCAGCAATATAACCTTCTTCAAAGAATAGATGTTTACTAAAAAGTATCAAGTCCCTGAAAGAAGAGAGGAGATAGGGTTTAACTATAAAAAAATGTATCAAAGCAAGAAGGACAGGAGTAGAAATTTATTAATGTTTGTCCAAATGAACCTTTAGAGGGAACTGGA
The DNA here is from genome assembly GCF_964194135.1 of Talpa europaea. Classification (NCBI taxonomy): domain Eukaryota; kingdom Metazoa; phylum Chordata; class Mammalia; order Eulipotyphla; family Talpidae; genus Talpa; species Talpa europaea. The sequence continues at coordinate 100,439,268 of NC_140077.1, forward strand.
GGAGGAAACTTGGAGAAGTAATGATTAAGGAATAGAGGCTGACACAAAACATCCCTCTATGTGGACAAAGAATTCTCTGTGCTCACATAAGCATGGATCTGATTTCCCTTTAATTTGTTTTCTAATTTTACCCTTCAAGATATTTTTAACAGATGGCCTAGAATCAATTTTTTGGTCACTATCAATTTTCTGCATCAAGGTGATTACATATGTTATAAAATAAATGGTATAAATAAAATTTAAAATTGCATCTAGATGGTTTAGGATACGCAGTTTTTATCAACATTTGTATCCCATTTGAAAAAGTTGTAGAAGCATATTAAAAGGATTCTAAACCCCCAGGGTTCTTTTCAATTCCAGTGTTTCAGTCAAAGGCAATGCTTATTAGAATTACCAATTTTATGCAAAAATAACTTTAAATCCATCAAAAAAAAAATCTGTTACTGAATCCAAAATTGACTTGCCTGTGTTCTGAATTAAACATTTTAGTCAATTTGTACAAGGTCTGTTAAAGCAATACATGATCAGATCTGTCATTTTATTATGCCAAATACAGCAAAGATCTATAGGTCAGTCCTGGGACTATTTGCCTTATATTTTCTGGAGAGGTGAAACCTCTTAGCTGAATCCTACACTTAATCATCCCCAAATCCCAAGCTCTATCTCCTGATCCCTGTTTCGATTTAAAATAAAATTCATTTTCTGGTGTTCCGTGTTCCGTTTGCTTCAGGCTTGACTTAGAGATTTATGAATAACATTTACTGTTTGCTTGCTGACCACTTCAGCTCCACCATTCCCCATGGGTGATTTCCAGAAGGTTTGTTGGCAAGTGGGGTGAGGGGGGTTGGAGGGTGAATTGGAGAATGATTTCATGCAACAAAACATAGTATCTTCACTCTTGAAGCCCAAACAAATATTTTAAGAAAGAAGTTATCTCCTAGATTCAAGTACCACCCTTGATATGAGCATATAAGGATGTCTGAAATGTCTGCTTTGTCAGTACTCCTGATGTGTTTCTACTTCTCGAGAAAGTGCCCCTTTACTGCAGAGATGAAATCTGATGTTGTGGCATAAATGGTCAGTCCTTCTTTAGTTAGTCAGTTAGTCAGTCAGTCAGGCAGGCAGGCAGGCAGTCAGTTAATATAACACTCTTGACTTGTGCTAAAAGTAAAATGTTCTTTCAGCTGAAAATTAATTTCTAGAAATAATGATGGCAGGATTAACTAATTAAAGTTGTTGAGTATTTATTACAACAAAAGAATAGGGTTGTGCCTCCCAGGTGGCGCAAGGGGTTAAGACACAATCTATGAAGCTATCCACAGGCACTGAAGCATGAGTTCGATCCCCGGCCAGGGAGCTACCCACATGGCACAGCAGACCTCTCCTGACTCGCCCACTGCTCCCCTCAGCAGTGTATTTCAGTCAATCTGCCAGTTCTGCTCCCCACTCTGTCCCTGGTGATCCTCTCACCCCACACACCTCTGGCCTGTCCCCCAGTTCTTGTATCCATAAATAAATCTTCAAAAAAAAAAAAAAAAAAGAATAGGGTTTACAGTGTGGGGGGGGGGGAATAGCAGTCCTGGAAGGAAACTGGACTGTACTATGGTGTAGAAAGATGACCAACTGCAACACCCAATTGGAAAATGTCACCCCTTCCTGAAAATTTCAATATTGGTGATAATGCTTTAATTCTTTTAAAGCCTCTCCTCCCTTAATTTATGAGACTGCACTTCCCTGTTATTTTCCTACTATTTTAGTCTCTCTATTCACAGATTCCAATTGTTCACTTCTTAAATGTATGTTTCCCAAAGTGTTGTCCTCTTGCATGAGACTCCCCTGGGTGCTAATCAGACTCCTGGAAATAAAGTATGGAAAGCAGTATTTTCCTGTGCTACCTAGTGAGATTTTTATAAACAGGAAAGAATAGCTCACTTAAAACTTCATGTTTGCATGTTTTGTCTCTCTCCACTCATTTCTTGGACAACTGCATACACAATGTTTTCTTCTTCTCACATTCTTATGAATTAAAAATACCTCTCTCCAATCCCAATTCTTGGTCTCCAGGTCTACTTTATCAATATTCTACTGTGAATTTCTACTTATATGTCTCTTAGGAATCATAAGCCCCCTATACATTCATGTAGACACAGTCTCACATTCACACACACAAGCACACATAGCCCAAAACTTTTGTTCATAATTCACAGTTTTTGCTCAAAATTCACTATAATTTTCTTAGACACTAGCAATAAAATCTACACATTTCCCACATTCACAAACCCAGGAATAATTCTGGAGACTTCTTCATTACTTTCAATTCTATCTTTTAACAATCTATACCTAGTTCTCTAACTTAGAACTTCATGCATTCTGGTTTGGATCACTGAGGTATCCTGTTGCTCTTCAGCAAGAGATCTAGCAGCAACAATAGGTATCACCTCCTTTTTGTAAGAGTTTGGGCAAACAACTTAGCACAAGATTAGAACATACAAACATAAGCTACTTGCTACTTTGACTTCTTCACTCTAAGGAAGATATCGTAATGTTTTCCAACTGACCCTTCAAAAATTCAAAATTATACAACACATAACGCACAGTCATGTCATTTGCCTGCTTATAAACCCCCAATGACTTCAGATAAAGCTAACCCTCATTAGCACGGCCTTCAAGATCTTTCATGTCCTACTCCTGTCACCGTTTTCCTTTGGTATCTATGACCTATCTTTGCACCAATTAATGCTCCAAGCCATCTCTAATTTAAGAATTACTTCCATCAAGCAAAGTAAATTTACTTGTAAATAGTAAAGGTTATCTCTGTTGTCTGCTGCCCCCTGCCAGCCACGAAAGAGAAGAGCCCGAACTGGCTCATCCCCAAAGGGATGCAGTTTTATAATTAATCTCAAGTAATGATCTGCCTTGTATAAAAATGTATTTGAACATCCAGGGCTGGCTTTACACATAATTTTCAGACTCTTTCAAAGTGACATGAGATGAATAGCGGTGTGCATTTAGAGCCAGGCTTTCTCAGTCATTTAGCACATTTCTAATGACAAAATACTGTCATTGGTGAGTGCTGCAGCCTTCATCAGATTCCATCTATTCATTTCACTCAGATCAGGACTTAGAATCAAACCCCACTTTTCTTTACAATGCACCCCCAGTGTCTATTCACTTAAAGGCTAGACCTAGGATAGAAGAGCACATTTATTTTGAAAGGTTATATCTTTAGGGGATGTTTCCAGGGGAGCTCTTGTAAGTCTTGTGTGGCCAATGAGACTGTATTCAAAGGCTCCCAAAATCTGCAGACTTCTTATCCCTGGGGTGGCAGGGATATTATAACCTGTAGGGCATGCTTGGCGATCCTTGTACAATGTGCTACATATAACCTTCTATCATTCTAAAATAGACATAGGCTAATATAAAAATTAATCAGAAGAAATTTTTTCCCTACGATGTTTTAAAAATGCTCCTGCTAGTTCATTTGAATTTATGATGGGATCAGATGAGACTAAATATATACCTCCTGTATGAGCAGCATGTAATTTTTTTGTATTAAAAAAATCTACATTTGCTCACAAGACATTCTGATCACATAAAAGTATATAATTTTAAACCTGGTGTTGTGATCATAAATACATGTAATCCATATAGTTTGTTGATAATGTATGTATTCAATAATCCATCTTTCAAAGTCAAATGGAAGTTAATACGTTTCCTTCCTAAGACTTCAGTCAACCAAAATGCTTAGCTTCACTGCTTGTGTAGCATACATTTCCAAATATTAACCCTTGCAATTTACATTTCTCATCCTCCCAAGTTTACCCCCTGTTCCCTGTTAAAGCTGCCAGACTATTTTCTGCTTATTACCTCAAAAGAAAGAAGGGAGGAACAGAAGGCAGGAAAAGGAAGAGTATCAACATCTTTCTGAGTTTCGTATTTGAACTATAAAGTTCTTTAGAGGAATGAAAAAAAAAGAAAAGATGAAATATTTTAGGGGGCATTTATTTTTAAAAGATCCTATAGGTAAGGTGGGGGAAGAGAAAGGGAAGGAAATAGATACAAAGGAGGGGTCAGTAACAATATGGATGAGTCTGGGTCCCAGATAAAGAGTTTTTGGAACCTGCTTCTCAGGTAGACAGCATCACTGGTGCTTAGTGTGTGGGATCCAAGAGCAAAGAAAGCCCATGTGTCTTCCCTGGGAAAAGTCCTCACCAGGAGGGCACAGGTGAATAATGTATCTAGTCTGGGCTCTGTTATCAACAGGGCATGATAACAGTGGAATGATTCTGTGTCCCCAAGTAAGGAAGGACCAGAGGAATCAAAGATGTCATCAAGGCTTAAAGGTAACCACAAACAAGCCCAATGGACAATTCAACATGACTTTCAGTCATCAAAGATCAAGATTCAAATGGACCCATTCATTCACATCTCACTAGATCTTTTTTTTTAAAGATTTATTTATTTTTATACAAGAACCGGGGTACAGGCCAGATGCACGGGAGGGTAAGAGGATTCACCAGAGACAGCGGGAAACAGAACAGGCAGACTGACGAAATACACCACTGAGGGGAGCAGCGGGCATGACAGGAGAGGTCTGCCGCACCATGTGGGACCCTTGACGGACAGCCGGGATCAAACCAGCACTGCAGAGGCTGCGAACAGCTTCACAGAGCAGCACTCAACCACCTGTGCCACCAGGGGAGGCCCAACATCTCACTAGATCTTTACAGAAGAAGGCAACATCTACTTTTCACCCCCATGGAATTCTGCTAAACCACTTTTCATCTTTCTTCCCAGAATTTATCTCTCCTGGGCGGATGACTCAGAAATTGACCAAGATTAAGTATTTCCTAATGCATTAAGTGGATATTTAAAATAAAAATTAGAGTAAATTAGAAAACAATTGTGGAACTATGTTTTTTATAAACATGTTCGCAACGCATCATCAATTATCCATTCATTGGATATTGGACATTCTCATTTTTTTGTTGGGAGCCATCACCATTAGCATTCCCATATACATTATGTGTCACCAAGCCCAGATATTTATTGATCATGAACTTTGTGTAGGACTTTGAGGTTATGTTAAATTAGATCATGTGATAAATTTTATGCAATGAAATATGTTTCTAATTTTTAAAGAGATATAGGGAAAGAGTGCAATAGCTAACAACATTTTCAAAGAAGCTTATGAGTATATAACAATACATTTCTGACTGAGTATCAGGAGAGAGAGCATACAGTCAGCTTCAATTGCTTCAGATGACTGAAGTGATAAATATTCAAAATAAATATATAAGCAGCATTGCCACCTTTCAGGAACCTCCATGACAAGACTCCTAGAGTCCAACTAATCGATCCTATTTTTGCATGCATGTCTACTTTGCATTTTTTTAAAATGCTGAAAATATTTCAAACTTTGAACCACTTATTAAGCGACCAAAAAATACTAAAGTTCCACTTCTGAACTGATAATTAGAATGATACTCTGCTTCAGATCACAAGGCTGCTCCCCATCTCAGTATTCTCAGATACTTCAAGATGCTCAATGTGTTAAGAATGAACAAAAAGCTTAGGTAGGCTGGCACAGTTTGCAAGTAAGACTCACAAAGGCTGCCTTCTCTTTTCAGCTTCAGACTCTTCTCTTCCACAAGGGAGAAAAAGATCTATTTGACACATTTCTCAAGGATTCTTTTATTCTGTCACTTTTCAAGCAGAGAGCAAAAAAACACCATTCCTTTTTCCTTACTAATATATTTTGTGATTTTTCCATCAGTGAAGAAGCTCTGAAAATGTTCTGAAAGTTGCTTCAGTGCACCAACATAAAAAACTACATTTTCCTCCAAAAAAAAAAAAAGTTCAATTCACTGTGAAGCATATACTTCATTATGTAGGCAGGTACTATAGATATAGACGGTAGCTATACATACAGGTATCTAGATATACACATCCGTAATATATAACTTCTAGGAACAGATATTTTAAAATGTAAACTAAGGTGAATAATTCAAGAGATGTTGGAATGTGAGAACAGAAAACTAAATCCCAAATTGTATGCTTTGCTAGACATCTGTGCCACATCAAAAAGCATGAAATTCCAGTTTTTAAAATGAGAGTTCCATATCCACCAAATCAAATATCCAAACCATGAAAACATTTAAGGTTTAGTGTTAGGAGTCTAATTAACATCATAGCAAAAAGTTTAAAAATTAGACCAGTCACAAAGAACAAAATGTGATGATTTGGTGAAATATCAGTAGGAACATATTAACAGTCTTAAAATATGTGGATCTCTTTGATACTAAGCAATTAGCAAAGAGTTGGGAAGAAGATTCTAATGTAGAAATAATAAAAATTAGGAAGTTTTCTCTAAAGAAGAAAATAGTTTTTAAAGTAATTACTAAAGGCACAATGTGGATTTTGAAAGACTAAAAAGCCGGGCACATTATTTTTTTCTATCTTTAAAAGTTTATGTCTTAAAAAAAATGTTTATGTCTTAGGGAAGCACTAGAGTTCCTTGATTATTTCAAAAGTATTGCCCTTTATTATTGCATTTTTTCCACCAATAGAATCAAAATATCTGTGTCAAGATTTAAAGATTTATTAGTTTTATTCCTTTTTTTAAGAGTCATCCATTTATGCATATAAGAACTGGGGTACAGGCCGGAGGTGCAGGGGGTGAGAGGATTCACCAGAGACAGAACTGGGAGCAGAACAGGCATATGGATGGAAATACACTGCTGAGGGGAGTAGCGGGGAAAACAGGGGAGGTCTGCTGCGCCAAGTGGATTAGCTCCAAGATCAGGAATCAAATTTGCACTGCAGAAGCTGCGGACAGCTTCATAACAGTGCTCAACCCCTTGCACCACCAGGGAGGCCCTAGTTTTATTCCTTTTAACTGGATGCCTCTAATAGATTTTCTAATAATCTATGAAGTATGAGAAAGTATCTAAGTAATAGATGTGTAAAAATATTGTTAGCTTTATGGGCCTCCCCGGTGGCACAGCGTTTGAGCGCTGGGTTGCGAGCTGCCTGCAGCCTCTGCAGTCCTGGTTTGATCCCCAGCCACTGGGCGAGGGTCCCACATGGCAAGCAGACCTCTCCTAACGCCCGCTGCTCCCCTCAGCAGTGTACTTCATCGGTCTGCCTGTTCTGTTCCCCGCTCTGTCTCTGGTGAATTCTCTCACCCTCCCATGCTTCTGACTGTTCCCAGTGCTTGTATAAATAAATAAATCCTTAAAAAAATATATTGTTAGCTTTATAAAACAGAAATAATTTTCATTGGTTTGTTATTCTTAATCTTTTTTTTTTTTTGGCCCAACATATAAATAGCTTCTTTGTAACATGCAATTCAAAAAATACTACTTGCAACTCACACAACCTGGTATATTTGAGGGGAAAAAAAAAAAACTTTAATCCACTTTAATTTTAAGTAACTTATTAACAAGATTCAATATGGTCAACTATTATCCTTACAAATTGTATTTCAATTGTGTGACTAATTTAAAACTGAGCTAAAATGAAAGCACAACAGTGAGTCTAAAGTTAAGTCAGGGCCTCCCCTGGTGGCACAGTGGTTGAGCACTAGGCTGCAAAGCTGCCCACAGCCTCTGCAGTGCTAGTTCAGTCCCCGGCTGCCCGCAAGGGTTCCACAAAGTGCGCAGACCTCTCCTGCCGGGCCAGCTGCTCCCCTCAGCAGTGTATTTCTTCATCAGCCTGCCTGTTCTGTTCCCCGCTCTGGCTCTGGTGAATTCTCTCACCCTCCCGTGCTTCTGACTGTACCCAGTACTTGCATAAATAAATAAATAAATCTTAAAAAAAAAAAAAGTTAAGTCACACTGGCACAATTATAATCCATTCCATGAAAATAAGAATTGACATTGACCTTCCTTTCTCAAAAACTATATAAATTGAATACTAAAAAATAAGTCAAAATCTACCACTTTTACTATACCCTTAATAATTAAAGTCTTAGGATCTAGACCTATTATAATTAAATATCCTTTCAAAACTTTCTAAATTTAAAAACACAAATATTTTGAAAGAAACATGAAAAGCTTCTCAAAACACAAGACAAATATTCAAAACAAAAGCAAAAAGATCTAAATAATCTGACATAGAATTGCTAAAATTGTACATAAAATGAGAAATTCAAAATACATTCCCCAATTCCCTTTTAACAAATTAATTGAAGTAGCTAATAGTTAAACATAAGATTATTAGTCATCTTGCCATTATAGAACCTCTTTTCTAAGTAATAGAAATAATGCTCACACGTATTTGGAAGCATGGAATAGAGAAGAAATAAATCAATGTTTCCAGCATAAAGACACTTTAAACTCTAATTTTTCAGGATTGTTTTCCTAATTTAAATCCATATGTAATTACTTCTAAGAACATAATGACACATTAAAATCATTATCAAAAAATTGTTACATTCTAATTTTTTAGATTTTTTTCATAGCTGCAGGTTTGAGATCATCTAAGTTGTATATATATGTTAGATAACACCTGTTATTTTTCATTGGATGTGCATGCAAGAAGTTCTGTGTAAGAATCCAGTTAACTTGTAACTCTAAAGTGTTAACTTGTAACTCTAAAGTGTTAATTTTCCTCCACTTGACAAGTAAGCATAAAAGGCTTTTCCTACTGCCTATTGAATTGTTTGATAGGAAATAAAACATAAAAATGATTACATGTTGCTTCAGGCAATTCTGAGTCAGCTGAGTTGTTCATTCAGACCTGAAAATCCCCAGAACTCAAGATGAGTAGTCTATATCTAGAGGAGTAACAAAATACAAATGTTTAAAAAAGAGTCAGTCTATTGAGATGATAACAAGCTATTGATAGTGATCTATGCCTTCGATCATAACAGTTACAAACTAATTGCTGTAGTTCTTCATTGTTACTCATGGTGTTCTGAGAAGCCTTTTTCAAGCAAAAATTCTAATATTTAATGTCATAATATATTACAACAGACATTTCAAGATAAGGACTACATTGAACTACATTTTACTTGATAAGTAATAGCACTTATATTGATCACATAAAAGCAAATATATCCAGGTAGATGAACAATGATATTGTATGACTAGAGCAACAATAGCTATATTTCATCCAATTTCCCAAACCAGATAGGAGTTTTCTTAGACTTATAGCTCTCCCTTAGCTCCTACAACTCTAATCCACACATACAATATCTTATTGATTCTACCACATTAATGAATCTGCAATCCATTCATTTCTCTCCATTTCCACTGCTATTGCTCTATTTTTGATCCTACGTTCCTCCTTACTTGCAGTACTGCAATTGTCTATTCTCCACACATCAGTTTCTGAAGTTCCTGATATTATCGTACTAATTTAGTCAGAGAGGTTTCTCTGACTCCAGTTCCCTCCTTTACTTTCACTCAACTGTCTAGTTTACATCTATAGAATAGAAGACAATAGAACACCAAACACCCATGATCTGGCTGGTCTTTATAGCTTTATTCTCCCAGTGCTCTCTCATCTTTCATATTTGGTGCCTTAACACTATTGCCATTTTCTTGAACATACCAGAAGAAGTCATGCAATATGATATATAGCAAGTGATATAGCATTTTGAGCAATATGATGATATAGAAAGTCCAGCCATGCTTTTACACCCCATAAGTATAAATTGTGTTCATTACATCAGCTAGGCAGGTGACTTAAGGTGATTTTTAGAACATAAATTTATTAACTAAAACTTTTACCTTAACAACAGAATAATAAAATCTGAAAAAGGTCAATGTCCTTAGACTTAAGAAAAAATATTTTCCTATATAAAATTCTTCACTGATGCAAATGGAAAGTTTGGTTGAAATGATGTTGGTAATAAACAGACCTACCTGTTGTAATAGACAATGTATTTATCGCACTTCTGGTGCTTTATAGATATACTCAATTGCTTCCCACAAGACCGATTAGAAAATGTAGAAAGTGTTTTTTTAAAAATGGAAGTCACTGATTCCAAGTCTGTTTTGTTATAACAATGTGTTATAAATGAGCCACTTTAAAGGAAATCTCTAGGTCAGGGTGGATGCATATCCTCCTGTTTCCAGGAGGAAAGATTCTATTAGAATAACACTCGTGGCCCCACATTCCCTTTCATTTGATGGAAGAGTGACTTGGAAGTTTGGAAAAAGAGGTTTAGTGAGCTTGGCTCATACCCTTCCCTTCTATTTTGAGGTCTCCCTGTCTGTGGAGCAAATATACTCTGTTCTTCATGCTAAGTTTTCCTACTTTAGGCAGGAAGTGTTCACAAGCCCCATTCGGCCCTCACAATAAGCCATGCCCTTCAGTATGGACATCATCAGAATTTAAATTGATATGTTGATCTCTATTTGTCTGATTTCCATATCTAGTTCTGAAATGGTTATGAATGTAAAAAGAGAAAAAGGTACTATTTATTGGGTCCTCTAAAAAGCACCATATTTAAAATCGAGAGAAGTAGGATTGGTGGTACAAGTGATGTTTCAACAGCAAACCCAAAGGGGATATTGCAGATATTTGCAAGGAGTTAATTAATAGGTGTACATATGGTAGCCAAAACACTTGGCAGAAGTCTTGTGTTTGCATACATCATAGAGAAAATCCACTGTGAGCAATGTTTATTTAGCTTTCAGAAAATATTTTAATGGAATTTAGTCTTATGTAAGCTTTTGCTTTAATACCCCAAAATAAGTAGATTCCTTTAAGATTGTATGCAACAGACCTAATTTAGATAGTCAAGGGTTAGATTTTCAGGCCACTTTCAAGAACATGCCCTTCACACAAAGTTTCCTGTCCCTCATTCTCTCTCTTGAGTCCTGGAAGTGTCCTCAATTGGAATTCCAGACAATACTGTAACCAGCATATGTCCCAAGTGAACAAATTACAGGATTTACTAGGTTCTTTAAGCAACAACTCACTGGTTCACTTAGGACCAAGGTGTGCTGCTTGGAGCTTTTCTCCAGAGAAAGTGTTTGAGTTCTGATTTCCAAATATTAAGCTGCTGGTTTCAGTAAACTCTTTTTTCCAGAAATGACTTAATCCACATATTTTTCATTAAAAAAAAAAATTCTAGGGCCTCCCCAGTGGCGCAGCGGTTGAGCGCTGGGTTGCAAAGCTGCCCGCAGCCTCTGTAACGCCAGTTCGATCCCCGGCTGCTCCCCGGCCACCAGAGGAGAGTCCCACATGGCGCGCAGACCTCTCCTGCTGCCCGCTGCTCCCTCTCAGCAGTGTGCTTTGGTCCTTCTGCCTGCTCTGCTCCCCACTTTGGCTCTGGTGAATTCTCTCACCCTCCCACACTTCTGACTGTACCCAGTGCTTGTATAAATAAATAAATCTTTAAAAAAAAAATTCTAATCTCTAAGGAAAAAATAATCCCTCCTACTCAAATACAGGTTCTCCCCTCCACTATTAGAAATTACTTTAATTTGATTCAATTCTTGTCTTACTAGAATCATTAATTTTATCATTTCAGTGATGTGATCTTGCTTGCTCTGTCCTGTCTTCAATTTTGGGCAAGACTTATCCCTTAAAAACCTATGCTTGACTTTTCTGTCCTCCTTAACTACTGCCTGTTTTCTCACTTCCTCTTCATTGTCCTAAATTAATCCCAAATTAGTTGTCTATATCCATAACCAAATTATAATTCCTCTCCAATGATAATTCTTCTTTTACTATATTTTGCCATAGGCTTTCGATGTGCTATAGTTCTTTACTCAAAAACTCTAAGTTACTAAGATATTACTAAGATATTGTTCCTAATCCAGAAAAATGTGCTGACCTAATATGATTTAGGATAATTTTATTTTAACATGAATACCTTACTATTTTTACAGCTTTCAATTAATTCAATTGTTTTGGCATTTTTTTCCTGTAATTTTTTTCTTTAGAAATTTGATTCCTCTGTGTCTTACTAAACTATTTCAGGTGTAATGCACAGCAGCACAAAGACTGGAAAAGTCTATGTGAGATTCCTGTATAGAAAGAACAGCAACCATGTGAGGTGAAGTAGATATATTCATTAACTTTATCTTGATAATCATTTCACAATATATTTGTTTACCAAGTCATCACATTGTGTACCTTAAATTTACACAATGCTTTATGTCAATTATATCTCAAACCTGGAAAAGTGATAAAAGTTAACATTAAAAATTGTAACAGTAAAATTTAATGAATCTCATTGGCTAAAAATATTTATTAAAACATTTGCATCTAAAATGATATGAATAAAAGCATGACACTCAATGAATAAAAGAATATATTCATAACTGACATAATTTAGCATTCAGCAAAAGTACTCAAAGCGCTGTCCTATCCTTACATTTATATGTGTATTTTGTGTTCCCTGAAGATGAAAATTGCTTATCATTAAATCAAAAGCTAGAACGAGAGGAAATAATTCATTCTCTTCTTTTTCTGTACCTTACAACTATGAACTTTTTTTAAGGGAGGGAAAAAAATACTGAATGCATATTCTTTCATTATCTTCTTCAGTGTTAACCTGAATCACAGTGACTAGACTGAGCACTAGGACAGCTGGTATGTGGTTGCTATTTCCCTCCAAAACAGTCCTAGGTTCATGAGGCAGGAACGGGGTTATTTTCAAGGCTCACATCACAGTCTGATTATTAACACTTAAATGGTTTTGCAAGTGAGAAAATTTGTTGTCTGCCAAAGGAAGACCAGAAGACTGAGTAAGATCAGTAATTAAAATAAACCATGAGCAATGAAGAATCAAGGCAATTATCTAATAATCTAATAATCTAGGCAAGCAAATAATTTTGGCAAAAGGGAAAAGAAGTTCAGAATTTGAATGACCTGAATTGGCTCTCTACAGACTTAGCACAGAAAAATATTCAACTTCTGCATCTCTTGATAAAAATAAAATCTACATTTTTTTATATCCAAATTAAGGTTAGGTCACCCTAAGAAGATTTAGAATTTTTACATTTATAATAACAATTATTATAATTTTTTTCTTTACTTTTAAGTAAAGGATGCTATTAGATAGCTCCTGAGTTAAATACATCATGAATGTAATAGCCCTTCAGTCAGTAAGTGTTCACTGAGCACCTGTGCCAGGTGCTGTGCTGAGGAGCAAACATACATATGGATATAACATGCACCGCTTCTCAGGAAAATGGAAGAAGACAGCACACATTAATAAAAGAAAAAGCTTGGATTTTGGGGCCTCCCAAAACTGGTGGCGCAAGGGGTTGTCTCAGCACTATGAAGCTATCAGCAACCACTGCAGCACGAGTTAGATCCCCAGCCAGGGAGCTGACCCACAAGGTACAGCTTACTTCTGTTTCACAGCTGCTCCCCTCAGCAGTGTATTTCAGTCAATCCGCCTGTTCTGTTCCCCACTTTGTCTCTGGTGAATCCTCTCACCCCACTGAGCCTCTGGCCTACAGCCCAGTTCTTGTATGCATAAATAAACAAAACTTTAAAAAAAAAAAAAGATTGAATTTAAAGGTCAAAGGAAGGAGGGCTTATTCTCTACCATGATAATCAAAAGAGTAGGAGGGACATCATGAAGAATTTAAAACTTAGGTGCCTGCCTCCCTGGTGGCCTAGGGGTTAAGTCTCAGCACTACCACTACTAAGGCCTGAGTTCCATCCCCAATCACGGAGTTAACCTATGTGGCACAGCAGACCTCTCCTGTCTCACCTGCTGCTCCTCTCAGCAGTGTATTTCAGTAAAGCTGACTGTTCGGCTCCCCATTCTGTCTCGGGTGAATCCTCTCTCTCTCTCTCTCTCTCTCTCTCTCTCTCTCTCTTTCTCTCTCTCTCTCTCTCTCACACACACACACACACACACACACCCCTCTGATCTACACCCCAGTTCTTCTATGCAAAAATAAATAAAAAGGAATTGAAAATTTGGATTAGTACTATAATTTAAAATTAGTAATAATTAAACTTGCAAAAACCTGGATATGAATATTCTCAGCAAAGAGCACAACACGAGTAAGGTAGTGGTGATAGAAAAGAAAAAGAGCACGTGTTTAACAAAAGTGAGTTTTTGGTACTGGGAAAGCAAATTACACGGAGCAGGTTTGTGGGAGAAGGAGGAGCGCTTTGGAGCAAAGTCTGCAGAGGTAGGCTGGGCCCACTGTCCAGTACATGGAATGGCAGCCTATTCATTTGGATATTTATAAATATCTAGATAAATATTTAATAAATATCTAGAGGGAAAAAAAAGGTTTTTAGCAAAAAAAAAAAATAATTAGATCTAATAAGTGTTCTACAAAATTTTTAAATAGTTGAATTTTCTCTTCAAGTAGGGCTGTTCAATCTCAAAGAATTAACACCAAAACAGTAAGAATCAATTTATTGACTGTTATGATATGCCTGGCAGTCTACTAACTATATGACATGCATTAACCCTTTTAGTCTTCAGGCTAAAATTATTAATTGGTCCCATATCTCAGATGAGAACATGGAAGATACACATATTAATAACATTCAAAATCATTCAACTGCCAAGGCTCATGTTATTACCCACTGTGCTGTACTGTTTCTCAATGATATTGTTAAGTAACATTAGTAAAAATGAAACCAGTCCCCAAAAGTTGAAACCCATCCCCAAAACAGTACTGCATTCTCCTTGACAACAGAGTGACTATGGACCAAATCAAACTCTTTCAGTTTTCCAGGCTGGCTGATTAAATCAGATAACATATGATCCCTTTGCTACAATGCCAAGACTCACCTGTTCTTCCTGAGCAATTTTGCATTACCAGATAAAAAATGAAAAATAACAGCTCAGATTCAGCCCTTTGTCCATGAAGCATCCAGGCATCAGAGGGATCAGCCTACCACCACCATTGGCCTTCAGCCATTTCTCCATTCTCCTGAACTCTTGCCCAGTTTGCCCAATGATCTCCTGCCAAATTCACATTCCTGTGGCCCCAGGATATCCTCCAGTCAATTGAATTCAACCTTTATATTCTCCTGTGCCTCACTTCCCAAGATGTGACATAGCCCTTCCCCCCACAAACACACTTTTTGGGAAGTCTTAAGATTGAGTCTTAGAGCTCTTACCATCTTCTAGGTTCTTTTCTATACTCCCTGGGTAGTATATCTTTGGAATTTATACACATCAGATAACCAAGCTTTGCTTTCTCGGTAACAAAGTCACTTGATATTTTTCTACTATATTAATGAAAAAAATGTCTAGGCTACATTTAACTATCAATTTTTTCCATGTAACAATTTATGTGACAACACTGATGTATCTTTAAGACCACCTTACAAATACGTCTTAAAAATAATTTCCCTAAACATACATTTCCTAGATATTTATAATGTATTTGAAAATTAAAATATTGATTTAATTCATGTACTTGATGATACTCTTACCTCATGAAATTGCAATTTCAGAATACATAGATTATTCTTTCTCCAGAGGAGAAAATCTAATCAAGGCTTCTGGTCAAACACAAATTCTGCCCAGTTCCTTTTTATAATTTGAATAATAAAAAATAAGGTATATAAGCTAGAATGACTAGAGTTAAAAAATATATCTAAAGTATTTTCTAGTGTCTCCTGTTTCTCAAGCATTCACTATTGCTACTCATTCAGAAATCTACAATGAACCATCCTGCTTTATTTAAACTAATTTAAAACATCCTTTATTGTTTTATAGTATATGATTAGTTTGTTAACAGAACCACATTAGATATTCTCACATAAAAGAACTGGAAGTTTTTGGAAAACAAATGAAGTCATCGCATAACCCTCTGGGTTCTTAGAAGCTGGCAAATAAACAAGCATCAGACAAACTGATAACTGAAAAAGTCAAAAAGAAGTTTTAATAATAACATGTACGCCAACTATATACATGTCACTGATTCATCTCCATGAAAAGGGAAGGATCAAGAAAAATACCGGATGATCTCACTCATAGCAGGAATTTAGAAAACCCAAATAAGGGATCAGGAAAAAGACTAATTATAATAAAGTACAAATCAAAATCAACAAGCAACTATAAACCAGAGACACACTGCGGGCCGGATGGGGGTTGGGGAGAAGGGAGTAGGATCAAAACAAGGGTGGTAGGAATTGTACAGGGACTATAACCAAGATGAAAATGCATGCATTGTACAAAAATGAAAAATGATGTAAAATATATATAAAATGAAAAAAACAGAAGTAAATAAATAATGAATTAATTAATAAAAAAACCTAAAAAAATTATGAAGACCTTTCTAAAAAAAAAAAAAAAGAGGGCCTCCCTGGTGGCACAAGGGGTTAAGCACCGCACTATGAAGCAATCCACAGCTTCTGCAGCACAAGTTCTATCCCCAGCAGGCCAGGGAGAAACCCACATTGTGCAACAGACCTCTCCTGTGTCACCCACTGCTCCCCTCAGCAGTGTATTTCAGTCAGTCTGCCTTTTCTGTTCCCCACTCTGGCTCTGGTGAGTCCTCTCACCACTACCCCCAGCATCTCTGGCCTGTACCCCAGCTCTTGTATGCATAAATAAATAAATCTTTAGGGCCTCCCCGGTGGCGCAGCGGTTGAGCGCTGGGTTGCGAAGCTGCCCGCGGCCTCTGCGGCGCCGGTTCGATCCCCGGCTGCTCCCCGGCCACCAGAGGAGGGTCCCACATGGCGCGCAGACCTCTCCTGCCGCCCGCTGCTCCCCTCAGCAGTGTACTTCGGTCCTTCTGCCTGCTCTGCTCCCCGCTCTGGCTCTGGTGAATTCTCTCACCCTCCCGCGCTTCTGACTGTACCCAGTGCTTGTATAAACAAAACAAACAAACAGACCAGCAAACAAATAAATAAAAGCATGCCTCTATACAAAAAAAATAAATAAATAAATAAATAAATAAATAAATAAATAAATAAATAAATCTTTAAAAAAAAAAAAAAGGGAAGGATCATCAAAAGGCATTGAACAGGCACCGTTTTCTCTGACCCCATTTACATGTAGTTATCTTGGTCACAATATGCCATGAACCAGACTTCCCAAGTGGTGGAGCTAGGGGTGGACTTGAGTGACCAGGTGGATCTATGTAATACAGAATGCAGGCAAACATTCTCTCTTGCTTCTCAGCTTTGATTTGCACCCAGGGAGTTGAAAGGGACTTGGAGAAGACACATGGAGAAGAGACATGCAGAGTCACATGGGTGAGATAATCGTGAGGAGGCTGCACCTGGTCCTTGGCAGAGATAATGGCAGCCATTCTCTTGACTTCATATAGGATTATACAGCATGTTTTCGGCTTTGAGTCTCACCTTCTGTGCAGTTCTCTGGGAACTGTTGAACCCCTTTCTTGCAATTCTGTGCCACAAGTTACCTTAGACTTTTGGCAAGTTTGGAGGCTTCAGTGTTCCCACTTCCGAGACAATGGTTTGTGGTGCCTGTTTGGGCATTTGCCCATAAGGGGATGGGTAATTTATAGTTTTATTAGGAATATCCTTTCTTCTCTTCTCTCTCTATGCACACACAATCTATTAAAAATCTTTCACAATAAGAGTATGCTTCCGGGGGGCTCCTTGGGGGCGCAGATGGTTTAGCGCGGCGCTGTGAAGCTGTCCACAGCCTCTGCAGCCTCTGTAGCCCCTGCAGCATGGGTTCGATCCCTGCCGGCTGGCCGGTTGGTTGGTGAGAATCCCACATGGCATGGCAGACCTCTCCTGTCTCGCCCACTGTTCCCCTCAGCAGTGTACTTCGGTTAATCTACCTGTTCTGTTCCCCACTGTCTTTGGTGATTCCTCTTACCACCACCCCCACACCTCTGACCTGTACCCCAGTTCTTGTATGCATAAATAAATAAATCTTTAAAAAAAATAAGAGTATGCTTCCTTTGCCTTTGTGTGTACAGATGGATATTCCTATTTGGAGTGTGCTTCCCTTAAGGGTTCCTGGGTGCCCCTCAGTTGCATGCTAACATACATGGGACAGACCTAGTGTGACTGATTGACTTGCTCGCATGGCTTCAGATACCATTTTAAATAGTTCAGCTAAGACAGAAGGAGTTTGGATGGTATAAAGGGAACGCCACTTAGGGAATGCACTGGGAGAAAGTACAGTGAACAAAAATACACAGATTTAAGTTCTGCCTTCTCCAATAAAAAGAGATAAGGACATTAGGTCTTCTTGGGGGAGGCCCTTACAGCTAGAAGTTTACATATAAATTTCAAAAGCAAACTCTGCCCAGCTTTCCTAGCCTTCCATTAAGTCAGCTTGTTGCTCCTGTAAAAAGTAAAATATTGGGGATGATAATGAAATAACTAGTTATTTTTATATTCTATATATTAAAAACAGGACTTTTTTCCCCAGAAGAAAAAAAGGTATTTTTCATCTCTAATTTTGGTAAAGAAGGCAAAGAGATCATCACAGTCAGTGCAGTACGTGACAAGAGTTCTTTGGCATGACATCAGCTTGCTGGTTCCCTATCCCTAGAGTTTTCTCACTGATTTCCCCCCTATTTTCTTTTGAAACCCCCAACTGCACATTTACACTATCTCCCTTCAACCACTCTTTTCTGTGTTCCTATTGTTGCCTAAGGGAGCTTGCCTAAGGTTGTACCAATCAATCTTATCTCTACTCAGCAGAAAAAGACAGCTCAACAAAGCTTGCTGTTGATTTGTACTTGTGATCTACAATTGGTTTGTTTTCTGATAAATTTCTTGTTTGTCAGAGCCTTTGTCAGACATTTTGTATTTATAGCCTCTGGGGTGATCAATTCTAATACAGTTTTTTATGCTAAATTTTGAATCAAGATCACTACTGACACTTTAAAACAGCACTGACTGTCCAGTGTGGAAGCTTTCAGATATGCCTTTTCAAATAGAAGAGAGAGACAGCTTCACATCTTATTAACATAACAAAGGGCTACCATTTAAAGTAATGAGTCACTTCACACCTATGACACTTTATGTGTTTTAGAGCATACTTTAAATTATGTGACTACTTTGAGAATTTGGAAAAGAATAAAGAAAAGATTTTGTGATTTATTTTTTAAGGAACTATGCACATTGCTAAACTGATACTTTAGCACACATTTTGCCACAAAAATACAAAGCTTAATGTAAATAATGTATTCCTTTGTAATTCACACATTATCCATGTTACCCTCACAACCACTCCAAGTAAATCTAGTTCACATTGTAAAAGCAGTCTTCATTTGTTCAGACTTATCCTTATTTGAAGCATAAAGTAAGTTGAGGACATTCTTTGCCAAACTTAGGTATTGTGTCATATTTCAAAGCAAATAAAAATTTTCTCAAAATTCTAAATTCGTTTTTCCTTATGGAATGATCAGTCTGTTTAGTCTTGGCTTCTTTATGTCTCACTATAAGGCTACTGGAAGACATTTTACTAAATACAAGAATACATAATCATCACTCTTGAAGAAATCTGAATAAAGAAATAGAATGTACTAGTGTTTCTTATACAATCCATCTTTTATAAAAATATCTATTTTATTAATACTGAGTCCTAGGGCAAGTTAGGGATAATTAGGCAGCTTCAGGGGCAGTGCAGGAACTTCAAGAGAGTTAAGAAATGCTCCAGAGATAAAGGGTAACAAATTGCAAAGGGGACTAATCAAACACCCCAGGACTAGGGGCAACAAGACATTCCTGGACAAAGACAACAAAGAAAAAAGAACTCTAAGATAAGGGCTGGGAACACAGTAACTTAGTTCTGGGCACAGAGACATTTAGGCAGTGAGTGAGACTACCGAGAACTAACTAATCACAAATAGACTGGTGTAGCTTTAGAATAATTAGGGGAAAAAGGTATCCCCAAGGCATGACTCCACAAGTTCTAAAGAAGTATGTGTGCTTAGTAAAACATCATGTGGACTAGTCCATTTCTCTAACAGTTGGTTTTGGGCATCTCCACTCTGCCACGTCTTGAGTAAGGTCTGATCTCCAGGTCTGATGGGATGTAATGGTTGATGAGGAGATATAGAGATCCTTGAGGTTGCAAAGTTGTGTATTACTGCCAGAACCTCCTGGATATATATTATATAGTCTGTGTTCCTGCAGTCTTGTTCTATTTCTGGAGTGGCTTTCAGAACTTGACACAAAGATTATGCCATGTGTCCTGCAGACCTATTGTGTGTATGATGACCAATGCAAGGAAAGTTACTTTGGGCTGGTCAACCACATTGATCACTAAACTGTCACAGTGCAACCACAATATGAAATGGGCTGTGTAACTGTGGGTCTTTATCCACACGCTTAAAGGGATTTATAATAAGACTCAACTGCAGGCACACACAAAAAGGTTAATAAAGGGTTTATTTATAAAAGAATGGGAAATGAAGAAATGAATAACTCTAGAAAGAGCAAAAAACGGCTACAGATGTTTAAGCCCTTGAGCACCTCAGAAATGCCCAGAATAACCCCCAAACCCTCCCAAAAAAAGGAACACCATATTTCACACAATTTGTCCATAGATGCCAGGATTGCAGGGCACCTGGAGTGGAGGTTCTAGATCCTGATCAAAAGATAAGGAGCCTAGAGCCTTGAGAAGTGAAATGATGAGTTATTCAAGGCACACAGCTAAGTGAGGAGTCATGCTGCGATTAGAGCTCAGTTTTCCCACAACACAGAGTTCTGATCAGGATTGGTAAAATGAGTCTGGGGAAGCAAATTCCATCTTTAAGGAAACCATTGAACCACCAGTTGTGGTAAAACTCCCTTCTGGCATGGATTATCAGATTATAGAGGTCCTGTTATATTTGTCGGGTTCTGGAATGGTTGCAAGAATACAACTCCAGAACAGACAGGAAAATATATAAATGAACCACTGAAGAATCACAACAGGCATGCATTTACCTAAGGAAATACTATATTGTTTTTATGTACACAGAAGAGAAAGGTGTGAAGACACATGAGAACAATTTTCCATACTTAAATATATACATATTTTAATGAAATTCTTTGGTTCTGTTGTGATATGATTTGTCCTGTTATCATAAAGTTGGTGATTTTTCACATGCCATGTAAGATAAATACATAAAATTGTTGATATAACTGTAAAGAGTTCTTTCATATATAAGTTGCACTTATTTTCATTTGCAGCTATGTTACTGAATAGAACACAAAAAGAATTAAAAAGTCAATTTCTCACTACCTGATCCTGATTTTTAACCTAAAAAAAAAAAGACAGAAACCTACCAGAGGGGGAGTGGGAAATGTGTGGGAAATAAAATGCAATTGAACAGCTCAGGTATATTGGGGGTTCAGAATGCCAAAAAGATCTCAGGTCTGAGAACATATCTCCATCAAGAAGCCATGTTTGTAATATTTTGTGATAACAATAGAGGAGAAAGTCCTTCAGCAGTGAATCTAAGATACCTTGACCCACCCAACCTGCTGCACAGACACCTACTCCTGAGAATACAGGGACATTCATCTCATTAAACATGAAAAGAAAAAAAAGATAGCTACTCAAATGCTCAAGATTATATCCTAAGAACAAATAGAAAAAATCCTGATTAATGTGATAACAGAAAATAAAAGAATCACAGTAAGATTTGACTGCAAAGTAAAAGAAAGCTGTAATTTAATATTGAATAGGAGAATAAGTTAAGAAAGGGGTAGGAGGGATGAAATTAAAACATAAATCAAAAGTGGTAAAGATAAGATAAAGGTGCCTGAGCAACAGGAATCATGAAACAGAGTTGACAGCTCAGGAAATAAAGGAGAGAGGAGGAATAAGTGATTTCTTAAATAGTTTTTAAAATTTAAAAACAACTTGGCTATTTCTTTATCTGAGAGGTTGCTCATTTTCTATTAAAACAAACAAAAGGGGGTCAGTAAATAGTCTGGTTTAGAGTTGTGATTAGGAATAGGATTTCTCTGTTTCAACTAATTTATAATAAAAAGTGGTCTTTTGCCCAATTTGGAATCTATAAAATCCTGTTTTAGGTAGCGCTGGACATACTTCAAGACAAAAAATATAAAATTAAGCAATAAACATGATGAAAATATTTTAATAGCCTCCCCCTATTGAACTCATCACATAACTGGATGGTTAACAGGCATTATCCCACTCATTCTTCACAATAGCCCATCAAACTGATAATTTATACTCCCTGTGCATAAACTAAATGAAGTTGGTTTCTATTGCTCCTGTTTGTTGGTTTTTATATTATTCTAAAATCTGGGTAGATTTATGTGTATATTTTAAGAATGATAAGGCATAAAGCATGGGCTATGTCATGCCCACAAATTTTATTTGGGAAGGTCCTTCAAAGCAGATGACAATAATGTAAAAGGCCAGATCTGCTGACAGGAGAGATGCACTATTTGTATTAAAAGAGTGACACACACACACAAAAAAAAATGGGGATTTCAGATCTGAGCCTTAAATCAAAAGTCACAAGGACAGATACTCTAAGGCAATCATTTGGAATTGAGTTGCCTCTCAGAGGGAGTCCCCATGTAGTGTGCTCCAGGCTGAGTAGCCTCAGAAATTGATCTGTCTAAAGGTGGCTAATGAATATCTGAGGGAAGGTCAGTCAGGTGAGCTAGCAAATAAATACATGTAATATTGGAAAAGTAGAAACATGAATATAGCAGTGGATTCAGGTGTTCCAACAACCATTCTCATAATGTGGTCAGCAAGAAGAATATTTGCTAGTTGCTACATAGATCTTTATAAAAGAGAAATACAGGCCTTCCCCCAGACCTACTGACATAAGCCCTACTTATGTATCTCTGTGTATTTTAACAAATCCTCAGGACATTCAGATATATATATATATATATATATATATATATATATAAAGATTTGAGAAGAGCTGTTTAATAGGAATAGGTGATAATATTTCATTTTGTCATGTTTTGCATGCAGTGGGCAAATTTTGTAATAATGAAAAATATCCATTTTTCATAATTTAGTCATTTATTCAGTAATTGCCTTTTAAGGGCTTACTCTGAGTCAAACTATGTGAAATGCTAGCAATAAAACACTGAAAAGAGAGATAAGATTTTTATTCTTTAAGAGTTGACAATATAGGAATAATAAAGCAATTAATTTTTAAAAGTAAAAGGGTAATAAATGCTATGATAGGAGCTCGGCAAGAAGATTTAGAGAGCTTAGCTTAGTTTGACTCACCCAAATTTGAGAAAGTAATTATGGCTTATGCAATGTTTCTTAGAGGTTTACTGAGTGGTCTGTTGAAAATAAAATGTGTCATTTAACTAATATATCAGCAGGTCAGTTTCTCATGTTTTACCACCTCTTAACATCACCAAGACACAATCAGAGCAGAGCAGATCAAGAGGTTGATCTAAGAACATTCCAGGTAGCCATTGTGTGAGTTTACCATTCTAAGAATTTCTAGGAAAACAATACAGGAAATAAAGGATTAGCCACCTCTGGTGATACAGAATGAAAAGAAAAATGACTTCAGATAGCTCTTACAAATAGGTAGCTCAATAGCCTTCAGCGGCACTTTTATACTGAAATGTCCTTTGGCAGAAGCATTTGCTGGCTGCACTTTGAATGGCATCCTACCTAATGTAACAGCCGGTGTGCAATATTGCCTCTCTCTATGGGATGCATGATTCTAGTAGGCCAAAGAAATGGCATGGAATTGAAAAAAAAAAAAAAAAAACCCTGGGCTCACTTGTATTGTGTATTACTTCAAAATATGACCCAAAATGATCCAGTAAGGAATCAGTGAGTGAATGATTACAACACATAGCCATTTATATCAATTGTTTCCCTCGTGTTGTTCTAGATGCTGTAGAAAGACTTCAAAGACAAAAAGATTTTTAGTTTAAAACACCACTTCACTTCTTGCCAGCTTTGTGATCCTGAGGAAGTTACTTATCATCTCTGAGCATCAGCGGTTTATAATATGTATAAAATATCAATAATCTCTGCCCAAGAGAGCATTTTTAAGTGACTAGTACAATCACAAAATATAGGTGGATTTCCTAAACTCAGCAGTTCCTAACTCTAGGTAGCCTAAACTCTGAGCTAGCATTCCCAACATTCCCATGCAAGCTATCTCCCTTCCAAATAAGCTCCCTGGTTCTGTAACCTCCACTCTTACAAGCTCAGTTCAAGTTCCTATTTTATGTCAGGCACTTTGCTAAGTACAAGAACACAATGATCAATATTGAATGTGACTTGGTTCCTCTTCTTGCATATTTTATATTTTAGTATGAAAACAAAAATACAGACAAAAATGTTAATATGCTGTAAAATGCAATGATAAAATTTTAAGTAGGTTTCTGAAAAAGACATTATTAACCTCATTGCAAACGGTTAAGGAAAGAGTTCTGCAGTATTTGATGTCCCAATCAAATTTCTAAGGGTGACGGAAACTTAACCAAGTAAAAACAGATTTGGGGACATTTTTTTAGATGAAGGAAGAATGTTAATAAAGGCAGTGTGATGTGAAACAGCCTAGGGCATGCAGCCAGCTATTTGTGTTACTAGAGCATAAAGCATATCTCAAAGAGAGGTGAAAGATGAAGACAAAGAGATAGACAAGGGACAAGACTTCCATGACATATTAGGAAGCACAGACATGAAATGGAATCATCAGTTGATTTCTAAAAATGTAACAAAACTAGATTTGCATTTTATATCTATCTCCCTCATGTGTGGGTAGAACAGCCATCTTCAAATCCAGTATCAAAACATACTGTTATTTTTTTCAAAATGTGAAGTCATGTTCAAACTTATCCCGATTAATAAAGCAGGAAAATTCATGAGACTTTTCCTTTAAAAATTATATGAGAACAAATTAATAGTCTTCCCAATTATTTGGCAATAATTCACTTGTTTTCTGCTATGCCTTTCCAGTTTCTAATTGAAAGTCATCAGTATCATCCATCATTATTTTTCACTTAAGTTTCTGCTCTATTTTCAAATAGGAAAAGAGATAGGCAAACCCATAGCTAACATGAGACTTGAACAACTCTAGGTAAGTCTGAAAATACATCATAAAAATGATGGTCTTCATCTATGAAATAGGTCCTTGTTATGGAAAATGAATTGGCAGGGGCAAATTTAGAGAAATTATTTTTAGAAGTTGTTGGTAAACCTCCCGCACATTCTTCTGCAGGCACACTGCAGCCTTTCCCTGTATCATTCTCCCCTCCATACCCACACTTTGAATCCCTCTTCTCCTTCTCACCGCTGCAAGTACTATCGATTTTTAAGGTTCAGACGATAATCCTTCTCCCATTATTCCAATTCCAAACATATCAATATTTTCTTCCTTGTAAGACAAGGTACAAAATCAAGCATATTATCATTATATAGCATATTTGCTCTCAATTTGTTCCTTGTTTTGTCTCTTCAGCTAGGTCTTCAAGTAGTATAATGTAGAAAATATTTTCACTTGAATCTTAAAAGATCAGACATTATTCGAAATCAATGGAAATTCCGTTTGGCCCTTTAGCCTTTCACCTTTTCTCATAAAATGGTCTTAACATTTTCTTATATGTGGAAAAAATCAAGAAAATAGCTTTGAGTGATTGTGTCATTCAGTAGAACACAAGAATTTTTGAATCAGGGATTCTCTAGAGAAGATACTGGTATTCCTAAGAAATACCATTTTGCTTTGCTCTTGTTACCAATCATCTGAAGGTGAAGTAGGGGAATATTTGTTTGTCTATGCTATTGCTTGGTGGTTTGGGCAGCCAGGATTTACCCCTACATTTTCTATGTTCTTCCACAAATACCAAGCACAGAAACCTAGGGAATATCTTTCCCAGACTTCCTTGTTTTCAGGTCTTAATGTGATTGACATTGTACTAGTGAGTAAACTTCACATGAGATTTGAAAATAGAAGAGAAGCAGAATATATCAACTTTATTTTCCAAAGCAGTGGAGCATGGGCACACAGGCTTGAGGATTTACAAAGTGACCTCCAAGGGTCACCAGCTTTGTAGTCCCACATGACAGGGCCCACTTCTATGTGACTAGGAAACTATGATCACAGGAGGGTATTTTCCAATGATTCCTGAAAAGAGGACAGCATCAACTTCAGGATTTTCTGAACCATACCTGAAAACTTGCCATTTTCAATGACATTCACTATTCTAGATTTTCCAGTAGTTTTGTGGGGCTATCATTCATTCTATCAAATCCCTTTCTGCTTTAAATACCTAAAATGGCTGAATTCTGACTGATGTTTAGTCATCCCACTAAGATAGAAAAATTCTCAATCTGATGAAATCTTATGTGCAAGGGAAGTATGTATAGATGTATGCATTTCACCAACAAATATGAAATTCATTAATTTCCATAATGTTCTTATATTGCTTATTTGTATAATCCCATATTTTCTTAAGAAATAAATATAGTGATTCCCCCAAAATGGATAAAAAATAAGATTTGTCCTTAGGGGGAGGACTAAAATAGAGAGCTAAAAAGTCATCTTCCATACTGAATTCCACCTTGGGAGAAGCAGAAAACAACATATGATGTGATTAGTGGTGCTCCCAGAGGAGAAATGAGTAAATGGAATCTCTGGGAACTGTTCAAGGAGGAAACAGAAGTCTGGGCTGTGTCTTGGGAATCTCAGGCATGTATCTGGTCATGTAACCAGGCCTCTTATGACAACACGTCCAACATAGAATGGATCTTTAAAAGAGTCCTTCACAAAAATCATTTCTTCATGGGGACTTCTTTTTTTTTTAAAGATTTATTTATTTATACAAGAACCAAGGTACAGGCCAGATGCGCAGGAGGGTGAGAGGATTCACCAGAGACAGAACGGGGAACAGAACAAGCAGACTGATGAAATACACTGCTGAGGGGAGCAGCGGGCAACAATGGAGAGGTCTGCTTCGCCATGTGGGATTCTCGCTGGCTGGCGGGGATTGAACCTGCGCTGCAAAGGCTGTGGACAGCTTCACAGTGCTGTGCTCAACCGCCTGTGCCACCAGGGAGGCCGCTCCATGGGGACTTTTTTTAAGGACTTTGCCATAATGTCATTTGCTATTGTCCACTCATTCATTTTCTCATTCAATAATTGTTAACTGACTATATTTCATAAAGCACTGTGAGTCATAGGGCATGAGATGTAGGTAGGTAAATAGATGATGATAGATGATATCAGACAGATAGTTAGATAGATATATCAATCGATCAATCAATAGATAGATAGATAGATAGATAGATAGATAGAGTTTCTTGTATCATTAGTATAAGCGGAGTGATTTCCAGTGATATATTAACCTTGTGAGTTATAACTAATGGAACATGCTGAGAAAATTTACAGTATGCTTAAAATATTCAAAAGCCTACAGAAAACTTCTAAACTATAAAATTGCGGGAAATGGTGTTTGATTTTCAAAACCAAATGTCATCTATAAAAAGATTATTTAAAAATGCTCTGACACAAAGGATAACAGAAACTGAATTACACATGTCATGTGTAGTTTATAAAACCAACCAAAGTTACTGTTATCATAAAAGGTTAGGAGCCAGAAAGGTAAAATTCCAAAGAGGATGAAATAAGATTATAATTTGAAAGCATTTGAAAAGGTAAATATTTATATA
Source organism: Talpa europaea (assembly GCF_964194135.1). Lineage (NCBI taxonomy): Eukaryota > Metazoa > Chordata > Mammalia > Eulipotyphla > Talpidae > Talpa > Talpa europaea. The sequence continues at coordinate 100,466,785 of NC_140077.1, forward strand.
TACATACAGGTTCATAGTAATATTATGAAATGCAAATTGAATATGAAAGAAAAGATTAGCCTGCTGGTGATCTCCTCTATAGGTATATTATTCATTTCTTACTTGTGTCTAAGCCCTAGTTGGAACACCACTCAAGTATTTGGGGGCCCAACACAGTGGGGTGCACAAGCGTTTTCAAGAACAGGTTCTGTCTTATGAGTTGAACTAATTCTGTATTAAAATTAGTGGAAGAAAAAGCAGCATGTCTACTAAATGGTATGTAAGACCATAAGCGTAACAAGGACTCAGAAAGACAATCATTAGGGGTCAGAGTGAAAAGTAATTAGATTATCCTTGCACTAAACTTTGTCCCTCAATCTAATGATTCATTTAAGTGACTGTAATCAATAAGAGAAAAACTTGTGAACCTAAGATAGTTCTATGGTCCCTTGGGCATTTCTACCAGATTTCACAGTCACATGTGACCATGCATGAGGCTGGATGCAGGAGCAGGAAGCAGGTACCAGTGTTAGTAGTGGTGGTGGGTGGGGGCGGAGGGGGTCTGGCTGTCTCTGGGAAAAGGATTGTTGACTGCTGTTTGGACAAGGTGATACTGGTGATTCCAAGGCCGGAAGATGATTAAGAGAGGCAAAGAGATGGATGGGCTCACTGCTCAGCTCTTGCTGCTGAATTTAATGTATGTCCTAGTGAAAAAGAGAAAGGAATGGGTGACCTAAGAGTTAACCTATAGGCCAAGACTAGGAGCCAGCCACACTACATGATGCTATTAATTTTGAAAGTGGGAGCTTAATTGGCTAGGCTTACCACCTGTGGCTGATGTCAGTTCTTCAGTAAAGGGGGAACAAAAGACAATCTGAGGCTAGTGATCTTAGAGACTGAGGCTGCCTCCAGCTGAGCCTCTTGAAGAGAGTGTTGACAATTTTATTACAAAGTTCTCCTAGAGGGGTTTCTCACTTTCATCTATAATATGTCATATCCTCCACTAATGTGAGTAATAATTTCCTTAAATCACTTTTTCCATATTTTAAAAACAGAGAAACCAAAGTGGCTCTTTTAGAGCAGCTCAGATCACATATTTGTTGTCTTTCCTTGTATTATTCTAACATAAAATCAGTGGTGGGGAACAGAAAAGAGAGAAGAAGAACTATTTCAGCAGTTCCCTACCAATTTACAGGAGACTGAGACTTCAGGATTGTAAAAGAGCATTTTGAAAGAATTTTAAGATTCAGAGCAGTATGATTCCTCCTTCCTCCGAAAATCTGAGTCTCACTTACACTTTCACTGGCAAGACAGAGAGGGACTCATCACCATCTCCCCTCCAGCCACAATAAAGCCAACCTCATGGTATCTAACAACACATACTAGAAAACGGAGTAAGATTTAATCAAACATTTAAAAATTCACCTTTCTTGGAAAATAATGACTCACATCACATGAAGATCAGAGAGGCAGAAAGTTCAAGGTAAAACGGAATGCCAAACATCCTTTACAAGTATTGGATCATTGAAATAAAGTGAATAGTTGCCCGAATGAAACTTTCACTCTTTTACCTCTGTGCTTTTGACCAATTATAGTCTTTGCCTAGCACTTTACTGCCTTCTCCCTAACACATCCCTCTCCTAATCAAGGGAAGAAAAGAGATGTATTATATAAACATCAGCTACTGATTTATAGTTACTATCTTTTTTTATTTGTTCTGCTTTTGTTTTATTTTTGCTAGGGGAGAACTGGAGTGCAGCTCCCATTACCACAAATTATGCAGCCAAGACTTCTTACAACTGCAGAAATCAAAGACATCAACACATCCAAAGTTCATGGATACACTCTGACCTGGGCGAACTACCTTTGTAATGATGGTGTCTCCCCTGCCAGGTAAGCTCTTATATAAAATTGCTTATTTTTCATGGTTGCTTGAATGATTATAAACAATATATGTAAAATATCTACCATAGTTTATACCCAAGAATACCCACTAACTGTTCATTTGATTATTACTGTTGCAAACATATAATTAAGACAACTTTACATGTTTATTCTCCAGCTACTTTTAAGTAATAAAGGGAAGACATGTGGCTTTCAATTATTCATTTGATAAATATTTGTTAAACTTTTACAATGCTCAAGGCACTGTGATTGGTGCAAAATACAATAGATGACAAGCTATTAGCAATCTCACGATTAACTAGACTCAACTACCTGCCTAAGGTTCTAGCACCCTCTTATCTCCTATATTCCCTTTCACTTAGCACTTAACACGCCATATTTAAAATATTTATTTAAGTGTTTGTCTTGTTGAGTCAGAGAAGGATTAAATGATGCCAATTTAATAAATATTATTTGATTATTTAAGCAATCTGATTTTATTTCTAGAAATTATAATTGCATTTATAAAATATGAAAATTCCCCCTCCAGTCTTTAGCCTTAATTTGTATTCCTTATTTCAGAACAGATTATAGTGTTACTTTAATTTTCAATATTTCACATACATGATTGATTAAACACTGAAATTATATTTTCTTTGTACTGCCTTTTTATTAGTTTCCCAGAATACAAAGAGGAGGGTATAAAATGATATGAAAACACTGCTTCTAGATTGAGATGTGAGATTTCCTTCAGCTGAAGATCTGAGCAAATTCCAAAATGATAATAAGGTAAAATCATAAACTCCAAATAATACTTAGCTGGGTGAGATTTCTCAGAAATCTTTAGATAAAATTTTACTGGAATATTACTTCAGGTTTCTCTCCTCAGGGTCAATAACCCCTCCTTCCTATCACAGCACTCTAACTGCACCTTGTCAAGCAGGTTTCCAACTTCAAGAATAACTAATTGCTAGGCATTCATCTTAAGATTTCTACTCATATTTTTTTAATGTAGAAGACAACTTACAATTCTACTCTCATTGCAAAAGCAAAAGTGAACTTTTAACATCTTGATTTTATCCCCAACTTCTATTTCAAAACCACTTTTCTAAATAGGGGACTTGAATGCTTTCAGAGAAAGAAATTTAGATCAGTTCTTATGCTACCAAGATAGATGCAGGGATAGACGGTAAGTCAATATATCAGCTGACATTCTGCATATATTCAAAGATAGGTAGATGAATAAGCTCCTAGTAATTAATCCCTAACTTAATTAGCTGATATAATAATAACATTAAAAGTAACTATCTTCAACAATGGAATCTAGTTTAAAGATTTCTAAGATATAGGGGAAGATTTTAAATCCACTTAGGGTTTTCAAAAATTCAGCTATATGTTCCTCTCACATTTGCTCCCCATTAAGACAAAACCCATTTTCTTTGATAATATCACACCATTTCCACTGACATACTAATGGAGCCCACTGTGTGTTACAAGTTTATGGCTATATGATTCATTTGTATGATAATCTCACTTTCATTAATATAACAGCTCCAATTGTAGTACATCAATTCCTGAGATATCTACATTCACATCCTAATGACTTTTTCAACCCTTAATGTGTTTTAAAAGACAAGAGTCACTTTGTCCTATGATTTTAAAAAAACTGTAGGAAACTTCAATCATTACAGTATTCTCTCTATAAAATGATAAAGATGAAGTAATCCAACACTTTGAATATAAAACATCTCCTCAAAATGATCTCAAAGAACTTAACAAGAAAAATTAAATAAGGGAGAATATAATTTCTGAGAAATTCAGCACATATTATTACCTATTCTGCAGTATAATAACTATACCACAAGAATACTTAGCCTGATATTTAGAGCCTGAAGAGTTCATGAGTGGAAATCAAAAGAGAGGTAAAACCTCTGGTGTTATAGAAGAAAATATTAAATATGTGTGTATAGTTAAGAAGATAGTGCATAGATTTCATAACACTATAAGGGTAAACATGATAAAAAAAAAACAATTAAGAGATCTCAATGTAGTTTATCCCTGTGACATGAACTAGAGTAAAACAGACTGGGAGTTTGGACTATGTGAAGTGATTCACATGTGGATAGAATTCAGGACGAAGTAGAAATGGCACTTGTAGTTGTTTATAGCATCTCATAAATATCAGATATGTTTGGATCAAAGCTAGATATTTTAATAGACATAAATTGGAGAAACTATAAATAATAGTTAAAGGGAATGGAAACAAAATCTATGTAACAAGGTAAAGACTTTTTTAGAGTAAGATGGGCAGGAGGATTCTTTTCTTAAGTGGTATATATCCTTGAGAAAAATAGCCCACTTGGATTGAAGTCTACTTGAGCATCTAAACATTGGAGGAAAGTAAATTCATCCAAATAAGACAAATACATGGCTCTGTTCAAAAAGAAAAAGGAAGAAAATATAGGAAAGAGAAAGAACTTAAATATAGAGAAAGATTAGAAATACTGGGGTATAAAGAACTAAGAATATTCCATGGTGGAGGACAGTTAAAACTAATTACTATGCCCAAAAGCAGATGTAGGTTTTATAGAGATCAGTTTATATCATTTTGGCGATCCCTGTTAAGAAAAAGGAACCCTATGTTTCAAGTTAGAAACAGAGCTTTGGATGAAGTATGTGCATCCAGGGCCCTGTAAAAGTTCATCTTCATTAATTTCATGGCAATCCATAACTAGTTGTGTCTCACATTCCATTTAAAGTTGTTTTCCCTTATAGCACCTAAATACTATCTGAAAACATATTCAGTAAATCTCATCGACAAAAAAATGTTTTGAAAAAATTCTATTTTTGTACACAATCACAAAGCTGACTTTTTCATGGGTTAAAAAAAGAGGCAGGACAAGATGTTCCAGAGAATGTAAGTACACTAAAAATTCACAGAAATCTTGAAAAGACTATAAACTTTGGAGGGGGCGTAAAGTTAATTTTACTTAGATCTTGAATGGCAGGTAGACTTCAACTAACATTTTACTTATAAAAAGTAAGTTTAGGGCCTCCCCGGTGGCGCAGCGGTAGAGCGCTAGGTTGAGAAGCTGCCCACGGCCTCTGCTGTGCTGGTTCGATCCCCGGCTGCTCCCCGGCCACCAGAGGAGGGTCCCACATGGCGCGCAGACCTCTCCTGCCGCCCGCTGCTCCCCTCAGCAGTGTACTTCGGTCCTTCTGCCTGCTCTGCTCTCCGCTCTGGCTCTGGTGAATTCTCTCACCCTCCCGCGCTTCTGACTGTACCCAGTGCATGTATAAACAAACAAACAAACAAATAAATAAATAAATAAAACATGCCTCTATTAAAAAAAAAAAAAAAGAATAAAAAAGTAAGTTTACACTTCAAGTCACCTAACCTAATGTGCATAGAATCAGGATATGTGCCAGATAGATCAAAATTTATACAGAGGCATGGTAGTATGAATAGACCTTAATAAAAGTTCTCATTCTTCTATATGCAGACCATCTTTCAAAATTCATGACTTTTTTACTAACAAATTTATCTTCCTAAAGTGATCCACAGGCAGCTATTGAGCCATTACATTAGACAGGAAATGCAATGGCACTGATTTGCAAGAAGGGCAGTTAACTGTAATGTTAATTGAATGCACCTTATTTATTAATCTATGACAGTCAATTTTGTGAAAGGTTTCCAGAATTGTGTCACCCTTAGCCTTGAACACTTCACTTTTAAATGCCTGGATGAAACTAGAAAAACAAAAAGAATGTGGTTATACTTTAGAGTAACAAGTCACTAGAATATGAGTTCCTAGGTAATCAGCACCTCACCTTCTTGTTTACCAGATTTACCTAGTTAGGTCTTAATAAATATTTTGCAAATAAATGAGAATTCAAAAGAATTTCAGCCTGAATAAATCAAACAAAGCTTTATAAAAGTAAAATGGACTTTGACATTTAATTTATGGTAATAACTTGAGAGGTAAAGAAGGAATTGAACTGCAATAGCATATGCTAAAAAGAAAAAAAGGTTTTTATTCAACATTAAACACCAATTTAGTCAATGTCACAATATAGTCATTAAAAGCTACTCTGATCCTGGGTATCAAGCAGTAAGTGGACAGAAGATTGAGCTTTTCTATTTGTTGCTGACTCCAGTCTATGTGCATGCTGCTCTCAGTTCTCAGGACCATACTTGAACAGGGAGAGATGACACAACAAAGTTACCATCTGTCTCATAGGAAAGGATCTATAAAACAAGTCAGGTAAGAAGCAGTTAAGGGAATTATGGCCTATATTCTGGTGAAGTCTATAAAATGGCATGCTAGTTTCATGTAAACCATTGAGGAGCTAGACACTGGTTTAGCCCCAGATTTATAGAATCCAGTGATATAATGTATAGGAAAGCAGAACTGGAATCAATAAACTGAAGAACAAATACTTCCAACAAGGTCAAATCATTATGACTTTGAGAGATCATAAGCTGTGTTTTCAATCTTTACATCTTTCATTTTCTTATCCATTCAACAATTACTTAGTGCCTCTTGTATGTGCTCTTCTGCCTGGTCCTCTGTAATTCTCCAGTGTCTTCCCTCATGATTCATCCTTTCTATCACCCAACTCTGGGCATAGTGTCCTTTTCATGGTGACATACAAGGTCCATTCTCTTTCTTGTCTCAGATTTCCTGCCTACATGTGCTTTCCCATTCCTAATTCCTACTCATCTTCTAGGTCTAAGCTTAAGTTTTATTTTCCTAGAGACTTTCCATGATATCAAACCTAAATAAAATCTCTCTCCCCAACTTTACTGAGTTATAATTTGCAAACCATAAAATTTACTCATTATGTCTGTCAGTGAGTTTTTAGTAAATAAATTAGTTTTCCAAGTAGCATTCCAATTCAGCTTTAAAATAGTTTCATTGCTCTCAAAGATTTCTGGCATGTTCTTTTTATAGAAAATCTCAATTCCTAAATATAGGCAATCATCAGTCCACTATCTCTATAATTATGTCTTATCTAAAAATTTCATATATGTTGAATCATTTCATCACTTAGTATGGTTTTGAGGTTTGCAAATGTTGTTACAATCTATTTTTCCCTTTAACTGCCAAATAATATCTCATTGCAAGAATATGCCTCATTTGGTTATCTATTCCTTGGATATGAACATTTGTGTTGTTTTCAATTTGGAGCGACTATGAGCAATGCTACCATTAAGTAGATTTTAAGTAGATACTTCTTTTCATTTCTATAAAAGTAGATTTCTAGAAGTAGAATTGTTAGGTGAGTTAAGTATATGTTTAATCATTTTAAGATCTGATAAAACTGCTTTCCAAAACAGCTCTGTTATATTTCATTCCTAGAACAATATATCAGGATTCTAGCTTCTCTATATACTTGCAAAACTTGGTATTCTCTTTGAATTTTTAGTCATTCTAAAGGGTGGGTACTGTATCTCATTGTGGCTTTAATGTAGCTCTCAAAAAACTAATAATAACAAGCATATTTTCATGTGCTTCTTTGTTACTTGTATGTTAAGACACATATTCAAATCCTGTGTCAATTTTTCACTTGGGTTGTTTATCTCTCCTTCTTGAGTTGTGAGATTTTATCATATATTCTGGGTACAAATTCTTTATCAGATGTATGATTCACATTTATTTTCTCAAGTTCTCTGGCTTGTCCTCTCTAGATTTTTAGACTAGTGTTCCTTAGAGGAACTAAAATTTAATGCTTTATTTTACATGAAATATAACTTAATATTTTATTTTATGGATTGTGGTTTTGATGGCATATCTAAGATCACTTTGCAGAACTCAAATTAGAGTTGTTCCTGTGTTTTATACCTTCAGTGCTTATAATTAAGCATATAATCCTTTATGAGATAATTTTTGTTATTGATGAGTAGAAATCCAGACTTCCTCTTTGTTACTTTCCTTTTTTTTTTACTACATATGGTAAACACCAATTCCAGAGCCATTTGCTGATATGATTATCATTTCTTGATAGAATTACCATGTATTTTTACCAATCTCAATCATAATAATGATGATTATATCAAAATCATGGACACATACATTCTTTATTGTAAATAATAAGTACCAATAAATGCCAGCTATTTGCACACAGAAGCATTAAAATGCATATATGTACTTAATCTTTTTGATAAATAATAATTGGAATATATCTATGGTATAAGCAATTGTGACAACACAAAGTTAATCAGATACATAATCTACTATCAAAATTTTTACCATCTGCAACAGGAATTGACAAGGGTTTCAAAAGGGTAAACAAAGCAGACATGTACACTTCATTGAAGTAGTAGCATTAGAGACAGAAGATGGCAGGTAGAGGGGATCTGACTACCGAAAAAAATTGAAGAGAATGCTAAAATGAGGACAAAGTCTAGACACAGGCAAAAAAGTCAAACGAGGAGGCAAAGCAGGGCAGATGGACAATGTATAGGAAATATTCAAAAGAGATAAAAGTGGTAATATGGAAAAATAAATTTGAAAAGGTAAGTGCCAGACTAAAGAATGGATTTTCTTTTCTAAGCAGTAGGAGTTACTTAAGGTTTATAAGGTAAAGAAGGTCATGATTGATACTCATAACTCTGCCAGTGCCAGTAAAATGAAACTATAAAGGGACATTTACCATCATTTCTGGAATTATCTAATTTCACTCAGAAACTCAGTTTCTGTAATTCAGTTTCTGCTCTAAAGTTTTTGTGCTTATTCTTATCCTGATACTAATTAAATTAGAATAGAAATTCTTTAGATTTCAGCATTCTTTTTCTTGAAACACATTCATCTATTTATTATATATATATATGTGAATATGTATATCTATTTAAGTATTTGCTATGTGCTAGACTGTAGATGTATATTGGCTTAAAAAGAAAGAAAAATCTAAGCCTTCAGGAAGCAAATTTACACACACAAACATATATATTATACATGCAAATTTATGAACAATAGCTAAATTACACTGATTTCTTTATTTTTTTAAAAGATTTATTTATTTATTCATATAAGCACTGGCTATAGTCAGAAGCGCGGGAGGGCGAGAGAATTCACCAGAGCCAGAGCAGAGAGTAGAACAGGCAGAGTGAGGAAGTACACTGCTGAGGGGAGCAGCGGGCAGCAGGAGAGGTCTGGGCATCATTTGGGACCCTCATCCGGTGGTCGGGGATCGAACTGGTGCTGCAGAGGCTGTGGGCAGCTTCGCAGCCCAGCACTCAACCACTGCGCCACCAGGGAGGCCCTAAATTACACTGATTTCTAAAAGCAAAACATCTTCTATTTAAATGTCTTAATATTTTGAAATTTTATTTCACATATAACATTAGTTTATTTAATCCTAATGGAAGCCACTTACAAACCTTACTTTATACATGAGAATATTAAAGAACACAGGATGAAATCTTCTAAGATCATAAGATTGGAACAATAGAAAGTCAGTATTCTAGCCCAGATCTCCAAATCCTAACCATGTCCCTGTGCTTTAAAGTTTTTATAGATTATTCCCTAAATTAACATGGAGAAATTTCAATGCCTGGCCTAATCTATGGTGTGATGGGCAATGAAAAAAATTTCTGCTATTTTTTTTTGGTGCGTTCTCAATCTTTTTATTCTTTCTATCCAAACACCAAAGCCCAATCCTTTTCTATCCTATGAGTTCACATTCATGAGCACTAAAGGACAATGCTTAATAAAATGCCACTATGGATTAGAATTAGAATAGTTACTTCTTACCAGGGTCAAACATATAGTACCTCCTATTTCTAAGCTAGGAAGATTTGATCTCAACAAAGCAGTTGTTTGTCAGAAAGTTTGGAAAGTACAACCCAAAGGCTCTCAGGATAGAAAGACAAAAAAGACAGAAAGAATAACGTGAATGCTGAGAAAACTTTGAGAGGGATGCAAATAGGTCAGAGATTATTAATTGCTCCCAAACTAGTGAATTTGACCCAGAAATATATCCTTAACTTAAGAAGTCTATCCTCAAAGGAGATTCATTCTAGAATCATCTAAGAGCTGACATGTTGAAGTTTAATGCTTTCCTTAAATAAAGTCATAATCTTGCTGTTGCCATGACACTGTGATTCAAAATCAGTATTAGAGAATTAGATTTTTTTAAGGTAACTCAATTATATTTTGTTAGAAAGTTGTTTAGGAAATTTCTAATAATACAAACATTGATGAGAAATTCATTTTCATATAAAGCTAACCTTCATGAAGTATGCATTAAGAATTCTACCATGATCACACAAGTCTACATGCAAATTGCCATGTACAATATTTCTTCATTTCTGACTTGTACTATTTTGGGGTTTCTTAGGAACAGCAGTTAAATAACTTAATCTAGATCAAATGGGAAGGGAAAAAATTACAGACTCTTCCTCATGTATGACATTGAAGTAGAATTCTAGAAAACTGTTAAATGAAAATAGTCGTAGACACACAGGAAGACTGAAGATTATAGGTTCCTGAAAAAAAAATTAAACAAAATATGTTGCACCTAACATTTTTATATTTAATAGTCTCTTTCTATAATCAAACTTATATAATGCTAGTCTCAAAATAGAAATTAGCTTACTCTCAAGGTAGATCAGCACAGCATACTCTCTGGGAGAAATAAGCACGAGTTTTTTAATGTCTTATTTTGAAAAAATTATGTACTCAGAAGTCATACAAAAATGTTCAGAGAAATCTTATGAGTCTTTTAATTTTAGTATCTTGCAAAACTATAGTAAAATATCACAACCAGGAAATTGTGATAAAATCCATAGAATTTATTCAAATTTTACTAGCTCTGTATCCATTTGTTTGTGTGACTATGTGTGTGTTTCCATGCAATATTATCACATATGGGGATTTATAGAACAACTATCTTTGTCAGAATACAATCAGTTCCATCAGCACAAGGCTCACATGAAGTTTTACTAAAAAGTCACACCCATTTCCCATCCCAAACCCTCTGTGGTAAAAATCTGTTTTCCACTTCTATAATTTTCTTATTTTAAGAATGATATATAAGTAGAATCATACTGAATGTAATATTTTATGATTTTACTCAGCAAAACCTCTGGTGATTCATCCAAGTTATTCTCAGGATCAATTGTTTGTTCCTTTTAAATTGCAATGAATGCCTTAAGTCTAGAGAGCAATAATTCCAAAACTTTTTTTATGGTGCAATAGAAATATTACTGGTTCTGTTGAGTCCTGATTAAAATTGTTGTAACACTTAAAATAAGCCTAACCTGAAAATTTCACCAGCTATAATTGCATTTCAAGATGGCATAAAGACTGATTTATAAATTAAATTTAAATTCTATCTTAAAATCCTGTAATACTTAAAATGTAATTCAAACTTAATCTAGTTCTTCAAATATTTTTGTGGAACAAAACTATGAGAAGAATCAAAAAGTAAATATCAAGTGTCTTGTAATTCAACTGCAAAGAAACTTCTACTTCACTTTTTGATAGATCATATATCAGGAAATTATTACACCTTCATGTACATCTACCATTGTTTTGACATTTAAATTAATATCCCCTTCATACAAGGTTAAAATAAAATTAATATAGCATAAAATGCAGTTAATATGAAAACAACCTAAATATTTTGCTTATATAACATCATTCAGTTGAGAAATGTCATACTAAATGTGTTTTATATCTATATCCATTCATTGTATTTATACAACTAATGCTATTAGGCAGATTCAGCACATAAATGTGAGTGAATGATTTCAGAGTATATGTGAATAAAATGTATTATACATTATGGAAATACTAATGTTTGCAAATAAGTGACATAAAATTTATGAACAATGAAGCATGTTAACATAAATGTGAGTCAAAAAAAAATAGCAGAAACCCAAGGCAATTTAAGGATACATAGAAAACAATAACAAAACATTGGAAAATTGAATGAATCTGGGTACTAGGAAAAGGTACCTATGCTACCTGGTTTCTATAGTTAGGACTTCCCTAAAGCACAATAAAAATAATGGTAGTGTGCCATCTAGAGGCAGTGAGGTCATTTTTTTATGGTTTGATGCAGTATATTTGAATGGAACTATTCCCTGACTCCAGATTTACAGATATGGAAAGCATTCCCTGCAATTCCAACTTCTGCATTTAAAAAGGAAGATTCTTTTTTTCTTTTGAGTGGGATTTTTTTAAGAAGTAAATATGTGGTTAGCTGCCAGGAAGTAAACCATATTCTAGCACGTGGAAGCACAGAAAGAAAGCTGTTGCAAGGCTTAAAGCCAATTTTTATGGTATGACTTTCTATGTCAAACAAAATTTTATAAAAATTAAAACATCCAGAATCACATGTTCACATGGAATTGAATTTGCAGATGTACTAGATCTTATGAGAGCTAAAGACTGAAGATGAAGTGTAGACTGGAGCAGACCACTGAATGAAAAAATATTACTGTATATTTTCATTAAAATGGGAACTGGAAATTCTTCTTCTAAGACATCTCCAAATAACCACCTTCAAAATCCTTTTATGATATAATTCTATGATATAAAATGGTCTTTCTTATGCAAAAATATTATTTTTTAATTTCAAATATGTAGAGAAAAGGAACATTACATTTTCTGTATGTTTTTTCTTGTGTTTAGTCATTGTTAAAATTATTCAGATCAAATAAGGGAAATAGGTTGAGATGGAAAATGTAGTAAAAGTTAATTCAAGGCATGATAAAGTTTCTTTCTTTCCTCGTCTGCTACTTCTCACTTGCCTCTAAGAGCATTTTGTACCCTAGAACAGGAAACATCAGATGTGTTCACACACACTTGACAATTATACAGTGTCAAAACACATTTAGTGTGTCACCATTCACAAATAAATTCTAAGGTGGTTTTTTTTGGTGGAAAATTGTCACTCTAGTCAGTTAGTTTAAATACATAAACATACAAAGTTATAAAACTTTCAGAGAAAACTAGGAGAAAACTTTCAGGAACTTGGACTAAAGGAAGATGTAACTTCTGAGATATGACATAAAAGCACAATCCATGAAAAGAAACATTTATTGTAAGGATGTAAAAAAAATGTATATCTGTCTCACTTTTCAGGTGGAAAATATAAATGGTACAAATATTCTGCATAGTACTTTGGTCATTTCTTTTATTTTTAAGATTTATTTTTTATTTATACAATAGCTGGGGTATAGGCCAGAGGCATGGGAAGGGTGAGAGGATTCACCAGAGACAGTGTGGGAAGCAGAACAGGCAGACAGACCAAAAGCATTGCTGAGGGGAGTAGCAGGTGCGACAGGAGAGGTCCACCGTGCCATGTGGGAATCTCCCTGGCTGGCCGGGAATCGAACCTGCACTGTAGAAGCTGTGGACAGCTTCACATCTCTGTGCTCAACCCACTGCACCACCAGGGAGGCCCTATTTTTGGTCATTTCTTATAAAAAATAGGAAATTAACATAAGATCCAACAATTGCACACTTGAACATTTACTACAGAAAAAAATGAAAATTTATTCTCATTTAATGTTCATAGCCAAAAACCAGAAACTGCCCAAATGTCTGCCAATAAATAAATAGCTAGACACACCATACCATAACACCATGACATGCTACTCAGTAATTAAAATGGAATGGACTATTGATGCATTTAGTGTGACAGAGCTCAAGGGAATTAGCTGAATGAAAACAAACCCATCTCACTGGTTACATACTATATGATTCAATTTATACAATATTCCTGAAATAACAAAATTATAGAAATAGAGAAAAGATAAATGGTTCTAAACAGAAAGAAAGAGGGGTGCAAAGGTGAGTGAGAAGGAATGTGGATTTGGTTATAAAAGGACAGCATCAAGGATCCTTATAGAGATGAAACTATTCTCTATATGGATTATGGTAGTAGATATAAGAATTTGCACATGTGATAAAGTTGGATATGTAAATTCATAAATGCATACATAAAATATATATACCACATCTTCCTAATCAACTCATCTTTCTTTTGGCACTTATGTTGTTTCCATTACTTGGGCTGTTGTAAATAGTGCACACAGGAATGCATATATACTTTTGAATTAGTGTTTTTACATTATTCAGATAGATTCCTAAGAGTGGAACTGCTGAGTCATATGGTAGATCCATTATTAATATTTTGAGAAAACTCCATACAGCTTTCTATGGGGGCTTGACCAGTATACACTCCCACCATTAGTGTAAGAGGGTTCCTTTTTCTCTGCATCCTCACAAATATTTGTAGTTTCTAGTCCTTTTGATATGGACCAATCTCACAGATGTAAGATGCTATCTCATTGTGGCTTTGATTTGGAAATTCTGAATAATAAATGATGAGCATTTTTTCATGTGTTTGTTGGTCACCTGTATGTTTTCTTTGGAGAAGTGCCTATTCAGATCTTCTGCCCATTTTTTAAAAGTTTCTGTTTAATTGTATGAGATCTTTATGTATTTCAGATATCAATCTCTTGTCAGATGTATGATCATACAAATATTTTCTTCTATTCAGTAGGTTCTCTTTTCATTTCAATGATAAATTTTTCTTTCACTATGCAGAAGCTTTTCAGTTTGATGTACTCACATTTGTTTATATTCATTTTTGTTTCTCTTGCCAATGTAGATGAACATACAAAGGTATCACTGAAGCCAATGTCATGGAGTATTTTGTCTATATTTTCTTCAGCATATTTTATGATTAAAGGTTACATTCCTGTCTGTAATCCATTTTGAATTATTTTTAAATAAGGTGTGAAATGGTGATCTCATTTCATTCTTTTTCAGTGGCTATCAGTTTTCCCAACATTATTTGTTGAAGAGATTTTGCTTTCCCCAATGTATACTCTTGACTTATTTAGTGTAGATTTACTGTCCATGTATATATGAAGGTCTATTTGGGGGGGGGTCTCAATTTTATTCCATTTGACTGTTTGTCTGTTTTGTTCCAGTACCATAATGTTTGGATTATTATACTTCTGTAGTATAGCTTGAAGTCTGGAAATGTGTTACCATCGCTCTCCTTTTTGTCGAGATTGCTTTGGCTATTAAGGGTCTTTTGTGGGTCCATATGAATTTCAGTAATGTTTATTCTACTTCTTTGAAGATACTGGAGCCTTGATAAGGATTGCATTGAATCAGCATATTGCTTTGGGTAAAATAAACATTTTACCAATGTTAATTCTTCCAATCCATGAGCAATGAGTATCTTTCCATTGCTTTATGTCTTTAATTTCTTCTAACAATGTCTATAGGTTTCATTGTATAGATTCCTTAACCTTCTTGGTTAAGCTTACTCCTTATTTAATTCCTTTTAATGTGATTATAATTGGGATTATTTTCTTTACTTCTTCTTGTTCATTATTTGCATATAGGGATACAATTGACTTTTGTATATTGATTTTATAACCTGCCACTTTACTGAACTGATTTATTGTTTCAATTAGTTTTTTGGTGGAGACTTTGGAGTTTCCAATATATCTATATCTATTACCATGCATACAGTGATAGATTTACTTCTTTCCCAATTTGGAGTCCTTTTATACTCTTCTCTTGACTAATTGCTTGAGGTAGGGCTTCCAATACTATGTTGAAAAGTAGTGGTGAAAGTGGATATCCTCTTGTACAGATATTAAAGGAAAAATTTTCAATCTTTCATCTTTGAGTATGATGTTAGACATGGTTTATCATTTATGGTCTTTATTAAATTAAGGTATGTTCCCCCAAACCACAGTTTTTTGAAGGATCTTTTTTTCAAAGTGGCCCTATTACACATAAGCAATTTGGAGTGAAGTCTACAATGGGACAAGTCTAAATAAAGAGAGGCATACACTCACCCTATGACCTCTAGTTTCTGTCTAATAGGGCACTCTTCCAGTTTTCAATTTACTAATTTGAGATTTATGCCAGTGGAAAAGATTCATATCAACATTAAAAATGTGTTTGTGTAAATCTTACTAAGGCTGGCTAGGGATTAAATGAGAGTCTCTGTATGAATCTCAAAATAGCTGTGCCAACTTTTAACTTCACACGCAGGGATGCTACTTTATTACTTAAGTACTTGGATAAACACAATCTCTCATACATATCAAACATTTCTTTCAAGCACTTTTCTTTGACCATCACTTCTCTTATCTCCAGGTAGCATGAACTTCAGTCAGACAGGCTTTTTGAAAAAGAAGAACAAAATACATTTCAAAATGTACAGGACTGCAGAAACTAATGGATTTTCTTTTTATATGGTTATTCAACTAAAATAAGTGTGGGGTAAAAAAAGGAAAAAATACACAAAACCCTGGTGACAGATAATGTAAAGAAAAAAAGATGTCCCTTATATTTACCTCATATATATCCCAAAACTTCAGGAAAATGACAAATATGTTCAAGAATAAATCCAAAATTATGTTGGAAAAACAAGAAGGGCTTTGCTAATAGATGAAAATAAACAGTGGAGAAACTGATAGTCCAACACATGGTAAGGAAGAGACTGATAAGATGCTTTCTGATGATTTTGGAAACTACCTGGGTGAGCAGGGCCAATAATCCAGGTGCATGCTGTTCTCCATGCCCACTGCCCTACGGCAGGCAAGCTCAAAGCTCGATTCTTCAATCCTGCTTTAATAGCAATGAAACAAGCATTTCATTCTCTCTAACTCTTTTATGTATTTCTCCATCAGTTCGACATCTACAGAAATAATTGATGTGGTTGGTAATCACACAGACTACCGGTGTGTTTTAAACAATACTGTGTATCACAAGAAAAGTTCAGTAAATGCTAACTGATTAAGAAAAAGGACTTTTATTCCTGTGTCCACCATTCAAAATTGGCCACAATTTAAATTTTATGTGATTAACTTCACATAAATAGGTAGTCAGGCTATGGCTTACAAAATATTTTTCTAAATTATTTTATATGCATGATTAGTCCACTTGTAAAAAAAAAAAAAAGTAAAATACTCTTAAGAATAATCTTACTAACAGAGAGTATGATAAATATCAATAAAGCAATTGCAATTGTATTTTCCATATAATTCCAATGACAATGGTTTGTCACCTGATAAAGTTCCAAAGAATCACATACTCAGCAATGGAAAAAATATATTTCTTCTTTTTCCTCATTTTTACTTTGTTCTTTTTTTCCTCTTTTTTCAAAAAGAAATCTGAAAAATATTTTAGCTTCTTCTAGATGGCACTGTTGTAGGCACTGGAAAAAGACAGATAATACTCCTGCTCTTGGGGAGCTTATGTTTTTAATGTTTTAATTAAGATTAGGTTTGGTCTTGAGTCACAAAAAACTTAAAAATTTTAAGAAAAAGTAATCTGGTCAAATATATTTGCAATTCGGGACTCATTTAGGTGGCTTTGTGATTATCTAGCAGTTATTCCAAATGTGGTTGTACAGACTCTACACTGCCCAATTCCAAGTTGTATCATTTGTGTCACAGACTGTATAAATTTTTACTAATAATTTTATGAAAATAGAAGCAAGCTTTTTATTTCTTTCCTTTCAATACCTTTTTTCATTTTTTATTTTATTTTATATATGTTTTACATCATTTTTCATTTTTGCACAATGTATGCATGTTCATCTTGGTTATATTCCCCATACAATTCCCACCCCCCTTATTTTGACCCAACCCCCTACCTCTCTCCCCCATATAGCGTGTCTCCGATTTATAGTTACTTGTTGATTTTGATTTTTCTTTTATTATAATTAGTCTTTTTCCTAGTCCCTTATTTAGGTTTTCTAAATTCCTGCTATGAGTGAGACCATCCGGTATTTTTCTTTTTCTTTCTGACTTATTCCGCTGAGCATGATCCCTTCTAGCTCCATCCATGTTGCTGCAAATTGCATGAGCTTATCTTTTTAGATTGCTGGGTAATATTCCATTGTGTATATATACCACATCTTCTTGATCCAGCCATGTATTTTTGGGCATTTAGGCTGTTTCCATAGTTTAGCTATTGTAAATAGTGCTGCTATAAACATAGGGTTGCAGGTGCCCTTTTGAATTAATGATTCTATGTCCTTTGGGTAAATACCTAGGAGTGGAATGCTGGATCATATGGAAGCTCCATCTTTAGCAGGTTGAGGAATCTCCACACAGGTCTCCATAGTGGTTGGACCAGTTTACACTCCCACCAGCAGTGCAGGAGAGTTCCTTTTTCTCCACATCCTCGCCAATATTTGTTGTAGCTAGTTTTTTTAATATGTGCCATTCTCACTGGTGTGAGATGGTATCTCATGGTAGTTTTGATTTACATTTCCCTGATTACTAGTGATGTTGAACATTTTTTCATATGCCTGTTGGCCATTTGCATTTCCTCTTTGGAGAAGTTCTTTTTTAGCTCTTCTGCCCATTTTTGACTGGATTATTTACTTTGTTTTTGTTGAGTCTCTTCAGCTCTTTGTAGATTTTTGTGATCAGTCCTTTATCATTAGTGTTGTGTGCAAAAATTTTCTCCTGGTCAGTGGGGTGTCTCTTTGTTTTTGTTACTGTCTCTTTAGAAGCAAGCTATTTCACACAAAGATACCATCAATGTTATAGTTACAACATTGTAGTACTTGGTCCAGCTCCATCACTCAATGCACAGGGGAGAATAAGACATACTTCCCCCCTTTAAGGCTACTTTCTATAGGCTAGACAGTCTACTTATGTTCACATGTTATCATCAGAACTTAGAGAAATAACCATATCTAACTGTAAAAGAGACTGAAAATGTGCTTTGTTATGAGTCACCATATGTCTAGCTAAAGATCAGGAGGTTTTCTGGTTCCTGTCAAAATGCAAACTAGAATAGCTGCTACTCTCACCCCAAAAATAAACCATGGAAAAACTATACATATTCATATGCTTACACATGGTAGATAATCAAGTTTTGAAACTGTATTTGACACTGCTCACTTGGGGAGATCTTTATTTCTCTGTGTCGCCTGTAGGATCTTGCATAGTAGTACAATGTAAAATATAAGCACTCAATGAATATTTGATGAAAGAACAAACCCACTTCCTACTGTGCTATGCTAAGGGGAAAAGGGGGGGAAAACATTCTGCCCGATAATTCTCTTTATGCTTAAAGTCACCTCTCAAACTTATCTTCAGAACAAAATAATCACCATTTCTTTATCTTTATTGATTTGGGTGTAGAAACCATAATTGTCTTCTAAGCATTACTATAACCTCTTTCCACCCTGACCAAACAAATTTGATAAAATCTAAAAGCATTAACTCCCTAACAAAGATTATCAGATTCCATCACTGTCATCCATAGACTGTTCTGAATCTTTTTTTTTTCTTTTTCAGAAATGAAGAGCTGTAGGTAGGAGTTGTTTTATCCAGCTTTAAAGAGCATATGTATTTAATGAAGGGTTTTGCTAATTTCTGCCTTAGAATTTATTTGATTTTATTTTTATTAATGCCCTAAAACAAATTGCCTTTTCAGATCAGAGCTCTTGGAATTTGTCTAAGGTCCCCATGACAAGCTGGTAGGCAAGTTTCAAAACTCCTGAGATACCTAGAGCTTATACTTTTTTATTTTCCATTTCTTCTTTTATGTACTTGACTACAGCATTCCATCTATCTGATAAATCATCTCTTGCATTTGGCTAATAGTTAATTTAGCAAAACCTTGCTCTGTATGGGGAATTAAGGGGTCAGAAAAGCTACTTAGCTCTTTGAGTTTGCTGCAGTCCTCAACATAAGAGCTACATTTTATTAAAGAAAAACTATTCTGCAGGATAACAGGATAAAGCCCAGGAGTCCATAACATTTTTTGTTTAAAAAATAATTTTGCTTGAAAAGCCTTCTAACCTGAATGTTGTTTCCTTCCTCCTCCTTCTTTCCCTCTCTCTTTCCCTCTCTTTCTTTCTTTCTGGAAAATCTACTACATGCCAGACATTATTCTGGCCCTTGTCGTGGAAATTAAAGGAATTTTACAATCATACTTAATCTATTCATTCTCTATATGTTGCAATACTATATTTGTTTAAGAAAAAATATACCCTGGGCCTCCCCTAGTGGCTCAGGTGATTGAGCACTGGGCTGAGAAGCTGCCCACAGCCTCTGCAGCCTCTGCAGCCCTGGTTTGATCCCTGGCCAATGGTGAGAGTCCCACATAGCGCGCAGACCTCTCCTGCTGTGCCCACTGCTCCCCTCAGCAGTGTATTTCATCAGTCTGCCTGTTCTGCTCCCCGCTCTGGCTCTGGTGAATTCTCTCACCCTCCCGCACATCTGGCCTGTACCCAGTGCTTGTTATATAAATAATAAATAAATAAATCTTTAAAAAAAAGAAAAGAAAAAGTATACCCTTTGGTGTGTAAACTTTATTGGCTAAATTTGAGTTCCCTATATGTAACATAAGTAATATATACATTATCAAAGATTTTTTCCCTCTGAGTCACTCATGACTTTAGTCATTTTGTATTGTATATAAAGTCAAGAAATAAAAAGGTTCTCATACATGCATAAACAGGATCTTAATTTGTCACTTACTTTTCATGCACTTGTAGGAGATGACACTGAAATAGTGAGAATGATTTCAAAAGCCATCACATACATGCATACATACAAAATGACACACATACCACATTCTCATACCTTTAGAATTTCCCATTTTATTAGGTATTTAGCCACATTGTTATAGTTTGAAGTATAAATACAATGTTTGAACTAATTATGTTCGTTTGAAATATTTATCATATTTTGATAGCTAGTAGACTGCTTAGAGGAATCTTTCCAAATCTTAAAGATGTGTTAAAACATAGATAAGTAATATTGAATACAGCATGTTTCAGTTCATTAAGTGAAATTATCCAAAATCAGACTAAGAATACATATTAGAATTGTAAGCACTTAAAAGGTCACTAGCAGCATCTCTTCTTTTGTCCTTACATTTAAAAAAATATATACCTGCTGTTGTAAACTCTTACAAAGTAGCCTTTAAATTGTGGTTACTTACTTTTTTTTATTAGCAATAAGAAAAATGTATTCACATATTTAAACTGCATTTCTTTTAAAATTTCACTACTAATAAGTTTAAAGAGATACCTGACTACCAAATAAAGTCTCTTATTCCATATTCCAAATTGTAAAGTGGCATACTGTTCAACTCCAGAGCAAATAATATCAGTTTACTAGGTTTATTGTTTTCAAATCTGCTTTCCTTGATTTCTGCTCACCTATTACATCACCAATTCGCTCTAACTGGTTGCTTTTTGGCAATGGTTTTCCTACTCATCTAGTCTTTATGTGAACAATTTGATGTATGAAGACAATGAAAATTCAAAGATTATCAAAGCAATAGTATTATAAGAAATCTTTTTATAATAGACATCTGACCAGACTACCAGGGTTAAGTCCCAACTCCTTCATTTAAAAGCAAGATTATTAAAGGCACCATGTCCTGTTTCCTTATCTGCAAAAACAAAGGAATTTTAAATGGGCCAGTGGAAGTGAATCTTTACGATGACTCTTAAAAGCAGTGCATAAAAGACACTTGTTTCCATCCGGGATTAGTGCAAAGCAAAACTTTCTATTATGAAGTTGGTTTCTTGGTTGTTAAAGACAGAAAAATGACCAGACTATGAAGACAATAATCAAAGTTTGAATCAACAAAAGCAGGCATGAATGACAGAATTACTGAGACTTAAAAGCAGCCACAAGATTAATGGCAAAGATCAAGGTCAGAAATAAGGAAAACAAGATATTGGCAATGGGCCTCCCTGGTGGTGCAGGCGGTTGAGTGCAGTGCTGTGAAGCTGTCGCAGCCTCTGCAGCGCAGGTTCAATCCCGGCCCACTGGTGAGAATCCCACATGGTGCAGCAGACCTCTCCTGTCTCGCCCTCTGCTCTCCTCAACAGTGTATTTCATCAGTCTGCCTGGTTCTGTTCCCTCCTCTCTCTCTGGTGAATCCTCTCACCCTCCTGCACATCAGGCCTGTACCCTGGTTCTTGGATAAATAAATAAATCTTAAAAAAAAAAAGATATTGGCAAAATTCCTTCACTGCATGACAATATCAAATGATGCATGATAACGACGGCATGTAATCTAGAAAAGCAAATACTATTCTCTGTGTCAGAAGAAATCCCCCTTTAGAGTTGATAAAGCCATCGATGAGCAGAGCTTGAGCCACCTTTGCATATATTCTGTAGGAATATAAGAAAAATTGCTAGCTTTTCTTTCTGTTGCTGAAAATTCATGGTAGATATTTTTTACTTTGGATAAAGATTCTTTGTGCACCAAAATGTAGAATAGAAAAAGATCAAACATGTTGTGATTGCTATGAACAAAGCAGCAGCTTTGACTGCAGCAATAGAGTGTAGCTACTTAAATTTAAAAGTTTGCTTCTTAATGCCAATTATCACACTCCATTAATCATGGAGAACAGTTGGCACTGCCTCCTAATCTTGATCAACATTGAAGGAAATTGTGAAAAATGTGATTGAGTTTATATTGTGCCCCTGAGCTTATGCTGCCCGATAAAAAATTAAAAAGTAGGCCGTGATATGAGATCCTGCTTTTTGCTTCAGAATATGGTAGCCATTAAAAGAAGTTCATGCAAGTTGGGGAATGAGGAATAGAACCGTTCTTCACCACCCTGACAATACCAGGGTATACCATTGATGAATTCCCTTTAATAGACTTAAAATTGACTCTTCAGAGTGAAAAAATAATAATTTTGAGGATTAGATATATTAAGAATAAACTATAAAGAAAAGGATTATGTACTCTTCAGAGAAAGCAACCAATGTCACTAGACATTTTTAAATAACTTCAAGCTACTTCATAAAACACCAAAAAATGCTTTCTAGAGAGTGCAATCCATTAAAGTTTGGGTTACAGAGCACTTTAGTGTTGCCTCTAGGTTAAAAGATATTCAGAGTTCCTGGTATAATGTGTAACAGTCATTGGCTTGTCATTTGGCGTAGAAATGAAAGTATCCATCCAGGGTTTCTAAAACAATGGAGCTTGGGCAATTTATGCATAGTGTTCTCCTAAGCTTGTTTATAGATATTACTACAAGTGATAGATTGATTTACACACAGCACAAAAATACAGTCAGTGCTCAGCCCTCCCTGTTCTAATCCCTTCTTCACCGCCTCACTGTTGGGGGAAGAGAGTGGCTAATATATCCTTAGTCCTTGATTTGGGCTTGATCATGGGAATTGTTTTGGTCAATGATAGAGCCACAGTATGATACAAGTGGGAATGCAAAATGGGTTTGTTCAAGCTGGGCATTCTTTTTTGCAGATCTGCCAAGTTCACAGGGTGAGCATGCCACATTCACCTGCTGGTCGAAGGAGGATGAGGAACATATGAGAAACAGCGACCCCAGATGGCCAGAGGAGAAAGCACCTAAACAGACCTAGATCACAAACTGATTAATTTTATTGTTTTTAAATTATAATAAAATTTTTCAAATTACCTCGTACTTCCTTTGTGTGCTGAAAGTCTATTAGGTACTATTTAGTTGCTCAAAATTAAACTGTTACGTCAACTGTAACTTTGAGAAGTATAAAGGTGAGCTACCTGGAAATGCTTAGTTAGCAAAAAATTACACTTACACACATGCACAACAAAATGACCTTAAATTGTTAGGAGGGGGGGAAACAAGTTTTCCTGTGTATATATTATCCCTATTTAATGCAGTATATTGATCTTATTCATGTGCAAATAACCTATTTTTACATAAAACATGTACTGAATAATTCAAATCCACTCTGAAAATCATACAATCAATCAGGTTCCATTCCTATAACTGCCAGTAGGGCAATGCTTTTCTTCTCTTCTCCAATATCTGCTCTAGTGGCTCAGAATATAATTGAATTCATTCTCTCTGCCACATGAACCAAACTAGATTTGATGGTTCAGATATTTTATTGAAGACACTTGATATGACCATATGGGATATCAAAAATAAATAGAGTTAATAGCAGATATTTCAGACACTTTATATTTTCACATTATTCCTGCTGAATTTAAAACCAGACCCAAATGCCCAAAAATAGATGACTGGATCAAGAAGATGTGGTACATATACACCATGGAATATTACTCAGCATTCAAAAAAGATAAACACATGCAATTTGCAGCAACATGGATGGAGCTGGAAGGGATCATGCTCAGTGAAATAAGCCAGAAAGAAAAAGAAAAATACCAGGTGGTCTCACTCATAGCAGGAAATTAGAAAACCTAAATAAGGGATCAGGAAAAAGACTAATTATAATAAAGTAAAAATCAAAATCAACAAGCAACTATAAACCAGAGACACACTACAGGGTGGAGAGGAGGGAATAGGATCAAAACAAGGGTGGTGGGAATTGTATGGGGACTATAACCAAGATGAAAATGCATACATTGTGCAAAAATGAAATGTGCTGTAAAAAATATATAAAATTTAAAAAATAATAAGAAAATAAAAATAAAACCAGGCTCATTTTCAGGAAGCTTGTTTTTTAAAGATTTATGTAAAATCCAGAGACTATACAATTATCTTCAGATTTTGTTGTTTTCCTACATTTTATTATGAGTTACTCTTGGTAAAGGAAATAAATGGATGCAAGAACTAGTATTTAAAATCTGCCAAATATCTACGATACAAAAATTCCAAAATATATTTTGTAGCTAAAATAAAAGTTAAAATTTCAAATGCTATGAAATCTAAAACTGTCCTGAAAAAAAAGTATCACTCAAAGTTCAGCTTTACTCAAGTAGATGCTTACTTTTAAAGTAAAATTTAAAGTAAAAACACTAACCCCCAAAATTCATTCAATATGTCCATGACTCAGATTTAACCTTCCCTATAGATTTATGCTTCTATTGTTAGAGGAATGGTCATAATACTTTTAATCAATACAAGAGGGCAAAGTGTAGGAAAATTTAATTTTTTTTAATTTTGCCCCCATAATACATATTATCAATGTTGGAAGACACAAAAACAAATTTATTCATTATTATTTTTTTCATCTCATATGTATAATATAAAATGTATTTTATTGCGATATGTGTATACATTCCAGACATATAGATTTCACATATCAAAATTATATGTATTTGGTAAAATGCATAGGCCAGTAGATAGATTTATCAAGCCATCTTTTGACTCCTTCTACTCATCTTGTATCAAGGGTACACATCTATCATATGCATCTTAAAACACATTTTTATATTTTACATACTCATGAATAATAAGTAATAAATCAATTGGTTTCAGATGTCTTCTGAACTTGATAATGTGAGTCAGAGTAGTAAATATTAAAATAATTTATAATATCTTAAGCATTACTGTAGATTCTAATAATTTCTTGGTGTTACAAGAATTTTCTAGTAACTGAAAATGGATGTTTGAATACTGGATCTGGCTTCCCAGGATCACTCACCCTTGGACTTCTATGCTGTATGTTTATTTGCTCTGACTATTCTCTGTTCCTGATGTCCACAAAAGTCACCAGTATGCAGAGAACCTTTGTGTGCAGAATATTCTTTTACTGAAGATTTAAAAGAAAAAATGATGATTTCAAATGACTGTGAGCAAGTAGTTTGTATGCTTCTAATTAAAATAATGTGACATAATAGGAATGGCACTGCTGAGCTTCTAGAGAAAACTGTTTTCCTGGTGCATTGAAACTGTATTCACTTGGGATACCTTCATAAAGTGTCCAGCACGTTTTCCAAGGAGAGTGTCTTTTCTGACCCTAAATTAGCACTGTGATTTTGAACCACATTTCCAAAAATATGATCTAAGGATTTCTAATTTCCCTGAATGTTCATAGTTATTCTCTCTAATATCACATTGAGAGAGTTTGAATTGTGGTTAGTCTTTTCAGTCTTTTTAAGTTATGATAAAATAAAATTTTGTTTTTAAAGCTAAGAATCTTAAACAATTGTTCACAGAATCCTAGATTTCAGTCTACAGCTGTAATAGCATAACAGAGTAGTTTTTATTTAAACTGACTACAGAAATGATAAAAATGCCTAAATTCCAGCTGTGTCATCTATAGGAATAAGCTCCTATGAAAGCTGAAAAAGTATACTTTTGAAACTTTGCCCACAACATACTTGGAAATGATCTGTCTGATATTATCTTCTCTTTTCTCTTAAGTGAAACATTTTTATGATTTAAAAAATGCCAAACAGGAAGAAAAAACAAACTTTTGATATTGTTGCTTCTTGGTAGAGTTATTTAAAATTATGTACACAGTTTTTAAAATGATGGAGAGATTATGCACACTACTAGAGCATAATATATGATAGGGAAAAATGCTTCTTTGTTTTCTTGTTGAAGATTTTTCTCCATGACAAGGCACAGCTGTCAAGGCTTCAGCAGAACTCTGGTTTTTTGGCAGGGAAAACAATTACAATCTGAGGCTTGCTGTCTCCTTTCCAAATATAGCTTTCTTTCCCACAAAGGTATCTGACAGACTGTAGGAACTCTAACCAAACTGAAAACCAAGAGGCATCTCTTGTTTCTCAAGAAGGTATGTCAAATCTGTCAAATCCTCCAGGTTGAAACTCACAATCTCAGTTATTTAAAGAGATGCTTTAAAACTCATATGTTTTTTTAAAGACCTAAGAGACACAGTGATTTTCTATTATGCTCATAGATCCATGAACAAATGTTTTATTACTTATTCCTAAGTAAAGATGCATATTTCTCAGCCAAGATGACAAATCTCAATTGAGGGATAAATTATGAAATAAATATTTGTGGTACATTCATTGTCACAAGTCCATCAAGTCTGAAAAGTAATTATGCTAGTGTATCAAATTTCTCCAAATGTATTTGTTGATGATTTCTATTATGCTATGAACTCCTTATGTGCTGAATCTATTTTTAAGATGGAAAGTTCTATTGTCATTTAGGTGCTAGCGCCCTCTGTTCTTCTTAATCAGAATCATGAATGCCAGGTGGAGAGGTAGTTCAGTTATTCTTAAATTTAGGGTTTGGGGAGTATGTTGTTGTTTGTGTCCCTGTAGCAACATGTTGCAATGATTTAGGCACCCGGTTTTGGAGAAGTGGGGGGAATAGTAACAGCAACTAAGGAAATCCAGAAGATGGCCTGTTAATCACTGCTTATCACTGCTACCAACCACAGCAAGGTCACAGTGACAAAGATGGTATTCTGAGTGTTTCATATGTAATTTGCCTGATTGGTTTTGGTTTAATTTTATTTTTAAGTTTGTTTTTTCAGTAGGGATTAAAAAAGATTTTAAAACTGCTGGAGATCCTTTTTTTGTCAGCATAGGTAGTTGAAGTTATACTCCACTCAGATATTTGAAGTCTGAACTGCTTCAATATCTTGTTGAAGTTGAAATTAGCTAATTGAATTTCTTTGGCCCCCATTCTGAGAGTTTTTCATTCTGTTTCAAAGTAAACCAATTAGAAGGCTAAATTTTAAAAGGCAGTTCTTTCCTTGTGTGGAAATGCCTACATTTGCAGGGATAATGTATCTCATCTTTTTTTTTTTTTTTTAAGATTTATTTATTTATTTATACAAGCACTGGGTACAGTCAGAAGCGCGGGAGGGTGAGAGAATTCACCAGAGCCAGAGCGGGGAGCAGAGCAGGCAGAAGGACCGAAGTACACTGCTGAGGGGAGCAGCGGGCGGCAGGAGAGGTCTGCGCGCCCGGTGGGACCTTCCTTCGGTGGCAGGGGAGAAGCTGGGGATCGAACCAGCACTGCAGAGGCTGTGGGCAGCTTTGCAACCCAGCGCTCAACTGCTGCGCCACCAGGGAGGCCCTGTATCTCATTATTTTTAACAGACATCTTTATCCCTGATTCTCAAATTGAGCTTGAGCTGGCTTATATGAAAAGCCATATTTATTATGAAACTGTTAAAAAGAATATATATAAAATGCCCAGCCATTAAATAAAAGTAGATATAATAAACATAGTAACCATGAAATCTAATATAGTAAGGATGACCCAGGATTACATTTAACTCTGAACTTTCCCTAAAGACAAAGCAAAATGATATTGCAGTCAATTCTATATGTTTATTATTATTTGAAATATAAAAGCACAATAGTTCTTAAATTAGGAGAAAATTTTCTTTATATTAACTCCTAAAATTGATGTCAGAGTGCCCCTGCCTTTTAGGATTCCAGGAACAGCATTATTATATATTGTGACCCTTATCATGGAATCAATAGGCAATTGACTTATAAAAAGGTTTAATAGTTTCTTGGATCATGTGAACACATGAGATATGGACACTGAAAGAGACAGAGATATCAAAAGTGAATTCATACCCTCTTAGACTACTGTATTATAGATGCTTGCATATTCTCTGGCTCCAGGGGTTGGGCTATTCCTGTTCTAGACTAAGATTGTTGCATTTCTGTAAGAATTTTCTTCCATCAAGAGTAGCCACTCTGAGGGGGTGGGGGAAGCAAATATTGTATAAAAATGAACAATGATGTAAATACTTAAAAAATTATTTAAAAAATTAAAAAATATATAAAGCTCATTCTCATTAACAAAAAAAAAAAAAAAGAGTAGCCACTCTTGAGCCATTTTATTCTCTTCAAGGAGAAAATTTAGATACAGTGCTTGACTGAATTGACTTGGGAAGTAATGAATTACTGAACACTCAGTCTTTTCCAATATACGAGGAAAACCATAAACCAATGTTTATTGTCATGAATATCTCACCTTATGAAAGGAGTAGGGTAGGAAGACCTGGCAATGAAATAATAGTCGTTTCCTAAATTTAGAGAACTTTTCAATTGCCAAGAAGAATGAAATTGTGTGGGAAAGCAAAAATCTGTCACCCAAAAATATGTCTTTGGCAAAAGATTTATTTCATAGAAGGGGCCCTTACAGCTGGGTGGTGGTGGTGGGTTTTTTGTTTGTTTGTTTTGTTTTTTCAGAGTACATTTACCTGTGAGAAGGAAAAATATCTCCCTGAAACATGTCTACCTCACTATAAGGGGGAAGACCTAATCTTTTTTTTTTTTAAAGATTTATTTATTTATACATAGAAGAGCTGAGGTGTAGGCCAGAGGTGCAGGGGGTGAGAGGATTCACCAGAGTCAGAGTGGGGAGCAGAACTGGCAGACTGAAATACACAGGTGAGGGGAGCAGCGGGCAAGACAGGAGAGGTCTGCCATGCCATGTGGGTAGTTCCCTGGCAAGCTGGGGATCGAACTCGTGCTGCAGTGCTATGGACAGCTTCACAGTGCGGTGCTCAACCCCTTGCACCACCAGGGAGGCCCCAGACCTAATCTTCTTATCTATGGAGGAGAACCAAATCTGCTACACAGTCATACCTTAAATTACTGTACTTTTTCCAGGAAACCTCCCATACTGACCCCCCATCCTCATGTGTGCAGGAGGTATACATGCTAATATTGAATTTATTTTTGGTTTATGTTTCCCTCTAATCAATCTGCCTGATGCTTGTTTGGTTATTTGCCAGCCTAGAAGAATTCAGAGGGACACATGATGATTTTCCCTACATCCTGAGAACAAAAGTGGATAAAAGAATTAAGTTGTCCTTAACCACTTTTAAGAAAGTGGTCTAAGTTTTAGGCACCTCACAAATCTCTCAGCTCTTATGTAAGGAAACCTTGGTACTCTTAATTATGTCACCAATAGCTCTGGCACCTTTTGTTTACATCTTATGATGTGAAATGTGCAAAAATATGAGCTGTTGAAACCTACTTCCTCTCATCCTGACTATAAGACTACACACAAGTTATTTAACCTCTTGATTTCCTCATCCATGAGATTAGAATAACTAGTCCATAAAATTGCTAGAAATATTAAATAACAAAAATATAGAAATCACAAAGCACACATCAGATATTTTACATATTTTAATTTTCTTGTTTTTCATTCCCCTATATGGAAATTAACTTTGAACAGCAATATTCTAACCTGTCTATAATGACAGATCACAAATTATCATGACATTTTCAATGAATATAGAAATTTTTAAAACCTTCTATTGTCATTTGAAAAACTGAATGGATAGAGGAAGGATTTATTTATAGACAAAACCAGATAAATTAACAATTTGGAAAACAAAATAAATGGATGCTTCTTTACATATCACATACCAAAATCATTTTTATGGGGCCCCCTAAAAAAATCTATTATTGCAGAAAAACCTACATGCTAATGAAATCAAAGAAATTCTAACTGAAGTATCTGACTTTATAAAAAATGCAAACATCTGGAGAAAAAGTCAGTTAAAATTAAATAGATTAAGGAGAGCATGCTGTAGTTCAACATAGAATGCCAAGTCATCATCTTTTCCCCTCTTTTTTTTTTTCTCCAAATATTATGGGAGCTCTAAAGAATTTCTTGAAGGTACAAACCCACATTCATACACAGTGCTGTTCACAGCTCAGCTTTTTACAGTAAGGCCTCTAGTCTATTTTCTTCGCCATGAGTGCTCCCTAGTAAAAACATGAGTCAGTGCCTCCCTGATGGCACAGGCTGTTGAGCACAGCGCGTGAAGCTACTGGCAGCCTCTGTAGTGCCAGTGCTATCCAGGCAGATGGGGAAAATACCCAAATAGCATGGCAGGTCTCTCCTGTCTCCCCTGCTGCTCCCCTCAGCAGTGTATTTCAGTCAATCTGACTGTTCTGTTCCCCACTCTGTCTCTGGTGAATCCTCTCGCCCCCCGCACATCTGACCTGTACCCAGTTCTTGTATAAATAAATAAATCTTTAAGGGCCTCCCCTGGTAGCACAGGTGGTTAGCACCACACTGTGAAGCTGTCCGCAGCCCCTGCAATGTTGGTTCTATCCCAGACAGCCTGTGTGGGTCCCACATGGCGCGGCAGACCTCTCCTGGCTTGCCTGCTGCTCCCCTCAGCGGTATATTTCATCAGTCTGCCTGTTCTGTTCCCTGCTCTGTCTCTGGTGAATCCTCTCACCCTCCTGTGGATCTGGCCTGTACCCCAGTTCTTGTATAAATAAATAAATCTTTAAAAAAAAATAAAGCTTTAAAAAAATGAGTCATATCTGTTTTGTTTACCAAGGACATAGTAGGCACTCAAAAATTACTTGTTGAACATATTAATTAGTTAATTAAATAAAATAAAATTAACTTGGCATCAATTCAGCTCTCAGAAAAATATTGATAACACAAAGCTATCAATACAAAACTGATTGCTCCTTTGCTCCTTCCCCTCAGTTTTGACTCTTGCACAACAAATGGTGCAAAAAGATTGTGTGGAAATGTCACAGCATTGCTTCCATGTATTAGTTTCTTATAACTATGGAAACAAAAAATCACAAACTTAGGGACTTAAAATAACAAACTTACTCTCTTACAATTCCGGGGGTCTGAAATCCAAAATGCCTATTACAGAGCTAAAAATCAAGGCGACCACAGGGCTGGTTCCTTCTAAAGACGTGGAGATTGTTCATTTCCTCGTCTCCCCAGGTTTTAAAAGCCACTTAACTTTCCTTGACTTCTAGCCCTTTCCTGGTATAATTCCAAATTCTTGCTTCCTTTATCACACCACCTGTTACTGACTCTAATCTGCTTTCCTCTTATAAGGGACCTATTAATACATTGGACACACCCAGACAGAGTAGGACAATGACCCACCTCAAGACCCTCTCAGAAATCATATCCTTGTACGAAAACATCCTCAGAGATTCCAGGGTAAAGACATGGTAAATTGGGGAGACGGGTATATTATTCAACCTACCCACTCAACTCTAAGAGATTTTTAACAATTCATGTACAGAAAACTCTGTTAAATTTTCTGTCTCTTTGAGGGAAAGAAAAATGTTATTTGTTCTAAATCAAGTCCCTTCTGCAATAGAGTTTTAAATGACTGCAAAAATGAGTTTGGCTGCTTGAAGGGTTTTTTTATTATAATAATTTACAAATCTCATTAAGCTTTGTTATTGTTTTCTCAATTCTGAATCCGCAGCTGTCACCAGAATGACATGCATGAGTTAGAGGGTGTAAAAAACCACTTGTGGGAAGACTTCCTGATTTTTTTTTTATATTTATGATAAGACTTTTTTTCTTGACTGTACCTTATACAATAATTAGGTGCCATAAATTGTTGTCTAATGTGAAATATAATGTTCAATTTCATTTCTCTAAATCACAAAAGGAATTCTTCTAGACTACCCCGTAGTAACCATTCTCTCTCTCACACACACACACACACACACACGCATGCATGCACACACACACACAGAGAGCATTTGAATCTTCCCATTTAAGATGCCAATTTTAAAAATAGTGGGATCTTATCTTCCCTCTAATCATTACAATTGGCCTTTTGCAAATGAGTCATTTGGTCATGTAATGGTCATTGTAAAATTAAATCTAGCTGTAAGAGTTACCATCAGTGCAACCACCTTTAACAAGTAAAGCATTCGACTAAAATTATGACAATTTTATGTGCAATGATCATCGACAGTTGCTCTAAATTTACAACCAATCCCAAATCCCACCATAGCTCTGAGTAAAAGACTGTCAGTATCTGTCCTTCTTCACAGACATGACAGTGAGAAAAATAATTGAAAATTGTGAAGGGTGACTACAAATCACAAGCCTGGTTTTATGTATTACTCAAACATCTGCTTCCTTGTTTTACAGAAACATGTGGCATAACCTAAAATATTGTAAGAATAGCACTTGAAGGGGATGGAGTCCAATACTCCCAAAATACAATCAACAGTATATACCATTATTACTTCAATTTAAAAAGAAAAAGGTCAAAATTGCCAGGTCCTTTCTCTGATCAGCTTCCCCTACATGAGTTCTAAGGAGATCAGATACCACACATGGCAAGGATTTTTATGCTCAGTAGTTTAGAGCCTCCCGCACTCCCCTAAGCCCTTCATTTCTCCCCCACCCCCAGCCCAGGCAGACTACAGACTATGAGAAAGGTGTGGGGTCTCTCCTTAATACATATTGCATTTGTCACAAATTTACCAACTCGAGAATTCCAGAAACAGTATTTCACGCTTCCCCTGAAGATCATGAAAGATGTGAGGCTCCACAGCACTCTCATCAACCGGATAGCGTTACAGACATAAGAAGTACAAAAAAATGTCCTAAAAAATATTTCAGTAGGACCTCCCTGGTGGTGCAGCGGGTTGAGCGCAGCACTGTGAAGCTGTCCACAGCCTCTGCAGTGTGGGTTCAATTCCCAGCTGGCCAGGGAGCTACCCACATAGCATGGCAGACCTCTCCTGTCTCGCCCGCTGCTCCCCTCAGCAGTGTATTTCAGTCAATCTGCCTGTTCTGCTCCCCACTCTAGCTCTGGTGAATCCTTTCACCCTCCTGTGCCTATGGCCTGTACCCCAGCTCTTATATAAAAATAAATAAATCTTAAAAAAAAATTTCAATAAAAGAGTATAAGAAATAACCATTCTCTCACTTATTCTAACTACTACATGAGCCTAAGCTGATTTTGCTGTTGCTGTTTACAAAGTATGGGAGCATTTTTTGTAAACTCATTTCAAATGCTTGAATTCTACTTTCATATACTAATAATTGATGACAAAGAGTCATTTTAAATTGGGCTGTGAGTCAAGAGAAGTCCCGCAATTGAATATTTTATAAAATATTGTCAGTAATACCCAAAGACACTGACTGTATTGGTTTCATTATGGATACATTATGCAGCTATTCTCTAATTAAATCAAATAGGTTTTTAATCATTATGTGATACACAATATATCATATAACTGGCCTCCTCTAATTCCAAGGCTAATGTTGAGCTCCCAGGAAACCTCACTGGTACTTGCTCTACCTGCTGATGTGGGCTCAGGCTATCGCAGATATGTTCGCCCAACTATGTCGTTTGAAAGTTCCATAGAAGCCAATGAGGAAGTGTGCGCCTGACTTGGGGACATCATTAGCCTAAGCAACTTCCAAGAGATGCTTTGGAATGTAAGACTTGAAAGCTGCCCCTCATCAACCAGGGGAGAGAAGGCATCTTGTGCTATTTTTCTACAACCTCTGCTCTCTGAATTAAAAAAAAAAAAATCACTTTCTTCCAACCACTTTATGTTCATACTACAAAGTGGAGAGAGGAAGGTGAGAAGAAACTTGTTCATCTTTCTTATTCACACAGTTTTATTTCATGGCTTCAAAGGTGTCATCAAACTCACAATCACTTTTCTCATTTCTTTGTGCTCAGCAACCTGGGGTGGAGGATGGTCTCTAGGGTCTCAATCCCAACACAAGTACAAATATCATATGCAGATATTTTGCAGTATTTTAGTAGTATTTTTAAAATTTTTCTGAGTACTTGAAACTATACTGTAAATTGTAGTATCAAAGAGAAAAAACTTTGCAAAACCCTAACTGCCAGGGATCACTTGCCAGACTTCTTTCCTCGACATATACTCCCAATCCAAAACCAGACTGCAGACCCTATCAATATGGTGGTGACTCCAGAAGGCCCAGGCTCTCCCCACAAGAGAATCATTATTTGACAGTGACAATAAAAAGCCAGAAATAATCAGAACTTGATTAAATTTATTTGCTCAATCAAGGATAACTCATCTCCACAAAAAAAAAAAAAAAAAAACAACTCTGAAAGTCATCACCAATCAGTAGCATTCTCCTCATTTTTGAAGTGAACCAATCAACAACAGTCGCACTTCAATGAATATAGCAGTGAAATTTGGCCATCAATAACATCCTCACTCCACTGACCAAGTTCCTCCAGCTGAGTTATCTCATTCTTGCTACTAATTGTTCACCAATAATTGAACTCCATGCTTCCTAACAATTCTGCACAAGATTAATGGTCTTTGTTTGGAAAGACTGTATCTAGCAGACATATTTTCACTTTAGTATGTAAGGAATAAACTCAGCCTTTAGATTTATAATTTGAATCCTGATCTCCTACTTCAGTAGTTGAATAAATGACTAAATAATGACACATTTGAATAAGTTAGCTATGCAAAACCAACAAAGGATCACTATCAGTACTATAAAAATAACAGAATGCTTCTAGTTAGGTCTCTCTTAATCCTTAGAACAAACCAAAAAAGGAGAGTTTAATTAATTTCAGATGCCTGAGATTATACAAAAGCCAAGTTTTTTAAATAAAAGTCATCCTAGATGGCTGCATCTAGGGCATATGGAGACTATTTGTTCACTAGGGCTACCATAGCAAAATATCACAGAATGAGTGGTTTGTTTATATAGCAGAAATTCTTTTTCTCAACTTCTGGAGAATGAATGTCCAAAATCAAGGTAGCAAGTTTGGTTCCTTCTGAAAGCTCTCTCTTTGGGTTGCAGGTGACCATGCCTCACTGTCCTCACATGGTTCTGTCCCTGTGGATACATGTGTCTGGTGTGTTTTCATGATCCAAATTGCCTGTTCTTAAAAGAACACCAGTTAGATTGATTCAGGAACCACTCAAAAGAACTCATTTTAATGTTGTCAGCTCTCTAAAGACCTTATCTCCAAACACAGTTACTCTCTAAAGTACTAGGGATTTAGGACTTCAACATATACATGTGAGGGATACATAATTCTGTCCATAACTCTGAGATACACAATCCAGTTTCCCTTATTAATACAAAAAGGAATTATTCCTCTTGGTGCTAAAAGTGCTGCCAGGATACAGCCTTCAGCTATCAGTCCTTTGCAGGAATTACCTGCCCAAAAGTCTTCTTCTCCAGGATCATTTCCTCTTCTCAGATGAGTTCATATCCAGAATGTGGTCAACATGGTATTATACAGATCCAATCCTTGGCTACAGGAACAAATCTTGACAGCCCAGCTTACCTTCAAAGCAACCTCAAGGGTCCACTGAGGTTTCTATTGCAAATGCATCACATAAACTCTCCCTCTGCCCAACCCTGCTTTATTCCCTGCCATAGGTTTGTTTACAAAAGTACTTCCAAGTGCATTTTGTACTCATTAATCTCTATCTCCAGGTCTGCTTCCTAGGGGACCCAGCCTGTGACACTTCTGAAACAGAATCCTGATTACATTGGGAAAAGTTAGTAAAAGCAAATCTGGTTAGGCTGTTATATTATTTAAAGTTCACAGAAAATGATATTCCACACGGGGTTATGAAAATGGGGTGGAGTGTTGAGTTTCCTTTAAATAATATTACTTTCATAAATTATTTATCATAGGTCAGAAATTTCAGTCCCATATGGGCTGTTTGCATAAAGTTATTACATTTAGATATCTTTTAAGAGATGCTGTTTATTTCAGTAATCACTGAAGTATGGAGCTTTAAGCTTTTGATAAATTTTCCCCTGTGTATAAGAGAGAGGAGCATATATAACTAAGAGGAGACATGAATTAAACAAAGAAACTGTTCAGGAATACAAAAATTCTGATCTGGTCAAATATGCCTGCTTATCCACAGGGGTGAATGTGGCTGCTGGTAGATGCCTATGGTGTGAAAAAAAAAGCATAACATTCCTGCTATTGCTCCTTACTGAGACAAAACCACTAATGAAAGCCAAAAGTTTTCTTTCTGGAGCAAAATTAAGACCCAGCACTGCCACACATATAGAAACCAGGCAATAATCCCCGGAGCAGATGGCTCACCAGAGACCCTGTCCCTCTAGCACAAAACTGAACTGCTATGTGAACCACCCCCTACTCTCATCCCACCCCTCAGATTAAGCTTCTATTTCTATGTATACCATGATATTATGACATTTTGCGTCCATGGTTTTGTTATTGTGAATTGATACAAATGGATGGTGACATCCATTATCACCCACAAGAAAATGAGATATCAAGCCGTTTCTGTCATGAGAAGTGTCCAGGCTGCTAATAGATGCCCATTGCCACCTCTACACACACAAATACTCCCACATATGCACTTATGCTACACACATGTGCTAGCCCCCCCAAAAGGCACACACCCCATGGGTGAAAATTGATCAGCACCAGGTAGTTGATTCTACAGTTACTTCATATTAAATTATTAAAATATTTTAATGACTTTAGACATACGCTTTAATCTTGAAGTTACATAACCATTATTAGACAGTGGACTCAGAAAGAAGGAAGAAACTGGGCCTCCCCTGGTGGCACAGTGGTTGAGCTCTGGACTGCTAAGCTGCCCTTAGCCTCTGCAGCGCCGCTTTGATTCCCAGCCACTGGCAAGAGACCCACATGGTGCGCAGACCTCTCCTGCCACACCCACTGCTCCCCTGAGCAGTGTACTTCATCAGTCTGCCTGTTCTGTTCCCCGCTCTGTCTCTGGTGAATCCTCTCACCCTCCCATGCTTCTGACTGCACCCAGTGCTTGTATCAATAAATAAAAATAAATCTTTAAAAAAAAGAAAAAAGAAAGAAAGAAGAAAGGAAGAAACTTGTTCAAAGATCTACAATGTATGGATGTTGTCATTAACCTTAACTGTCATTAACAAGTCTGCTATGGAAATAATGGTCCAAACTACTTGGCACTGAGAATATATGAAGTACAGAAGATGTTCATGTTGAAATCACATATCCAAAACCTATACACTGTGCTTCTCAAAACCTATATACTGTGCTTCTTCTGGTAAAAGATCCATTTTGCTTGTTTCTATTTCCAATTCATTTTTTGTATTGGTGAACTGCTATTTTTGGTCTCTCTCATGTTCAGAACCTGAGTCCACTAGGATGCTAGGGTGTTTTGACAATGTCAAATTGTTATAAAATGTTTCTACTCTCTGATTCTCGATTTCTCCACTTATGTTGCTGTGACTGGTAACAAGCAGTTTATGGACCATCCAGCTCTTGAACTGCACTTTGAATAGCTCTAAGCAGTTGGTGTGTCACTGGCAGGAGGACAGAAACCTCCCAGCATACCATTTCTACCCCACTGCAGAACAAAATGGAAATAGATAAAAGCGCATTATCTTACATGAACGACAATGTTTAAAACCTGTCTCCTCAGCATCCAAAAAAGATAAACACATGCAATTTTCAGCAACATGGATGGAGCTGGAAGGGATCATGCTCAGTGAAATAAGCCAGAAAGAAAAAAAAAAAGAAAAATACTGGATAGTCTCACTCATAGCAGGAATCTAGAAAACTTAAATAAGGGACCAGGAAAAAGAATAACTATAAGAAAGAAAATATCAAAATCTACAAACAACTATGAACCAGAGACACTCTATGGCAGGTGGGGGGTGGGGAAAGGAGGGCTTGGGGTCAAAATAAGGGTGTTGTAATTATATGGGGAATATAAAAAATAAAATTTAAATAAAATAAAAAAAATAAAACCTATCTCCTGACATTTACAAAGATATACATGCCAAGCCACCCTTACCTTTCTTAATTTTTTAAATAATATATCTGAAGTGGACAGGAGCATAAATCTTTGGCAATGAAGAAATTCATTCTCTAAAATTCATGCCTTTTGAAATTCTGAAAGAATTGTTGGTAGAGATAAAAGTTCCGTAGGTATTTATTGGGCTCATATTACCTGTTCTGTACTAGACAATGGACTAGCTTGAGTTCCTTATTTAAAATTTCATCCAGCAAATTATCAGATGAGGGATTATAGTCACTAGAAGAAAAGACCCAAGGTCCCAAGTGGGTCTGTGAGAATCGTTCCTGAAGTGACATTACCAGTGTGAAGTAGTGCAGTTTAAACTGTATTGCTGAACTAGAAATGATCGGTTTCCACTGGCTGCTGTGAGCAAAGGCTTTATTGCTGTTGTCCTGCAAAAACACATCAATCATGAGGTTAAACCTGCAGGCAGGGCATTGCCTTTGGTCTGTGCAATGTACAGGTATAGACAAACAACTTGGGATTTCATGATATTACTTCACAGGAATTAGTGAAGTGGATTTGCAATACAGATATTTGTAAGTAAAGAAAGAAGTTATTAAAGAATTATTCTGACTAATGAGTTTATTTACTTAGAATCAGCAAATAGTTCTTTCAAACAGCTTGTCAGTTTTCTGTTCAGTAACTAATCCTGTGCATTTCATAAGCATCAATGTTTGATCCTCAAACATTTTGGATAATCAGTCATCACTCTAAACCTTTCCTCAACTGCAGCTCTCCTTTCTGGGATCCCTGACACGACATCTAGCTGGAGCTGGTCTCCAGCACTCAACAACTAAATAAAATATATTATAGCCAATCAATTTGTTTCCATGACACAGTTATAGACTAACTATCCTTTTAAAAGAATAAAAAGAGGTCCTCCTTGGTGGCACAAGGGATTAAGTCTCAGGTCTATAAAGCTATCTGCAGCCACTGCAGCTCGAGTTAGATCCCGGCCAGGGAGCTAATCCACATAGTGCAGCAGACCTCTCCTATCTTTGGCCGTTGCTCCCCTCAACAGTGTATTTCAGTCATTCTGCCTGTTCTTTTCCCTGCTCTGTCTCTGGTGAATTCTCTAACCTGTCCCCCCTTCACCTCTAGCATGTTAGAACAGGACACAGATATAAAGTTAGTTATGGATATATAATGTCTGGTGTTTTGAAAATACCATGAGATAATTTTTATAATAATATATATGTATGATAAGAATATCAAGTTTAAGATAATTTCAGCCATACTTAAAAAAAATGATTTATATATGAAAATGAAATATATCAACTTGTTAAAAGCCAGTGATATTCTCTAGCGGTAAAGTATTCATGTGCCAATTGTATCTTTGTTTCCCCCAGATAATCTGTCTGAATACATTACCCTAATAATTGGGAAGAAATGAGGGAAATGAACTTCATTGAAAATTAAAGAAGAAATGACAGATAAAATGAAAGATGTTGAGAACACCATGGCTACATCTCTTAACTGATTAGAAGATAAGAACAAAGTATAATTTTTTGATTAAAATTAATTGTACAACACCACGTTTCAAAATTTAGCAGTGTCAAGCAAGGAAATAAAAGTTTCTAGTAGCTCTTATCTCTCCCCTGTATCCTTCTCTTAAGTCTTAGAAGACTATCAAGTTTTTCTTGGAGCATCTTTTGATAATTCCAACTTCTAATACTTTATACTAATCAGCAAATTCATCTTAACAGTCTTAGAAACCACTTCCCTTAGATATCACGCTTTTAGGAAGACTGTGAACGTCCTCACACTGATTTTTACTTTCATATTTTAACTACAGAGAGACACATTAATAAATCCGAATTTAAATTTTACTCTATCAATTAGATTTATCCTCTTTGCTTATTTGCCTATCCCTAAATGTAATTTTGCAATCCTGATCCTCAAAGAATGCTGAATATATATTCAGCAATATTCCCATCATCTCTGGAAACATTATCCTTATATTTAGATTAACTAGCACAAAGCCAATTTATGAAAATTCAATTTATATTTAAATTGAAAGAGACTATGAATCATATTAGTAAAACAGGTCGTATATTAATGCTCTGATATTGGCATAACTAATACCTTGGCTAATGTTTGATGTGTTAATAATAAAATCTATATTAACAAACAGTATCTACATGTACCAGATGTTCAATTAAAGGTTATTTCAGTCTCCTGCCAAAATCCTTTATGATATTCAATATCAATTATTATGTTAAAATTGTGATTATAGGAAATGAGAGAGTTATTCTGTCCTGAAGACAATGAGTACATGCCATGCCTTGCTTAGTAGTAGTGATTCGTGTTCCCTGGTGCTTATCATTGAAGCAGAATCAGACTTTTGGAGGGAGATAATCCTAACACCTGTCTCCCATTTAAGCGGAAAACCATTTACATACAGGATGGTGACATATCAGTAGAATAGCCCTGCTAAACTGTCAGATGATTGCACTGTGACAAGAGTGTTAGCTAAAGTTACAGTGTCTGGAAAAAAACCAAATTCAAGGTGATTTAAATAAAATTTTGACCTATGGTTTACATTTTTAAAAAAGGAAAAGAAATACTGTTACTAAGAATGAATGATTTCTGGAAGAACAAATGAGCAAACTCTTTTATGACCAAAATAAGTGCTATTGTCCAAGGTCAGATTTAGTGTGGTTTGTTGATTTAAGCAAGCACTGATATCAAGTTTGCTTTTTCCCTGAGTTCTAATAATTCTAACAACAAATAAGATTTTTATAAGCACATGCAAGTACATATCATTTTTGCTTCTTCATAACAGTAAATGCTCAAAATTCATAATAATTAGAATAAAATTTTTACTAAGTTAAATTTGGTGAGTTAACAAATCACATATATCATAAATGCAAATTGGTAGTAATAAAATTTACTAAGTTATACGTATGTTTTAAAGGCAATTACTTTCATGCACACATAATAGTCAATGTAATTTATTCTTCATAAAATGTAAAGAAAGGAATAATATACTTATTTTTTTCTCAAGAACACTGTCTTCTGAAAGTATATCATTGTCCACGAGTTATGTTTCGCTCCATCAATAATTACTTTTTGTCTGTATGCACTCTACCAGATCCCACAGAAGTCAATGTTTTTTTTTTTTGTTTTTATTTTGTGTAGGTTAGTGTTATTATTATTGTTTTTTTTTTGCTTTGCTCTACTCTCTCTGCAGTCAAAAATTCAATGTGAAGTTTTGAGATAGCAATTTAGTCTGGTATATCAATTGAAACAAAGTAATTGATATACAGGCATGTTCCTTTATACAGATCAAGGTCATTAGAAAATCTCATTCTAAAAAAAGGACTACAGACTCTTATCAATCTATTAAACAATCTGTCTTAATCAGGCACTGTCCTCACTTTGCTGATCAAGTAGCTTTAATAGTCCAAATTATATCAAATGGAAAATTGACAACAAATTTCTTTATGATAGTTTTATTTGATATGCCTACATTTTCAACTGTTTGGATTAAATTTTTTTCCTCACTCAACACTGTATGTAACTCTGTACCTAATACCATTTTTCTAAACATGTAAAAAAAATTAGAAATCAAAACTCCTTTGAACTCAACAAATGTCAGAATTGTTGAGTTGGCAAGAGATACTGGGAATGCATGTTACTCCACCAAAGGTGAGACCAAGACAAACCCATGGGCCGTTCAGCCTGCATCCATTATGGAATGGTTTTCTTCTACACTAAAATCTTGGTTTACCCATTAACAAAGTTGTTGAGAGTATGCCCCATAATCACACTAATCTAAATTAAATTATCTCATATTTCTGATTGAAAATATTTTAATCTGTTCATCATTGTTATGGACTGAATTTTTATTTTCTCCCTAAATTCATATACTTAGGTCATTAACCCCATCAGGGATGTATTTGGAGGTCGAGCCTCTGTGTAGGTAATTAAGGTTGAGCAGAGTCATACAGGAAAGGCCAATCCAATAGAATTAGTGTCCCTGTAAGAAGAGGCACCAGAGAACTCCATTCTCCTCTCTCCACCATGTGAGGAGACATAAGAAAGCTGCCATATTCAAGCCAAGAAGACAGCCTTACATGAAATCAACACTGCTGGACCTTCATCTGGGACTTTTGGCCTCCAGAACTGAGAGAAAATAAAATACATGGGCCACCCAGCCTATGACATCTTGTTATGACAGCTGAGCAGTCATACAACCATGATACATGTGCTTTTATAAACATTCTTTTTTATTGTTGTATTTTTAACTTGGTGGAGTAGTATGTTGTAACTAAAGGACACAGTTTTCTTTGAATCAGGCCTAGGTATAAATTCCAACTCAGCTCTTTATTGGAATTTATACATACAATAATTCATTCCACTGCAGTTCCTAAGAATATAAACGCTACAGGCACTGCTCTAGGCTTGGGGACACGGCAATCATAAAAAGGACAGAGTTCCTTGCCCTGGTGAGGTCTATGTTCTAATGGAGCTAAGTACTCTGGGAGGTAGGAAAAGGGGGAATTTCTAAGGGCCATTACAAAATCAAGTGTGTCATTGCATTTTACTACATAAATGTTAAAGTATGCTGCATGCATCTTACTATATATAAAGCACTCATAGCATTGCAGGAGTGCACAGACATGAGCTGCCTGGATTTGAATCTTGTTTATTACCAGCCCTGTTATTAACCTTGTTATCTGTTGTTCATATTAACCCTGTTACCTCTGCTAACTTGTTTACCACTGTCTAGTTTTCAGTTTCCTAATGTACTAAATGGGAATAATAACCAGCTCTGTCTCATGAGGTTGCTTTGAGGACAAGATGAGTTGATATATACTAGATACCATATGCTTACAACAGTGTCTGACACATGCTGAGTTATAAAAACTTTGGCTGCACAAATGCTAATTAATAGTCATTAATTTAGGTTATTTATCTTCTTCAGTGTTTCTGTGATTCTCTATGTAGAATTTACTATGTGGCTTTTTTTAAATATTTTAATATTATTCTATAATAGGCCAGAGATGGCCCCTGTGTATTATTAGCCTGTGGTGTTCACTATATTGTTTACTTCTTCACAGCAGACCAGAACCATTAATCCAAAAGGCCA
Organism: Talpa europaea; assembly: GCF_964194135.1. Taxonomy (NCBI): domain Eukaryota; kingdom Metazoa; phylum Chordata; class Mammalia; order Eulipotyphla; family Talpidae; genus Talpa; species Talpa europaea. Next base: position 100,509,988 of record NC_140077.1, read on the forward strand.
CCCATGCCAAACTCAAATATTCACAAAATATTCTATGGTATTTTAACCACTCAAAACCTTCCTAGTTAATATACATTGCTAAACTGCACCCAACATGTGCTAACCATGCATAAGGCAAAGCCAATAGCTATATTGACCCCAAATCCCTGCTGCCCTTCACAGTTCTCTGAACCAGAAACTCTCACCTTGCTGGTTCATCCCCTTACCCTCTGAGTTTACTTCATCTATAAATATTTTCTACAAAGCAACTGACCCAATATGATTAGATTATATCAAATATATTACATAAAACCAACCTCTTTATTTTTTATTTCGTTTGATCACAATTATGTTCAAATTACTTGCTTGAGCAAAAACTCATTTCTTCTTGGGTCACTCGACACAGAAAGCCCTTCCCTAATACCTCTTCTCTTCCTGAAGAATTTCCTCATCCTATTCCCCTGCTAGCAGGTAACTCCATTACATTGTTTCTGGAAGGTTTCCTGGAAGTTTTCCTGGGAGGGACTTCCTCTCTCATGCAACCCTGTCCAAGTGATGCCCAAATAAAGTTTGCATGTCTATGCCACCTGTGGCCCTTTCTCTTCCTTGATCAACTCTGAAGTCCCCAAGCTTACCACCACTTTCATTTATACCTCAGTAGATCATAACACATTAATATGTTCACTTAAAAAGCATTAAAATAAATGTTTCATGGTCCCTGAAATATCAAATCCAAAATTAAATGAGAATAATAAAAAACAACTCTTCTATTGACATTAAAATATGAGGTTTTAATTCTAAAATATTGGTCAACTCACTTATTTCTCAGATCTAAATATATGCTGTCTTATTTTTCATTATGCTTTCCACTCACACTCTTATTATTTTCTACTTGAACGAAATCTCTTCCTTTACCCTGTTCCTCTAATTTCTCTGAGTCATATTTCCTTCCTTGATAACTAAAAAACTAAAACTCATCTCTGTATCAAGCATGTGGCCTCTGATCTCCAATGTTTGAAGACATTAGCCAGTTGTTCCTTGGGGTAACAGAAGTATATCACAATCAAATTTAAAATTAAGTGTCTCTAAGGGATGATGCAGTTATGACATAGCTATTAAGCTGACTTGTTTAAATCATCCTTATAATCAATCTGTCAACAAAATCCCTGTCCATTTTTAATAGCTTCTTACACAATAAAAACCAACAAATTGTCATCAGCTCGAATTCTTTCTTCCCCTGTGTCCACCCCTTTTGCCATGTAACCATGCAGCTAGGTATTCTATCCCATGCCAGGATTCAACGTTCATTCCTGTGACTGCTTGGCCAATGAGATATTTACCAGATGTTGCTGAGGCTGAGGCTTGACATGTGTTTGGATAAAAAGCTTGTCTCTTCTCTTGTACTTTCCACCTTTTTTTTAAAGATTTATTTATTTATACAATCACTGGGGTACAGGCCAGTAGCGCAGGAGGGTGAGAGAATTCACTAGAGACAGAGCAGGGTGCAGAACAGGCAGAAGGACCAAAGTACAATGCTGAGGGGAGCAGTGGGTGGGACAGGAGAGGTCTGCTCACCTTGTGGGTATCTCCACAGCTGGCAGGGATCGAACCGGCACTGCAGAGGCTGTGGACAGCTTCACAGCACTGTGCTCAGCTTCATAGCACTGTGCTCAACTGCCTGCGCCACCAGGGAAGCCCCATTGTACTTTCAACCTTTGCCAGCATACCAAAGTCCACCTGCCAGATGATAAGTGTGTGTTACAGAAGTTAGCTAAGCTAAGGGGCACTTATATCTTCCCAGACCACGTGAGAGATCCTGGCACACTATCGGGTCCCATGAGAAATAACTGCAACTGGCTGTCTACCTCTGAACAATTGCTGAGACAAAATTACAAACAAAAACAGGTGAAGAATACAGACCTCATGTTCCAGAGATTTAAAATTAAACATTAAGAAAAACTTGTAGTCCAACAAATTATAACAAATGAAGAAAAAACTTCTTTTTCTGTGTTGAAAGCAGGAATCTGGCATTTTTCCCTAAAGATGAAATATTTGTTATATAAGCTAATAATCTCAGTAATAACTTTCCTGCTCCTTCCCAGCTAATAATGCTACCTCCAAATCTTATTTTCTTTCACACTTGTTAAATTATAGGCCTCTGTGAGGGAAAAACAAAGTGCATAGGGGATCATGAAGAATAATTTTTCTATATCTGGATTATAAAAATCTCTATAATTCCAGTATTTACAGTGAATAGCCTAGAGACACCAAGAAATCTCATCATAGCTTGCTTGTTGATTTTACAAACTATGGACCTGAAATGAAAAAGGCAAATCTCTTGAATAAAACACAAGTCAAAATCCTCTCCTAGTTCTTTTGTTACTAGGGTTGTCATAGTGACAGAAGAGGAAAGAGTTGATATTTATAAATATTTGAATTAATAAAAGGAAGCTGTTCAAATTTAATCTCAAGGAGGTATAGACTGAGACACTGCCTGGCTCCCATGGTATAGGAGACTGGTGGTGTATAAAAATCTTTAAGTTTCTGGGAGTCAAATATGATCAAATTCTTTAGGTAAGCAAAGAACCCTAAAAGAACCATAACTACTAAGGAAATAAGTCCGAGTAACAGGTAATACATGTGTAAAATTTAATGGAATATCATGATTTATAAAATATATTAATATCTCCTTATTTTGAAGTCAAATATTTGGGGCAAATCAGTCTAACTGGAAGATGATGTTTGTAAACTGCAGGAATGACCTCAGGCTATTTTAACAGGGCTTCACTGGATGGGGTACATGGCCACCTCCTGATCCAACCTCCTGGGAGACTGAGCTGGCTCTCTCTTATAAGGGGATAAGGAGCTCAGTGCCAGCCCGGGGTCCCCAGCCCCAGCCTCTTCAGAATCTGCCACCACAGTGTAGGGAGGATCAGCTCAAATCCGGGTGCTAGGAAACCTGATCACCACACCTGGCTCACAGTGCCGCCTCTGCTAGTATAGGGGCAGACACTAGAGATCACTGGGTGACTGCTCCAAGACTGGTGGCTCATGTGTCCTCACACTGCGCCAGATTGGCTTGCAACATATCAATGCAATGGGCAAACCTGCCAACATCCTGATCCCCCTCAGCAGCCCCAGTCATGGCTGGGACAACCTCTGAAGCAGTAGATGAAACAAGAAGGTAAATGATGCAGCTTTAACCCTTTTCCTGATCAGGGGCTGCAGGGAGTGATAAGTGGAGCAGAGGGGCCACAAAGACTTTCAAAGCAGGAGCAGCAGACTCTGAATCTTTCCTGGTGGCAATGTTGTCTTGACCTACAGTTCCTGCTCTACAACCTGCACCTCTCATTCTGATCAGTACTGCTTCTGATGCCTGGCAGCTGCCACATCATGCTGGGTCCCAGCTTCTGATCAAAAGACCACCCTTTCTTCCTCTACATCTATGGCCAGCTCCAGGCTCCCTTGGGAGGGACAGCTGCCATCTTCCACATGTTACTTTTGGCTTGGACTATGCAATACTGACACTATCTGGGCTAGGACAGACTGCACTGGCCACCTACCAGCCTATAAACATTCTCTCTCACTCAGCTCTCCCAATTTTTGCCTCCCTGTATATAAATCCTACTATTGTTGTTTCTGTGTGTGCTTTTGAGTCATGTCCCACGATCTTAAACACATGAGTGAGGACCCGCCAACTGGTTCATCCCTTACCTTCTGAGTTTACTTCATCTATACATATTTGCTATGCAATTGACCCAATATGATTAGATTATATCAAATACATTACGTAAAACCAACGTCTATTTTTTATTTGGTTTGATCACAATTATGTTGAAATTACTTGCTTGAGCAAAAACCCATTTCTTCTTGGGTCACTGGGTTTCTAGAGGTTTCAGTGATTTAGCAAGGCTTTTAATAGATTTAATATTTTTAACACACAAGGCAAGAAATCTATGCAGCATAGCTTAGAAATCATGTCAATTAAGTACTTTAGGTGATTGATGTATATACTGTGGAAATTAATAAGCAGAAACCTCATTTAATTGAAGCTTGGAGTCCAGCAGAGAGTTCTCACACACAGGCATTCAGCACACACTACTGAAAACAACTAGAAGAGACAGATCTTCCAATCTGCTGCTTTGCTGCCCCAGAGGGAGCAAGGAGGAGGCACCTCCTTGCCCAGTAACAACAACCAAGGAGAGATGCCATAACACGGCAGATGAGAAGTCAGTAAACTTTGAACTCCCAATTTCCTCCTATAGATTCTTTGTTTATAACAGCCTCTCTCAGCCTTTAAAAGAATGTTTACCTCCTTTGTCAAGAGAAGTATGTGCATGGCTTGCCATGAGACCACACTGATCTAACACGCTTTTTGTTCTTGTTTTTGAATTAGCCCATTTTTTTAGTGAAGTAACTAGGTGCTTATTTTAGGTTATTAGTGTTGTTAGTGTGTGTGTGTGTGTGTGTGAGTGAGTGTGTGTGTATAGTGCATGTATATATATTCTCTCTCTATATATATATATTTATATATATAAACCTGTGCACCAGCTGATGATCCTATTTGTATGTACATGCTGAGAGATCCTCTTGTCCCTGAGAATGACTAATAGAAACCTTTTAGTGACTATCCTTTAGCACCTTATATTCAGCATATGCGAAACAAACCACTTTCTGCAAGTTTAGATGTATTATTATCTTTCCAGGCACAAAAGCCTCTTTCTCACTACCCAGCTATTGAAAAATTACAGATTCCTGTAAACTCTTTCCTTCACACCTCTCCTATGTTTCTACCTCTTTTGCCCATCTCTGTAGTGTTTAGTAACTCAACATTTCTTACATAAGTTCTACAGTAATTATTTCCTTTTTTACCCTGATTCTGATTGCCCCACACTTCTCAATCCGATCCTGATTCTAAATCACAAACATGATCATGCCATCTGGTCATGTTTTGAAAGTACTATAAGATTTGCCATTGCAATAATATTCTTTATAATTCCCTAGCCCATAAATACACATATAACATCTTCTATGACTCATCTCTCACCCCCTCTATCCCTGGAAATTTCTTATCAACTCCAGTTTATAATCCAAGTCCTTAGCTCTTTGTCTGTCTGCAAGCTCCATCTTTCTCAAACTATCTTTTATTTTTTATATAAATTCCTTTATATAATTTATATAAATTCCTTTACAAAAATTATTTTATATAAATCCCTTCAGCTCCAAAAGATCTATCAGAATTCAATTGAAACATTATCTCCTCCATGGAACTCTCCTTATACATTCTTATGTTCAGATCTCTTTTTCATATCTTTAGGACATCTCTAGAACAGTTGTCACACCAAGCAATGTCTCTGAATGAATGAATGCTCTGAAGAGCAAACCATTGTACACAAAACTTTCTTCAGTATAAAAATGGAATAGCACTATCATTAAAATTGTCATTTGTTACCACAACAAGGATGTGAACACTAAAATACATCATGCAGGTTTTCCCTGGCAATGCAAGGGATTAGGCGTCAGCACTATGAAGCTATCTGCAGCTACTGCAGCATGAGTTCGATCCCTGACCAGGGAGCGACCCACATGGTGCAGCAGACCTCTCATGTCTCACCCACTGCTCCCCTCTGCAGTATATTTCAGTAGATCTGCCCGTTTTGCCCCCCACTTTGTCTCTGGTGAACCCTCTTACCCCCTACACCCCTGGCCTGTACCGGAGTTCTTGTATGCATAAATAAATAAATCTTTAAAATAAATACAGCATGCAAAGCAAAACAACAATGACCAGGAACACCTATTATCTCTCAGGTATGGTGATAAGTGCTTTATATGAATTAATCCTCACAGTACTCCACCAGGTTTAACTATTATTCCCACTTTATAGATGAGAAAATAAAAACTCAGAGAGGTAAATCTGACCATCGATTCAGATATACAACTATTGTTGTTCATTTCCCCAGGAAAACAGTCACCAGTATTCCATTTGACACAAAGGACAAAGACATTGGTAGACAGTAGGTTGATTCTATCAATCCTTATAAGCATATGTTAGATTTGTCAGATTTTAGAATTTAGAGTTCTGAAGACCACTAAGTATTTCTTTCACCTTTCGCACTCTTGTTTCAACTATGTCTTAAATCAAGGCTAGAACGCATTAGTTCAACAAATATACGTGCGGAATACAGAATTCAAGACATTTTTATTATCAGTTAAGGAGAAGCTGGGGTCTAAGATGAGTTGGACTTTTGAAAATGTAAATGGCACACTTCAGGGCCTTGTTTGTATAAGCATTTTGCAAAATATTAAAAGTAAGCAATGAGTTATGGTATATGGACTCCCATCATGATCTGGAAAAGCTCTTAGCTAAATAAAACTTTGTGTGCTTGGCTTTTTCCAGGTGTGAGATTTAATCAGTAGTTATCTAAGATTGTAAAAACTAAGTTTACTTTAAGAGATATGTTCAGTTATCTCACACATGCACGCGCGCATACACACACACACACACACACACACACACATCCTTAAATTCTCTAACCTTAAACATCACAGTGGATGTTCTCAGCAGGCTGCTTCATGCCACAGGCCATGTACTTGACCTCTGGTACTTCAGGAAGACCAAGATACGTGAATTCTAAAAATTTGCTTCACCTCTGCACCTTTATCATCAAAACTATGGATGAGGCCCATCAGAAAATTTGAGTCAGCCTGCTGTTTAGTGAAAATGAATTATGAATGAGTTTGTCAATGATTCAGAATGAAACATAAATCTCTGGACCTAATGCAATTAGTTCAGTATTAGCCTTATTCTCAATTAATATTTGTAAAGGAAACTTGACTACACTACTACCATTGTTGCTCTGTTCAATCATCTGGATTTAATTGAGACAAATACACTTTTTATTTTTATAGCTCTCTCTTCCCATCTCACTGTGAATAAGTTAAATCAAGAGACAAAAAAAAAAATCTCAGTTTTACTAAAACCCTTCCATCTGTTCTGGCTTTAAAGGACTCCAAGTGTATTCTATTCAAGGTCAGGACACAGCAGAATGATATACCTCAGCCATTCAATTAAAAGAAAGAAAGAAGCTGCATATCATGTTTCTATTGTCAGATGCTTTCAATGTGATGAAAACATATTGCACACTAGTGAGCTTCAAAAGGTCACAAAATAGAAAGCTTTCTTTTTTCTCCTTGTCTGCCTTATATGGCATTGCAGGCACACAACTTTCAAGCTCCAGCAAGGGTAATTTATTCATGGGCTCCTCCATCTTTCTTTCTTTATCATTCATTCATTCAAAACATTCCAACCAAAGTGGGATAATCAACAAATGAATTCAGTAGAGAGAAGCAAAGCTGCCATTTGAAATAATAGTTTTAAACAGTCACTACCCATGCTTAAGTGTCAGAAGTTGAACAGTAGCTTCATCTCCACAAAAGATCAGCTTAACTTAATCATTACGATTTTCCTCTCTGTGCCCTCATGTCCCAGCTTAATGAAAGAAAAGAAATAACAGGGCATTTCATGGGAGAGCCAGTTCTCATTTTTTGCTTTGCATATGAAAGCTTAACCAAGAATGTCTGATAAGCATTTGGGACTGGAGGTGGACAGACTTGCTCACGTCATACTTTTGATGTGTTCTGATGCTAAGCCATCCTCAAACACCCTTTAATCTGACTTGACTCAGAAGTTCCTTGTTCCCACTTTCTATGCTCAGTCGTGTATTATAGAGGCTGCTGTGTGAACTGTTCATCCAGCTCTTCTCAATGCCTGCTGGAAATGAAAGGAAGCAATTGACTTTTCCACGAGTCAGACTGCCGTCTGCTAAGGGTGCTCCCCCACCCTCTTTGAATCTGCTTAGGAAGTCAGTTTCCTGCTTCCTGGTTTCTTCACCAGGCTCAACTGGAAGCATTAACTAAACCATGAGGCTTAATAACTTTAATTTTATATGCTGCCAGGACAGAACAGAAAGAGAACAAGAAAGTGAACAACTACTTTCCCACACAGCAGGAAACTGGACAGAGTCCAAGTCTGAAAACCCTTCCCCAGATGCCTGGGCCATTCAGATCCAGCAAGAATAGTTTACAATCATCACAAGAACAATTGCTATTGTCATGTTCCAAACCATGCATGACAGCACTACACTTTTGTTGTAAAATCTCTGTTGGCCAGTATAACTGGGAAATCATTTCTAAATTTCCTCCCCACTGCAGATGGCCTCAGAAAGGAGAGAGGCCTCTATGTCAGCCAACCCTGCCTGGAAAGACAGCAGGATCCTTTGGGCAGGAGATGTCATCATCAGACATACAAGTTGCCTCTGAGGTTCTTTGCCTTTCTTTCTACATTATAACATCTCCCAAACATTCTATTCTGTTTTTTTTTCTTTTGTCATTTCTAAAACACAAAAGGGGGTAAAGCAGCACTGTAATTGAGACTTCCAAAGAGCATAAATATTTCCTGCATTAAGACATGTCACAATTCATTTGCCTCGTTTCATCCATTATAGCTATGAATGCCATTGCACCTCATTATTTTTATTTTTAAAACAAAGACTTCAACCTATAAAATGCCTAAAGCATGACAATCACATCCAAAGGGATAAACAGAAGTTTTGATGTCCTATAACAGTAGTTCTGAGTATCACATACATTTTGATTTTTCCAACAAAATTCATTAATATGGACTGAGAAAAGGCATTCTGTATTAGTGAAATATTTAATATTGGCAGGTGTTTCTAAAGAAATGTCGGCTCCATTACTTTCACATAATACTGCAACTAGAACTAAACTAACAGAAGATTGTCTAATGAAATTCCTGGCTCTATTGAATAGATATGATTTCCCACAAGCACATCAGTTGTCTAGAAAGTAAATATTTACTTCTAATGTGCTTAAGGAAGCTTACAAAGTTTATTGACACTACCTAGTCAACAAATGCACAATTAGCAGTAATAAAAAGTTAAAATCCACAAGGTTTCCATCCAATGATAAAAATCCTGACCTAGCATTAACAAACCTTATCAACCCATATTTATTGTTAGGAACCAAGCTAAGAACTGTAAATACAATAAGCTCTATGATAGAAACCTTATCATAAAAGAGTTTATAATTTAATCTACTACTTACATAAAGCACAGCATTCTCCAGAGAAACAGAACTGATATATAGAAAAAGTAATGCATATGTAAGATTTATAAATAAATACATGCATAAGACTTATTATATATTATGCATATATTACATGTGATTATATATCATGTATATTGTTATTATAATGATAAATTATTAAATAGGCATCAATATTGTATATTTCACTGATGTATATATAAAGACATTTATTATAAGTAATTGTCTCACATGATTTTAGAGGCTGAGAAGACCCATAGGTTGAAACCGAGGCGAGCCAGTCACGCAATTCCAGACTGAGGCTAAAGGCAGTTTAAGGCCAAAAGTCTCCAAACTAAGAGAGTTGATGGTATATGTGTTGGTATAAGTTCAAAGACCTGAGAACCAACGGTGGAATTCCAATCCAAGAGAGAAGACTCATAGAGTGAGTGAATTGTCCCTTCCTTGACCTTTTTATTCTATTTACATCTTCAACAGATTGGATAATGTCCACCCAATTGGAAATGACAATCAACTTTAGCCAGTCCAAAGATTTAAAGCTAAGATCATGTGGAAACACCCTCATAAACACATTCAGAAATGTTTTGCAATGTACCTGGGATCTCCAGGGCTCACAAACCATTTCATGTTGAGTTGATACCCATATGCCATAAACCCTGAAATCATGTCTGGATTGGGCTGGTGAAACTTAAATTCAAACTCATGGCTATCAGATTTTAAAATTCATAAACTATGTGTGGTATACTTACTTTAAATATGTTACCATGTGATAGCAAGATACTATTGCAATGCCATGTTTAAAGTCACAGAAAAAGTTATGATCGGAATGAAACCAAAGGCAAAAAATGACAATCAATATATCATATCAATATTTACTCCAAATACTTGTGAACAACATCTACAGGTTTTTAACCTCATTCATTCAACTGTTATATGAACCACCTTGAATTGTTTTATTAGACTGTTATTAATAAGAGTGATCAAATTATTTCAAAGTTAACCCCATAATTAAATATAAATATATTTCTCTCATAGAGGGTAGAAAAAATATTAATTTTCTCTTCAGTAATCCGTTCAGCTCTTTTGAAATAGATTTACCATGTTGGAGTTCATTTGAACAATAGTCTGAAGAGATTTCATGGTGTGGAAAATCATTTCCTCCAATGAATTTGGGTCAGTAATTTCTCTTGAAATTAGATAAACCAGCATGACATTCAGGACTCAAATGGAGACCAACTTGCTTTCAACCCAGTTTTTCCAAAGCAAAATATGATATAGTATCAATCTCTAGCCTATCTTATTATATATTGAATGTAAAATCAATTACACCAAACTCATGTTGTATTCACAGACTACTTGTTTGTTTAGTTGCATTGTGATGAAGTAGCAGTTGTTACATTAGTATAAAGTTACTCAACCTTGAATCTTACTCCAAAACAGAGCTTTTCCAAGGCAGCATCATTTGCCTGACTCCCAGAAGAGTTACCCACAGCCTTTTATTGCCAGATTAAATGTCACAGGAAATGTATCCTTTTGGTTTAACAGCCAGAAGCTATTATTATTCTTTTCCCACCAAGAGAAATTTGACCTCTTATCCACAAGTTTCACACCCCAGAGTGAAGCCAGTTTATCACTTAATTTACAATTAGATGACTTTAACGTTTTTTTTAACCTGGTAGAAAGTACAATCAAGTCTTTCATCTCAGTTACCTTCATGTAAATTCCATGAAAGAGGTTTGAGGATGAGAGAAAAGAAAAAGCAACTTTTCTCCATGTTTGGCTTAGAATGTAGGGGTAGGAAAAGAGAAAGACGTGGTAGTTGTTATTTTATTGATAACAACCAGCACATAAAAGATGGTATTCATGTACATTATATCTTGTAGTGCTCTCCACCCTACCGAGGCAGTATAATTCTTCATTTATAGACAAATAACTATGACTAGGTAACTAACTTGTTTAGATTTATTCGGTAAGTGACAGGGTGAGGATTTCAATCCTCACTTGATTCTATAGCCACGCTATTTCCCCCACTGCATTCCGTGTAAATATAGCTGCCCTCTAACTCTCCATGCTCTTCACCTCCCCAAGTTAAGAACTGGTGAGGATCTGTTTCCTAGTAGTTGCCCCAAAGGCAAGAATAGCCTTAATTTTAGGAAGCCAAAGGCAGGAATGTAATTATTACAATACTTGCTGGGCACATAAAATTAAATCTGCACTATCTTTTGAGGAAATTTCAAAGGAAAATCAATGTGCTAAAGTTTTAAAAGCTACAAAATTATATTCAGAGACATATGAATAAAATCTCTGGACAGTTTAGACATTATGATCATATACAAAATGGCAGAATTTTGGTTAGAAAACTTGTGTAAATTGAGGGATATTTTTAATATATGCCGTTTGTTATTTTACTAGTCTATACAGTTTTATGATTCTCTAGCTAATTTCATTAGTAACATATCAATTTTACTTTAATTTCAATATGAGTATATGTAACCAGTAATCAAAATTTAACATTCTTAAGGTAGTAAAATCATTTCATTTAAAGCTATCAAAACATTCCTGGTAGGACTATAATCAACAAATTCATCAAATTAGATTTTCTACAAATTGAACTTTCCTTCAATTCATTTTTTGTGAATTCATTTGTGAACTTCATATTGGGCAAATTGTCCATTTTAGAAAATTAAATATTGACCAATATACTTGCTCTCATTAAAGCTTCAAAGATTAGAAACAACATAAGCATTCATCAGTAGGGTCACATTAATCACATTATGATATATCCACACATTTCAAGCCTCCAAAAGAGCCATAACAAACCTTCCATAAATAAAGAACAAAGAAAAATTACCACCATTTGTATAATTCAGTGATTCTGGAAGTGTGATCTCCAGACCAACATCATCATCACCTGAGAACTTGTTAGAAAGGCAAAGTCTCAAGTCTCAACCCTAATCTACAGATGCATGTGGGATGATGCATTAATGCAAACTGGGTTTTAACAAGCCTTCTATGGGATTGTGAGCATGATAAAATTAGAGAATCACTAATATAATTCAAAAAGAGGGCCTCTTCATTGGTGCAGCGGATTGAGTGCAGCGCAGTGAAACTGTCTGCAGCCTCTGCAGTGTGGGTTTGATCCCAGCCAGCCAGGGAGATACCCACATGGTATAGCAGACCTCTCCTGTCACGCCCGCTGCTCCCCTCTGCAGTGTCCTTAGTCCGTCTGCCTGTTCTGCTCCCAGCTCTGTCTCTGGTGAATCCTCTCACCCTCCTGCAACTCTGGCCTGTACCCCAGCTCTTGAATAAATAAAAAATAAATTAAGCTTTTCCGCCCGCTCCCCCTTCCCCCCGAGCGCCGCTCCGGCTGCACCACGCTCGCTCCGAGCTCCGGGCTCCTGCTAAGCTAGCGCCGCCGTCGTCTCCCTCGAGCCGCCATCATGATTATCTACCGGGACCTCATCACCCATGATGAGATGTTCTCCGACATCTACAAAAGCCGGGAGATCGCTGACGGGCTGTGCCTGGAGGTGGAGGGGAAGATGGTCAGTAGGACAGAGGGTAACATTGATGACTCGCTCATTGGTGGAAATGCCTCCGCTGCTGAAGACCCCGAGGGCGAAGGTACCGAAAGCACAGTAATCACTGGTGTTGATATTGTCATGAACCATCACTTGCAGGAAACCAGCTTCACAAAAGAAGCCTACAAGAAGTACATCAAAGATTATATGAAATCAATTAAAGGCAAACTTGAAGAACAGAGGCCAGAAAGAGTAAAACCTTTTATGACAAGAGCTGCAGAACAAATCAAGCACATCCTCGCTAATTGTAAAAACTACCAGTTCTTTATTGGTGAAAACATGAATCCAGATGGTATGGTTGCTCTGCTGGACTACCGTGAGTATGGTGTGACACCATATATGATTTTCTTTAAGGATGGTTTAGAAATGGAAAAATGCTAACAAATTTGGCAATTACTTGGAACTATCACCTGTCATCATAACTGGCTGCTGCTTTTCATTGACACAACACCAGGACAAACAAATGGGACTGATGTCATCTTGAGCTCTTCATTTATTTTGACCTTGATTTATTTGGAGTGGAGGCATTGTTTTTAAGAAAAACATGTCTTGTAGGTTGTCTAAAAATAAAATACATTTAAACTCATTTGAGAGAAGGCCTCTTAATTTCCTACCTAGTTAAATCCATTTGGTACTAAGTGTTCCTGGAGAAGCTAGAGCCTGGTTGTAGACCACTACTGGAAAGCAATAAGACTGTCTTCAGATAACTTCTACAGACTACTGGGACTGGAATATAAAAAACAAGAATCTAAAGTCTTAATTCTGAGTTGAAGTAAAGGGAAAGACTATGCTCATAACAGTGCCAACATTTGAAGTGGATTTCTTAAACATTTCATCACCTACAAATGGAAGTAGTTAACTCTGGAAGAGATTACCTAAAGAATAAAAAGACACTAAAGCAGTTGGAAAAAATAATTAATTAATTAATTAATTAATTAAAATATAAAAAATAAATTTTAAAAAAAGGAAACTGCACATACAGGTGCACACAGACACACACACATACAATATACACATACATCCCTCCAGATGCATAGACTATCCTCTTAAAGTACCCAGGAATCTGGAAGAGTTGTTCTTTCTGGGCAAGAGGGCAGAGATACTAGGAACCCAGGATGGCAAAGAAGCTTACGTGAGATAAAAACTTGTGTACTGGCAGGACTGGTTTTCTTTGCACATCTTTTTTTTTTAATATTTATTTTATTTATGCATGCATGCAAGAGCTGGGGTGTAGGCTAGAGATGTGGGGTAGGGGGAGGCGAGAGGGTTCACCAGAGACAGAGTAGGAAGCAGAACAGGCAGGTCTTCTGAAATATACTGTAGAGGGAATCAGTGGGAGAGGCAGGAGTGGTCTGCTGCACCATGTGGTTCAGCTCCCTGGCCAGGGATCCAAATCATTCTGAGTGGCTGCAAAATAGCTACATAGTGCTGAGACTTACCCCTTGTGCCACCAGGAAGGGCCCTGTGGACATCTTTTTTTTTTTTTTAAAGATTTATTGATTGATTGATTGATTGATTTATACATACATACATATAAGCACTGGCTACAGTCAGAAGCGCGGGAGGGTGAGAGAATTCACCAGAGCCAGAGCAGGGAGCAGAGCAGGCAGAAAGACCGAAGTACGCTGCTGAGGGGAGCAGCGGGCAGCAGGAGAGGTCTGCGTGCCATGTGGGACCCTCCTCCGGTGGCCGGGGAGCAGCCGGGAATCGAACCGGTGCAGCCGAGACTGCGGGCAGCTTCGCAACCCAGCGTTCAACCGCTGCGCCACCGGGGAGGCCCCCCTGTGGACATCTTGACAAGCATAGGTTTTACAAGAAATCTGTAGGCTTAAAGCTTAAGAAATGTTCAAAGCTAATGTCCGTGTAGATTTTTTGTAATTACATTTCCATCTTGAAAGAATATCAGAATTAAGGCAAGTGGAAGAGAGGCATTTGAATTATTCTCTTCCCTTTTCTTAAACATATTAAGAAAGGGAAGTGGGCACATCTTTTGTTGTTAACTTGAAACAATGAAAAGTAACAAATAGTGGCTTTAATTAATTTGTCATGCCATTATTACCTTCATAAAGATATCTCCACATGACATTTTTCAGAATGTCTAGGTGAAGCAGAAAATTATTGGTAAAATGTATCAGAGCGGGTGTCTGCAGGCCATAACTCTAAAAGGAATACAGGTATCAGATGCATAATTCATCTCCTTCACATTGTAGTGAACTTGGCAGTAACCTCAATTGAAGCTTACAGAGACATGCTTATATTAAGTATCTGAACACAAAAGGTTGCAGTTATTCTTCCATTCTATAAGATTTTCTGAATTCGTACGAAATGTTCAAAATGTCTCTAATGTAGCCTATCAACGTCAACTTTGAGTTCTTTCCATTCCTGAAACAATCCCATCAACCCATTACAGAAATATATATCAAGGATATTTACAAATTTCAGTATGATTTTCATTTTGAAACAGTCATATAATTGTCTACCTTTTTTCAGACCACAAATGAAGTAAATTTATATGTGAAGAACTGGGGGATAGGGAGAAATACCAGTCTTTGTGGTCATTGTAAGTTATTAGTGATGGTTTAAAAATACATCCACAGTTGTTTTCTACTTTTCCCCTTGTATGGAATATGGTAGAAGTGGCAACATATAGTTTATGATGTTAGGTTATGAAGAAGTTGTTGCTTTCATTTTAGATACAAAAAAAAAAAAAAAGAAAAAAAAAACCACCACAATTCTTAGACCAATTCTCTCTTAGGGAATTCAGCTGTCAGGTACTGAGAACACTCAGTCATGTGATGGGGAAAATCACATAGTGAAGAACTAAGATTCCCATCCAACACTCAGGAAAGAACTGAGGCCTGTGAACAACCACGTGATGAGCTTGGAACTAGTTCCCATCCCCAGTGCCCAGTCAAGCTTTCAGATGACTTCACCCAGGTTAATGGGTGATACAACCTCAGGAAAGGTCTTCAGGAAAGATCCCAAGCCAGAACTAGTCAATTAACAATCATCCTAACTTTGGAATTCCAGATCCACAGAAAATATGAGGTAATAAATACTTGCTGTTTCAAGATGCTACATTTTGGAGTAATTGGATATACAGCAATAGATAACTGATGCAGGACTGAACCAATGTATTCAGCTAGAGTGGATATGATTTTGTATTTCTCCAACATCCCTTGCTTTGTGTAACTGTTCCTTCCTCACTGTAAATAAGTTGTTTAATCTATAACATTCCTAGGATGGCTGACTTTCATACCATCCACGGCAAGATGTTCAGACCTCTCCAGCAAATCAGCATATGCTATACCTTGACCAAAATGATTGCATCAGAGATAGTTGTACTCGTGAGTTAAACTGGACCAAACAGAATAATGTTACCAAAGTTATTAGGAAAGATGTTTGCCCTCCCTCTGAGATTAGCAATCTAAGTTTCACATAAGATTAAGACTTCTAGGTATTCTTTTCACTCTATGAAAGCAGTTTTCTGAACATAAAACCAAGGAGATACAAGAAAGCAAGCTATATTAGGTTATGTGACAGAATAGGTGTCTTCAACACAGTGTTTAAACATCTGTATTCCATAATCTACCTTTCACTTCCCACTCAGGTGAACTCTCTTCTATTTCAACTCCTTCAGGAAGCTGACTTTGGTTTCTGATTTGGAATGAGTACAATAAGTCTGACAAATTTTATGAACTGAGAATACACCTAAGACTTTTGCTTCAGGCAATGACAAAGGAACAGGAACTAGTTTTATTTTGTTACCAAGACACCTTTAAAAGAAAAAGTATATGAAACAACAGTTTTCAGACACTAGACAAAAGTCATCACAGGACAGTGATCCCTGAGAAAAAGGCAGAAAATAAAGTAAGGTCTAACATTGCTGCTGCCTACTGTCTGAAGCAACTATGCCTCAGTGCAGAGTAGTGAAAACTAAATAGACACTGAGAATCTCCCTGAACTGAAAAGACAGAGCTGACAATTTAAGGAATTCAGAGTAGCTACAATTCATAAGGCAAAATAACAGAAAGGAGATCACTATGGAGAGAAAGAAAAAAATATGATAATATGCAAGGAATTTTTCTTGAGTCTTCAGCTGACTAGTTATTAGCACATGCATGTGAGGTGACTACTGGAGGCTGGTGAAGCAATTCCAAAGATCATAGCGGGCTGGGGATAATTCATTCTCCAAGCAGCTAGAGTGTAGAAATCTCTTAATGCATGAGGTAACGGGTTATGTGCTCAGAAGGGAATTATCTCAATACTGGAGTCAAATCAGCTCTAGGCTAAAGGCTTACTCTGCTGTTTTCAATGAACTTAGATCAATCACAGAGCAAACTTCAAAAAATATGTAAAGGAATACAAAAATTCCAGACCAAACAACATAAAATTCACTAAATCACCCTGACAATTCCATTCAATATTGTAGTGGCAGTGCTGGTCAATGTACTCAAGAAGGAAATAAGCACACAAAATGAAAAGAAAAAATAGAAACTATTCACAAATTACATGGTCATGTATTTAGAAAATCCTGCGGAAGTTACAAAAAATCTATAAAACATAGCAGTTTATCAAAGTTAACAAAATCAGTATGCAAAGATCAATTATCACTTATAAACTAGTGACAAACATTCAGAGATTTACATTTTTAAACCATGCTATTTATAATAACATGATTTTTTTAAATACTTAGAGATAAATTTGACAACATATGTGTAATGCCTGTTCATTGATAACTACAAAATATTGATGAGAGAAATTTCAAAGATGTAAAAAGTACAGGAGTATTATCTTCAGGGGTCAAATCAATTATTAAAATTTCATGCTTCCCAAATGAATGTATAGATTGTATTCCCAATGCAATCTCAAAAAATATTCCAGCAAGTTTTTGTAGAAACTGACAATCTGATTCTAATATATATTTGAATGAATATAAACACATAAAAAATGTCAAAATAATTTTCAAAAGAAAAGAACAAAGGGCCTCCCCTGGTGGCGCAGCGGTTGAGCGCTGGGCTGTGAAGCTGCCCACAGCCTCTGCAGCATCAGTTCAATCCCCAGCCGCCGGGCGAGGGTCCAACATGGCACGCAGAACTCTCCTGCTGTGACCGCTGCTCCCCTCAGCAGCGTATTTCATCAGTCTGCCTGTTCTGTTCCCCACTCTGGCTCTGGTGAATTCTCTCACCCTCCCGTGCTTCTGACTGTACCCAGTGCTTGTATGTATAAATAAATAAATAAATAAATAAATAAATAAATAAATAAATAAATCTAAAAAAAGAAAAGAAAAGAAAAGAACAAAGCTAGAGGGCTTCCACTATTCCACTATGCAATTTCAAGCTATATTTTAAAACTACATTGATCAAGAGAGCATAATTCAGACATAAAGGTAGACATGTAATTCAATGCAACCAAATAGAAAGCTCATAAACAGATCCATGTATATATACAGTTAATTCATTTAACAAAGATGCAGAGGCAATTCAATTGGGTAAATGATAATATTTTCTATAACTGGGTTAGGACAATTGGTTGTACTTATTAAAAACTACAAAAAGTCTCAATCATTCCCTGACACCCTACTTAAAATAAAACAAAATGAATCATAGACTACTTAGAATTAGGAGAAGGGTGGAATGAATTAGAGGACCGCAACAAGTCAGAAGAATAACAAGATATGGATGAAGTTTAAATGAAGACAATAGAATGTAGTATAAGAACTGAGAGCACAGTTTTTTAATCACTAATATTTACATTTTCATTGACAATTTGCCATTATGGCTTGCAGGATGTGAAAAAATATATGATAGCCTTTGAAACTTAAGCTCAAAAATGTCCAAATATTTTCAATTACTTTATACAAATTTGTGCAAAAACCATTGATTATAATATTTTTGTGTCTTTCAGATGAGATTCAAGATCGTGAGTGCATAAGGTCAGGAAGCACAAATAATATGGCCTCCCTGGTGGCGCAGGTGGTTGAGCACAGCACTGTGAAGATGCAGCCTCTGCAGTGCAAGTTTGATCCTGGCTGGCCGGACAGATACCCACATGGCATGGCAGACCTCTCCTGTCTCGCCTGCTGCCTCCCCTTAGCAGTGTGTTTCAGTCAGTCTGCCTGTTCTGTTCCCCGCTCTGTCTCTGGTGAGTCCTCTCACCCTTCCACACATCTGGCCTGTACCCTGGTTCTTGTATGTATGAATAAATAAATCTTTTTAAAAAAACTTAATAAAAAAAGAAGCACACAATAACAGTCATGTAGAAGAACCAGAATGATCCAACAAAATGCTTCTCTGCTCTTTCAATAGTATCCTAACATGAGGAAGAGAGAGAAGACTTACTGAGAAGTAGGCAGATTACATGACAAGAACATTGATTAACAAGAGCAATGGTTTCTAACCTGAAAGAAAAACAGCCGTGTATGTCTGTTCCTACTTCCCCCATGTTTGTTTGTGATTGGCTAGGAAAAAGCCTTTAGTAGATCCCTCTTAAGCCTACTGAAGATGATAGTCCTCTAACCCTTCCTGTTTAGCTGAAACACAATTTCTAAAATAAGAATAAGTCCTTGGTTTGGCAGATCTGCTCTCTCTTGAGAAAGGGAGAAAGTTTGTTAGTTAGTGTCCCTACCCTTAACCCAAAGTCCTGCCACAAATTTGGGGGGTGGCTCTTTTAGTATCCTTCTAGTATCGGGTCAACAGCCACAGTCCTTACTAAGTTACATTGTGCCTGCCTGGCTCATGTTTATCTTTTTGCATCTTTCTTTTTTTTTTTTAAGATTTATTTATTTTTATACAAGAGCTGGGGTACAGGCCAGAGGCGCGGGAGGGTGAGAGGATTCAACAGAGACAGAGCAGGGAGCAGAACAGGCAGAAGGACCAAAATACACTGTTGAGGGGAGCAGCAGGCGAGGCAGGAGAGGTCTGCCGTGCCATGTGGGTTGCTCCCTGGCCGGCCGGGATCAAACCCGCACTGCAGAGGCTGCAGACAACTTCACAGAGCTGCACTCAACCCACTGTGCTACCGGGGAGGCCCTCTTTCTGCATCTTTCTAATGAGGAAATGGGAAACTAAACTCTTCTTGCATAATCTTAAAAGGGGATAAATATGGCACCAAAACTCTGCTCTCCTAAAGGACAGCTTCACTCCATCCTCCTCCTGCAGTAGAATGTAATTAAAGGGTAACTAATTCTAGAATTAGAATTTACAAAAGACATAACAAATTTGTGAAGAAGCCTAGTATTCCTAATTGTGGTTTTACTTCACCCCATCCTTAATAAAATGGTGGTAAACAGTCACTGCCTGGATTTACATGGTCACATTTTCCTGACATCCAACTCATGCACATACTTACACATATACCTCCAATGGGTTCAATGTATTTAAAAATCTCTGAGAGTTAGGAATTACACATTTTCAGAAATGAAGTCTTACATTTGAATTTAAATAGCTCAATTTGTTGCTTATATAGTAAATACTAACATTTACTGAGCACTGTGTGTGTCAAAGATGGATCCAAATACTTCAGCTACATTGTCTCATCTAATTCTTTTGAAAACCTTCCATGAGATAGGTACCATTATCATTCTCCACTTTGTAGAGGGGAAAACGAGGCAAAGAGAATAGACTGCTTGGAATCACATGCTAAAAATGACTACATCAATAGCTAAGCTTTGGAAACAACCCAAATGCCCAAAAATAGATGACTGGATCAAGAAGATGTGATACATATATACCATGGAATATTACTCAGCATTCAAAAAAGATAAACACATGCAATTTGCAGCAACATGGATGGCGCTGGAAGGGATCATGCTCAGCGAAATAAGCCAGAAAGAAAAAGAAAAATACCGGATGGTCTCACTCATAGCAGGAATCTAGAAAACTTAAATAAGGGACCAGGAAAATGAATATCTATAAGAAAGTGAAAATCAAAATCAACAAAAAACTATGAACCAGAGACACTTTTAGGGGGGCGGGAGGGGAGGGATTGGGGTCAGAATGGGGGGGGCTGCAATTGTATGGGGAATATAAAAATAAAATTTATTATTTAAAAAAAAAATGACTACATCTTATCTTTAAACCTGGCAATTTGACTTCAGAACCCAACTGTAAACGCTGTATAACATTTTCTCTGAAGAAACAAGTAAGGGTGACTAATGTATTCAAACACTATAAGTATCCTTAACCCATATCAGTTGCTATGACTTTAAAACACAAGGGTAAAATCAAATGTTACAGCATTATTTTGTCAAATCAAAGGTGAATCCATAAATGAGGGAAAGCACCTCACAGCAGTGAGCACTCGAAGTTCCCTAGAGAACGTCATCCATCATGGCTTGGGAAGGATCAGCTGTTACAAAGGATCACACGGGCCAACGCTCTAAGCATCTGAGCTGTCTGAAGGCTTTTGCTGTGGCCATGGCAACCCTCACCTTCCAGCTGTGTCACACCTGCTTTCCATCACAAGAACAGTTCAGGCATCTAAGGAACAGTATATTTTTGCAAATAGTAATTTCAGCAAAATGGTTCCTCTCCAGATTGTAACTCAGCTTTTCTGGTGAGCAAATTTAAATCATTTCTTAACTGTTCTTTAACGAATGAAAGAAGGCAGGAGGAAAAAGAGAGAGAAACACTTTCAAAATGATACAAATGGGATTTAAACTTACTTCTCTGAGTTTTAAATAAAGCATAATGTCAGCACACATGTTTTTGTTCTTTCGTTTATGCCAGCTACTTTTATCAAGATATTTATATTAAATCAGTGCCAAGCTAAACTATGCTATCATAGGGAATGTCTGTGAAGGGGTTTCTGAACAAAATTAATATTCATATCAGCAGACTGAGTAAATAAATCCTACTGCCCTCCCCAGTAAAGATGGTTTCATCCAGTCCATTGAAAGCCTAATTGAATAAGAGACTGATTAAGAAAGACTTGGACCAGAACTACACCATCCACTCTTCTGGATCTCCAGCTTCTCAACTGCAGATCTTAGACTTCTCAGTCTCTACATCTGTGTGAGCCAATTCCTTATAATAAAGATAAAGTCCTCTCTCTCTCACTCTCTCGCTGCCTCCCTCCCTTCCAGTTTGTTCACACATTCCAAATTAGAAAATATCGGAGATGAAACATTCATATTAAATGCTGAAATTGATTCTCATGTTCCCGTAAAGTCCCAACAAGGTAAATCACTTCTGGAATCTGTGGGCAATTGAATACTATTCCGCCATTAAAAAAGATAAACTCATCTCATTTGCAGCAACATGGATGGAACTGGAAGGGATTATCCTAAGTGAAATAAGCCAGAAGGAGAAAGATAAATACTAGAAGATTTCACTTATATGTGGAATATAGAGAAACCAAACCATGTATCAGAAAAAGACAAACTTTAAAACTAACCCTTGAAAACTGATCATAGATCCCAAGTATCAGGGGCAGGAGAAGGGAGATCAAAGGTGTAAGGAAGAGTACAGCAGACTACAGTGCAGGATTATGCATGATTTTGTGGTTGCAGGACTATGGAGGCCATGCCTGAGGGGAGAAATCCTATAGGGGGAGGGGGGAAACAAGGATAAAAGGTAACAAGATAAAATAAATCAATAAAAATATATTATTTAAAATAAATAAATAAAACAATGGGCATAGAATCTTATTTTTTCAAATGATTATGCAGAAAAAAAAACTTATAGAAGATATTGAAAATACAGTCCTTTACATATGTTTTCCTTTGGCATTATCTTCACCTCATTGGCGTATAAAACATTACTTTGACTTAAATATGAGAGAAATAAAGGGTTTTGGTTGCCACTGGATAGCACGGTTACATGTTATGTCATTTCTTTATTTGTTGATTTGATTTGCTTGTGGCTGCCTCTTCTATGCACCTCTATTTATATCTTGTAGGAAGTAATGTATGATAATATATATGACACTTAGGGATGTGTGAGGTCGAGGTCATGATTAAGTTATTTTCATCTATTTATTACTCTGACCACAAAAGTGTCCCAGAATCCTTGGAAGTTGTTAAGAAAAGAGAATATCTTTACCACATCCATATGACCAGAGTGGTAAGAATTTGAGAAAGGAAATTAAGGAGACAGCTTTGGAAACTGAAACTTCTTCTACAGGCATAGACAATATGATTCTCTTAAAACCACAGTTTCATACAAAAGAACACAGGACCAAAATAAGCACATTGCCCAAACTAATAACCAGCACATTGTGGAGAAAACCACATGGGCCTAGACCAAAGCAACATTAAGTCTTCTCTTTTGAGTTATGTCCAAGGCTCCTGGGTAGCTGATGTCAGGTGTCTCTCAGAGGCATATTGCAAGTGTCCCCAAAAACATTTTACTACTGTGTGCAAAAATGGAAACACAAGTGGAATCCAAACATCCCTTTTGCCCCATCTTCTATTTTTCACCAAAAATTCAGTTCCTGTCCCAGTTGTTCTCTGCTAAAACTGTCTTGTGCATCACTATCTCCATCTCTTTGTTCAGGACTTCATTCCAGCCTGAAATACCTGCCATCTTTCTCATCTAAATCTTACCCATTTCTAAAACCAGAGAGACATAGATAGATCTCGCTCTGGGTGGTCTTTCTCCTACCACTAAGCCTGAAAGCAGGCCTTGTTCCCCTAAATTCCAGGAATATTTCATTAGTAATCACATGAAAGTGCTTTCCTTATTGTCTTGAATTATTGTTTAAATATAGTCACATCAAACTCTCTAGTGCCTTTTAATGTGTCTCATAAACTTGTCTCATAAAATATAACCTCTGCCTTAAAAAGCATACAATAAACAAGCTTCCTAAGGTCACAAAACATGTTTTGTAATGTCTTGCCTAACTTTTAGAGTTTGCTCTTTCCACGCACTGAAAATACACCAGATAAAATTATCATGTCCTGGGAGTGGCAAATATTAGTTATGAACCCTGGTAATCCATTCCTCCTTCAGATTTTACTCCTGATTTATTTTGGACAGAAAAAGATCAATCAAATTTGTAAAGATTTCCCAAAGGTGAATTTTCAAAACCTCTTCTGAAAATTACCTCCACAGTTGAGCTGATTTTATCCCACAACTCTTTGCATTCCCAAACCAAGATCTACAAATTCCTCTAGCTCAGTGGTTCTCAAACTGGGCATTTTTTTCCCCAGAGGGGTTTTTTAGGAATGTCTGGAAGCACTTTTGGTTTTGAGGACAAGATTCTGGGATATAGTGGTTAGAGGCCAGGAATGTTGCTAAACATGTAGCCACAAACAAGCCAGCCCCATGCAAAGAATTATCCATTTTAAGAGGGTGGTAGCAACAAAGTTGGAAACCTCCGCCCTGATGAATTTCCCCATCTTCTAAATGCCTTCTAGGTGATAACAGAACCTCTGATGATGCTCCAACACCTATAGGAAAATGCTTATTTAATTACTCCCCTTCAGTCCCGCATGTACATATACCCAGAAACTTACTGAGGGCAGATTCTTTAGTGACCATTTTCATAACTACATTCCCAGCACTGAGCATAATGCCTGACGTATAGGAAGTCCTCCATAAATATTTGCTCAATACATGACACGATGTACTCATTCATTCATCCAGGTTACTCATGAGATTGGAGACAGAAAAACAAATATGAATCACTGCCAGTAAGGAGTAATGCTGTGTGCTAAGTTGAAAAAAAGACTTACTCTTTAAAAAAAAAAAAAGATTTATTTGTTTATACCGGGGTACAGGACCGATGCACAGGAGGGTGAGAGGATTCACCAGAGACAAAGCAGGGAACAGAACAGGCAGACTGACGAAATACACTGCTGAGGGGAGCAGCGGGCGAGACAGGAGAGGTCTGCCACGCCATGTGGGACCCTCCCCGGCTGGCCGGGATCGAACCTGCGCTGCAGAGGCTGCAGACAGCTTCACAGCACCACCGGGGAGGCCCGAAAGACTTACTCTTTCTGTACATAACTTTTTCATTGCTTGGATTTTGTAGTTCTGTTTGTTGTTTTGTTTTGTTTTGTTTTTCAGAAATGTGAAGCCTTTTCAATTAAAAATCATTTTTTTAATTTAAAAATAAATGGTATTCTACTTCATACACTTGTGAAAAAGAAAACATAGCTGCAAAATAGAAAAAAAACATTTGTTCATTCATAAATACAAAGAACCTTTTTATTTCCTAAGTATAATGAGACATAATTGTTTAAAAAAGATTCCTTCTTGAAGATATTTCAGTTTTATAACTATCACAGCAGTCATTTCAATTCTCCCGTGTTTCTGAAGTAGGCATGTATTTTGTATTACTAAATGGAATTGGTGTGGGGCAGGGGGAAGCATTATCTTAAATTGCTTTACCTCCTTGAAAATCCTTCCTAATACATTCTGTCTATTACAGTGATCAGAAATTCTCCACATCTCATCAGCACCTGGGGACATTTTTCCCAATCAAATCAAAAGTAATCAGATGCCTCAGTAGTATCTGATAATTGATCAAGGATTTATCTACTACTCATTTTTTAATAAAATCTAAATTTTCAATTCAATCACTGTAGATGACTCACTTCCTATTATGTCCCTTATTAAGAAGCCATTTTGTAAGAGTAGCAGCATGACTCCAGGTAGCAGAGCTATTAAAATTCCTTTAAAAATAAATTTTGTTACTTCACATTGTAAGAAATTGGAGACAATATTTTGAGGGGTGGACAATTCTGTGATTTTTTTTTTTCCACATTACTGTCCGCTACCCTAGCAGGGTGTTCATTCATTGGGAAGCCCCCAAATGACATCAGAAACTCTAGACATCATTTCTTCAGTCAACAACCCACCAAATCCAGAAGGAGTTGCCTTGCCCAGGTTGCCATGTCAACAAACCAAAACTTAGATAACTTTGGCTATCTATAAAAGAATATAGTAAATATTCCACTAAGCCAGAAACACTGTCTATCCAATCAGTCAATCCCCAAATGTGAAGCAAACTCTGGGCTCTAGCCTTACTTCCTTGTTTCTTTTCATCCCAGACAAGGTTGAATATTGTAGGGTCTGTCTCCCCAAAAGAGGCAGACAGTCTTTTCTCAATATGCCTAGATAAACCTCTTCTATCATGACACCTTGGTGTGGGAACTAGATGCCAAGCAAGGACTATGAGCCTAGTCAATTACGATGCAGATTGTTTTGAGTTAAGAACAGTAAAGGCCCTGGAGACTAGAATTCTCTTCACTTGAATTCTTTGTCCCTTTCCTAATCTAAGAAGCATCACCACACCCCCTTTTTATGACTGAGCCTGTAGTTTGCGAGTTATCATCCAGGTGTATATTCATCAGTGAGATTCTCATTGAGAATCCAATCTTTTATCTGTCATAAAGAGTCCCCCCACTCTGTCTCCTGGATGTCTCAGGTCCCTAAACACAAAGTAAATATCCCTAACCCATGTCATTACTCTTTAGAATTTGCAATCATGGAAATTCTTTATACATGTTATCGAATTGACTTTTCCTATGCTAACCTAAGTTGGCTACTTAACTCTGTCCCTAGTTCCCAGCAGTACCCTGCCCGGGAAGTCAAGTTCATGGCAAGCTCTCAGTTGTAATCAGCTCCTGAGATCTCATCAGCTTGAAGATAGGGGTGAAATCTGTGAAGATATCAGAAGGTGGAGTTCTTTTGGAACTTCATTCATTTGTTCCAAATTTGCTCCTTATTGTTCCTCTAATGACAAGAGAAAAGCACACAGATGTGACACAGCAATCTTCATAAGGAAATGAAGACCTGAAGAAAGGTTAAACTGTTTTCATGCCAGTGGCATGATGAAGAGTGAAAAGTCAGAGAGCTATGACAGGACAAAGGTGCACTAAGCATAGTAAGCTGGAGGAACTTAACCAGTCCTGTGTGTTCAGGTCTACTCTGAATCCTTCATTCTATCTAAGGATAAGAATGTTCCTTTCCTTAGATAGAGGAAGGGCATTTCACAGTAGGGTTATGAACTGCTTCATAGTAAGAAATTCGTTCCCAACTATGCCATTTCTCAAATCCCTTCAGTTGGAAAATATTCAATATGCCAAGGGTGCTTGGAGTAATATATCCTAAGCCCTATATCACTCCTGTGATAACCACAGAATAAGTGCTGCAGGAAATCAGGAAGGCCCTGAGGACCTAAGGGATTTGAGCTAGGAACTTAAAAGTTATCAAACCTCCTCAGGCTTGCCTGCCCTCTGGGCATCAGCTTCACTCTCCAGGCTTTCTCCTTGTGAAATAAGACATTGCTGTAGGCAACTCTGCAGGCAAAAAGCTTACAATCCTACACAAGAGATAAAATGGATAATTCCCTCCCAGTCCATCCAAAAAAACAACCAGATAGCACACCCCTGAATGTATCACTGTGGCCAGAAGAAGCGAGCTGTTATTGACTGTGTCATGCCACAAGCTCCCAAGAGAAGAGGACATTGGGTACAGACAATAATCATTCCACTCAAACACACAAGTTCTTCAAAAACCAGCTCAAGTGTGACTGATAACTAAATCTGCACTATATAAAAAATCCTTTAAAATTACTTTATATAAATAAACTACAAAAACCCTACATAATGCCAGTACTAAAGTTCTAACCCACCTCACATAGGAAAAATCAATAAAACCATAAGCCAGTGGAAGCCAGAAGAAAAGGTTTCCCGTGCCTATTTAGAAGCTGATCTTTCACCGTTCTGCTTCTGTGATGCTAACTTAGCTCATTTTGTGTTCCAGTTTATTCCATATCTCAAACCAGACCTTTTCAGAAGTTTCCCTCCTTGTGACTCTGTCAACAAATGCTCAAATTTTCACATTTGGTTTTCACTCTAGCTATTGCTGTTCCCCCAACTATCCACTCCATAAATCTGTGCAAAGGTAGAAGAGGACAAAAATATACATAAAATCATGGAAATAGCCTTGTTCTTTATTACAATCATCTAGTCGACATGCAACTTCCTTAGTTTTGATTTAAAGTGTTTATAATTTTTGTAATAGAATCAGACCTTGTGACTTACTATAAAATTCAATTTCAATTCAGATGGCACCACCTGCAGAGTCATTATGAGATGATGCAATTCAAAAAACCAAGAGAGCATAGCATTTACTTTGAAGAACAGGAGACAGAACTAAGGTCAAAGTCTCACTTGTGTTTTTCTCCAGCATGGCCTTTGGTGTACTGCAGTTTTCTATGAGCATATTTTCCAGAAAAATATCAATGTCTGTAGCTTCAACATTTCATTGTATTCATAAACCTTGAAATCTAAAAGCTTAGCTTAAAAATGTAAAATAGAATCTATAGGTATTAAAATATTTCATTACTTATCCGCTTATGCTACCTGACTTTCTTTAAAAGTTAACAGAATTATTTGCACATTTGGGGAAATATCAAAAAAAAGAAGCAATATAGAAAACACGTAATTGTTAGGGGGAAATGATGTCCTGAGCTAATCCCATATAGGCTTTGTGAACCACACCCCCCACTCCAGACTGAAGCCATCAAGACATTGAAAAAGACAAATCCCATCACCACCAAAGGGAGGGTGGCTGGGACCTGAGGGTGGAGTTGGGCAGCCAGGTTGGATATAAAAACCAAACACGTGGGCCCTGGGCTGGCGGTCGCTCGCCTCCTGGCTTCACGGCTCCTGGCTTGCAGCCAGCTCTCAGAGCGCCATTTGGGATTACAAATCGGAGGATCGGGTAGGACTCATTTAAAACTTTGTCTCCCACTTTTCTCCCTGAGCTGTACATTTCCTCATTTCCCCTTCCCTTGTAAATAAACCTTTTATTAACCTTTCGCGTGTGCCTGCAGTAGAGCATTGATAAGTCCTTTTAAGCGCGCGGGTGAGGACCCACAGTCAGACACCCGTTTTGTATCGGGGTTGCTCTACAACATAACTACATACAAAAATGAAGAAAACATTTTCCTTTCTTCCTAATAAAAGCCTAATTTCGCTATATAGCTCCATCCAGTCTCCCCAAAGAGTTAAACTTTTTGGTTAGAAGTATTTATCGGTTGTTCTCTATGTAATACATTAAAATGGTTCCCTAGGGCCTCCCTGGTGGCGCAGTGGTTGACCGCTGGGCTGCAAAGCTTCCAGCAGCCTCTGCAGCGCCAGTATGATCCCTGGCCACCAGCGAGGGTCTCACATGGTGCGCAGACCTCTCCTGCCGCCCGCTGCTCCCCTCAGCAGTGTACTTCGTCAGTCTGCCTGTTCTGCTCTCCACTCAGTCTCTGGTGAATTCTCTCACCCTCCCGCGCGTCTGATTGTACCCCAGTACTTGTATAAATAAATAAATCTTAAAATAAATAAATAAATAAATAAAATGGTTCCCTACACCTTTAACTGTTAATTAGCTCAAGTGTTTGGTTCAGAAACCACAGCCCTGTTCAGTGTGACCTCACTGGTATGGCATCTGGGCAATTATCTTTGAGATAATGAGCCTTTTCATCCATAACAGAACAACAACCTCTCACTTGGATTGCAAAAGATCAGAGCCAATCTGCTGCGCAGCAGGGTGCATGCCATCCCCTTTGTATCATACCTTATTTTCAAACTAACCTTTCACATTCTGAATTAATTAAAGTGTTTTCCGATTAAAAATTAATGATTTCACTTTAGCATCATTTGGGGGGATAATAGCACAAAATATCACCCAAACAATGTTTTGGATCCTAATACCAAACCTAGATGAGAAGGAAAACTACTTGTAGAATTTTCTGGTACATGTGATAGTCTAGCCAGACACTGATTTTAGTTATTCAGGAAAATAAAGCCTCAAAAAAGAGTTAACGATACAGGGAGGTAAAGACTCAGTTGGTGTTCTAATACAATTTCTTTCTTTTAATTTCAGTCAAAATTTAAATTGTGTTGCATGGACACTAAACCTTTGTGGTATTACAG
Organism: Talpa europaea; assembly: GCF_964194135.1. Classification (NCBI taxonomy): domain Eukaryota; kingdom Metazoa; phylum Chordata; class Mammalia; order Eulipotyphla; family Talpidae; genus Talpa; species Talpa europaea. Next base: position 100,539,553 of record NC_140077.1, read on the forward strand.
ATGTCAAGAAGCCAAACACCTGAGATAGATAGATAGATAGATAGATAGATAGATAGATAGATAGATAGATAGATAGATAGAGATAGATAGATAGATAGATAGATAGATAGATATCTGATATATATATATATCCCCAAACAATTGATATATATATCTGGTATATATATATATATAAACTAATGTTTCCTCAATAAAAAAATTAATTTGGATGTGTAGGGGTGTTAGCACATGACAGAGGGTTACCCAGAGACCCCAAACAGTTAAGAAGTACATGCTCTGAAAGGGATTCTTGCCTGCACAAAGGCAAAGACAGGGGACTCTTAGAATAAATGATTTTTAATAGAATTGGTGTGCATAGAGAGAAGAAAGGATTTCAAATCATAGTTTTGTTAGGGGGAAAGGATGTTCTGATCTAATTCCATATAGGCTTTGTGGACTCCACACCCACTCTAGACCAAAGCCATCAAGACATTGGGAAAGACAAATCCTGTCACCACCAAAGGGAAGGTGGCTGGGACCTGAGGGTGGAGTTAAGCAGCCAGGGTTGGTATAAAAAAACCAGACATGTGGGCCTTGGGAGGGTCGCTCTCTCGCTAGCCTCCTGGCTTCAGGGCTCCTGGCTCGCGGCCAGCTCTCAGAGTGCCATTTGGGATTCCAGATCCGTGGATCGAGTAGGACGCATTTAAAACTTTGTCTCCCACTTTTCTCCCTGAGTTGTATATTTCCTCGTTTGCCCTTCCCTTGTAAATAAACCTTTTACTAACCTTTCGCGTGTGCCTGCAGTAGAGCATTGATAAGTCCTTTTAAGCGCGCGGGTGAGGACCCACAGTCAGGCACCCCGTTTTGTATCGGGGCTGCCCTATAACAGTTTCTCAATAAAACTCCAAAAATTCCTACCAGCAATGCCCAGCCAAACAGGATTGGCTCAAAATGAGGCCAATGAAACCCCAAAACTTGCCACAGTCTGAAGTACCTCTGGAAAGGAGCCACAAGAAAGAGCTTAAGCAGGCCCCAGAGAGGTGGGGCAGAAGGAAAAACTCAAAATTCAAAATGTACAATAATAATCCACCATGAAGTCATGATAAAGGCTGCCACTGCCTCTGTCAAGGACCAAGAACAGCCTGCCAGTGTATTACTTACCCATGTTTCTTCTACTTATCTCCTCCAAGCATCTCTTCATGTCTCTCCTTCATGTGTCTCCTCTTAGCAGTTCCAGGGTGTAGGGTAAGTAAAGTATCAGGCTTTTTCGCCTTTCTGCCATCAGATTGAATGCATGCCTGATGGCGGGCACCTGGAATCAGGTGTGGGCATATGTAGATGGGACTCACCTGGGCTGAGATGGGGCTTATAAAGCCTGCATCTCAGGCAGAGCAGGACAGCAGAACAGAACCACCAGCAGAGAAACAGAGGCCACGAGACAACACCAGAGATCCCAGAAAGAGTGAAGACTCCCCTGGGGCTGAGAGGCCTGCCAGCCTCCCGGCCCCCCAGCACCCCTGCCTGCCATGTGCCTGGTGAAAGGTCAAATAAAAGCCTGAAAAGCCATTAGGGCTCCTAGGACTCCTCCTTCACCCATCTGCTCGGGTCATAGAGAACCTGCCCTGTGCCCATCCTGCCACTACAAAGGGTACAAATCAAAGGCAGAAAAGCAACAGAGAGGCAGGTCCCCTGACATCTGTGTTCTGTAGGCCCACCTAGACACTCAGCCCCACCTCTAGTGTCTGGTACCTCTCCGGTCAGAAAGCCCAGTTCATGGTGTAGGGTAAGGAAAAATGTCAGGCTTTTCTGCCCTCCCGCCATCAGGATAGATGATGGATCCTTGTCCTGAATGCACGCCTGATGGCGGGCACCTGGATTTGGGTGTGGGCAGAGGTAGATGGGATTCACCTTGGCTGAGACTGGGCTTTTAAGGGCGGTGTCACGGGGATGCCAGCAGAAGCCAAAAGAGAAGCCGAGAAAGAAGCAACAGAAGCCGAGAGAGAAGTAGAGCGAACGCCAGAGAGCCCAGAGAGAGTGAGGATTTGCTGGGGACTGGGAGGACTGCCAGCCTCCCGGCCCCCCAGCACCCCTGCCTGCCATGTACCTGCTAAATCCCAATAAAAGACCTGCAAGACCACTGAGGACTCTGACTCCTCCTTTACCCGGTCTGCTGGATCCTAGAAAACCTGCAGCACAGTGTCCATTCCTGCTCTTTACAATGGAATCCTGGGGCTTGTAACCCAGGATGGCTGCATGTAAATGGGAGTGAGGAAAAGGGTGCCTCACCTTTATGGAATTACATGTTCCAGGGGAGCTAAAAGGGCCACCCCAACCTTTTGACAAGAGATATAGTTCATAGGAGGGCTCTGAAGCCTGGGTAGAGATTGCCTTTTTGTGAAAGACATTTACAAAGGAGAAGCTCTCTCCCTTAAGGCTATCTTCCTCATTATAAGGGAATACCTTAACTTTCCTCAGCGAAGAAGGCAGAACGTAAATCTGCATAGCAATCATACATTTGTTTACTCAGTCTTCCTTGGTAAGCTCCCTAACTGACTTGAGCCTAAACTCCTCCCAAAAGTCCTGTTTAGTTAAGGTATTTCATTTCAAATAGCATCTGGAGTCACATGGACAAGTTGCTCAATTTTACTGTGTACATCATTACATACCTATAAAATTTGTTCTTTCGTTCAGTGCTTCTAATCTGTTGGATATTTATTTAATTATTTCACCAACCAGGAAGAAAAACTTTGGGGTCGGGGAGATTTCCCCACCTCCTTAACACTAGTTTTCGTCTCTAAGAGTGACTTTAGCTTGACAACTTTGGCTATGCTCTACTATTTTGAATTACTTTTTTTTTTTAAAGATTTATTTATTTATACAAGCACTGGGCACAGTCGGAAGCGTGAGAGAATTCACTAGAGCAGGGAACAGAACAGAACAGGCAGAAGGACCGAAGTACACTGCTGAGGGGAGCAGCGTGCGGCAGTGGCCGGGGATCGAACTGGCGCTGCAGAGGCTGTGGGCAGCTTCACAGCCCAGAGTTCAACCACTGCGCCACCAGGGGAGGCCCTATTTTGAATTACTTTTGCAGAGGAAAGTAACAACACAATATCAGGATGAGTGTAATGAGCAGGAAGGTAAAGACGAATTCTCTGAGAAAGGGGTTCTCAGCCTTGACCATCAAGACAATCTGTTCCACCTGCATATGCACATCACACTTCCTAGGACTGAATGCCTATAAAACTGGCACTCAGCCCTAGCAGATTCAGCACAAATTACAAAAATTCAATGTGCCAGTAGGCAAATCAATGACAAATGACCATATATGTGGCCTTAACTACTTTACCTTTATAACACATTTAAAGATTTCTTTTTCCTGCACCCAAACTAGAAAAAATATCTAGCACTGATTTTGCCATTGATGAATTTTAAATCTAAGGAAGGAAATTGGAAAGAGGGAATGGAGAGAATATTTTTCTCTCTCGATATCGAAAAAGTCATATTGCTATTAGCCTCCTAGATGCAAAAGGAAATTAGGAATTAAATTAAGCTGAAATAATAATAATGCATCTTTGAAAAATCACACCTAGAAATCTGGCTGATTAAGTCACATAAAATTCATATAATTCCTTTGCCCTTTTAAGAAAACTTTCCCTGTCATCAGTTAATCTAATAAAAGGTTTTTGCTCACATTAAAAGTTATTTATATGCTTATTTTATAATTCTAAAGCATGTTACATGGATAAGATAAAATAACTAGGAAATGTTAATAGTTGACTGCCAAATTTAAAAAAATGTATGGAAGAGAAATTCCATCTTAATGCAGTATAATTTAGAGACTTCACTCAGTTCATTCCCTCTTTTCTAACAATAAATTCCTACTTTCTGCTATTATTTTTAAAGACCATTGAGTTGAACCTTGTAGAAGTTATAACTTGGCATTTTAAGGGGCTTTTCCTTTTAGGAGGTCAAGCCAAAGGAATTGAGTGCTTCACTCACATGAAACTAGACAGTAAAGGAAAGACACACACTGAAATATCAGGAAATGTACAAGTGATGTAGGATCAGAACTGCATCTGTTAACACAAGACAGCAGACTTTTTTGTAAGTAAGTTTAGGTTTTGCAAGGCAAAACTGAATCTATGCAACATTAAAGCTGATGAGCATCCATTCTGCAGTATTTCCACAAAAGGAAATATTCTACCTCTTTCCCTCCCACATTTTATGACTCTCCAATTTTCTACAAACCTCTAAGGAAATCTTTGGCTTTGAAATCCATTACACTTGTGAATAACTCAAAAATACTGGTCCCATGGTTATGAGTAAAAGTGATAGTAGACTGACCTTATGCTGTAAAGCTAATTCCTATGGGTTAATAAATAATAAACATTGTATTTAGATTTCCTGACTTAAGAACAGTGCTCACTGGGAGTTTGTAAGTCATTATTGACCAACTGCTAGACTATAAGATTATGTTAGTATCTGAGTATGTTAAATAAGCAATAAATGACACCTTCCAGTTCCTTCCTCCAATTGACAAACCTCAACTTGACCACAGGCTGCTCCCTTATGCCTAAAAGTCATGTGCATGTCAACCTCCCTCCCACTTCCTTTTCCCATTGTCACCACCTACCCAAGACCCCATTGCTGTCTTCCAGAATTGTTTCAGAAGTATCCTCCTGGATCACCTTTCCTTGTTTCTCTCATCATCTGAATGCCAGAATGGTGCTGTAGCCTGCTAATTCGAGGAAGCATCTAAGCTCTCTGAAGCTGTAGACATCATTTCCTTTTTCCTTGGTTACCTGCATCATTTTTTTTAAAATAACCAATAACTAAGAAAATGCAAATCCCCATTCCTTTTAAGCTGGAAGAGTCCAGCAAGAGTTCCATGGTAAAGAGAGTTTCAGCGAGGTGCTACATCAACTTCCCTCACTTTTCAAGTGTTCTCACTAATCCACTGGCATTTCATCCAGACAGACCATACAGATGGACTGATTTGGCAGACTATGATGACATTTTATTTTCCTTATTGAACCAGGAAATCTTTGCCAGAAAGAGGTCTCTGCATTTCCTTGAGTATAGGGGCAGAAAATTAACACTGCTATCATAAAAATCCTTTAGACTGAAGTGTATATATAATAATAGCAATGCAGTTTCAAATAATGTAAAGATTTGAATTGATTAAGATAGAAATATCCTGATTTCTGGAAAAACCTATTTCTTAGAAAAAAATATTTTGATCTTTTTGGTATTCTTTAGGTAATCAATAGGATTTCCTCTACCAACTCTGTTACTTTCGTAGTGACAAAAAAGGATTACTATTTTTTGCTAGGTGTTTTTTAACTAATCAAACAAATAGTTAATTTATATAACTTGCTACCTGCAGGTATTTCATTAGCACAGCGAAGAGGTGAGAAAATAAGTCATTAATATGCATAGATGTTCTCTTTGAGCAATTTAGAATGGTATATACAACAGGAACGCTTTCCAAATCTTTATCATTGCAAAGCTAAAAAATGATATTGAAATTCAGCTATTTAACCTTCATAAATGAAGTAACCTGCATATAACATTAAATGTTTGATTTAATTTACTTGCACAGGTAACTCACTGAGAAAGCATTTAACCTTAAAGTTAATGATATCAGATCTATTCCACAGTGTATGTGCCTCCAATTGCTTTCTACAGCACTGCACAAACGAATATTAAGTTCTCGTTTTAGTAATATCTGTGGGCAGGAGGGAGCCATTATCTTCAATTATACCTACATAGCATCTCTGTCAACTTCAGATGCCTTCCACTTCAAGATCAGTGGTTGAGGACAGTAGGGGCAGGGCCCAGTTTGCAGAAGATAACCTCTGAAAGCAAATTCAAGGGGAAACCTCTTATAACCAGACATGAATGTCTGTTTTCAAATGTGTCTAGGCCACAAAAGCCTTCTTTTTCCTTTTGGTATTTGTGTATTACAACTGTTAGGACACTTAGGAATTTTTTTTTTTTTTGGCTGTATCTCATATATTTTCAAAATATAAAGTGACTATGAAAGTACTTGAAGATATCACTGGAGAATTTATTATAATCTCAGAGGGAGAAGGCCTTTCTAATAGTGATTTAACAACTCAGAAATCATTAAGATTTAAAAATGGATAGGGTCTCCCTGGTGGCACAAGGGGTTGGGCACCACGCTGTGGGGCAGTCCCCAGCCTCTGCAGTGGGAGTTCTATCCCCCAGCCAAGCAGGGAGCACCCTACAGGGCGCGGCAGACCTCTCCTGCCTCGCCCGCTGCTCCCCCCAGCAGTGTGCTTCGGTCTGTCTGCCTGTTCTGTTCCCCACTGTCTCTGGTGAGTCCTCTCACCCGCCGAGTCTCTGGCCTGTGCCCCAGCTCTTGGATGCATAAGTGAATAAATCTTTAAAAAAAATAAATAAAATGGATATAAAATGGATAAATGTAACGATATGCATATCAACATTTCTGCATGGCAATTTTTTTTAAAGATTTATTTATTTAGTTAGTTATTTGTTTGTTTGTTTATTTATTTATACAAACACTGGGTACAGTCAGAAGCGCAGGAGGGTGAGAGAATTCACCAGAGCCAGAGCAGGGAGCAGAACAGACAGACTGACGAAATACACTGCTAAGGGGAGCAGCAGGCACTGCAGAAGAGGTCTGTCCTGCCATGTGGGACCCTCGCTGGTGGCCGGGGATTGAACAAGTGCTGCGGAGGCTGCGGGCAGATTCTCATCCCAGCACTTAACCATTGTGCCACCAGGGGAGGCCCTGCATGGCAAATTTTGCCAAAGTCAAAACTCATGACAAACTGGAAAAAAAATACCTCCATGTCATAAAGAATTTAGCTTCCATTTGCTATATAGTTTCTAGAAATCAGTTTCAAAAGTATAGAAGTACATCAGAAAATGGCAAAGAATAAGCACATAGTTCACTTTAAAGAAATAAACATAGCTTTAAAAAGAATGAAATGATACCCAAATTCACTCATAGTAGGAGAAATACAATGTTAGCAAGATAGCCGTATTCATTATCTGATTTGGCTGTTCTGGGGGCCTGCTGGTACACTGTTGACAGGATACAATTTCAAAACTTCTATGGAAGATCATTTGTCAATATCCAGCAAATTTATAAATACATATCCAGGAATGTCACTTCTAGTGATATATACTATAGCTGCACTCATATACTTCTGAAAAGATATAAAATATAGGGCCTCCCTGGTGGAGCAAGGGTTTGGGACACAGCCTATGGGGCTGTCCGCAGCCACTGCAGCATGGGTTCGATCCCCAGCAGGGAGTAACCCACATGGTGAAGCAGACCTCTTCTTGCTCACCTGCTGCTCCCCTCAGCAGTGTATTTAGGTCGGTCTGCCTGTTCTGCAACCCACTCTGTCTCTGGTGGGTCTTCTCACCCCTCACCCCTCTGGCCTGTACCCCAGATCTTGTGTGCATGGATGTGTAAATTTTTTTTAAAAAGACATTAAATATAGCATTTTTAATAGAGCAAAATGAGCGAACTACATGTGAATAAGTTGAATACAGTGAATATTCACATAAGATTGGATGTGTTAAATTAATTAGGAAAATACATAAGAGAATATAATGCAGTCATTTTTAAAAAGAATAAAGCATATTAAAATCAATCAACTTCCAATATATCAAATTTCAACCTTTTTTTTAGTTTAAAAAAAGCAAATTGTAGAATAGTATGGGTAGTAATAGTATAAAATATTTGTTAAAAAATAAAGAAAAATATTTGATAGTAAAGAGACCCAAGAATAAATACAGGACAAGTAAGAAACTAGTTTACTGTTCCGGGTATTTTGTATCTAAGGAACAGACATGGGAGGGAGAATCTGTAATAAATATCCTTTGTACTTTGGAATTTTGAAGCATGTATTTACTATCAGTACAAAAAACAAGTATTTTTCATTGATAAGAAGGAAGCAAATAGACAAAGCTATATCTTAAAACAAAGCATGTATTTTTCTATGAATTCCCTTATTTAGAGCCTCTAACTTTTATCACAATGGAACACAATGGAACAAAGATAATGAAATTTATTTTATGGAGAAAAATAGGAATACCTTTCTGAGGACGGCTGTTAGAGTTACTCACGGAAATTCTCTTTTCTATAGAATTCTAAAATGCTATCGTAGCACTTTCTCAACCCCATGCCTTATCTCCCCCTCTAGAATGAGACATGACTGGATAATTCTCTAAAAAACACAGGTTTACAACTATTATTGAGAGTTTACAACTATTATTAAATATTTTGAGAATTTCCAAATTGTCTAATTTGTTTTCCCATTTTGAGAATTTCCCTGATAAATAATTTACTTTCAAATACTTCTTTTTTTTTAAAGATTTATTTATTTTATGCATACAAGAGCTGGGGTACAGGACAGAGGTGTGGAGGGTGAGAGGATTCACCAGAGAAGAGTGCGGAACAGAACAGGCAGATTGACCGAAGTACACTGCTGAGGGGAATAGCGAGTGAGACAGGAGAGGTCTGCCGTACTATGTGGGTTGCTCCCTGGTTGGCCAGGGATCAAACTCATGCTGCAGAGCCTGTGGACAGCTTCATAGGTTGTGTCTTAACCCCTTGTGCCACCAGGGAGGCCCTCAACTTATTTCTAATATCTGGTAAAACTAATGAATATTTGTATCTAGTTGAAGTTCTAAACAAGAGAAAACTTTGCCTACTTAATATTTATAGCAGCTTAACTAATTTGTACTTTCCAAACCTTTTTTTTCTTTGTGTACCATTCAGAAATTTTATGAGTCAAATTTTGATTTCTCAAATAGGGAGGCAGTAGCATCTAGTAAATGCTCTGGCACTGGGAGAGGACATCTTAAATGGAACCACTTAGAAAAAATGGGTACATAAAACAAGATAACTTTTTTTTTTAAAGATTTATTTATTTATTTGTTTGTTTGTTTATACAAGCACTGGGTATAGTCAGAAGCACTGGAGGGTGAGAGAATTCACCAGAGCCAGAGCAAGGAGCAGAGCAGGCAGAAGGACCGAAGTACACTGCTGAGGGGAGCAGCAGACGGGGCAGGAGAGGTCTGCACGCCATGTGGGACCCTCGCCGGCGCCGGGGCGCGGCCGGGGATCGAACTGGCGCTGCAGAGGCTGCGGGCAGCTTCGCAGCCCAGAGCTCAACCGCTGTGCCACCAGGGGAGGCCCAAGATAACTTTTTATTGTCAGGTTCTTTCCTATTCTCTTTGCTTGATTTTCATAGGATATTTTTTAATGTGAAAACTCTTTAGTTACTATTCAATCCTAACACAAAGAGCCATGGGATTTTCCCCAAGGTTGAGTCATGCAGGAAAGAAGATGGACAGGACAAGACAGGAGCTGACAGCAAAGGTAAATGTGAATGAGGAAGATGTATGATTATTTCAGTACTGAGTATGGTCCAGAGATGGAGGGTATCTAGGGGGAGGAGAAATAAAATGTAACCAGTAATGACTACTAAAATATTATCACTAAACCATGTGGCTATTTTTGAAACATAAAGTTATCTCCCATCCAACAGGACTGCAAGATGTATGTTATCATAATGGAAAATTGATAGTTTTTAAATATCACCTGTAATAGCAATGCAGGACAAGCCAAGAGTGCATTTAGTGAAACATAACACATTTAGCCTACACAAGAGGAGGTACTGATAAAAATAAAAACTCAGTCTCAGACATAATTCTCCACATTTACATTTTTGTGTCCAAAAAAATCTCCCTCCAGTACAAACCTTTTTCCTCATAAACTCTAGCTGGGCAAAATATTTTCTTCTCCATTGTTCTTTTCCCTCTCATCTCACAGTTTGACATTGGTTTGTTGTCATTAGCATCACCTTCAACAAATCATTTTCCTCACTTGTCCAATTACAGACCACATAAAAATGCCTGTCCTCCATGTTTCTTATTTCAACACTGGACTTGACATGACTCTACTCTAAATCACAGAAGCTGCTTGTCAGTTTCTATGACTTAAAGTTAATTTTCACCCGGCTTTCTCTTCTTTTTATTTCACATTTCTTATGGGTAATGGCCAGAGAGAAAATGATGGTTTAAGAGCTCTCTCCTCCAGACCTCTACCTTCCCCACCACAGATTTATAGCATACTTTTCCTCAGGGAAATTTTAGTATATCTCCCCTCCACTCAACAATAAAAGAGAAAAAAAAAACTATCATAAACCTGTGTAGCTATCCACTTACACCTATTAGGGGCAAGGTCTTCCCTTTAAACCAAAATGTGGACCAGCTAGCTACCAGAATCAATGAAAAAATGGAGTATCTGAAATCCTAGGAAGGAATTCATGAGACTGTTTTACTCATTTCATTCCACTAATCCCAAAATAGGCTTAGAGGTCAATCACCTCTTGATTACAATCAAGGTAAATGCACGTTAGCAAATCCTAAGAAGTGAGAGATAATCCTTTCAATTTGAATTTTATTAAAGTGGAGGAGAGAAGATACAAAACTTAAATTTCACTAAATGAACATTATATGGTTTAAATCCTCTTTTTCTGCAAAAAAAAAAAAAGCAGTCAAAAAAAAAAGTTACTAGGTAACTACTCCAAGCTGAGTATAAACTAATAAAAAATTTTGTTTCACTGTAAATTATCTTAGCTTCCCTTGAGGCCTGGTTTTTCACTGAGAGCTTGCAATTTTCTTTGCCCCCTTTTTAAAATGTTTAAATGCCTGGCTTACTATATAGACTTGTAGATTTCCATGGGAACCAGTACTCACCTTGAAATATAAGATAATATTCTGAGGAGTGCTCGAAACACCTCCGGGGCTGCTATGTAACACTGCTCAAGCCATTACTGTCGGGCTTTTACTGGTGAATTTCAGAGCTCCCTTGGATTAGTTGAAAATGAGAGTGTCTAGAAGATGAAACATCTTTCACTGCCAGTGTCTTCTGCCTGTGTATACTTCATCTTTGATCCTGTGTGTTTCTATGTTACTTTCTTTCAGGAAAAAAATGGCATCACAATTTAGACTCCAGGAATTTACTTCCAATTCCATTTCATGCTACCCTAAAGTCTAAACCTGGACCACTTTAAAAAATTCAGAACTAAAATGATATAATTTATCAGAGGTAATAAAGTAGCAACCCCCAAGACTATCTCAACAATAAATGACTTTTAAAATTTATCATTAATTAAAACATCTACACCAAAAATCATTGATTTACAATTTCTTCTTTTTTCCCACCTTACCCTAGACAATTTCTTTTTAATGATAAATTATATGCTTGATTTAGGGATATTATTCAAAGTCAGTTCACTGACAGCATAGAGAAATAATACACTTTTTATATTGCACCGGTGTTATTAAGTTTTAGGTCATACTAGGGTTTGGTTTGAGCCTCCTATCTTAAAGGATTCCATGCTGTCCAATATGGTGACCAACAGCCATTTGTAACTATTGAAAAGTACATTCAGGGCTAGTCAGAACTGAGATGTGCCATAAATTTGACATACATATTAGATTTGAAAGGCTTAGTATGCATTCACACACACACCCCCAAAAAAAAAAGATAAATATATGCAATAACCAATATGTTTATTAACTCAATGGAAGGAATCCTTTACAATGTTCACTTATATATCTATTCATCACATTATGTACTTTAAATAGATTAATATTTTATTTACAAATTTACCTAAATAAAGGCTTGAACAAGTAAATACTTCATGTGCAAAAGAGAATGTAAAATATCTCATCATTTATTTTTATGTGAACTGCATGTTGAAATCATAAAATTTTGCATATGTTGGGTTAAATAAAAATGTTTAAATATTTAAACAAATATTATGATTAATTTCATCCATTTTTAATATTTTAACATAACTATCAAAAATTTAAATTATATATTCGACTCATAATTCTACTGGAGAATACTGATACAAACATTTTAATGGCATCTGGAGAATACTGATACAAACATTTTAATGGCATCAATGCAAGCATTTGGTCTATTGTTATTACTACTAGATCCCAAGTCCTAGTACATGTTCCAAATATCCCTAGTCCCAGGCATAATATAGGGTGGTCAGTAAATAGTATATAACATAACAAATGAAAGTGAATAAACAATATCCTAGTTATCAAGTATATTTTCTCCAAGGAAATCAAAATGTCTCATCGGTATGCAGATATGAGTAAATTGTATGTTTGAGGCATAGAGTAAAGCCAGCACCAAAAGACATAAATTTGGAAAGGAAAAAAATTGTGCTTAAAACAAAGAATAAATATTGATAGAAGTTGCAAAACCAAGGCAAAGAAGGGAGAACTATTCATAAGTTGTGATATACACGATAGAGACATACCATGTATGGGAAACCAGTGTTCACCATGAAATATAAGATAATATAAACAATGAAATTTTAAAATGTAATTTAAATAATGTAAGGATGTAATTTAAAAATCAATATAAAATACATGTAATTTAGGCCATTTGTTTGAAAATATTTATGCAAAGTTATGATTTAAGTAAGTTAAATCAAAATTTGACTAATAAAATTTCTAAAAGTATAAAAAATATAAAAGTATAAAAAGTATAAAAAGAAAAAAATGGTATGGAAAGTACAAGTTAGTTAAGCTGCTATAAATACTAAGTAGGCAAAGTTTTCTCTTGTTTAGAACTTTAACTTGATCCAAATAATCATTAGTTTTACCAGATATTAGAAATATGTTGAGGGCCTCCCTGGTGGCGCAAGAGGTTAAGACACAACCTATGAAGCTGTCCACAGGCTCTGCAGCATGAGTTCAATCCCCAGCCAGCCAGGGAGCTACCCGCATGGTGCAGCAGACCTCTCCTGTCTCACTCGCTGCTCTCCTCGGCAATGTACTTTGGTCAATCTGCTTGTTCTGTTCCCCACTCTGTTTTTGGTGAATCCTCTCACCCCCCATACCACTGGCCTGTATCTCAGCTCTTGTATGCATAAATAAATAAATCTTTAAAACAAAAAAGAAGTATGTTGAAAGTAAATTATTTATCAGGGAAATTCTCAAAATTGGGAAACAAATTAGACAATTTGGAAAATCTCAAAATATTTAATAATAGAAACATCTCTCCAATTAGTTTTTTTTTTAAAGATTTATTTATTTATTTACAAAAGCACTGGGTGCAGTCAGAAGCGCAGGAGGGTGAGAGAATTCACCAGAGCCAGAGGGGAGAGCAGAGCAGCCAGACCGACGAAGTACACTGCTGAGGGGAGCAGTGGGTGGCAGGAGAGGTCTGCACGCCATGTGGGACCCTTGCCCAGTGGCTGGGGATCGAACCGGCGCTGCAGTGGCTGCGGGCAGCTTCACAACCCAGCACTCAACAGCTGCACCACCGGTGAGGCCCTCTCCAATTAGTTTTGATTGCAAAACAATTGGACACTTCATATCTCGAAGGGAGCAATGTTATTATTGGTTAAAATTTCTGTAGTATTTACTATATACTAGACACTGTCCTAAGCAAAACAATTTGCATAAATTAATGCATTTAATTTTCACAAGAACTTCATAATGGTTATCCCACTTTTACAGATATTTTAAAAAGAAACAAGGATCAAAAGCTTGCCCAGGTCACACATCTATGTGGCATAGTCTGAATTCAAACCCAAGCTGTTTGGTCTCGTCAACCTTGCTTTTAATCACTTTGCTACACATTTTGGGGAAACTGTCCCATGATAGATGATTTGCATATGCTAGTCATTTAATCTTTACACAATCTTATGAGGACATACAACAAATGCAAGTGCAATAACTTTGGAAATCAGAACTCAAGAGAGTGTAAAGTCACTTGATCAAAGCGACCCTTTAATGTCTGAATCAAGATTTAAATGTAGATCCATCTGACTTCAAAATTCCTTCCACTATATTTTATTATCATGCTGAATAAATAGAGCCTGTAAGAGACTTCAAATAAATCTTTGTCTCTAAGCATATATAAATTACCCAATTTTATTAAAGTCTATTACTTAGATGATTTGTATTGTGCCTTCTGAAGCACTTTCTCTTGTGAAAATGGACAATCCAATGTAGTAAAAGCTAGTGTTTTACCTTAAATGTTTCTTCTCTTGAGAAATTTCTTATTTACTGGTATTTACCATATGTACTTATTTTCAAGTCCTCTAGTATCTGCTGAAATAGTGATAAAACAGCATATGCAAAGCTAAAAAAGGTACCGGGATGAAACGCCAGGACCCTGGAGAGCTCCACCAAGTTACTGCCTCTTCTGCAAGGGTTATTGAAAACTGCAAGCTGCAGAAAGCTTTTCTCCCAAACAAAAGAAAAATCCAATGTTCCTTGCAACCTGAATCACAAATATATAAGTTCCAAGGGTCAGAGAACAATTAAAAAAGGAAGATACACTGTCATTTCATCTTTCTTTAAGACTCAAGTGAGGGGAAGCAAAGGAAGGCTAATGCTAATTGTGCTGAAGAATTAGAATGCAGGAAAGTTAGAAATGAAAAGTTATGCTTCCCCTAGTAACTATAACTTGGCATATTCTATATAAGGATATAAATATAACAGCAAATATAGTACATAAAATACTATCATGTGTGCAAGGAACGAATAACAATAGCTGAGAGGATCATAATTTTGACTTGCCTGACTTTTATGAGTTTAAATTTTCATCCACAATGTTATATTAACACATACAAGTTTTTTAACCAATCTTGACTTAATTTTTGCCTGTCTGTATGCATTTATCCTTCGGGTTTCCTTGACATAATGTAGACTAAAGCAGTAGCATTTGAACATTGACCTTACAAATAGGATTCCTATTCAAGTCTTGACTTTTAAAGGGGGAAAAAAAGGGAAATATTTTATCTTAAATTTCATTAAACAAGGGAAGAAAATAAAGGCAAAGATTTCAGCTGTGCATGATTGTTAAACAGTGGGGGAAATGCAGAAACTGCTAAATAAAACAAGTCACGCATTGGACCAGGAAAAAAACAAAACTGAAGCAATCGTTTAAACCTGCACACTGCTGTTTTTTATTTAATGCTGAGGGGTGTTTACAATACTGTGATTGCTGGAGAAAGGTTAATCCAGATGAGTAAAAGAGTAGCAGTATATGAGTCTGTTTCACACCAGCTCTCTGCAGTGAATATTTTAGTAACCATTGTGAATCCATGTCAGCAGTGCAACCATCAAATGAAACAGAAAAGAAAGCAAATATTACCCTAAAGAATGAATTCTGATTTAAAATAGCAGCAGAGGCATTTTCATTGCCCTCTGTTGTAGTGATGATGGGGTGGAAAACAGTTTTCATCAGAGTAAAGTGCTCTTTTTGAGCTCCTGTATTCTCAACTCACCATCCTATTTGCGAACTTGAGAGGTAGGGAGGAGGAAAATCCTCTGCTCCTTCTCCTTCCAGCTTTCATTTAGTTTCTTTTCCCCATGAGCTTCAACTATAGTAGCAATTCTCTCCGTGGAATGTGTTACCTCGCCTGTGCATCAAGCTATGTCAAAAACTATTCAATATTCTAAGCAGCTCCACCAGAGCACATGTTCCTGTCTTATTTCTTTCCCAGAAAAGTATCTGTATTGATCTCTCCAAAACCTTGGGGCCAAATGAAATAGCAGTAGAGGCATTATGTGGGGGTGGGGGCAGAAATGTAAATTTTACTGTCCCCTCCATTTTTTTCTTGGTTCCAGAATATCAGTGCAGACAGAGCAATATTGGAAATTCAACATTAGTTTCTTTCTTTTTTCTTCCCCAAGGCTATGTTAATAGCAACCATTTGTGGTCCTGCCTTTAGAATTTTAGAGTCAAAGATCAATTGTTGTCATTGTTTCAACTTTTCTTTGAAAGAACCACTGCCAACCTATAAACAAAATGCAAATTCCCCTGACTAGTGTTCAGTGTTACTGATTTCTAGGAATAATAACTACAGTAATTCAAATTCATTGGAGTCCATTTTTTGTGCCCAGTTACCATTGTTCATGCTTCTGAACTCTCCTAATAAGAAAAGTATTCAGACAATTATTAAAGACAATAATGCCGATTCAGGGTGGATTACTACCATTGGGTTTTGTGGTAAAGAGTTTATGCTCAACTCAGAATAAGGCAAATAGATTTACAGCCAATAAGGATGAGGATCAGTGGATGGAAAACTAACAAGAAAACACATCAGGAATGATGGAGATCCTGGCTAAACTTGACAGAATGTTTGCTAATTGCCATAAAGGGTGATAAGATATCAAGGGTGGAAGATGAAGAATTTGATCACATTTAAAAGTTGTTAGGAATAATCCTAAGATTTCATCCAGGACCTTAAAGTGCCTGTCATTTAATAGAATGATACCACTACCCCTGTGAAGATGACCAGGCACTTGTGCCAGTAAGGGGTAGTAGATAAGAACTAGAGCTGTAGGGCACCAAAAGTCCACCTTCAGTGACCACTAAGGGTTCAAGATTTCTTTAGTACCAAAGTTGGGGTACCACAGTTGTGTAGTGGGGCTCCTTAAAGCCCCCATACTAACTCTTCAGTCAAAAGGTCTGCAACAATCTTGTGCCTGCTGCAGCCTATCAACTGAGGTTGAGCTATAGATGTAGCAACATATGGAGATTACAGTTGAAACAGGGTCACAAGCTGGGAAACTTTCTAGTAGAGTGCCTCACCCTGGGGTACTTGTTACTGTTATTAAAATCCAGGTGCTTCAATCTGGTTAATGTATTTGGTTGTGATTTTGGCTTTGGCCCTGGGTAGAGATAAGGCACATATTTTGCATATCACAGTCACATCACGGTCGTGATAATAACCTCTTCTGTAAGGAAACAGTCAGGTGATCCCCTACGGCCCTCACCACCAGTTCAGATTTCTACTGTTTTTGTTTGGGACACACAGGTTTCAGCCAACAATCACTCCTTATACCCTTACTCCAATAGTTTTCCATTGATGCACAAATTAAAATCTTCAGTGTTTCGATTTAGGTTACTTTACATGTATTTCGGGGGTGTACAATCAGAGTATGGAGATTCACTTGAATTTTATTCAAGTTCTGTTTCTTGTACAAGTACGGTTTCTTCTTCTTTAAAAAACCATGACAAGTTTCAAATATTGGTACAGATTTTTATCATTTTATCACCGCTTTTCCCATATAGCAAATACACTGGAAATGAACAATCAATGTAAGACTCCTCAACACCAAATCATCTACATGTTCATACATTGAAGGAAAATATATTATTCTAACCCACAGTCATATATTTGAAAAGTTAAAAAATCATGAAGGCAAATGAATCGTAAACATGTGTATGAGAGGCAGAAATTAATGTCAAATAATTCTGAATTACTGAGAAAACTCTAGACACTGTCTTCAAACACATTTCAATCTCAGAATATTTTATAGGGGCAAGTTTGAGATAAAATGCTGTAGCATTTTTTATGTATAAATAATGGTTGTTTAGTGAAGCTTTTATATTGTCTGTTCAGAAAGAAAAGAGGAAGAGAGGCTTTGAACAAGGTTACACACTTAATTTATTTCTCTCATGAAGTCTGTTCAACCCTTTGGGCCTTAAAAGGTAGAAGTTGGACATTGACAGTAATTATTTTGGATTTCACTGCATGAAGGCAGCTGAGTGTAATTCTATACTTCAAAGTAGTGCAGCCATGTGTCACTTTGAACAACCATCATGAATATAACTTGAGGTGTTCAGGGATGCCTTTAGAGAAATGATTTGCGTAGATAAGTGATTTTTTTAGCTGCTAGATGTAACCACAGGCATGTACACACAGAAGTTGAAAAAAAAGAAATAGAAAAATTGTGACTATGAACCAAATTGTCTTTTGCAAATGTTGAATCAAAATGAGATGTTAAGTGCACTATTAAAAGGAGTTTAAAAATATATAAAAGGTAGTACTAAAATAGATATTAAACTTTTTAAGACCAATAATATATTGGTAAGAGTACATTCTTTTGATTCTTCACAAAGGTAACCCTGCTGAAACTCAACTCTGGATAATTGGGAAGAAAGTCTCATCTCCCAGAGCTCACAAACCTGACTTTTGTCTCCAAACTACAGCATGCTCTGAGTATAAAACTAACTTCTTTCTAGTGAGAACTATCAGCTGGAAAGTAGTAGATTCCAATTCTTTTAAACATATACACACCATTGTGTATCAAGCAATTCAAAGGCTTGATAATCATTCATAACACATTTGTAAGCTATTTTTACAACCATCACTGCACTAGAGACTTAAGTATGAATTTAAGGAAGGATTTAAGGATGAATCAGATGCAAAAGACTCCTCCTCTAGAGAAACATAATCTTCTGATTGAGACAGACTGGGATCAAACACTCTAATCCCTACTCAACCCCAAAATTACATTACTGAAAAGCACAAATATTGGCAATGTTCTTAGAAAGATCATTATGTCATGGAAAATAACTATAAATATGTTAACCCAATATAAATCCATGCTTCTGAAACTACCTTCTTCCTAAATAAAGAAAAGAGTAAGTGTTAAAATCCTGTCTGAGATAACATTTTTTGGGCAACCCTCCTGTATTATTCATGAAATAGTAGTGTGTTTTCATAGTCTACGAAGGGAGTTTTATGGTTTTCTTAAGTTTGGAAACCAGGCTTTACTGTATGTCTTTCATTACTGGATAATGGGTTAAAGTTTTGAGCTATTAACTGATCGGTTTTGCTTTTGTTCTTGTCTCAGAGGAGAGCTGGTTTAGCAAAGAAGAGTGAAATTTTCAGTTTTAAGTTCCAAAGTAAGCTGTTGAATCCCATAAAGGTGAACAGGAGAAAGAATAGTGGTTAAGGTCGAAACTTTGATTTGGTAAAAGCTAGGATTTTGGACAAAGAAACTACCTCTCAGTGGAAAGAGTGGCAAAGAATTATAATCATCGTTACCAAATGTGGTAACTTCTTTTTCCTATAGGCATACCTTCATTCCTGAACATATGTGTCACATTATAGAAGGAGAAGTGAACTAGGAGCCAAAATAGCTATGCTATAAAATCAAAACTGCCTCCAATGGGAGTCTTAGTTAAAGCAGTTACTTTTTCTGAAACTCACACTTCCATTCAAAAGATATAACAATTAGCAAGTGATATCAAAGACAGGTTCCAGTTTTGAAGTCCTAATGTGTAAAAGGAAGTTGCCATCCTAAATCCTATAAATATCATGAACATATATAATTAGACATTGGGAAAAATACATTTAAGAGGTTAAAATACATTTATAAAATCAGGACAAACATATGGAAACATAATTAAAAATATAAAGCAAGTCTTAATGTTGGGTCTCTTTGCACCAAAAAAGGAACAAGTACTTCCTGGGGAAAAAGAAAAAAAGGAAGACATTCAAGATGATTTACTCAGTCATTTACAGGAAATCAGTGGAATTTTGAATGAAAATTTCATTCAAAAGTATGGTAAAATAATTGTCTGCTGGTCTTTTAGCTATTTCAGAGTCTATATGAATCAGGAAGACAAACATACTGTGACTGATAACTGCTCTATCCATATATCTTAAGCTATGATTACATAGTTTTAGGTGAGGAGCCTTAAATTTATCCTCCTCATGGAAAACATTATCAGTCATATTTTCACTGTGCACTTCCTCTCCACAAATATTCCAAGCACTAAGATTCCAAAGGAAAGAGTGATAAAAAACTCCAGGCAAAATGTCTCTGAATCAGAATGCGGTAGAAAGTGGGGAAATGCAGGTGTAGATTGTAGTCTAGGAGTTAAAAAAGAGTCCTGGGACATATTTTTAGTTCAGATTTGAGATTTTGTTCCAGAAACTTTATTTTTCCTACTGTAGAGGTATTCTACAGCTGAATTATCATAAGAGAGAAAGATTGAAAAGCATCCAAACAGAAATTGCTTACAAATGCTTGAAATACTGCATGAAATCCCTATTTAATCTTCCAAGCAGATTTTAAGAATCAGTATCTTAGCCATTTTCCACAGCTGTTCAAAAAGGCCCATGGCTTACAGTGCTCTGCCAGGCAGAATTGAATTAGCTGTCACCTTGTAAGAGAAGCAGAGGGTTTGGGTGAATGTAGGTCAGAAAACAACTCATGTATAAACTACTTAGTGCTTATTTGCCAGATTCTATGGATGTTCTTGATTTAGACTTGATAGATTTGAGTTTGATTGATTAGTGAAGGCTTATTTTTAAAGGGGGGAAAGTTTTAATTAGTTACCATTTTCACATGGATAACCTTATGGCAAGTACATTGCTCAACATTTTCCACAAGATAAGGATCCCCACCCCAAGAGTGACCTGGAATGTCTCTGAAGACAGGAAAAAGAATGTGAAAAAGATGAAGCTAGTCTTTGGAGGCCACATAATCCTTGCAATGGTACCTACTCTCACCAAAACTTCTTTCTAAGAACCATCAAGTATCAATCATTTATCTCCAACTTCTTTTCCCTCTCAATGACTTTTTTATTCCTCTGTACATTCTTCTTATACCTACCAAGGGGCTTTTCTTCTGTAGGGGCTCTTCTCATTAAAAATCTCCTGGTTTTTTTTGAGCCTCTGTGGTGGCGCGAGGGGTTAAGATGCAATCTATGAAGCTGTTGGCAGCCACTGCAGTGCAAGTTCGATCCCCGGCCAGGGAGATACCTACATGGCGCAGCAGACTTCTCTTGACTCCCCCGCTTCTCCCCTCAGCAGTGTATTTTAGTGAGTTTGCCTGTTCTACTCCCCATTCTTTCTCTAGTAAATCCTCTCACCCCTCTCCACACCTCTGGTCTGTACCCAGTTCTTGTATTCATAAATAAGTAAATCTTTTTTAAAAATAAATAAATAAAATCTATTTTTTGTCTAAAGGACAACCTTCAAGCAGCTACATTGTCTTCAACCCATATGTTGCTCAACCATTAACTATATTTCTTTAAATAATTTATTGATGCTCCAATCTGTGCACGGTGCTCTTGGAAGACAAATCAAGGAATAAGAGAGTGTTTCTGCCGAAGGAGACAATCCAATAGCGGTAAGACTATTCAGCAGTAGGAACACAGGCTGCGGGGTCAGAATATATGTGTTGTGGAATTATTATATGATGTCAGAATAGTTTTTTTTTCTTTTTTTCTCCTTTCGAAATTTCTTGGCCAGTGTATTCAATACTCCCCAAATATCAGCCATGAAAAGAAAATAAATTTACATAGTTCTTCCAAAATGTGAATCGATCAAATCAACATTTCAATATCATGATATACATGAATTTACTACAAAAAAGGAAAGAAGGGAAGAGAGGAGGGGAAAAATATCATTTATTCAGCATATGCTCAGGGATCTGCCATGTGTCCCATTTAGCTTATATTCTGTATAACTAGTGGCCCTTTAATTGAGTGCTGACATTTGCTGTTATCAAATAATATCTTCTACAGACACTTTCAGAGCATTTTTATATACTCTTTGTATACATGTGAGGACCAGAATAATTAAAATGTTCTTTTTAATGAATGGACTTCTTCAATTTGAACATGTCAGTATATCTTAGAACAGTGATAGACATGCCCAAACTCTTAGCATGCTAAGAGACAGGGACAAGAGCTTTTTTCATCCACTTACTATTTTTTTTTCATTTTATCTATGCACTGTCTTTTTACAAATTGAAGACAAGAGTATAAATTTGTGATTCACATTCCACTTTTAAAACTGAGAGGCTGATATTATGGTGGGTGAAAATATTTCCCTCAGGACTTCAAGCCATGGAGCCATGGAACATTCCCAGATAATGAGGTCTCCAGATAAGTATAGTAGCAGACAAAATAAATGCCTCTTACAAAGCATGTCTAGCAGGGATAACTCAATCCTCAAATTTTCCTAAGGTCTTTAGTAAAGTCCTTCAAAGTTAGGCCACTGAGACAAGTTCTTACTTTTCCTAATATGTAAAAATGAGTCACCATACCTTTAAGAAAATCAGGTTCATACACTGTCTGGTATATATAAGATTATAGATAAGAATATTCGTTGAGCAATCTAACCATTGTCTTTTTTTTAAATATTTATTTATTTATGTATATAAGAACTGGGGTACAGGCCAGAGGTATAGGGGAGTGAGTGAGAAGATTCACCAGAAACAGAGTGGGGAGCAGAAAAGGCAGACTGACTGAAAATACAGTGCTGAGGGGAGCAGCGGGTGAGACAGGAGAGGTATGCTGCACCATGTGGGTAGCTCCCTGGCTGCGGGGATCAAACTCCTGTTGCATAGCTTCACAGTGCTGTGCTTAACCCTTGTGCCACAAGGGAGGCTCCCCAATCCAACCATTATATCAGAAAAGTTGACAAGCCTGATGTTTTTGTCAGTAGTCTGGACCATAGAAAACACTTCCTCATGGGAATAACATGGACGTTGCAGAAAAAGAAGGGACTGTACGAAAGTACTGGTCAGTTGCATTATTTAGTCAAATAAATGACCCTGATTTTTGCATTGTTGAATGCCAATAAGGATTATGAATAGTTTATGAAGATATATTAAATTAAGCAAGAAATAAAAAACAAAATGCAAAAACTAGCAGTCCAGTTCTGGCAAAGATTTGGGGAGATGGAATATCTCATGCATTTTGAAAGAGAATATAAAACATTCAACATTTCTGGAGGGCTATTTGTACCAACATTCAAAATGTACACAGCATTTGATCTTAAAATTCTATTTCTTGTTATTTATCTTAAGGAAATAAGAGTATGAGTATATAAATATACTATTGCATATAAAGACATTCACTGACTATTACATAATAAAGAATTCTTAGTTATCAGAATGTCTAATGATAATTGAGCAAATAAATGATACATTCAAATAATTGATATGACTTACCATTTTTTTTAAAAAGTAGATGTATATATTCACATGGGGAGATGCCCACAATATTTTTGTTGAGTTAAGAAAACAGTTTATGGATTAGAATGAACAATGTAACTTATATTTTTGTAAAATATGCACATTATAGTTTATACTTATTGAAGCATTTGAAAGATGTAAAATAAAATTCTTAAAAGTAATTACTTTTGAGTAGTGAGATGAGGCTTATTTTCCATATATTACGTTAAAATAAAGATGTTTCCATTTTCAGAAAAATACAGGACAATGCAGTTTTAATCAGTTGAAAGGAATAGTTTATTCCCTTGGAAAATACTTGCAACTGATTTTTATATGTAAAGATGCAGATTCCTAGGCGGTGTAGCCAATATAATTGTGATTCTCTAAATTTATTCAAATGTAGAAACTAAACCTGAAATTTTGTACCAGAATGTTATCAGCAACATTTTCAGGGCAAAGGCTGATCCAAGTGGCAACCTGAAAGACTAAGCTAAAACACACCTCTTCCGTGAAGTCCTAGAGGTGAGCACATGGATATTCTTCTCTCACCTGTCTACCAAGTCACAGCAGCAGGTACAGTACTCCCACTGCTGCCCAAAGCACCCCCAAAAGTAGAAATAAGAGTACCAGCTTGCTTTAGCAGACGTTAGAAAGGAAGGAAACTTTGGGGGAGAAACTGCAATGTTCAAAACAGTAAGTCCAAATTCAACCAAAGAGAAAATACACATATATTGAGAACTTGCCATCATCAGGCAATCTGAATTATCTGTTAATCCTCAACCTACAAATGAAAAAATATTATCATCACCTTTTTTGAGATGAATAAACCAGTACTCTCAAAACTAATGGAAATAAGTAGTAAGTGGCAAAACCCAGACCAGAACACAGACCTGCCTGATTCCCAAGACTCTACTTTCTAACCATTTATAAATATGCCAGGGTAAATAATGTGGACACTCCCTCTGTACCTTTTTCTCCTGTTTTTAAGATCTTTGTCAAATCTGTGCTGTCTGAGGCTTTGTCTTGGCTCAGACCAATTTTACCTGGCTGCCGTATGGATACCCACGCAGGGGGCCACGCAGAAGTATAATGCACTGCATAAAACTCAAGGCATCTCCCTAAAGTGTGCAGTGCAGTTTTCAAGCCAGAAATCTGAGAGAGAAAATGACTGTCCCCAAGATTGCTATTCTGAAAGAGATAATTGCGGTTCATCTCAGTCTGCTCACAAAGTGCTTTGCTATGGCGACACTTACACCGCTGGAGGTCAAACCACACTTTACTGACAACTACCAGTTCAACTGTGTCAATTCTACCCGAATCTACTTGCTCACAGGGTTTCCAGAGCACACAGCTTACCAAACCATTATTATTTTGTACCTGTGCCCAGAAAACTCTACGAAAGGTGCATTCTAATGAGCCTGGAATAGGTAAATAAATAAGTAGCTTGTAGGTAATATGTAATTTACTAGAGAAAAAACAGCCATGACTTGCTGCCCTCACAGTCCATAGCCTGATACCTCTAGTGATTACTTGCAGAGTTCTATGGTACAGAAAAGCTGAATTTCATTTTTTAGTTTACTCCTTAAAATTGTTAGTTGATGGATCTTGCTTCAGCTTGCCTCAAATATCTTTGCCCATCTCCACTCTAAGGTAAACATATTTCATGAAAACACTGCCCTGATGCCTGGATAACAATGCACTCCACATCCTGTGCATGACCACCCCTTCTATACAGGGAGCACAATCAAGTGTTCAGAAATTCCAAAGCATCTCTTCCTTTCTCCTTACTCAGGAGATTAGGGAATTTAGGAGCTAAATTATCATTATCAGGTCACATAGTCGATCATTCTGTGACTTTCAGTTGGAGGTATGATGTTCTAATTTGGTTGTTAAGGTTTCTGTTGAAGTTGGCTGAAATGTTTCAGGAGAGAGGGGATATTAAATAGTTGTTACTTGATGGCAAAACTAATGTGTTTAAAAAAAACGCTGAGCAGTTTGCACGCTGGGTTCTATGGACCCTCTATCAGAATATCTATGAACACCTTAAATTGAATGTAAAATTTTGTGTTCATGTGCATTATCTATCACTTACTAAATTTCCAGTGTCTGCAAAACAAAACAGATTAAATACCACGGAGTCATTCAAAAAGTCCTGAAGAATGGGCCTCCCCGGTGGCACAGCGGTTGAGCGCTGGGTTGCAAGGCTGCCCGAAGCCTCTGCGGTGCTGGTTCGATCCCCGGCTGCTCCCTGGCCACTGGAGGAGCCACATGGTACGCAGACCTCTCCTGCCACCCGCTGCTCCCCTCAGCAGTGTACTTCGGTCCTTCTGCCTGCTCTGCTCCCCGCTTTGGCTCTGGTGAATTCTCTTACCCTCCCGTGCTTCTGACTGTACCCAGTGCTTGTATAAATAAATAAATAAATAAATAAATAAATAAATAAATAAATAAATAAATAAATAAATAAATAAATAAATAGATAGATAGATAGATAGATAGATAGATAGATAAATAAATAAATCTTTAAAAAAAAAAGTCTTGGAGAAAAAGTCTGGGAAAAAACAGTATTTTTTCTTAGTTTATCTCAGGCAGCCCGGGTCCTGGCCAAACCCGGAGACCAAGCTGCTATTAGAGCAGAAATGGAGACTGCTGAGGGTACAACAGCCTGGGCTCACTCTCTCAACAAAGCTAATGACCGACACTGTTGAACAGCCAGCTGTCAGCAGCAGAGACAGACAATGAAACCTTAATGTTACCACCCCTCGTGGAGGCCAACCAGACACTAGGTGGCCAGTTGACTGGTCAGACCCATTCCATATTTTAGGTAAGGGTTTGCCTCTCTAGCTCAGGGTGCATACATGTGGAATGAACTTAATGTGCAGTGTGAATGTAGCTGAGTGGTGCTCTGAACAGAACAAGACATTGTTAGGACCCTGCCATGTTCCTTTTGCTCCCTGGGTTATGCTCATGCTTAAAGGCATCGAGGCATGATTTCATCCCAACAGGAAGCACCTACTCTTTTTTAGGCTTCCAAGGGAATCCACTCTGTCTGCATGAATGGGAGAGCTCAATTGTCTGATAATTTATTTTCTTCCAGGAACAGCTCCCTTCCTCCAAGGTCAGGACAACTTGAGCTGTCACCTACCAACTCCAGAGCTTCCTGTAGAACTGATCTAAAATTATCCTCCAGGGGACTTTGATTGATACTATACATTTGTATGGCCCCCTTATCCCTCACCCTACCTTCCCACGCTATTGCCAGTTTTTTCCAGGAATACTTGCTGTTAAATCACTGGACTATCTCGCTATAACTGTAATCTCGTGCCCAGAGTAAGTTCTGGAACTCAGTAAATATTCATCGATAAACAAGTGATCATTTGGATTTATCAACTTTGCTAAACAGATTCATGCCTCTCACTTGCAATGAATTTTCACCAAAAATGGTGTGATTTGTGGGTCTTTGGTAAGCCTACTGACCAGCCCTCCCTCCCCAAAATAAAACGATGTCACTATCAATCACAATGCTCTACTTCTGGGACCTTTTTTTCAGGTCAAAAAAGATGTTGGTCTCTCAGGTACTCTATTAAATAGAGTAAGTTTTTTTTGTTTTGTTTTGTTTTTGTTTTTCTGTGGGACCCTCGCCGGTGGCCGGGGATCAAACTGGCGCTGCAGAGGCTGCGGGCAGCCTCGCAACCCAGCGCTCAACCGCTGTGCCACCATGGGAGGCCCTAAATAGAGTAAGTTATGAGTAAATATTTTAGCAAGGAATTGCAGCGATGTAGAGCTAAGATAAATGTGACGATGCTAGAGCACGCATGCAAAAAGCATCTAAAGAGAGAAGCCCCTGAATGTAACAACAGAGCAAAGGCAATTCTCCCTTTCCTTAAAATTTATTTCAACTTAGGGCCTGCCTGGTGGTGCAGGGGTTAAAGTCACAGCACTACCAAGCTATCTCTAGCCACTGCAACATGAATTCAATCCCCAGCAGGGAGCTACCCACATGGCGCAGCAGACCTCTCCTGTCTCACCCGCTGCTCCCCTCAGTAGTGTATTTCAGTAGCTCCGCCTGTTCTGCTCCCCACTCTGTCTCTGGTGAATCCTCTTACCACCCACACCTCTGACCTACACTCCAGTTCTTGTATGCATAAATAAATAAACTAAACCTTTTTTTAAAATTATTTCGAAATCAAACTGAATTTGCAAATGATTCTATCTTCAACCAAAATCTCCTTTGGCTTAAGGGACCCTTTACTAGGGCTCTCCAGAGAAACAGAACCTATAGTATATTGGCTGAGAGAGAAATTCATTATGAGGAAGTAGGTCACATGATTATAGAGGGCACGTTTCCTTCCTACTCATTGAATGTACTATTTTCCTTCCTCCCAACCACAGCCTTCACGGTTCCTATACTGAATCTCCATCTGCTTCCTTCCATAGCTGCAGGGCTTGATAAAATAGCAACAAGTGCTGCCCTTTTCATCTGGTACCTCCTATCCCTCTCATCTCACTTTATTTTCTCTGTATCCTTTACTACTATCAGCCATTGCACATTTTGTTGTTTATGTTTATGGCCTGTTTCACAAGCCCGTAAGGTCCTTGAAGGCAGAGACTTTGCCAGTTCTGCTAACTTCCAAGTCTCCAGGTCCCTGATGCCAGACGCTCTGAGTGTTCAATAACTATTTGTTAAATAAATAAAACGATTTTGAGAAAAATGCCATTGCCTCTATTTCAACATTATTTATACACATTCTCTCCTTCCCAAGAACACTGGTTACTATATAAGTAAGCCCAGTTTCAACAATCCATCCAAGTAGCTCTTCACCTTGAATTCTCTCATTTTCCCCAACCTCAGGGTTTTGGTGTTTTCTTGGGATTGTTGTTGTTGTTGTTGTCTTCATAGTCATCAAATATTAACAGTCCTCCATGTCCTCAGGGAACCACCCGTCTCCTCATTTGACTACACTGCATTGCACATAAAAGGAGCTCAATTACTGCATGTTAAACGACTCAAGGTGGCAGTTTGCCAGCGTGGGCTAATGAAACAGCCCTCCTGTCCCTGCAACACAGCATGCATATTTTGATGGGGGCTTCCAGAAAACCTTGTGCCAAAGCCTTAACACAAAAGTTATTGTTAAAACAAGGAGGCCAAGATGAAGTAGGATGGGCTTAGACTCAGGGAAGATGGTTTAGAGGAAGGACATGCAGTTTCCCAAGGTCACTCACGAATACAACTGTCCAAACTAGTTATGCAATAAAGAATATACTATTTGACTTTTTATTTGTTATGCTAATGGGAATCCTGCTTGTAAGAAACAGTCATGAATAAATTCTGCAAAATAGCATAAGCCTGAAAATCTTTGTCCTCATGTCCTCAAATGTACAACTGCTCACCATGACCCAAGGAAGTAATTCCAAGAGCAGAGGTTACAAACATTTGCATGGAAAGAAAGCACACAACACAGTGTCTAGCTACCTTGTAAGAAGCATACACTTCTGCTTACAAACTTTATGACTAACGTGTGAGAAAGCTATTGCAAAATAAAGAATATGTCATAATAAGGACATGCCTGGAGAAGAGTTAAAAAAAATCTTTGTGCAAAAATACACATGATCTTACACATGATCTTATGATCATGTTGCAGTTCTAGAGTTCTGCTGTACAAGATTGTACCTATAGTTAGGAATAATGTATTGTACAATCTATCAGGAGGGCAGGTCACATATTAAGTGTTCTTATAATTTAAAAAAATGGTCACACTATAATGGGTCCACATATGTATGCGACTGTATTGATAATGGCGATTTATGTTGGTTAGAAATTCTGCAAAACAAAATAATTGATACATTTTTTGTTTCTAAAAGCAACTCTTGATATTGGAAATGAAACTCTTGGTCTTGCAATAAGAACAATAAATTTCATACTGAAAAAGTGTCTGATAGGCAGAAATGGGAAGAGTACAAAAAAGGCACATAACTGCTGAAGAGGGGTCTTGCAATTGCTTTGACCTGGAAAATATTTCAAAAATAAAATTAGTGATTTATAAACTGAAACACAGATATAAAACTATATTTTGGTCATCTATTTTCCAGGATCTTTCTCACAACAGTGCCATCTGGAGACTCGGTTTGACCAAGGCCATCTTAAGGAAAGCTAGACGCAGTACAAAAAGGTGTCTGAGAGTCCTTCAGTTGCTCCCATTGCAGTTATGCTGTTCATCACTGCAGCAAAGAGACTTCTGGATATTTCAAGAGTTTTTTTTTTTAACTTTTAGATATGCAGGTGCAAAAGAAAAAAAATGAATAAACTAGAATATTTCAATGGGAAATATGGAGCAGTTGTTCACTAGGAGAATGTTATTATTTTAGGAGAACCACAAAAATAGTAATATAATCATTCCTGAGGAAGCTAGCATTCATAAAAATGTTCTCTAATTTATATATTTTAAATTATGAGTAAACATATATGCTTTCAACCCCCAGAACAGGTGTTTTAAAGAAGATCAAAAGACTTGAGGAGAGAGAACAAAACTCGTTTCCATAGGCATAATTCCACATGCTCATATAGAGCCCCAATAACTCTTTATTTGTTCCCCAGAATTTCCCATCACTGTAAGATCCCAGGAAAGGTCTCACAAGTATCTGGCTAATAATCTGGGTATTTCCAGTCTCACTGAGTATGATGTCACCTCCCCTGTGAATAGGTCCCCCCAAACAACCTCCTGCTTTGCTACTCCACCATTCCATATTCACTCTGTCAGACAAGGCTGTCATTTTCTAGCAGATAACACTGGGCATCACCATGGCAAGCATGGCAAGCACAAACTTGGATGGCAATGGTGGTAAGGACAGGGTATGTTGCACCCTCCTGTTTGGTCTAAGTCTGTCAAGAAAGACTTGAAAGCACAATTGTTTTTGCCCAGACCTTCCAGAAAAGTCCTTTGCTCAAAAGTTGTTCTCTTATGCAAATAAATCCTACACTCTCCAAATTGTCTCTAATCTTTCTCACATAAGAACTTTAAGAGATTGGGAGCTAGCCAAGGGGGAAAGCCAGGAATTCGATCACACTGATATCAGGGTTATCTGTTATCTAAGGTCTCCACAGATGAAGCAATGCTGAAGGCCATGTGGAAGCTAAAGAACTGACTTTCTGGGCCTCCCTGGTGGCGCAGCGGTTGAGCGCTGGGTTGCGAAGCTGCCCGCAGCCTCTGCAGCACAGGTTCGATACCCGGCTGCTCCCCAGCCACCGCAGGAGGGTCCCACATGGCGTGCAGACCTCTCTTGCCGCCCGCTGCTCCCCTCAGCAGTGTACTTTGGTCCTTCTGCCTGCTCTGCTCCCCGCTCTGGCTCTGGTGAATTCTCTCACCCTCCCGCACTTCTGACTGTACTCAGTGCTTGTATAATTATAAACAAATAAATAAAAAATATTTAAAAAAAAAAAAAGAACTGACTTTCTTCTGCTGTTCTACTTTAATATAAATACCTAAAATGTGCTGTCTGACTCACTAAATGTCTTACAGAGATATCTGCTAAAATATTTCTTTATGATTTAATTTCTTCTATCATTTTTAGCCCCTCTCTCTCTTGGATATATTCTTCGGTCCATGTGGCATGGCTGAAGAGAAGTATTATATTAGTGCCAGAGTCCAGGCTGTTCTCAATGATGCCTACCCCTATGTTCACCCCCACTCCCCACTGACACATTTTTATAGAGCCAACCTCTATGTTTTACTCTTAGTTCAGTAGCAGAGGTATTTTCATTTCCAAAATACTTCTTAATATCTTACTTCAATATCCTCTTTAGGTCCACCCCACCAGACCACCAGGTACCCGTGGCAATGTGTAAAGGTCAGTTTCAAACTGGCTTTCAATGAAAAGTGATCATGGTATGATGGAGCCACTGAGTCTGTTAAGACAAAAAGATGAAATAGATCAAATTCAAAGCAATGCTTAAACATCACAGATTCTAGTTACTTTCGAGCTTTTTGAGAATCATAAAACTATGTTGCTAGAAAATGACCAATCAGATCAGTTGAGTTTTATCATATCAAGTCTGATTGAATTTGGATAGCCTATCAAAGAGAGGGAAATAAGTAAAGCAGAACTAGCAGAAAGAAAACACTGGAAACAAAGGCCTATTTCCATCAATGTCACTTAAAAGCTCTGGGCTTAGAAGTGTTGTGCTGATTGTCAAGGACCCTTGCAGTAATAACAGTTTATTTCAGTAATAATACATGGTTCTCTAGGCAACCTAGTAAAGGGGGCCAGTCATAAACAAAAATAAAAAACAGAGCTGGGCCTCAGTTGGTAAGAGGATTGAACCCAGCAGGGGATTTGGGCAAAAGGGAAGTCGTTTTCAGAGCTGACAGTAAGAGGTCGAAAGATGTCAGCAGGTAGGAAGGCGTGGGAACTTCCATTTCAGTGCAAAATTTATATTGATCATATGAAAACTGGCATGCTGTCCAAACAATGGTATTTCACTCTGTATAATAAATTCAAATCAGATAGAAGCACTTTCTCAGAACTCCAAAATACCATATATATGCTAAAATCAACTTCACAGATAACATTACAAGTGTGTTTTTAAGATTAAAGTGCAACTTACAGGATTCTGGCTAACTTTAAGAAAGAATAAATCTGATTTTGTGTAGTTTCCTATTTGATTTAGGAAATCTTTTTTTAAAATGTCATCTTTTAGGCGATGGATTTTTCACTTAATCCCAGTGAATGCCAACCACATCAGCAATTGCCAAAGACAACTCTACTACCCTTTTATGCGTAGGAAACCAGCAATTTAAGCCCAAGAAAATCACCACTTAGAAACCGATCATACTTTGGGGGTTTTGTGGAGGAAAAAATTAATTCCTTGGTTTTCTATGGAGGAGAAAGATACTTACATACATATACACTTGCATGCACATACAAGTTTGGTTCTCTCTCTCTCTTTCTCTCCATCTTCCTGACAGATGTTTTGCTATTCTTCAAGAAATCCAAAGAGATTTCGAGGGCCTAACCAAATAGTATTTGAACCAGACGAAAACACAGTTAGTCAAAGAGCTGGCAGAGCTGATAATTAGCTATATATAGGATTGTAAACCATAAAATGGCACAGTAAGAGGTGTTTGGATTTATAGTAACACATATATAACCATCAAAATGGGAAGATCCAGACACACCATGGTAATTTATGTGGTTAAGTTTGTCTTTGCTTTTCAGCACTCTTTATGGTCTAAGAAAGAAAACTAGGATGCAAATGTGAATTTCATGTTTTGTGCCACCTTATTAAAATTATAATGAAAAATTCCATTCCTCTGCTTGTAACTTCAGCATATAATGAATTGCTTGAAAAGACAGAAAAGTACAGGGAAGAAAAAATGCACTTCAGTGAGAGAAATTAGAAAGAATACCAGACTAGGAGTCAAAAGAACTGGATCCTATTCCCAGTTCTGCTACTAACTGGCTGTCTGTTTGAAGTGAATCATTTCATTTCTCTGAGCCTCAGTGTTCTCACTTGAAAAATGTGGACACTGGTTCACATGAATACAATTCTATGATCACCAATGTCAGATCTTGCTGCACTTTATGCCAAGAGAGTCGATAAAAAAATTATCAGATACTCTCGCAAAACAGAAAACAGCATTTCATTAAATTCATCACCTCCCATGGGGTCTGAGGTAGACAGAAGAGCCCAAACACTTGGTATATTATGCATCCAGTTGATCACAATTTATCTGCAGAATATCCCTTTTCTGACATTTAAGAAAGGTCAAAATTCTCAAGAGCTTAATAAGAATGTTAATGTCCTTTAAAATGATATGGCCACTTGGTTATGTTGAATCATTCAAAGGTTCCCGGGACTATGAAAAATGAATGACAGTGACCTTGAACATCTACCCTACTCTTGTCCAGAGACTTGGGTAAGGAAGATGGAGCAATATCATTAATCTTTCAAGAAATTCTATAGTTGCTGTTTAGTGATATATATATATATATATATATATATATATATATATATATATATCTTCTCTACCTTTATATGTAGGTACTGGTATGTGATTTTATCATAGTGAAAGATTTACATGCAACATTTCAGTAGTCTTCTACTCAGGTGGCAAGATGCTGTGTAATTATGATAAACATTAGCTAGCATGCCACCTGCCTGGAATGTTATAAATGAAAAGGCAAAGAGATGCAATTAGACATTTGACTGCACAAAGTGAGCACTGAATTAATGCACATCTTTACTTTTAGGGGTCTTTAATTCTTATTTGGAGAAAAGTAATTGTTTAGCCTCCTCATCCAGATTCTTAATCCTTTCACTCAAGTCTATAATAGTCCATAAAAATACAGATAATCAGGTATCATGTATTCTTTAACTGGCAAAGTATATTAAGTAAAATTTTTAGCATAGTTTTTTCTACTTGTGATCATAAAATTAATTTTTGACAAATATTTCTACGTGAAAAACCTATCAAGTAAGTAATCTGTTTATAATTGTCTTCCTTTTATAAGGATGGCTTATTTTTAAGTTCAGTGCTCAAAATAAACTTTAGTCTAGCCCAGCCTCTTTATATGTGCATAAACATAGAAATGTTAAGCAATTAGAAACAAATGTCAGACTAAAAATGATTTGCATTTGTCTTATTTTTCTCTCTCTCTCATATTAAGTTTGTGCATTTTTAATTTTTTCCCCACCACCAGCCCATATCTCCCCTATCCCTTCTCCTTTCCATTCCTTCTTAAACTCAGAGCCTTCAGTGTTTACCAACATTCACTAGTTTTTGTAAGTATATACTTTGTCAAATTGTCTATAATGTAAATGTCCAGTAATTTTTATTGTTCTGATTTGCTTTATTACACATAATTCTTTCCCTCTTTCCCTATTTTGCAGAAAATGACTAGATTTCATCTTTCCTAGTGGTTGAATAGTATTCCTCAGTGTGGATATACCACATGTTCTTTTTTAATGATTTATTTATTTATGCATACAAAAACTGGGGTACAGGGCAGGGGTGTGACGGGTGAGAGGATTCACCAGAAACAGAGCAGGAAGCAGAACAGGCAGATTGACCGAAGTACATTGCTGAGGAGAGCAGCGGGCAAGCCAGGAGATGCCTGCTGTGCCATGTGGTTCTCCTCCCTGGCAGGGGATCGCACTCCTGCTGCAGTGGCTGCGGATAGCTTCATAGGTTGTGTCTTAACCCCTTTTGCCACCAGGGAGGCCCCAGCACATGTTCTTAATCCAATCTACTGAAGGACATTTAGGCTGTTTCCAAGTCCTCGTTATTGGACACAATGCAACTATAAACTTTGTAGAACATATAGTTTTCTTGTGCTGATGGTTTCATTTTCTTTGGAGAGAAACCCAAGGATTTCTGATCCTATGGTATTTCCATTTTAGTTGTTTGGTTTTTTTTTAAGATTTATTTATGCATACAAGAGCTGAAGTGTAAGCCAGAGGTGCAGGGGGTGAGAGGATTCACCAGAGACAGAGTGGGGAATAGAACAGGCAGATTGGAGCCTTCCCTGGTGATGCAGGTGGTTGAGCGCTGTGCTATGAAGCTGTCCGCAGCCTCTGAAGCATGGGTTCGATCCTGGCCAGCTGACAAGGGTCCCACATGGTGTGGCAGACCTCTCCTGTCTCACCCACTGCTCCCCTCAGCAGTGTATTTCATCAGTCTGTCTGTTCTGTTCCCCACTCTGTCTCTGGTGAGTCCTCTCACCCTCCCACGCATCTGGCCTGTACCCTGGTTCTTGTATAAATAAATAAAATCTTTAAAAAAAAAAAAAAGAAAGAACAGGCAGATTGACTGAAACACACTGCTGAGGGAAGCAGTGGGCGAGGCAGGGGAGGTCTGCTGGGCCATGTGGGTCACCTCCCTGGCCGGGAATAGAACTCATGCTGCAGTAGCTACAGATTAGAGTGCTTCATAGTGCTGTGCTTAACCCCTTGCACCACCAGGGAGGCCCTCCATTTTAGTTTTTTAAGGTAAATCCAGATTTTACTGCCCATAAAAGCTGTACCAGTTTACCTTCCCACCAACAGTATAATAGGATTCCTCCTTCTCTTCATCTTTTCTAGCACCTGTTACTGGAGGTCTTTTTAATATGTGCCATTCTCACTGTTGAGAGATGGTATTTCATTATGGTTTTAACCCACATCCCTCTTATTGGAAATACTGATGAACATTTTTTCATATATCTACTGGCCTTCTGGATATTCAATTGAATGGTTAGTTTTTTTTAATTGTTGAATTGTGTGTTTTTTATATATCTTGGATATGAACCACCAATCAGTGATATACAGTGTGAATATTTTCTCCCATTCATAGGATGCTTTTCTTTTTTTCAGGTAACATTGGTTTATATGTGATTCAAAAGCATAGGATCACAGCTCTTCAGATACACCGCACCTCACCACACCCACCATCAACCTGAGCCCACAGCCACAGTCCACTGTGCTTCCTTCCCTCCTTTCCACCCTCCTATCCCCATCTTGTGACCTCAATTTCAGTCATATTCTAGGATTTTTATTGGTTTGATTTTGTCTGACCCTTTATTTCCACATTCCACATATAAATGAAACCATCCGGTGTTTGTCTTCCTCCTCCTGACTTATTTCACTTAGCATTATTCCCTCTGGTTCTATCCATGTTGTAGCAAATAGCAGGAGTTTATTTTTTTGTAGTTGAATACATACCATTGTGTATATTTACCACAATTTTCTAATCCACCTCAATAGGGTGCTTTTTAAATCATCCTATATTTTCTTTTGAGGTATAAAAGCTTTTCAGCTTGAGATAATCCCAATTGTTTATTTTTGTTTTGATTTCCCTTGCCAGAAGGGTTCAGTCTCCAGAAACATCTTTATCATTGATGTCACAAAGCATATTACCCTATGTTTTCTTCTATTTACCTTATTTTTATAGGTCTCATACATAAATTTTTTAAATCTATTTGGGATTTGTTTTGTGTGTAAAGTTGAAAGAGATTCAATATCATTTTTTCACATGTGGTTTCCTAGTTTTCCCAGCACCGGTTATTGA
The DNA here is from genome assembly GCF_964194135.1 of Talpa europaea. NCBI lineage: Eukaryota > Metazoa > Chordata > Mammalia > Eulipotyphla > Talpidae > Talpa > Talpa europaea. The sequence continues at coordinate 100,575,393 of NC_140077.1, forward strand.
AGTGATTTCCTTTCTGCAATGTATGGTCGTAGCTGCTTTATCACAGTTTAGGTACTGATATGTATGTGGATTTATTTCTGGGCTTTTGATTCTATTCCATAGATCCATGTATCTCTTTTTCTGCTAATATCATATTGGTTTTAGTACTGTTGCTTTATTATAAAATTTGAAGTCAGATAGGCCACACTCTGTCCCCTGGCAACCATCATTCAATTCTATGTAAGGACCTGATTTTCAATTTAATAGATTGAAGCTGTGCTATATACCTGCTAGACTACTCTTCTTCAAGTTATTGAGGCTCCCTACTTAAACATGTATGTTTCATTAATTAGTTAGTTAGTTACTATATTAAGAAATGTTGGAAATAAATGCAATTTTAGAACTCAAAAAGGTTTTAGTAGTCCATTCACATGATTGAGAATCAGGAAGCCAAGCCTGACAACATAGGTTAGAACTGTCAAGAGAGAGAGAGAGAGAGAGAGAGAGAGAGAGAGAGAGAGAGAGAGAGAGAGAGAGAGAGAGAGAGAGAGAAAGAAAGAAAGAAAGAAGGAAGGAAGGAAGGAAGGAAGGAAGGAAGGAAGGAAGGAAGGAAGGAAGGAAGGAAGGAAGGAAGGAAGGAAGGAAGGAAGGAAGGAAGGAAGGAAGGAAGGAAGGAAGGAAGGAAAGAAAGGTTCAAATTGGAGTTCATGCCAAGCCCCACCAAGATTTAATACCTGATCTAATTTAATACCTGACCTAATTCTCATGGTTGTGAAATGGTATTTCATTGTGGTTTTAAACTGCATCTCTTTTATTGGAAGTGAGGCAGTTTCAGCCTCTCCCCAAAAGTGTAATTTTAAACCAATCTATAGTTTCCTGTTCAGAACTAGTTAGGCAATCTGTGTGATAAGACCCCCGCCCCCAACTTCCACCTCTTAAGGGAAACTTTATTTTCTTTTCCCAAACTCTTTGCAACTATAAAAACCTTTTGTTTTGTGTAACTCCCTACTGCACCTTTCTACTTGGTACTTTCTACAGCACCTTTCTTCATGATTCATGAATCATTTAATAAGACAATTCAGGGCTTCCCTGGTGGCACAGGGTGTTGAGCATTGTACTGTGGAGCAGTCCGCAGCCTCTGCAGCACGAGTTTGGTCCCCAGCCCTCCAGGGAGCAACACACATGGCGAGGCAGACCTCTCCTGTCTCGCCCACTGCTCCCTTCAGCAGTGTATTTCAGTCAGTCTGCCTGTTCTGTTCCCCGCTCTGTCTCTGGTGAGTCCTCTCACCACCCCCGCGGCTCTGGCCTATACCCCAGCTCTTGTATGCATAAATAAATATATCATTTTTAAAAAGTAAGAAAATTCATATCTCTACAATTATTTGGGTAAATTTTGTTTTGCAACAGTAGCTTTGCACTCCTGAAGGAAAAAAAAAGAACAGAATTGGAGGTCTCACATTTCCAACTTCAATCTACACTACAAAGCTATAGTAATCAAACAGTACAGATTGGGGAAAAAACAGACACATAGATAAATGGAACATAATTGTAAGTCCAAATATAATCCCAAACATATGGAAAGTTAACTTATGACAGAGGACACAAGAACATCCAATGGAGAAAAGAAACGCTCTTCAATACATGATTTGGAAAACTTATTTGAAATAGGTAAATTCAATTCCCAAACTGATTTGAAACAGGTAAATTCAAATAACAGGAAGGTAAGGTAACAACCACATTCAAAAGAATTAGATAATTATACAATACACATAAATTAATTTAAAATGGATAAGAGACTTGACTTATAAATACAGTATGATTTGGAACATGTAAATTCAATAACAGGGAGGTAGGGTAACAAACAAGTATCTGGTTCCAATATTAATTTTTGGCAAATATTATGATTACATAAGGATTCAATTGTTCCTGTTAACTGTGACCAACAGTCAACTTACATGGTTTTAAAAATGTCAAGAATGGTGGAAGCATGAACTGTAAGAGATCTGGTGACTCCAGTCTCTGGTTAATCCTGCAACCACCAGATTAAGTTCAGTGGCAATAACCGGGTTTGCCATTTACCCATGGAAATTATTTCTAATCCAAGTCTGCTTAATCATCACATTTGAATAAAAGGTTTAAAATAGTTGGTTTAATCTTAAAACCTCTAGGTCTATTTTTCAATAGAAAATACAGATTTTTTTATTCAAGTCCATCTTTATTGTTATGTGGTTTACGGTGTAAATATTCATGTCAACTAAATGAAAGAAAAACTATGTGGACTAGTACTTTAGCAAAGATAAGGATGCATTCCATAAAATATCTTTAACTCCTGAGTTGCAAAGTGCAACGGAAGGCACATTTAAGAATCACTGATCAAAAAATATATGTCCTTATTAACTGTCTTTCCTCTTAATATTGGAATTATTTAATTTTTACATCAACAAAATTATTTTATGCATCAACCATTTTATTTGGAATATAGACCCATCCTCAAAGAAGCACAGGCTCAGAAAGGAGGAAGACATTGAAAGGAAGGTGATACACAATCATGGAGTTGATAATAAAAAAGAAAATTAGGGCCTCCCTGGTGGCACAGCAGGTTGAGCGAGTGCTGTGAAGCTCTCCCCAGCCTTTAGGAGCCAGTTCTATTCCCCGACAGCCAGGGAGATTCCCACATGGCATGGTGGACCTCTCCTGTTGCACCTGCTATTCCCCTCAGCAGTGCTTTCGGTCTGACTGCTCTGTTCCCCACTTTGTCTCTGGTGAATCCTCTCACCCTCCCACACCTCTGGCCTATACTCCAGTTCTTGTATAAAAATAAATAAATCTTTTAAAAAAAGAAAGAAAATTAAACATGCATGTGTTTATGATTTTTTGACAAAAGTCTCTTTGCTAGTTTTCTTGTATTGATATTTCTATGTTCTCTCCGCACACAATACTAAACTCAATTAAAAGACCCAGAATAGAGATTCCCAAGTTTCCTGCAAAATTTGCTATTACCTAGTTTTATTAACCCACTTTCTTTACTTGAGCCTTTGGGGTAGGAAGTGATTCAAGAGTTTAAGAATGACCTCTGCATTCAGACTATTATAAGAAAACAAGTCCTGCTCCTTATCTCAGAATGTCTGACTTCTGAGACTTCCACAGCAATAAAAGTCTCTGGAGGGGGGCACTTGACAATCCCAAAGGCTCTTCCCATCCCACCAAGCAGTATCAACAAAAAATCTTGACCTTTTCAGCCAGCATTATTCAACTTTTCTTCACAGCTGTCAACAACACTGCACTGCAATTCTGACAGTTTTAAGTAACCTATTTTTCTGGACTTGCCGAATCAAATTGTGAGTGAAATTGTATTGAAGTTTGATGTGTTCTTGTTACCCACATGTCATTTAAAGTCTACTCTATGTAATTCATATATTGTTCATGAAAGTTTACAAAAAACATTGGAGGAAGAAAATATTTTCCATTTTTAGAACTATGGGACTATTTTATTATTAATGAAGCAATGAGTGTTGGGAGTTTTTTCTTCTTTCACAACTCTGTCAACCTCTTAGAAATAAACAGGTAGAATATCACTGTTTTCTTCTTTAAGTTTCCTAACGAAAGCAAATTATCTCAGAGCATACAGCACTCCATAGTAGATTGAGTGAGTATACAGAAAGCTAAGTTAATTTCTACAGGTTTCCAAGCACAATTTGATGCACAGAGGCAGTAATTTCATAAGTAATATCCTAATGATTTGAAAGAGCCAGTACAGACATCAACAACTCAAAAGGAATAAAATACCTGTTGTGTCCCAACTCTACAAGCACTAAAGTGACAACATTCAAGATTTCTACTAACAAGGAGGAACACTCCTGTAGGAAACACAGTTACGTAAACAAAAGGTACATTATAATGCAGTAAAAACTAATAATTGACTAATCTGTCCCATTAATTCTCAGGACATACCTTCAGCAGGTCTTACCCAACTATTGAGAACCCACTGACCTTGTTGAGTTACAGGGGAACATTATCCCACCTCTCTGGGTTCTTTTGATGCTAGACAAACAAATTGACATCAAATAGATTAATAGGATAAAAAGGTCAAATTTAATAAAATACATATGGATTAAAAAAACTTTGGGGTAAAATAATAGCTAATATTGATTTCATGTAACATCAAATGGCAATAGGGTGGCTCCCAGGGAAAGGGGAGGTTCCATGTTCCCTGCCCCACCCAAGGAAGGGTGGGGTTGAGCAGGAAGGAGAAGCAAGACTGGGAGAAGGGAAGAGGAGATCAAGCAGGAGAGGTGGAGGCCGCTCACAGAGCAGAGGAGACATGTGAAGAGGTTGTGCTTGCTTCTCGGCCTTGGACCAGTACATGGAAGGAGACACTTGAAACAGATGTGGTCGAGAGACCTGTGAGGAGCTTACAATGGCAGCCTTTATCCTGATTTTGATTTTACTCTTTTCCTTCCAGACTTGTCTGGCCTCTTCAGTCCCTTTTTTTGGCACTCACTCCACCGGAAAGTGCCTTAGGCTTGTGGCAAACTTTTGGACCTCAGGGGTCCTGCTTTGGGCCAATCCCGTTTGGCTGGGCATTTACCCATGAGGACATGGGTAACTCTGGGTATTTCATGTGTAAACTATTTTATCTATTCTTTCCCTTCTTCTCTTTATTGTGCACTAATTGTATTAAAGTTCTTTTCCATTAAATGTCTTACGCACTAGATTATGTTTGGTCTTTACGTGGTGGATGATAGAACCTATTCAGAGAAGGCAGGTTTGGGGATTCTGGGGTGCTCCTCACCTGCCTGATAACAAAACCTTGCTCTAAGTGTTTTACATGTATTCACTCATTCAATTTCCAAAACTCAAAGACAATGTACTATTATAATACAATCTCATCTGTGCCATTTCACAGATGAGAAATGAGGCAAAAGCTGCAAGTGTAACACAGGATTCAAGCCCAAGCTGTCAGATGCTAAAGTCTTGCTCTTTATCCCTGTAATATAAATGCACACTTGGGGGCCTGCCCGGTGGCACAAGGAGTTAAGACCAGCACTATAAAGCTATCGGCAGCCACTGCACCACAAGTTTGATCCCTGGGCAGAGAGGTGACCCGCATGGAACAGCAGACCTCTCCTGTCTCACCCGCTGCTCTCCTCAGCAGTGTATTTCAGTCAAGGTCTGTTCTGTTCCCCACTGTCTCTAGTGAATCCCCTCACCCCCCCACACCTCTGGCCTGTACTCCAGTTCTTATGTGTAAATAAATCTTTATAAATAAATAAATAATAAACAAACAAACAAACAAACAAATGGGCCTCCCCGGTGGTGCAGTGGTTGAGGGCTGGGCTACAAAGCTGCCCACAGCCTCTGCAGCACTGGTTCGATCCCCGGCCGATGGCGAGAGTCCCACATGGTGCACAGACCTCTCCTGGGGCACCTTCTGCTCCCCTCAGCAGTGTGTTTCGTCAGTCTTCCTGTTCTATTCCCCGCTCTGGCTCTGGTGAATTCTCTCACCCTCCCGCACTTCTGACTGTACCCAGTGCTTATATAAATAAATAAATAAATAAATAAATAAATAAATAAATAAACCTTTGAATAAATAAATAGATAGATAGATAGATAAATAAATGCATACCTGCCTCTCTTTCATTCTTTTTCTTCTTAACTTTATAAGCAGCAGTGATTTGATAATAATTTGATACAGATGGGCCCAATTCCTCCATATCCATCACCTGAGAGATCCAAGTTCAGTGTTCCAAGCAGTAGAACAGCTTACAATAAGAAAGACTTTTGTAGTTACTTGTCATTTTATGTGACAGGTAATAGCATTATTTGAATTGCACTAATCATTTCTAAAATTTAGTTATATATTACACACTTGATGAAAGTACTTGTCTAAATATAGACAGCTACTCTTTTTTTCAGACATAGGGACCAACATTTCTCTCACAGTTGATAGAAATCATCTGTGAATTATTTAGAAAACTTTGCTAGGGTAAACTACCTTTGCTAAACAAACACTACTTTGAAATGGGGTCACCCATGGCAAATTGTATTGGGAGGATGTGATAAACAAGTGTGTTTACATCAAAAGGGCAGATGTAGTCTAAGTGTGATGAACGGCAGCAAGATCCACTTATTCAGCTCTGAATTTAGAGGCAGGAAATTTTGTTGAGATATAAACTTGGGTCAGAATCTGAATCTCTCTCTCTCTCTTATGTACAAATCCAGCCCTATAATTGCCTAGACCCTGCTGTTGCCTTCCTGGAGAATTGGAAAATTGATGAGATATTGATAGAGGTCCCACAAGATGAAAAAAGAAGGCAAAAATACATGGTGAAAGTTTCTATGAATACAGAAAATTCTTTCACCACAGGTTTTTGAAAGTATCACTTACTTTCCTAGAAAATGGAAAACTGTTAGATATTCTCACACCTATCTGTATGTTCCTTCAGTATTATTAATGTCTCTTCCTTTGACATACCCCCACCCAAAACACACACACACTCTCACACACTCCACTTTTGCAGTTTGCTCATCACTAAATAATTTTATTCACATTTCCTTTACAGAAGCTTCCTCAAACAATCTTTAATTGTACCCATCTGGTCATGCAGTGTGTCTAAAAGCCCATACAGTTCATTTTTCATCACTTTGACAATTTCTTTTCAGTTTCAGCTGACTTTTTTCTCCACAGTCAGCATATCTTCTCATCCATGCATGAACGTTATCCAGGGACAGAAACTTTAAGAAACGACCTTCAATTCTTTCTTGAAAGTAGGTTTGATATAAGTAAATTTTATCTGTTCGTATCTTTTTTAAATAGTGCTAAATGACTTATTTCTGAATATTCTACCTTTTAAACCAGTTTCTGCGGGCACATTGCTATGAAAAACAGACACACTTCATAAATAATGAGTGTGTCATACCATCACAAAGAAGTTGAAAAAAAAAAAAAACCACAAAATTTGATAGAGTAGTTTGAGGATTAATCATGTAAAGCACTTAATCCAGAATTGGGAAATAGTACATGTTTCTCGTCATATTTTTTTTTTGCTGTCTCTACTGTATTTATTGTTTTATTTTTAACATCTCTGCAGTAACAGGTAATAATACAATAATAAAATTAGTTCCAATTAAAATAATTTCTACGCTGAATAAAGCTATCTTGTGATATTGTGCTCTTCAAAAAATTCATTCAAAGATACTATTTTTAGGTACCCAATAAATATTGATTAAAATAAAACAAAAAAAATGTTGTTTTATGAGACCAGAGTTCTAGAGGATGCCATGTAAGCATGAAAGAGAGTGTGCATAGGGATCAGAATGCATAGGGAGTGGTGGAGCAAGGGATTAAGCACCACACTATGAAGCAATCCATAGCCTCTGCAGCATGAGTTCCATCCCCAGCCAGCCAGCCAGAAACCCACATGGCACAGCAGACCTCTCCTGTCTTGTCCGCTGCTCCCCCAGCACTGTATTTCAGTTGGTCTGCCTGTTCTGCTCCCCACTCTGTCTCTGGTGAGTCCTCTCACCCCCCACCCCTGCATCTCTGGCCTGTACCCCAGCTCTTGTATGCAAAAAGAAATAAATCTTAAAAAAAAAAAAAAAAGAATGCATAGGAAGTGTCTCCCTCATGGTGCAAAGGGTTAAGACGCAACCTATGAAGCTATTCACAGCCACTGCAGCACAAGTTTGATCCCTGGCTAGCCAGGGAGTTACCCACATGGTGCAGCAGACCTCTCCTGACTCACCCGCTGCTCCCCTCAGCAGTGTATTTCAGTCAATCTGCCTGTTCTGCTCCCCATTCTGTCTCTAGTGAATCCTCTCATGCCCCACACCTCTGGCCTGTACCCCAGTTCTTGTATGCATAAATAAATAAATATTTTTTTTAATTAAAAAAAAAAAGAGAATGCATAAGGAAACTTCCATGGAAGAAATAGTGTTTCCTCTGAGTTTGGGTAGACCAATAGGATCTGGTGCAAGTTAGATGACAACATAGGAAACATATTTAAGGCAGAAGGAATATGAAAATAGACAAGTATCTAAAGACTAGAATTATGGAGTAGCATTGATGAGTAATTTCTTTTTTACTTTACATTGGTGCTTTGTTCTGAGTTTCATCTCTATGAATTTAAAATAGAATAAAATTATTATAAAATAGCATTAATTGTTGTATATATCAGTATACTTCAAAGATAAAAATGTAAGCAAATGTATTTCCTAAGCAGAAAAGATGGAAGTAAGGAATATTTGTCATTCTTTTGACTGAACAGCACTAAACCCTTCCCTGGGTGGGGGAATTTCTCAATCATTTGAAACTTAGAAGACTCAATTCCACTCTAGAAACTTAATATTTTAAGCACTTCTCCAATCTCCTTGTTAGTAGGTCAATGTGGTCTAGACTTTACCAAAGATATTCAATAGTTTTGACTTTAAATAGGGAACTGGTGACAAAAGGAATTAGGACATAAAGGAAGAATTTATGGCATATAAAGTAGTTGAACAAGGTGAAAGCCCTGGACAGCAAGAAAAAGCTACTCTAATGTCAATGCCTGATAACATCCATGAACTGCTTATGGAAGGATTCACATGTGACAGAATAGTGTGGGTGTCTCCAGTCCACAGAGAAAGGAAATAGCACCTTCGTCCAACAGCCTACAGAAAGAACTTGAGTGAGCTTTGAATTGGTTCCTCCCCAGATGAACTTCAGATGAGATCACACTCATTGTTTGATGGCAACTTTGTAAGAGACCTTCATCTTGAGGTACCCAGCTAAGCTACATTCACATTCCTGACTCAGAGAAACTGATAAAATGAATGAGTGTTTCTCTGAGCCTCCAAGTTTTGAGGTAATTTGCTGCACAGTAAGACATAACTAATATGCATCTCCAATAAGTTGATACTGTCCATTTTATTAGATAATATTTAAAATTGAAAATAACAAATAAATGATATTTTCTTCTTATTATTTAGCAACACAGAAATAAGAGAGCTGTAAAAGTGATGGCTTCTGTATCTCAGGAGCAGGGAGTAAAGTGAGGTGGGACAAGGACTGCTGTTTTATCATTACTCTTTGACATTCAAAAATTTGCCTCATACATCTAAAAACCTCTCCCAGAAAATCCCTTCCCCAGGGCTTCTGCAGAACCAAGACTTCATTTTAAGATTTCAAAATCGCATAGCATTATATAGTATTAGCAGCATTTCCAAATGCATTACCTCTGTAATTCTCTCATTTCCTGCAATAGAAAGTGAGAATTGTGCAGATTTTTACATTGTCCTGAAAGAAGAAGTAAAAAGTTTGCTAAGAAAAAGATCCCACAACTCTTTGGTGATCAGTTCACTTATAAGAAGACAAATATTAAACTTCAAAATTATTTGAGTGCTTAATGAATTTACAAATAACAAAACAGTACCCATGGGGAAAAACTCAAGAAAGCAGCAGTCATAAACTAAAAGTTCAAAAAATAAATCAATGTAATTTAATGCTGAAGTCATGTGGTTTTGCTTGATTTCACTTGTTTCATTAAAAACTTATATGGCTTTCTTTGGTTTTTCTTTTTGAACAATAGCTTACATCTATAACCATGTCAAAAAGAAACCCACAAAAATCAAGAGAAATGGCAGGGCTCAGAGGACCAGGTAAAATTCTAGGACTTGAAGAATTGAATTTTTAAGCACCACCTCTGACCTTCTTGAGATTGTATGAACTCACTTTAGCTACTTAAAAATCACCTATGGAGTAAAAATTAAAAATAATCGTGCAGCTCATAAGACTGTCTTGGGACTAACAAATAAAATGGGCCATAAAGTACTTAGCCAAATAGAACCAAAGGCTTGGAGCCACACACTATACAAACATTATTTTTGATGTCCTCATTTAACCCCTCCAAATTGAAAAACATTGACTACAGACCTGAGAGCATAGGAATGAAAAAAACTGGCTGACAGTTTCCAAAGCAAATCTCTCTCCTTGAAAAAAAGGTGTCAAAGGTTTACCACTCAAATATAATTAAAAGGAAAAAAATTTCCCAGACTGCAAGGATGGCAAGTAATGAAAATAAAATCTATAGTAAACTGCCACCTTTATGATTTATTGAGGGCGTACTATATACCAGGCTTTGTGCTGAGCACTTGACTTCCATTGTTTATTCACTCATTACAACATTTCTGCTAGTTGTGTATATTTATATCTATTTTATAAAAGGGAACATAATAATAAATAGATCTTACAAGTCTTTATCCCTCTTTTATAAAGAGGAACTTAATAATACATAGATCAATAGTTGAGATATCTAGGGAAGGATCTGCCTGAATGTAAAATCTGGTAGGTAGGAACACACAGCACCAGCAAGATAAATGCCTTGAAAAAAACATTTGTTATTTTAATGAAGGGTAAGATATCAAGTTCTTTGTTGAGAAACATACTAAGCACCTTTCACAGTGTCCTCTATGCCACAGCTCTCCTAAGGGAATATGGACAAGTCCTTCATGTCTGGACACTCTGACAAGACCTAGTGCAACCACATGTCCTGAACCCGCCCTCAACTGGCCAGCACTGTTCAGTGGGGAAAGAGCAGGGTGGGTTCTCCATTGATGGGGAGGTTATTAGCAGAGCAATCCCATTTTTTTTAATTTATTTTCTTTAATTTAGAAATAATGTCAAACCTCCTGAAAAGTTATAAAAACAGTACAAAGAACTCTCACATACTCTTCACACAGATTCCCAAGTTGTTCAATTTTACTACATTTGCCTCATTTTGCTCTTTCTTTAGAGAGGGAGACATGTGTTGACCCATTTACCCTTACATACTGCAATGCATACTCCCTATGCCTCAAATAAGGAAATTCTATTTCAAAGGTTCATTTGAAACTCAAAAAAAAAAAATTCTTGTTCAGGCACAGTTTTGCCTGGTAGTCAGGATCTTAGGTAGTCAGGATATTTGCCATCAAAATAAAGAGTCTAACTTGGGGGGGGGGGGTATTATAAAAAATAAGCCACCAACTTCAATGAAATTATTATGGCAAAAAGTAACTTAAAAGAAGTGACATAGGGCCTCCCCTGGTGGCGCAGCGGTTGAGCGCTGGGCTGCGAAGCTGCCTGCAGCTTCTGCAGCACTGGTTCGATCCCCAGACGCTGGCAAGGGTCCCACATGGTGCGCAGACCTCTCCTGCCGCCCTCTGCTCCCCTCAGCAGTGCACATCAGTCCTTCTGCCTGTGCTGCTCCCGCTCTGGTGAATTCTCTCACCCTCCCGCACTTCTGAATATACCCAGTGCTTGTATAAGTAAATAAATAAATCTTTTAAAAAAAAAAAGAAGAAGTGACATAAAGGCCTGGAATCAGTTGAAAACAGGACAGGGCCTCCCTGGTGGCATAAGGGGTTAAGACACAACCTTGTGCCTCCCTGGCACAAGGGGTTAAGACACAACATATGGGGTCTCCCTGGTGGCATAAGGGGTTAAGACACAACCTATGAAACTATCCGCAGCCACTGCAGCATGAGTTCGATCCCCAGCCAGGGAGCTACCCACATGGCCCAGCAGACCTCTGTCTTGCCTGCTGTTCTCCTCAGCCGTGTATTTCAGTAGATCTGCCTGTTCTGTTCCCTACTCTGTCTCTGGTGAATCCTCTCACCCCCCACACCTCTGGCCTGTATCCCAGTTCTTGTATGCATAAATAAATAAATCTTAAAAAAAAAAAAAAGATACAACCTAGGAAGCTGTCTGTAGCCACTGCAGCACAAGTTTGATTCCCAGCCAGGGAGCTACCCACATGGCACAGCTGACCTCTCCTGCTGAGCCCACTGCTCCCCTCAGCAGTGTATTTCAGTCAATATGCCTGTTCTGTTCCCTACTCTGTCTCTGGTGAATCCTCTCACCACCCACTCCTCTGGCCTGTACCCCCGTTCTTGTATGCATAAATAAATAAATCTTAAAAAAAAAGAACTGGACTATTTTTCCTGGTAAATGGTGAGATAGAAAGCTAGGGGGAAACACAGAAAAAATTCTTTCCTTTTCCCCATCTGATCTTGTCCCCAAGTTTAGACATAGCTATTTTATTTGACTATACTCCTTGTTCCTTTTAGCATTTTATATTCCCTTCTATTGGCATTTATCTCAGTATTTTAATACCTTATTTAAATGTCTGCCATTTTATGCATTCCATACCGGCAACATTCTAAACCATTAAATATGTACTTGAGAGAAGAATGAGTGAATAAATGAAGACATCAGTAACTGGAACTCATTGTAGACTGGTTCTCTTGGCACCTTTAAAAATGACACCTAGAAGTTCAATAAATTCCAGAGAATGAAAAATTGAAAACGGATGAAGCAATACACCTTTTACTAACTTGAATTTTCTACAAGGCTATTTTACTTGTGTTATGAGTTTGTGTCCAACTCAAGGATGACAACCAGAGAACTAGGGGGACTCATGGCTCTGCTCCTTCCTACTGCAAAGGCAGTGAAGGAATTAAAACACAACCCTAGATATAAACACTGAAGATTCTTCACGGTGAGCTCTTTTCCCAATGGAAGTGCACATTCTCTGGGGCTTCCCTGGTGGTCTAGGGGTTAAGTGTCAGCACTATCACTGCTAAGGTCAGAGTTCCATCCCTGACCAGAGAGCTAATCCACAGATGACTATATGGCTAATCTATGTACAAAGCAGCAGAGATTTCCTGTCTCCACCGCTGCTCCCCTTAGCAGTGTATTTCAGTAAAATCCACCTGTTCTGTTCCTCACCCTGTCTCTAATGAATCCTCTCTGGCCTCCACCCCAGTTCTTCTTCACAAAAACTTAAAATAAAACAAGTGCACATTCTGAAGCTTTTTCAATTCCCCACCCCACCATGCATAATAATATATCACACGTTCCATATTCCCTTTCCAGGAAAATGAAGCTACACGTGGTTTTTTAGGTTCAAGTGAAGCCTTGAAATGACACTCTAAAAATTCTCCCACATTACAAAATTCATATTATTTCAACATGTATCTGGTTGTAACCCAAAAAGCTCCACTAGAGTCAGCCCTTATTTTGAAATTTACGTGTGTATCTAAACTCTCAGCTGACTCATAGAGGAAGATTTGCTGTCCCTCTCAACCTGTATTGATATTCATCAGAAAAGGAGGGGGAACATTTGTCTCTCCCCTTCTTAAGATCTGGCTTAGAGTTCCTTGTGAATTCAATCAGTTGAATTAAAGGTATCCTGTCACTGTATCCTTCACGTCGCTTTTACCATCAACTCATTCTCCGCCGAAAATATCAACACACTGAAACCTTGGCATAAGTCAATGTCTACTAAGATTTGGGGAGAAATAGCTGCCCGGCAAACTAAATTAAGAGCCAGACAGAAGATGCCCATATTGTAAATACCCTTCTACCGTGCCCACTGGCCATGCTCACTCTATACACAAGTAAATTCTTAGCTTTCTTTTTTATACCCGATTCTTTTCTTTTCAATCCTTGGCAACCTCCACATTCTTGTTTTATTAATAAAGGCAGTTGAGTCCTTTTTTTCATTCATGGCTATGCTTTGCAAGTCATTCTTTGAAGCTTATCTCTTTTTTCAGAGTTAAACAGCTCAGCTACTCCAAAGAGAAATTCTGCCACTTCCCTAGGATTCAGAATACTATAGTCCAGTGGGATTTTAAATAACAAATTGTTTCTCCTACACACAAAGACCAGTTGGGCACAATAGACTATTGCTAAAGGACTTCCCATATCACAGGCTTTCACCCTCTATAAGACTCCACACCCAAGGGAGCAGTGGGCAGTGCCACATTGTCCTCTGTGACTCTTGCCCGCCCCCATCCACAGACCACAGATCCTCAAGGGAACACCTGATCAAAACGGGAGGAACTTGGATTAGTAGTTAGTTATAGAGAGTTGTGTTACTGCTAACACTGAGAGAGCAGGGCAAAGTACTGCTGCAGAGGTGGGGGGAGCTGCTTCCTGTCCCCCTCAAGGCTAGGTCTCTGTATTCAGAAAGTCCTTTTGTTGCTTAAACTAGGTAGTGTTTGTTTTTTTTTATGAATTTATCTAAAAGGCCTTTAACAAACAAAGACCTCAGACAAACCCCACAAAGAAACTATACAAATCCTCAGAGCAGTATTTTTTAGAAAATTCAGGTTAGTGGGTATCCTCTGATAGAGGAGACAGTCAGCCAGGGAAACCAAATAATGAAATGACCGTGAATTCTCTTATATCTAGATGCATTCATTTTCCAGAACAATCAAAGACAGCGTGTGTTACATATGCTATTGAAATTATCAATATCAGAGGCTTCTAGCGGCTCCCAGCTACTTCTAGGGAGTCAGTGATTCATTCCAGGAAAGGCACAGATTTTATCTTACAATACATTAAAACAAGACTTTCTGGGAATGCCTGTCCCTATCACAACATTTGTCACAAGATTTGGGGAGGGGGAAATGCCTAAAAGTAGTTTTCTTTCTTTCAATAATTTCTTTGGTTCCCCAGAATCTGTCATTTCCAGGAAGAAATTCAAGAAATGTGACTCTGTTCAGAGTCTGACCTATTAACAGAGATGAAGCCAGCTGTGTACATAAGGCTGTTTCCTCTGTTAATCAAGTTATCATTCCTTCCATGCCCTTGAATTATAAAGTGAAACATATAAATAATCTGATCTTAACATTTAAAATATGCACTGTCCTTCTGCCCGCCAGAAGGTAATGAGCAGTCTAAAGTCACTCAGCCTGGGTTTCCTTTCTTTAATTGCCCTAAAAATTAAATAAAAAGCTCCCCGCATCCCTTCTGCTGTTCAATGAAAACAGGATAAAATAGAGCAAATTCTAATAAGCCAGGGTGCATGAAGTCTTCCTCCTCACTCCTTAACACCACATTTACATTCCCTTCCAAACAGCACTAACTTCTCTGCCTCTTTATCTCCATAGAAATCAAATAGCTATAGCTCAAATTCATGTTGCAGAGAGAATTTTCTTCTATTAGAAAAAGATTGTCTTCTATTTTACGGTGAGGAGTTTTTTGTTTTATTTCCTTAATGCAAGATTGGGGGCGGGGGCTGAGAGGAGGCTTGAATTACAGGACTATTTAAGCCATAATATTTAATTTCAAACTTTGTCCTTTACAGCCTATTACCTCAGCTGCCAGCCCTCTCTCTTTTTCCCTCATTTTCTGTTGAAAATTGATCTCATTGTTCTTGTCTGAATAAAAAGGCCCAGGCTCAGGGCATTTCAATTGGCTTCGACTCAAGAATAAAAGATCCCTTTTAAAGTGAAAATCATGGTTTTTGCCAATTCAAATCACATTACTCACTTCCCTCCCAGGCCAGGCAGGAACACCAGGGGCTGGGCCCATCAGGGTCCATAAACACCGAGGGAGGGCTGGCAATTTTCCACTTTGCCAACAATCTCTGCTGTGACCCGAAGGCCCCCAAAACCTACACAGAGGGGTCTTCCACTGGCAGTATCAGCAAAGACTACACATTTCCATGCAGTGTCCAAAGGGGTCACTTTTGACACCTGACTTTATTTTCTGCCTGCCTGATAGCTGCCGACATAGCAATACTATTACTTGTCACCAATTTACGTAGGAAAATGGACAGTCAAGCTTATTTGGAAAGTAAGACATTCTTCTAACTGTGGAAAGGGGAGGTTCCAGGTTGCCTGCCCCACCTAAGGAAGTGTGTTGCTGAGCAGCAAGTGGAGGCTTAAAAGGACTTGGAAGAGAAGGAAGGAGAAGACCTGGATGAGGCACATGGAGCAGAGACAAGAGAGAGATTAATTGATCAGAAGGTCCTACCAGTCATGGTGGTGCCTTCTGAGCTGGGAGCCAGGTGCAGGTTGAAGGCAGGAAAAACCAAGGCAGGGCCTCCCCTGGTGGTGCTGCCCACAGCCTCTGCAGCGCCGGTTCGTTCCCTGGCCGCCAGGGAGAATCCCACAAAAAAATAAAAAAATAAAAAATAAAATAAAATAAACCACCCAAGGCAGTGCAGGCCCACGTGTGTTCAGTTTTACACCAAGCATGGCTGCTTAACTCCACCCTTGGTTCACAGCAATCCCCCATCAAGAAGTCACCATGGGGGTTGTAGTCCTGGGCGGGATCCCTTTGGCAAGATGGAGGAGGTGGAGTCCATAAAACATCAGTGGGTGGAGTTTATTTAGGACATCCTGTTCCCCGACATTGTGAGCATCTCAGAAGAAACTAATGTTGTTGGTGGGATGTTTCTGGAGCCCTGCCAAAGTTGCAGGGCACACTGGACAGCAGAACTATATCTTTCCTGTCCCTCTAATAATCGCACCCCATCCCTAATCCTGCTCTCTCTGCCTCAATTGGGTGACAGCCCAGGTGTAATCTGGCCCATGTGCCTGGAGGGCCAAGAGGGACAGAAGAAAGAGGCAGAGCTCTCCAGTCAAAAGAGGCACTTCCAAGGAAACACACCTGGAAGCTTTGTATTCACAGCACGTCCCAAATCTTCAAAGTGCATATAGAGGTTTTAACTAGATTTAATCTCAAGCCTTGTTCAAGATGATCTTCGCAACATATTTTGTCCCAGGGATTTGGCCTAGGGCAGCTTCTAAGAGTGGGGAAGATTAAGTTGAATGCAAATTGCCAGTCGAAGTGGCTGCAGGGGGTGGGTACTGGGAACCTCTAATTGTCCAGGCCCAGGTCCCAGGTCAACAGGTGAGCATGGTGTTTTGAGTGCCTTCCCCCACAGCATGCAAATAGAAACTCCATGTTTTATTTCTATGTTCTACACAAGTGTTGAAATAGGTAAAATTCAGAGACTTAAACAACGATCATTTCATAAGTCAGAAGGAGAGAGATAAATACCAGATGATTTCATTCATAAGTGAAATTTTTTAAACAAAGCAAAAGAACAGACAAAACTAAACCCAAACCACCTTTGATATCTGACTGCAGGGACCTCCCTGGTGGCACAGGGGTTAAAGTCTCAGTGCTATCAAGCAGTTGGCAGCCAATGCAGCAAGAGTTTCATCCCGTGCAGGCCAGGCAGCAACCCACATCGTGCAGCAGATCTCTCCTGTCTTGCCCGCTATTCCCCTCAGCAGTGTATTTCAGTCAGTCTGCCTGTTCTGTTCCCTGCTCTGTCTCTGGTGAATCCTCTCACCCCCCACACCGCTGGCCTATACCCCAGTTCTTATATGCATAAATAAATAAATCTCTAAAAAAAAAAATCTGGCTGCAGAACTGAGGCTACCAGATGGGGAGGGTAGTGATGGGGAGCAGTGGGTAGGGCCCAGTGACTATGGTGGAAGATTATTGATTATTGGCACTTTGGTGGTAGGCCAAAGTGAAACATCCATTTGAAGAGGTGTGAACCTGTATTCCTAAATCATACTAAGTGTTGTAAACAATAAAAAAATTACCACAATAAAAAAAAATACCACAATAAAAAAATAATTTAACAAAAAAATTTTAAATAGTCATTTCAAATTAGCATCATGTATGCAAATAATAGCAGTTTGGGTGTCTGGGCAATAAGTACCTAGCAGTTTGTTCTTCTAGTTTTGCAACTTTTCTGTAAAGATGAAATCACTTCAAAATAAAATATTATAAAAAATAGGGGGAAAGGGAGGATGAGCCAGAGGGGGAGCATGGAGAAGAGGGGCGGAGGAAAGCACAGCGGTGGGTGGTGGCGGACTGTGGGAGCTTTGGTGCTGGGAAATCCACGGCGACCATACCTGAGGGGAGAAATTCTATATGGTGAAAAATAAACAAGGATGTTTAAAAAAAAAATTTAATATATTGATGATGTCATGGGAGTACTTGTACTGGTAAAATATTTTACAAGTCTATACTAAGTTATAAATATCCTAATTGTGCAAGAATAAACAGGCAAATCAATAAAACAGAATAGAAAACCTTAACAATGCAAGTTTGCATGAGTATTATTTCATGAAGGTGTTATTTTCCTATCAATTCAAAAAATGTTGGGACAAATTGGCTAATGGTCTGTGAAAAGAAAACTCAAATTTCTAAATAATACCCTATACTAAAGTAAAGGCAAATTCAATAATAGCACATAATAAGTAACTCATGTTTCCTGTATGTGAGAACTGATGCCAAGCATGTTACAAGCATGATCTAATTTGAGTAGCATGGCAATTCTATGAGATTGGGACTATTCATTTTCTTTCTATATTCAGATTAGGAAACAAGCTCAGAGAGTTTAAGTTGATAAAGTTCTCACTGTTAGTATGTAGGACAAGCTGGTATTTAAAGCCAGGGCTACTAATCCTACAGCTCTTACTCTTATCTAATATACTATGGTAGCTCTCATCAAAGAAGTATAAATGGGACCTCCCTGGTAGTGAGGGGGACAGGATGCAGCCTATGAAGCTATCCACAGCCACTGAAGCACAAGTTCGATCCCCGGCCAGGGAGCTGCCCACAGAGCACAGCAGACCTCTCCTGTCTGGCCCGCTGCTCCCTTCAGTGGTATATTTTGGACTGTCTGCCTGTTCAGTTCCCCACTCTGTCTCTGGTGAATCCTCTCACCCCCCACGCCTCTGGCCTGTACCCCAGCTCTTGTATGTATAAATAGGTGAATCTTAAAAAAAAAAGTATAAATGCTTGAACCACAGAAGAAATACCACTAAAAGAAAATATTTAATATATCTTGGGTAGGGAAGACCTTTTTAAACATAACACCAAAACCAGAAACTTTTGGTAGATTTGAATGCATAAATATTAAAAATTGTATAAGAAAATTAAAGGACAAATTTAAATAAAAGCATTTGTACTTATAAAATAAAACATAAAAAATAGCATCATCCTCATAGCATACAAAAAAATTTCCAACTCAGCAAAAAATGTAATAAAGCTGATATTTGCAGAGGTCAACAGAACAATAGAGTACTTCAAGGAGAGAAAAATATTCAGGATTGGAGTAAGAAAAAAAAAGTCACTCCTAGTTAAAGATGTAAGCACATTAAAGGTTTTATTATAGAAAAGTATTCCCTGAGCTAGTTTACGAGTCTAGTTACAAGGCAACAGGCTTAGGAAGTTTGTCACCAAGAAGTTCTTTTTTGCAAGTCTCCAGGCTTAACTTCTAAAACCATCATCTATCTCCAAACAACCCCCCACCCCCACCCCAGAGAGTCCTCAATCTTTATATGTGCATCAGGCAAACACAATCTAGGGACAAGTTTAAACATAGTAAGCATAAAACATGGCCTTGAGACAGATTAAAATGAGCAAGATATTCAAGGAAGTTAAAGTGAGATGGCAAAGTTTAATCAATAATGATAATGGGTCTCTTATCAACAAGGAATTATTCACAAAGATCGAGGGGGTGGAGAGGCATTCAGGGAGGAAAAGGAAGCAAAATTCTATTCCTGGGTGATGTTAAATACAGATTCCCCAGGTAAACTATAAACAGTGTGCTACCTTTGGGACACAAAGATATTAGCATTACAATCATTAAACTGTAGGACAAGCAGGCTGATTGGGCCTGTACATTCCACATTTTGGAGCTAGTATGAGTACAATCTCTTTTCTATATTCAAAATCTCCTTCAGTTTGTCAAGGCTCAGTTCAAATCACCAATCCTTTTTGAAGTTTTCCTTGACTAAATAAATCTACCTAGCACAGCACAGGTGCAAGAGAGAGAGAGAGACTGACTGTTTTTTAAACTGCAAGCAGCCCCTTTGGGACATGATAGAATTTGCTATTTCTCCGAGCAGCTTTCAGGGCAGAGCCTTTGGGGGGAAAGTTACCAATAGAAAATATTTGAGACACTTTTTAGCCTCCCCCTGGGGTACATATTCCCTAAAAGCTCAAACATGGATTCAAATTCACATGTATATGAGGGGGTGGGTGGGTAAATGCTACAAGCTACTACTATTCTTTTAGCTATAACTGAAAAACAATTGGCAAACATTGGATAATTTTTATTATCATAGAAAATTCAAATAAAACATCTAGTATCCAGAAATAAAAATAAATGTGCCCAAAGTGACTAGTGGATTATGTTGGATCAAACTAATGGCTTCAAAGGAAGGTCAATAAAACACAGCAGTTAATTGTCACTGGACTCTCCAGCCAGATACCTGGGTCTGAATCCTGTGTCTGCTCATTGTTGACTATGGACTTGCCTCAGGAAAGTCACCAAACAGTTCTGTGCCTCAGTTTCCTCATATTTAAATAGCAATAATAGATGACTCACAGGGCTATTATAAGATTAATAGCATTATATAACTGTTAGCAAAACTTTTGGGTCTCAGTGACCCTGCCTTGGGCCAAACCTATTTGGCAGGGCATTTACCCACAAGAAAGATGGGTAAAATTGGGTGCGTCATTTGGAAACTATATTCTTTTTCTTCTATTGTGCATTAATTGTATTAAAGTTCTTTTTATTGAAGGTCTTATCCAATAGAGTTTGTTTGTTCTTTATGTGGCAGATAGTGTTAGGGGGAAAAGGATGTCCCAAAGCTAATTCCATATACGCTTTGTGGACTCCACACCCACCCCAGGTCAAAGCCAAAGACACTGGGAACTCCAAATCCCATCACCACCAAAGGGAAGGTGGCTGGGACCTGAGGGTGGGGCTAAGCAGCCAGGTGGATATAAAAGGCAGACACGTGGGCTTTGGGGGACCCCATTTTGGCTCTCCACCAGCTCGCAGCGTCTGGCCAGCTCTGAGAGTGACTTTGGGTTTCCAGGTCGTCGGATCGGGTAGGACGCATTAAAGACTTTATTTCCCTATTTTCTCCCTGAGTTGTACATTTTCCTTATTTCCTTTTCTCTTGTAAATAAACCTTTTATTAACCCTTTTGCGTTTGTCTGTAGTAGAGTATTCATAAGTCCCTTTAAAGCGCGCGGCTGAGGACCCACAGCCAGGAACCCGTTTAATATAGGGGTTGCTCTATAACAATAGCAGGGTCCATTTAGAGCAGGCAGGTTTGGGGGTTCCAGCATACCCCAACCCTGCCCTGTAACAATCACATCATGGTGTCCCATGGTAAGAGTAAAGATGATCTTTGTCTCCATCCTAATTTGATTTTTTTAAGGCTGTATTTTTCTGCTTATGGTGGAAAACAACAATATCCTTAGATGATTATCATGCTCACAAGGGTCATGACATAGCCTCAGATATCAGCAAAGGAGAAATAAGCAAAACTATTTTCTATGGGGGGATCCAAAACCAGTCGGGATGATCCTATTATTGCTGGTTTATCTCAGGTTAAACTCAGGATGCAAATTTGGTTTTCTCCCCTTACTGTGACATGTGAAAAGCTTAATCCCTGGAAACAAGGCCAGTGTTTTGTCTCTATGGTAGGGGAGTGTGTGTATGTATATGTGTATGTGTGCATGTGTAGTGGGATATGTTGTTTCAGATACCCTATAAATATGTCCTGAATGGGTTCTTACCAATCATAGGCAGAGGGGGAGAAAAGAGATAAAAGAGATTCTAAAATAAATTAAAACAATTCTTTTTATGCATTCAACAATCACCATTAAAACCTCTCTCAGCAAGCATTGTGGATGGATCTTGGCATTAACATCGGCACCATTTTCCTAGGTGAGGCAGAATTATGGACACCTATAAAATCCATCCTAAATGTATGATTGATTATACATTGTACAATCAAATGAAACACTTCACTGTACCTTAAGGTTAACTGTACATGTGTTAAAAGGAAGGAATGGAGGAAGGAGTATTTTGGTTGAACTTTACTCACCATTTGTGTATTAAAGATTGACGTAACAGGCAGCACTTCTGGCCCCTGTGACTATGTAGCTGTCTCTCTTTTTCTTTCTCCTTTTCCTAATAAGCCTGTCCTTTTAAATATTAAAAAAAAAAATGATGTAATAGAACACCACTAGAGGAGACATTTTTCACTATTAACACATAAGCTAGAAATTCAGAAGTGTAAGCCAGGTGCCCAGAGTCAAGGTGAGTATGACTGTTGTGAGGAAGAGCCAGCAGCTTGAGCCCTAAATTCCCCTGCAGCAAACAAGGCTGTTTCCCTTCTGTTGTATCTCCAACAGCTTTCAAAACTATTTAGGAGCCAGGGGTAGCCAGCAGCTTCACAGATCACTGCCAACCGTCAAGCAATTTTGTTTGAACTAAACACAGAGGAAGATTGGGCAAAAACTTCCACTCTCTTTATTCTGCTCTTCCAGCTTAGCTTTTCTCATGGAAATATGCAAAGGACAGTTTAAGTTTTGCTGAGAAAGATAAAAAGTAAGGATTGTGCCCTCCGGAAGTGACATTTCAACCGCAAGTCACAGTAGCACAGTTTAATATGTGCCAATAGAGGGAGATCATGATGACTTTTCAATCTTAACTCTTTCCATTTGTCTGTCCTTCTTGAAACCAGATCCCCCAATAAGATCTGCTTTGTGGTTTAATCTGTGTTTCTGCAAGCACACCCTATCCTGGGGGCTGGCGTTTCAGTCATCAGAGAGATCTAGCAGACAGGACAGGCGCAGCACTGTCCATGGAGGATGAATGTGATTACTTAGCATTTATGTAGCACTTATATTCATCTTTATTGTCGATTCCATCCAGGATCCCTGGGAGGTAGGTGACCCTGTTATCTTCAGAGTTCAGTGAAATGGAATGACTTGCTTGGAGTTACACAACAAGAAAAGATGCTGAATCAGAGCTTCATGTCATCAAGCCCAAGAGACACATACTGTCATTAGGAGCAATTCATCAGCTAAAACCAGGGAGTCCAGACTCAATCCAAATATATTGGATTGAGTGGTTCCTCCCACTCCCAATATATTCCCCAAAGCAATCCCTGCCCAAATCAAGGTCAGGGAGGCACCTCCATGGAAGTGTCCACTGATTCACTGGAGATGTGAGGGATCATGATTGTCCCCATTCTCACTACCTACCCTCAACCTTTGCCATATTCATCAGGGAGAAAGTCCAATTGGAAACAGTCTGCTCTTTCCTCTTATTAGACAAGAACCCAAGGCCTGCACTACTTAAAGCTCCCTCCTTCCCACAACATGCAAATGCACACTCATATTGTGGTCAAAACCACATCACATCTCTAGCTCAGAAATTGTTTGCATCACTATTTTGGAAGTCCTCACCAATTTGGTTTCTTCTCATTTAATTTCTTCTCTGCACATATAGCAAGCTGTGCTTTTTTGAAGCATGCTTTTCCCTAGGATACTTTTTTTAAATTTTTTATTACTTTTTTCTATTTTTTTTACATCATTGTTCATTTTTAAACAATATTTGCTTCCCCCCACCCCCTCAGTTGATTTCTCTCTTAGGTGTAGTCCCCATAGTGTTTCCTTCACCAAAGCACCCATGCACCATCATCTCAGTCCCCTGTGCTGCTCCCTCCCTCCCTCTGATCCTCTCTCTCCTCCCCTGCAGGATGTCTCTGATTTATAATTGCCTGTTTTTGCCTTGTTGTGCTTTGTACTGTTATTATTTTTTTACACAGATGTCTCATTTTGTTCCCCTATATTCCTGCTGTAAGTGAAACCACCCAATATTTTTCCCGTTCTTTCTGGCTTATTTCACTGAGCATAATTCCTTCTAGCTCCATTCATGTTGCTGCAAATGACATGAGTTTGTCTTTTTTGTGTGCTTGATGACACAATGTGCCAATATACCACATCTTATTGATCCAGTCATCTATTTTTGGGCATTTGGGTTGTTTCCAGGTTTTACCTATTGTGAAAAGTGCTGCAATAAACATAGGGGTACAGATGGTCTTTTGAATCAATGTTATTGTGTCCTTTGGGTAGATCACTAGGAGTAGAATTGCCAGGTCATATGGTAGCTCCATTTTTACTCCATTTTTACTACCAGACAGTTTTCCATAGTGGTTGGACCAGTTTGCACTTCCTACCAGCGATGTGAGAGAGTTCCTTTTTACCACATTCCCTAGGATACTTTTTAATTCCCTTAGCTCTTGAATAGTGTCAATAGAATTTACTATCAAGTAACTGCATCCTTGGATTCATTCAAGTATGATTAGAACTAATATGATTTAATAGGAAGGCAATCTCACAGGCAACTATTTTAATTGTAAGAATGTGATTTTAAGAGTCAAAGAGACATCAGTTCAAATTTTTGCTCTGGCACTTACCAGCCTTGTGCCATGTGGAGAATAAACTGTAGGACACAACTGGTGCAGGGACATTATTTAGGAGCTATAGCAATCTAACCCAAATGAGACATAAGCATTGTTTTAACCATGCTAGGGGCAGTGTAGATGGTGAGATGTGTTGGGATTCCAACTTGGACTGTGAATCTCTCTGAGCCACAACTGTCTCATTTATAGAGCTGAATAATAATGATATAACCTACAGGGTGGTCAGGAGGAAATAATATATGGTATGTAGACAGCTTGATATATATAAGGCACATACTAAATGAACATAATTGCTATTTCTAATGTTTCTTGGGTTCTGTGGATTTCAGACTCTTAATATAAAGTAAAATGTGAACTGGGAGGAGTTATTCTAAGTGAAGTGAGACAAAAGGAGAAAGATAAATACTGGATGGTTTCACTTATATGTGGGATCTAGAGAAACGAAACAAAGGATAAGACAAACCTGTAAAACTGAGTCCTGAAAGCAAACCATATATCTGAGCCACTCAGGAGGGGGGAAGGGAGAGATGGGAGAGGGAGCATAGAAAACGAGGAGTGGGAGAGAGCATGGTGGAGTGAGGTGGAGGATTGTGGGCACTTTGATGGTGGGGAAACTATGGTGACCATCCAGAGGGGAGAAATCCTCTATTGTAAAAAAATAAGCAAGGATGTTTTAAAAATAAAAAATACATTGCTTAAAACAGACCAAAAAAAATTTTGAAAGTGAACCATGAGGATTAAATGAGGTGGTCTATGTAGAACAGCCCACAGAGCCTCCACACATCACAGACAGGCAGTGAATGTCATGTGCCCCTGCTGAGGGGGCATCCTAGGGATCCAGTGCACGATCATAATTTTATTTACAGATGAGGAAACTAAGGTTTATCTTCAGTAGCCAAGGTGGCATAGTTGCCATAGCAATTCTTTTTTTAAAAAAATTTATTTATGCATACAAGAACTGGGGTACAAGCTAGAGGTGAGGCGGGGTGAGAAGATTCACCAGAGACAGGATGGGGAACAGAACAGGCAGAATGACTGAAATACACTGCTGAGGGGAGCAGCAGGTGTGGCAGGAGAGGTCTGCTGAGCCATGTGGGTCAGCTCCCTGGCCTGAGATCGAATTCATGCTGCAGTGGCTGCAGATAGCTTCATAGTGCTGAGACTTAACCTCTTGAAAAACCAGAGAGGCCCCGCCATAGCAATTCTTAAGTCAGTCTCTTTTCTTGTTCAACAGAAAACTCATGGCCTCCTTCTGCATAGTAAAGAAATACCTTTAAATGAAATAAGACCCACAGATAGGATGCTAAATAATAAAATAATAATGATGATGATAATAGCTAAAACACCATTAGTAGACACTAGGTACTGGGCACTGTTCTAAAGAATTTTGTATACAGTGTCAAAAAAACTGTAACAACTCAAAGAAAAAAAATCCCTTAATGATTTTCAAATCCAGTAGATTTGAAAATATCCAGTAGATACAGGATTGATCTTGAGTCCCATCCTCACACTTTGCCTTATGGCATCACGTGAGTTTATCAGTTTGTGTTGGTGAATCAAAGTCCATAAACAAGACAATTGTAGCAGTTGCTCCAGCATGTAGCCCAATACATGCTTTTTCGCTAGAGGTGAAGATTTGGACAAATGCCCTGGCACAAGTCAGCAGTACGGATGTTCCCAGTTCCGCTTGATCTACCTCAAGTATCTTATCCAAAAGGCACCATACACTCCCTGTGAAAAGTCAAAGGCAAGGGGATGGGCCATTCTGGTGTAATTGAGAGGGAGCTGGCCTGCCCAAGGCCAGACAATGGCAGGAAAATGTTTTGTTTTGTTGTGATTTCTCTCTTAAGCACATCCATCTTGGCCTGGCCACATTTTATGCCTGTAACCCAAGTCTTTACAGCCAAAAATTAATTATGCATGCACACTTGTGTGCGCATGCACTCTCTCTGCTCGCACATTCCCTCTCTCTCTCTCTCTCTCTCTCTCTCTCTCTCTCTCTCTCTTTTAGAAACATGGCTCTGATTCCTCTTGGCATAAATCTTGGATCAGCTTCATTAGGCTAACCATCTGGGTCATTTCAATTCTGTTTCCAGTCCCAAAATAATTGCAGCATCTGAATCAGCCATCCCCCTGATCCCATCTCTCCCCAAAAGCTCCCACCACCAGCAGCTGCATAAGCATAAGACTTTGTAAAGAGAATATAATGAATGTTTTTGGGAGATTAAAGAATTTTTTAATCCACATTGGATCAGCTGATCAGAGGTCCAGCATTCATCTCTCTCTATATTGGTCAGAGCAAATGAAAGCCCATCCCGTCGTGGAATAATTACCCTGGACTGTGTATCCCTCCCCATGCCCACTGCTGGTCTCTCTGAACTCTCTGATGTGACTAAGCTCACAAATGGGACTTCATCCAACAAATAAAATGTGACGCTACAATTTCATCTGCATCCATCCAAATTGTACTGAAATGGCTGCTAGAGCCTTTGGCCTCTTACTAACTGCTTGACTTTATTTATGCCAAAGGAAATGATTATAGTTTGGGTTAATTATAATCACTGGCAGCCCCTAAGGATCCCCAAGCTTGCAAAGGGTAAGTGCCTAATGTATATAGAAATATAGTTGCTGGAAGACAATATCTATTAAGTCCTCTATTACTGAGTTTTTAAAGCTGTGAGACTTTAAAGGCTGCAAAAATAAAGATAGGAAATTCAGGGCCTCCTTGGTGGCGCAAGGGGTTAAGTCACAACCTATGAAGCTATTTGAGCCACTGCAGCATGAGTTCAATCCCCAGCCAGGGAGCTAACCACATGGCACCGCAGACCTCTCCTGACTCTCCCACTGTTCCCCTCAGCAGTGTATTTCAGTCAATCTGCCTGCTCTGTTCCCCACTCTGTCTCTGGTGAATCCTTTCACCCATCCACCCCCACCTCTGGCCTGTACCCCAGTCCTTGTTTACATAAATAAATAAATCTTTAAAAAAAGAAAAGATAGGAAATTCAAATAAATTAATCTGCTTATGAAAAATCCATAGCTATTTCATCTGACCATGGCCAAGTAAAAGCTACCTCTAAGACAAAGATCACAAGTAAAAAAGATTTCTTTTGTTGTTTTTGTTCACATGACTGATTTCTTAAATATCTCTGCTTCTTTTACTACCTAACTTAGTCATCATTCAGCCAATATTTATCAATTATTAATATTTATTTTCACCTGATAAACACTAAGGATAAAACTGTGAATAAGCCAGAGACAATCCCTGTCCTCAAAGAGCTTAGGGTCAAGTAAACAGTACAGGACAGTAAGATTTTACCATTGAGCATAATAGCTACATGAAAGTAAAGTACCAGCTGTTACAGAGACACTTAAGAACAATCAACCCAGCCTCGGGAAGTCATAAAAATTTCTCAGTGAAACAACCTATCAAACAAAACCTGAATTAGGAAATGAGATACAACTTTACAGGAATTAGGTATGTTGGTGTTGGTTGGTTCAGGCTGCTATAACAGAACACCATAGACTAAGTGATTTAAACAAGCATTTCTCATGGCTATGAAGGCTGAAAGTCCAAGATCAAGGAGCAAGCATAGACCTGTTCTTGGCGAGGGCCCTCATCCAGCTTATGTCCTCACGCGGCTTTGCTGGTGGAGGCACACAGAGAGAGAACTTTCCTATCTCTTTCACTTTAGTGCCATTAACTTCTTTACTCAGGCCCCATTCTCATTACAAAATCAAATTACCTTTCCAAAGCCTCATCTCCAAATAACATCACAATGGGAATTAGGGTTTCCATATGAGTTTTGGGGGACACAAGCATTCGGTTGATAGTATTGGAAAATACACGTTCCAGGCAGGGAAAACACATATGTGCAAATACTATACCAGTATTGTAACTCAGTCACCAGCTGATGATAGTCATTTTTAGCTGAGCCTCCATTTGCATGTATGTGCGGAGTCTGAGTGTGTAGTATGAATGATAAAGCGAGCCCAGTGCTAGGTGGGGGGCGGGGGGAGCATGACTTCCTTGTAGACTCAGAGAGTTCCTGCCCCAGGTGAAAGGAACAGCTTCATCCTCAATAAACCATTGTCCTGCAGGTTCGGTGTTGCCAGCCTTCCCAAGCTTTTTCAAGAGAATTTGGGAATGCAGATTTTTTAATGTAATTATCCTATTTCAAAAATTTGGCAAACTAACTAACTCAAATTTTTTAAATTTGTGAGCCAGCAAGCACTGTGTTGGCCAAACAAAGCACATCTGTTAGCCAGATTTGGCCTGCAAGCTACCAATTGGCACTCTCTAGATTAGGCAATCTCTCAGGCTTTTTCTGTCTCTTTAACTGAGGGGAAAAGCTAAGATGCCTTCATCATAGGACTTAAATCTCTAAAATTGTAAAATTCTTGGTTTCAGGGCAGAGTAGAGGTAAACAGAAGCTTATACCAATAGCTTCTCAGAATATCCTTCAAATATCAGCAAATAAATTCTTCATCAGTATATATGGTTAACCTTATTCTAGTTGAACTTTTAACATAGTAAGGTTTGAAGCTGTCAATTCTGGTAAAAGATGAAAGTGGTAATTTCTCAGAATAAATGAATCATTGCTTTTATCTTGACCCAAATTTATGTGGAGTTTGGTCATATTCAAAATTAATGATCTTGGCCTCCCTGGTGGTGCAAGGGGTTAAGCACAGCACTGTGAGGCAATCAGCAGTCACTGAGGATGAGTTTGATCCCCAGCCAGCCAGGGCCTCTCCTATCTCGCCTACTGCTCCCCTCAGCAGTGAATTTCAGAGAATCTGCCTGTTCTGTTCCCCACTCTGTCTCTGGTGAATCCTCTCACCCTCCGCACCTCTGGCCTACACCCTAGCTCTTCTACACAAAAATAAATAAAATCTTTTTTAATAAAGTAAAAACATAAACACCAATCACTTATTATTTCCCACCATCCCCTGGGTTATTTGCACAGTTCTAGTCTAGAAAAGAGTGGTCAATCTCTGTGGTCAGTTGGTAGCTTGACTGAGGTTGGATTGCCCAAGATGGCCTCACTTATGCTTCATGTAGATATACTGTTCTAAGACCACTTTGCCTTTGCTGTGTGTGATCTCTCGTCCTTCAGCAGGCTCACCAGACTTCTTCACATAGGAGTCTCAGAGTGCCAGAAGGATAAAGAAAGGACAAGTCAGTTGGCTCATCCATGATTCACACTTAAGCCTTATAATTATTTGAATTCTGATCTTACAAGGTATCTTCTAAGTCTCTAATTATGTCATATTTGATAATGTTCCATTGACTTATATCTAAGACCTATTCCCTCTCTATCCCAAACATCTGCCCCTCACTGTCCAAGAGAAAGAATAGTCTCCTTGTAACATCTTATTAGCGTTTACATGATTTATAGACAAAGCCAGCACAGGGCCAAGTTTTGTGAGGTCATCATCACTTATGAACAGCACATCTTCAATTTTTTTTCCTCTTCTAAAGCTGACCATGTTGAGGTTGTTTCTTCTCTGAATTTCAGGTGGGCACAGATTTCTATTTTGTTTGGATGTGCCATCAACTTATCTTACATTTTGACCACCTCATAGCCATTCTTGTTTCAGACACAAAGAGCTATGGCACTGGGTCCCTTTTGAGATATTCAGACCCCACTGAGTTCCATCTCTTCTAATCCTTCTCTAGTGACCTTCTTGTGGTATGAAGGTCTGTTCCTTTACCAGCAGGAAGATGTTTCATAAATCATATATTCTATTTTATTCTCTATGGATTAAATCTAAACTCTTCTACAAGTGTTGGTTCACTAGCTTTCAGTTCAGTGCTCAAGAAGGTCTAATTTGCCTTGGGTTATCATTAGGGCAAAAGGTCAAGCTCACAGGGGCCTCCCCGGTGGCGCAGCGGTTGAGTGCTGGGTTACGAAGCTGCGCGCAGCCTCTGCAGCGCCGGTTCGATCCCCGGCTGCTCCCCGGCCACCGGAGGAGGGTCCCACATGGCGTGCAGACCTCTCCTGCCGCCCGCTGCTCCCCTCAGCAGTGTACTTCAGTCCTTCTGCCTGCTCTGCTCCCCGCTCTGGCTCTGGTGAATTCTCTCACCCTCCCGCGCTTCTGACTGTACCCAGTGCTTGTATAAACAAAAACAAACAAACAAATAAAATAAATAAATAAAGCATGCCTCTAATAAAAAAAAAAAAAAATTAAAAGGTCAAGCTCACAGTTAGTACTTTTAACTATGCAATAAGGCAGACAAGAAATCTTCATGAAAGCTCTCTCTTTTCAATAAAGGTTATCTAATAATGAGAAAGAATAACATGGTAATTTTCCAAATAAGCTAATCATTGCTTCTACCTTGGCATACATTCAAATGGAGTTTAACCACATTAAACATTAATGTCATCTGTGCATGACTATGTGCAAATAGATTTTGTTCACTTATGAAATTTGAGAATGATAAGATAATGCAAGGTGTTTTTTAATGCCTATAAAATTACTTTAATAACTTTGAATTGACATCTTATGCAACCTTATATCACAGTGTTTGCATATAATACTCTAAGAGAGCCTTAGAAAAAAGGAAACATTAACTGTCACCATTTAGCATGCAATGCTGCTTAATTCTATTTTCCAACTTGCTCAAAAACACCCTCTTGGGATAGCTGAGTAGTTTTAAAAATTATGCTCGTTAATTGTTCTTAAAAAGGCAATGACTGTAGCATGTTATTTTTATAATCTATACATCTAAAGTTATTTAAATATGAGTGTTTGTAAAAGTACAGTAATATATGGCCAGAAATTGAGTGCTAAATTCCTAAATTGTGGATGAACATAATAACTCCATCACTTTACTAGAGCATAATGTTTTTACTGAAACTCAATCTATTTGTAAGGCCTCAGCTACAAGCTTGCCCCATTCTAGATGGCAGGAGACAAGAAAACAGGCCAGGCCAGGAAGCCCATATGTGGAACCAGGAACAAGTCCTTATTGTGAGGCAGCAGGAAGGAGAAACAAGGAAGCAATGGCAGCAGCGTCCAGGAGGGGTGCCCTCTGGGCTCAGGCCTTAGTAGTGGCCCCCATGAGTGAGAGGCCTGTGAGAGCCCAGCCTCTCTGCCCCAGGAGCCTTATTAGCTTTTACATGATTTATAGACAAAGCCAGCACAGGGCCAAGTTTAGGCCTAGTTTACAGAAGTATGTTCATGCATGTGAACTATTCATCAAGGTTATATTATTACTTACTGCTCTCTGTACATGAGGACTACATCTTAGGCTACATGTTACCTACTTGGCCACTTGTACAGGAAGGGTATTTCAGTAGATCCACCTGTCCTGCTTCCCACTCTGTCTCTGGTGAATCATCTCACGGCCTCCCCAACCCTGAACCTCTGGCCTACACCCCAGCTCTTGTATGCATAAATAAATAAATCTTTTTAAAAAATGTTGTCCAGGGCCTCCCCTGGTGGCGCAGTGGTTAAGCGCTGGGCTGCAAAGCTGTCCAAAGCCTCTGCAGCACCAGTTTGATCCCCGGCTGCTGGCAAGGGTCCCACATGGCACAGACCTCTCCTGCCACACCCGCTGCTCCCCTCAGCAGTGTACTTCGTCAGTCTGCCTGGTCTGTTCCCTGCTCTGGCTCTGGTGAATTCGCTCACCCTCCCACGCTTCTGACTGTACCCAGTGCTTGTATAAATAAATAAATAAATAT
Source organism: Talpa europaea (assembly GCF_964194135.1). Taxonomy (NCBI): domain Eukaryota; kingdom Metazoa; phylum Chordata; class Mammalia; order Eulipotyphla; family Talpidae; genus Talpa; species Talpa europaea. The sequence goes on from NC_140077.1 coordinate 100,607,129, forward strand.
TTTTAAAAAATGTTGCCTGCATTATGGAGGGCTATCAGATGTACACATGTTCAGTGAGAACTCAGGGCAGAGCATAATACAGTGCTCTCTCAGTAACATTAACTGCTACTTTTATCACTAATCCAGCCTCTTGAAGAGCCTTTCAGAATGACTCAGGAATACAAAGACAAAGAATCAAGGGGGACACACCTTTTAATGGCAGCCATTGATGAGAAAGGAAAGTACAGAGTAAATGTAAGAAAAGAAGAACCATTTTGAAAATCCTGGTGATGTGAACTTTTTTTTTTAATGTTTTAATAATGCATTTTACAAAAACCTTTGAAACATAAGGGGTCAGGAACAATTTTTAATGTTCTGTACTAGAACATGGCAAAGGAAGCTTGACTGGAGGCAGGGCTGTCTGTTCAAGTTCTCTGAAGTTAGATCAATAGCATCTGAACCCAACAGGGAGTTTCTCCCCGGTTAGGTAGCTTCACTTTCTCTATTCTGGCCCCCACTGACACCATTATTCTTCTGGGCTACATGCAGCAGAACCCCAGAGTTGGCCCTGAGGGTTTTCCCCTTTACCCAGCGAAAAACATCGTTTCTGAGAAGTGAATGGCTGCTTTTTGGCTTTGCATTAGGAATTGGAATGAGTTCTCTGTGTGTCTCCTTAGGGCATCTGATGCCTCACACGGGAGCGTTTTCAGGTCTGTGTTTCAGCTGAGAGCACACAGGCCTCCCATTTGTTTCTTGGTTATTGGGTGACCCCTGCTGGTCACCTGGAGCTATTACCGCCCCTTCTGATTCTGTGTTTCTTGGCCTTCCACATTTCATTCGCTTATCAGAATGTCATTTTCCAATTCTCAATTCACCTTTACTTAGTTGTGATAGCTTCTATTAATGCCTGTTGTGCATTAAATGTCATTTTCACTGCACTAAATTCAGAGTTTTTGAAAACTGCTCCCCATAAACTGATTAAATCCATAGCAAAGGAAAACATCTTTTTTGCTACAGTCTGTGATGGGGAGTCTTAATGATTCAGTGAGCTCATGCTGACAGAGATGACAATTTTTATATTTTCTTGAAAAATACTAGTGGGCAAAAAAACACAGGGATTGCCACATTACATTCCGAAGCCCAGCTGGCAGCACAAAACAACATTTGCTTAACTCCTCGGCCCAGTGCCCTCATTGATTGAACATACACAGCTATCCAACCATAGCACAAGGTAATCTATGGCTTACGCAGTCAGAAAGGATTTTAAATAAGGTTAAAAACATCCTACCATTTTAGAAATCAGCAGCCAGTCCCTCCCTGGGTCACTGTAGCCATAAAGTCATCAACACTTGTTTATTGAATCAGTTTTTGTTTAGTGCACCTACTATGTAAAGGCTTGAAATAGGAAAGAGAATGGCTGGAAAATAAATAGAATATAGGAGAGTACAGTTATATCTCAGCTGCGGCAATATTAAATCTATATATTTTGAGTCTCTTACCTCTTCATATAAGTTAAATAATTTATTTCAGGGGACCGCTGTCTTCCCCTGAGTTTCTCATCTGTCTTACAGTGAGAGTAAAATGATAGCATACACCTAATTCCCTTAGTATAGAAATGACTAGCAAGCTCCCCTCAATAATTCACTAGAAGTAAAAATGCACCTTTAAAGACATTGTATTGTACATGCCTATGAAAACCACCAGCAGCTCACTTTAGCCAGAGCTAAGATGGGCGACTTTCAGTTCAGCCAGTCCCATGTGATTTCTTAAATCTCCTTTTTTTTTAATAAGAGCTTTTTTTTTTAATTTTATTTTATACAAGAGCTGGCGTACAGGCCAGAGTCGCGGGAGGGTGAGAGGATTCACCAGAGACAGAGCTGGGAGCAGAACAGGCAGACAGACTGAAATACACTGCTGAGGGGAGCCGTGAGACAGGAGAGGTCTGCTGCGCCATGTGGGAATCTCCCTGGCTGGCCGGGAATTGAACCAGCGCTGCAGAGGCTGCAGACAGCTTCACAGCTCAGCGCTCAACCCACTGCACCACTGGAGAGGCCCTCATAAATCTCTTTAGGGAGATTATAAAAAGCATCATTTTCAGTAGTCTCAGAGGTCATCCGCTCAAGAAGAAAATGCAGGAAAAATGAAAGGAAGTTGGGCGCTTATTGGTTAGTTAGATGTGTGTGTGTGTGTGTGTGTGTGTTTCTTTAAATGGTCCACCTATTCAACAAATACTAATAAATAAATATTCATACCCTAACATTTTGAGATCACATTTATCACTAAATAAGTTCACAGGATTTAAATGAGACACTTCCTGTTGTGATTTTTGTGATTTTATTCTGTTAAATTTTAGGCACCATAACATATCACCCCACTCTCTTTAGATTTTGCAAACCAAGCTATTATTTATTCTATTTATTTGTACTGTCTCTTGAAAAGCCAATCCTCCATAGACCCTGAAATACTTTTGTTATATGTGTGTGTGTGTTTTTTCTTCTGAATTCCCATCTCTGTTCGCCTTCATCTTTTTGTCAGTGAAATGCCTCAAACTGAATACAATATCCCAAGCCTTTTTAAAAGGTCTTCATGACTTTCTAATAGTAAAGACCTTGCCTAGGTTTTGAAAATCAGTCTGTTTAGAAAACAGCAAATTCATAGCCTTATTCATTTAAAATCTTATCACAACTCTCCTTTTTATTCCTTGGCATGCCTTCTCTTCTTTGAAAGCTCTTTCTGCTTTATGTGGTTTCTTATAACATCTTGACCCTTTGGGGAGACATTAATTTAATTAAATTTCTCTGCTTCTCTGTTTTCCTCTTGAAGTTTTTATTTGTTGGTAGTGCTTTTTCTTTTAACTGTTCCCTTTTTCCATTTTCCAATACTTCAGTGACCCTTAGGCCTTTGAGAAAATATTTGCAAATCTACACTGACTTCTTATTTATTCATGGCTTTTTTCAACAGAGTTCTTTTCTTTGCAAGGAGCTCAAAGCCACCAACATGAGTCAAGGTCATATTCAAAACCCACCTCTGATTACAACTGAAAAGTAAGAAAAAGAAAAGTTTGAAAATACTCTGAAGAATTCTAAAGATACTCAGAATTGATTTAAGCTATACAGTAAAAAGTGTATCTTTTTTTTAAAGATTTATTTATTCATGCATACAAGAGCTGGGGTACAGCCCAGAGGTGCAAGGGTTGAGAGGATTCACCAGAGATAGAGTGGGGAACAGAACAGGGAGACTCTCTGAAATACAATGCTGAGGGGAGCAGAGGGCAAGATAGGCGAGGTCTGCTTCACCAAGTGGGTAGCTTCCTGGCTGGCCGGGGACTGAACTCATGCTGCAGAGGCTGCAGATTTCTTCTCAATCTGAGTCTGTGCTCAACTCCTTGCACCATCAGGGAGGCCCTGTATCTTTTTTTTTTTTTTTTTTTTTATGAAGTAGTGTGGTCCTTTGGCTAGATGTTTTCCATTCAACGTGAGAACTTCAACTTTCTCCAATTTCCAAGAAGTAAATTCTCCAAATATTGTGGGATTTATTTTAGTGAAAATATTTTGAAATGGAACAGAAGCTTGCCCAGTTGCTTCAACTCAGTTCTTCCCCTGTGGGCATCCATAAGTGGTTATTCAACAATATGATTTCACCTATACATTCCTCTCAGCCTAGGTAGTGGCTAACATTCCCTGCTGTTTTTAAATCTTTGGATTTTTCTTCTGATTAAAGTGGAAATATTTCTTAGTCTTAGATTTAGTCATCCTTGGAGAGTCTAGATCATAAAGATTTGTTTTTAATGGAAAGCATTTCATGGTTGATGAGAGCTTGCCCTTTCATTTATGTCTGACAGAGGCCCATATAGATAAACTCCTGAATCCAAGAATATTCACCTAATGTTCCAAGCTTTCAAATATCAAGAAAATGAAAAGACACTTGGCATTCTTTTCTACAGAAGATTCATTATGGACTCTGATTATTATTTCCATAGTATCCTTCATATCTTTACTTCTAATTCTAATACCCGTGATATTGAACCATAGACTTGTACAACTAAGGAGGAGCTTCATTCCTCTTGACAGATGAAGGACTGAAATGTAGCTACATAAGTTAAGGGGCTTTTCCAAGGTCAAGAAAGTCAGCTGAAAAAAACAAAAGAGTCAGCTGATGACATGGTTGTATAACATCAAGTCTTTGAGTATTTACATGTACGTGTGTAACCAGTGCTTATAAAGAACTTACCATAGACCAGAGACAATCTGAGTCCTTTACAAATCAAGATTCTTTGAATCTTTATATCAACCTATGAAGTAGATACTATCCTTATTGCATTTCAAAGATGAGGATACGGAGGCACAAAAATGATTAAATAACTTGCCCAAGGTCACATTCCTTGTAGAAGACAGAGAGCACCCAGGCGGTCTGGTTCCCACGTGTGTGCTCTTAACCTCTATGCCCTTTTTTTGTTGACAAATGTCAATTGGTCACATGTCAACAGTCAGCCTGTTCTGGCAGATTTGTAAATTGTTTTGATACTGGCTAAGCATAGCTTTTGTCACCAATCAGAATATCTTGAATTCCAAAATTACCCCATGCTGGAAAACTAAATAATCTCTCCAAATATGCACCCATAGACTCAGATTATGTTTTATCCAGATGTGAATGCCTACGTCAGATAAAACATAAACTCTTACTTCCTTGCCCTCAGGGAAACAAAAACTGAGCCAGAAGGTCACGGCAGATTTTTGAAAATCACTACACTCTTGTCTGTTCTGTTACAATATGTTTCTATAAGCTCCCTCTGTTCCCCTAGTGGGATTCCAGCATTTCTAAGGTTCGGATGCAGAGTAAACACCTTTACATTTAACACATTTGTTCTGTTTTCCCTGTTCGCCTGTGGCTGCCTTTTGCTTTTCAAGAGCCTCTGGGATTGAGACATCATGCTAGGCACCTGAGGCAAGGCTCACAGCAAATGCAAACTATGGTCATCTATCATTCAAGGCCTGCTCTTGTCTGGATCTTCTTCAACCTGTCACCCACAGTGGCTTCCCACAGAAAGCCACGGAGCCTGTAACAAAAATGAATCCTCTTAGCAGCTAACCAGTAAGAACAGGAAAAAACTAAAAGACTCAATGAGTCCACAGTGCCAGGAGAGGTGCTGTTACCAAGCCGTTACCAACTGAGATATAAACACACTCATCCACTGAGAGTTTTATTATATTAGCAACCACATTATCAGAGATATTTGTTTTCAATAACAGAACAACAAAAGCACACCAGAGAAATTGTTTCTATGACTTATCTGTTGCCTTAATGAATTTTGGCTTGTAAAGTATGAGGAAAAAGACACAGTCCAAAAATTTGACAGGAACAACTATGTATGCTGTGGAGCATTTTACTGGCCCTGAGAAGTATGAAGTAGTTTGAAGTGATTTTGAAGAGGTTTTGAGAGATTCAGGGCAAAGCCCCTGAAGAGTATTAAAGGAAGCAGATGTCAGGTGTGGAATTGTCTGTCTCTGTAAGCCCACCCATAGAGTCAGAAAAGGCTGCTGATGTTTTATCTCCAAAGAACTGCACACACCCCTATTTATCTTCAAGAGGAGAAGACATGGTTAAAAGCTAAAAAATCACACAGCACATACAGTGTAGGGCTTAGCGTACTGAGGAAAATCTGAAACAAGTTAAAGATAGACTTATAAAACAGTGTAGGGTCTCAGAGAGAAGAAATCGGAGTAGAATATCTTTTTCAGATTAAGTACATCAAGTGCTTTCTTTGTGTTACATGTTGTAGGTTATTTGAATACGTAAATATGATTCAGGGCTTATTTTCTTTTCCAGTCAATTACCATTTCTATTTAAATTGCACATTTTGGGCCTCCCTGGTGGCACAAGGGGTTAAGCACCACACTATGAAGCAATCTGCAGCCTCTGCAGCGAGTTCAATCCGGGGCCGGCCAGGGAGCAACCCATATGGCACCGCAGACCTCTCCTGACTTAACTGCTGCTCCCCTCAGCAGTGTATTTCAGTCAATCTGCCTGTTCTGTTCCCCACTCTGTCTCTGGTGAATCTTCTCACCCCCCGCATCTCTGGCCTACCCCAGCTCTTGTATGCATAAATAAATCTTAAAAAAAAATAATAAATAAATTGTACATTTTGATCATGGTGTCCTCTTCATCCACCATGGTGCCCATGCTCACTCAAGGAAGCTGCCCCAAGCTCTTCTTGACACAGGAAGAGGCTGACACAGGCAGGTGTCAAGTGGCTCAACTCATAGGACTCTGTCCAATCAGGGAATGGTGATTAGTGAAGCCAGTCAGCAGGCTCCGTTGAGGAACAAGAACCTGAGTGGTCTGTCCTATGGATAAGAGAGAAGGAGAGCGGTCTCTCAAGCCAAGGAAGAGGGTCCCTGACCTCCCCCACAAGGAAGAGAGTGACTTGGTTCCTTGGATTTTGTGTCTTTGTGCCAATACATGTGTATCCTTAAAGTGAGTTTTATTCTTTAGTTCCTCTATTTTAAATATCACCATAAGTAATATATGGTCTTCAGAACTTTGTTGCTAGACCCTTTATCCAATTTTCAAAAACTTTGTCCATTCCAACTTAGTTTTTTTCGAAATAAATCTTCTGAGTAATTTTGGGTTCAATTATACAGCGTCACTGCTCCTGAATTCACATCCATAAAATCAATTTTAATTCATTCATATGTAGTAAAATAGTTTATAAGGTATTGGATCAAACATCTGTTCTATTTCTTTTGACTACTACTTCAGTAATTGAATTATTTTTTGGAAAAAAAAACAATCAAATTAGTTTTTCGTAATTATAGACTATTGACTGTTCATATTTCAAGTCCCTTACAACATGTAAGTGAGAATGGTTGATTTTTCTACAAAGCTTTTGTTCCATTATTTCACTAGACACTAAAGCAATTTCATTTACCCAAGTGACCAGCTTCATAATTGAAGTCTGTTTCTTAAAAGCAATGACAAAAAATGTTTATCTTACTGTTCCAAAACTGAAGGTATTTTCCTATTCTCGTTTATTTTTTTTTTGTCCTACTGAAAAACAATGACAAATATTCTCAGGAAATGTTAATTTAAGTGAAGCAATAGTCCACCAAGCAAACATCACCATATATAAACAGAAATCACTGCTTCCTCTCTCCAAGTCCATAATTTGGGTAAACATAATAACAAGTCAAAGAGTCAGTCTAAGTAATTATTACTGTTTCAGTTAAAAAGTAATTAGATCACATGTTTAATTCATTTAATCATTCAACAAACATTTACTGTGCATCTGCAAGGTACCCATAGCTGGACTAAGATTTCAGATGACCTAAACTCTAAAAGATTATGGTTACCATACATTTTTTCAAAATAAAATACCCTCTTCCAACACATAATCCCCTACTGTACTTAATCTTTCTGCAAATTTGAGCTATGAGTAGTAGAAAAATAAAATAAAAATACCCTGAAGGCAATAAACAGTCCAAAAAAAAAAAAAAAGGCTGACCAATTCTGGAGGTAAAACACTAACTGGAAAAAGTCAACATAGACCCTGTTTACATTTTTTGTGACTCAACTTGCAAGCAGGATGAAGATGGAAATACTTGAATGGCTAAAACTTTGACATTAAAACCCACATATTTCTGGTTGAGTGAAAAATAAGACAGGGTTTAGAGTCCAACAAGCTTACTCCTGGGTATCTACCTAAAGAAAACAAAAACACTAACTCAATGGGAAACTTGTACTCCCATGTTAATAGCAGAACTATTTACAATAGTAAAATTTTGGAAACAACCTAAATGCCCAAAATGGATGATTGGATCAAGAAGATGTGGTGTTTATAGACAATGGAATACCTCTGGCCTACACTCCAGTTTCTATGTATAAATAAAATAAATAAATCTTTTTTAAAAAAAATATTTACAAAAAGAAAACACAACCAACCAAGATCATTACTAAGATTACCTACATGTTGCAATGAGCAGAGAATTTAATTTTTTAAATATAATTAACATACAGCACTGTACATGTTAAGGTATGTAGCCTAATAACCTCACTTACATATATTATGAAATAATTACCACAATAAATTCAGTTCATATCCATCATCTCATATAGATACCAAAAGAAATAAAAATGTGTTTTTTTCCTTGTGATGAGAACTTTTAGCATTTATTCTATTAGAGAAGCAGACAAAACTTTTAAAATGGTTGCTATAACTTTGCTCAAAGAAGTAAAGGAAAATGTACTTGTAAAAAATGAAAATATAAAAAACCTCAATAAAGAAATATGAACAATAAAATAGAAATGATGGGTAAAAGTATCAAAAACTTGAAGATCTTGAAAGCAGCCAGAGGACAATGATCTGTTACATATAGGAGAACAATGATCACCTTATCAAGACATTCTGTAATATTATCATTATCCCAGAAAGTTCCATCATGTCCCTTTTGTGTCAATTATCCCTCCCAGGAGGAAACCAATATCCTGGAGTTTTCTCACCATTGAATAAATTTATTGATTAGTTCTCCCTGAAAGCCATGTAAGTAAAAACCTTGTGATTTTCAAGGCTGGAGGAGCACAATCAGTCCACACTGCATAGTCAATCCCATTTTCCACTGCCCAAGATTCTCTAAATCTCAACCACAGAATGGGGTTTCCCTGGCCACCCAGATGAGGCATGGTTATGTGGTAGAGAAAGCTACCCTGATGCTGGACTTGAGTTAAAGTAAAAAGGAGATTCTAATCTTCTCATGAAGTAATGACACCCACTTCCATTATCAAGTTTATGGGTTTGAAAGGAAAAACGCCATTAAAGGGAATGAAGTTGAAGATAAAGACAGAAGAATGATTAGTGGAGCCAATTCCTGGAGAAGTTGGGAGACTATAGTGACAAAGGACAGACTGGCCTTAAATATTAGAACTCCTGAGACTGGAGGAATGAGGATAAGATTAAGGAAGAAATAAAAAAGGCCTTTAAAAGTAGTGGGATCAGGGAACTAAGTGTTATCTCTCTTAATTAATTGACAATTACAGCAATCAAAACAGCTGAACCAGGAGATCCAGTGGATGCAGGCATTAATTACAGAAGTAATGGTGATTTGAAGATCAGAACAATTAAACCCTGTACACCAAATAAAGCAAAGTGGTACAAGCACAACAAAGCAACTACTATAAAATAATCCTGGATCCCTATTTTACTCTTTAAAGTAAAATATATATCCATTATATCAAATTCAAATATAGAGCATAATACTATAGATATAGAAGAATAAAATAACTACTATGATATAGTACAGCCTGTGACACATGTGCAAAATATGTAATAGCGCATAATTTTTTAAGGAAAACGCCAGTATTTTATATCCCCCTTCTTCCCAGAAACTTATTCTCCTACTTCAGATATGTTTTTACAGGTTACCTAGGTTGTACGCTACTGAGATAGGAGGGCCAGTCTCTGAACTGTAGAGATTAAACTGAACTACACACAGACAATGGACTCGAATAGAAAATCCAGAAATAAACCCACAGATTTATGGTCAACTAATATTTTTTTATGTTTTATTTATTTATTTATTTTTAATAATAAATTTTATTTTTATATTCCCCATACAATTGCAATCCCCTTATTTTGACCCCAATCCCTCCCCTCCCGCCCCCATAGAGTGTCTCTGGTTCATAGTTTTTTGTTGATTTTGATTTTCACTTTCTTATAGTTATTCATTTTCCTGGTCCCTTATTTAAGTTTTCTAGATTCCTGCTATGAGTGAGACCATCCGGTATTTTTCTTTTTCTTTCTGGCTTATTTCGTTGAGCATGATCCCTTCCAGCGCCACCATGTTGCTGCAAATTGCATGTGTTTATTTTTTTTTGAATGCTGAGTAATATTCCATGATATATATGTATATGGTCAACTAATATTTGACAAAGGAGCAAAGAATATGCACTGAAGCAAAGAAAGTTTGTTCAATAAATGGTGCTGGGAATAGTGGGTCGCTACATGCAAAAGAATGAAGCTTGACCACTACCTCACACCATACACAAAAATCAACTCAAAATGGATTTAAGAACTAGACATAAGACCTGAAACCATAAAATACGTAGAAGAAAATATAGGTGAAACACTACATGACATGCACCTCAAAGACATATTTATAGACACATCACCCAAAGCAGTGATAGTGAAGGCAAAGATAAACAGCTGGGACTACATCAAATTAAAGAGCTTCTGCACAGCAAAAGAGGCAATAACCAAAACAAAGAGAAACCCCACCAACTGGGAGAAAATTTTTGCACCCAACTCTAACGATAAAGGACTGATCACAAAAATCTACAAAGAACTGATGAGACTCAACAAAAACAAAAAAAAATAATCCAGTCAAAAAATGGGCAGAAGAGCTAAAAAGAAACTTCTCTGAAGAAGAAATGCCAATGGCCACCACGCATATGAAAAAATGTTCAGTGTCACTTGCAATCAGGAAAATGCAAATCAAAACTACCATGAGATACCATCTCACACCAGTGAGAATGGCACATACTAAAAAAAACTAGCAACAACAAATGTTGGCGAAGTTGTGGAGAAAAAGGAACTCTCCTGCACTGCTGGTGGGAGTGCAAACTGGTCCAACCACTGTGGAGAGCTGTGTGGAGATTTCTTGACCTACTAAACATAGAGCTTCCATATGATCCAGCAATTCCACTCCTAGGTATTTACCCAAATGACACAGAAACAGTAATTCCAAAGGGCACCAGCACGCCTATGTTTATAGCAGCACTATTTACAATAGCTAAGCTTTGGAAACAACCCAAATGCCCAAAAATAGATGAATGGATCAAGAAGATGTGGTACATATACACAATGGAATATTACTCAGCAATCAAAAAAGATAAACACATGCAGTTTGCAGCAACATGGATGGAGCTAGAGGGGATCATGCTCAGCAAAATAAGTCAGAAAGAAAAAGAAAAATACCAGATGGTCTCGCTCATAGCAGGAATTTAGAAAACCTAAATAAGAGACCAGGAAAAAGACTAATCAATACAAAGCAAAAATCAACAAGCAACAAGCAACTATAAACCAGAGACACACTATGGGGGAAGGGGGGGAAAGGAAGGACTAGAGTCAAAATAAGGGAGGAGGTGCAATTGTATGGGGAATATAACCAAAACAAAAATGCATACATTGTACAAAGATGAAAAAAGATGTAAGAATTATATAAAATAAAATATTTAAATTGAAAAAAAAAGAAATTGCAAATAAATTTCCTAAATTGGCCAGAGTAGCTAATTAGTGTCAGTGTTCACGGTCCTTACCTAGGGACCTACTACATAATGTTAGTTATTGAGGCATTTGGAACCACAGTACATTGTAACTCAATTAAAATACTCCAAATTTAATTAATTCCTTTTCATTCACCCAATAATACTGATAAGACCCCACTGAGAAAAGGAATTATATGAGAAGCTAAAACAAAAAGAGGCATTTTTTGCTCTGAAGCTTAATTTCTGAGAACTGCTCTTATTGAGAACCTTCCGTTCTGAGCTTCTTCACCCCTCTCTTTCACAAATGTCTTGGGTATTCCCTTCTGGAATATTGGAATAACTCACTATTTTCAGAAGGGCTTCTGTTTTAGATGGGCTTCTGAATTCCTTCTGAACCAACTAAATATTAAGTCATTCCATTTATTCCTTCTTTTCAATTTGTGCAATTATGAAAACAATAAAATCAAGTTTCTGTTCTAGTAAGTAGCTCACAAAATGGTTGACTCAGCTGTATATCTTGTTTTCTTTCTATAAAACTGTTTTTGAAATTATCTTAAAATTAGATGAGCTAAGGAACATCCATCCCTTATGTGGGCTGCTCTTCTTCAGAAAAAATGAGTTACAACAAATCAGACTAGTGAATGGGATAATGGAATTGTTAGTATGCAGACTGCAAGGCACCCTGGGAACTCCAACCCTGCATGCTCTAAGGGGGTTCTGCCTATGCCACATAAAGACAAAGCATTCTCCTAGTGTGAAAGGAATATAGCAGAATAGTGTGCATAGAGAAAGAAAAGAAGAAAGAATAATAGTTTCCCCATAAAACAAAGTTACCCACATCCTCATGATTACATGCTCAAGCAAACAAGTATTGTGGGGCCACTGAGGCCAAAGTTTGCCACAAGTCTAAAGCACCATAGGAAAGGGGTAGAAGGGGCCAGGCAAGTCTGGAACAAAAGGAGCAAAATCAAAGCACAAATCAAGCTAAAGGCTGCCATTGCCAGCCTCGCCTTGTGTTTCTCACCCATGTATTCCTTCCATGTCCCCCAAGTCCCTGGTACAAGTCCGAGGCTGAAGAGCAAGCAGGATTTCTTTCCCAAGTCTCCCTGCTCCACCTGCCTCCTCCAAATTTCCTCTTTTGTCACCTCCCCACTCAGCTCCACCTGAGTGGGAACATGGAACCTCTTCTTTTTTATGGAGATAACACTCTCTAATAGAATCTCAGTTGCTCTTTGGAATTATTTTTTCCATTTATAAAACACAGTAAGGCATTGCTTCCCACCTTACCTTCTAAAATTCAGACATCAGTGCACCAGCAACACTTGATCATTGAGTCAGTCCACGTATCAGAGTGTTTGTATTTATTTTCCTTTTCATCAAGTTCAGAAACTTGGCACCATGAGAGCATCCCCATGTCACCTTGATGCTTCCTCCTACTTCTCTTGACCTTGGGCATTTCTTAGGTATTTTATTAGAGGAAGAACATAAACCTTATGCATTAATTACTTAACATTTTTGAGATGAGAATCCTGTCCTACATGTGTGGACTCAGAGAACTTTGTGTTTGCCCCAGGACAGCAGCTCAGAAGCATATCTAGCTCACAGGCTGTTTTTAATGATCAGTTCTTCAGTCCTGGTCTTGACTTCCTCACCAGTGAAGTCAACTCACAAATGAACTTTAAAAATCCCCTTCCATGCATCAGGTAGGTAAAAGTCTGAGCAGATATTTGTCTTAAAATTGTTCTATCTTTTTCACTGTTAACTCCTTAGAAACTATTTCTAACTGATATGATATTACTGATGAATATTCTGCTTTAAAGTTGCGTTAGGATGTGATTTAAGGACAGTGACCAGAGCAACAATGGAGTCCTAGTGTATCAAGTTCAGTCAAGTAATCTGCAGAAGGCCAGGAAAGCTTGTTGATGTCTTTCTTGCAGAAGTCAATGCACAGGAGGTCACAGGTTATGACTGTCACACAGCATTCCCACAACACCCCATGTGCTGAAGTGTCCTGCCCTGGGTTTAATATTCTTTCTTGATTTAAATTTTTGATAATTTTTAATAAGCTTTCTGCATTTTCATTTTGCATTGGCCCTGCAAATTATGCAACCAATTCTGTTGTAACTTCTTTTTTGTATACATTGTGAGGCAGGAAAAAAAAAGAGAGAAAAGGAAGAGTCTGTTGAAGTGACGAGTAATCAATTATGGTTGTGAGACACCACTGATAAAGGACTGATGACAAAAATCTACACAGAGCTGATGCGACTCAACCAAAAACAAAGAAAATAATCCTGTCAAAAAATGGGCAGAAGAGCTAAAAAGAAACTTCTCCAAAGAGGAAATGCAAATGGTGAATAGGCATATGAAAAAATGTTCAGCATCACTTGTAATCAGGGAAATGCAAATCAAAACTACAATGAGACACCATCTTACACCATTGAAAATGGCACATATTAAAAAAACTAGCTACAACAAATGCTGGTGAGGATGTGGAGAAAAAGGAACTCCCCTGCACTGCTGGTGGGAGTGAAACTGGAAAGCTGTGTGGAGATTCCTCAACCTGCTAAAGATGGAACTTCCATATATCCAGCAATTCCACTCCTAGGTATTTACCCAAAGGACACAGAAACATTAATTCAAAAGGGCACCTGCACCCCTATGTTTATAGCAGCACTGTTTACAATAGCTAAGCTTTGGAAACAACCCAAATGCCCAAAAATAGATGACTGGATCAAGACTATGTTATACATATACACAATGGAATATTACTCAGAAATCAAAAAAGATAAAGTCATGCAATTTGCAGCAACATGGATGGAGCTGGAAGAGATCATGCTCAGTGAAATAAGACAGAAAGAAAAAGAAAAAAATACCAGATGGTCTCACTCATAGCAGGAATTTAGAAAACCTAAATAAGGGACCAGGAAAAATACTAATTATAATAAAGTAAAAATCAAAATCAACAAGCAACTATAAACCAGAGACACACTACAGGGGGGAGGAGGGTCGGCAGGGAAGGGAGTAGGATCAAAACAAGGGGGGGTGGGAATTGCACTGGGACTATAACCAAGATGAAAATGCACACATTGTGCAAAAATGAAAAATTATGTAAGAAATACATAAAATTAAAAAATAATAAAAATTTTTTAAAAGAAATCTAAAAGAAAAAAAAAACAATATTTAACACCAGAAGCAATCATTTTGTTTGCAGAAGTGGCTGAGAGTTTGATAAAAAAAAAAAAGTCTTGTCCAGAGAATTTACAAATTTCCAAAATCCAATTCAAACAAAATTTTTAGTCAAACTGATTTATGTCCTTTACCAGTGTAATGATATAACCAACATGTATCTAAGTATATTGTGCTTAATTGGCTTTGTTGGATCAAGTCTACTTACTAAAGAAGAAATTCATTGTACTCAAGTCAAGCTAAGAGTTATTATTAGAAAGAATAGAAAGGCGCTTATGTATCACAGTGCTATGAACTGTTTCCATGTTAGCCAGTAGCTAGAACTTCTTTAATTTATGTTTACTTTATGTAGCATATCTTAATACTTTCTGTCTTCTTTCAATGAGACTGTTATAAATCAGTTACAAATTTTTATCATTAAAAATGTTTCAAATCATTTCCTACCCAGAATTTTGTGAATAAAAAATGAATTTCTGCTTTTTACCGAAAAAAAAAATTATGATTGTGAGGACTCTAAAATTCTCCTTCCATTCCCAGCTCCCTTCACCAGGCTGAGCCATCAGCACATTTTAAAATTATGTCCTCTGACTCCTCAGTTACCGTCTCTATTAATTTCAAATAAGAAGCTGAACAATAGTAAAATATATGCTCATGTCTTTCTTTTCATACTTATTGGAAAACACATCTGACAGATTTGTTGTAAGTTAAAAGGACATAATAAAACATGAAAAATTAATTTAAAAATTAAAATTATAATGAATTCTTATGGTATTTTAAAAAATTCTGTTGCAAGTCTCTTCAGATTTTCCTGAAATGAACAGATGAGGGATGGTGCTATTTCCTATTGTTTTATGTAACATATATGACTGACAAGATATATCTGGGTTTTTACATAGAACATTTAAGTGTTCCATAATATACCCAGTCCTTCTATTTCACCAAATAATCTAAGGCAGAGCCTGTGCTAAATACTAAAATACTGGCTACATCATGTTCTCCACTATCAGATAAAAAAAAAAACTTACACCATTTTCAAGAAACTTATCAGGAATCATGCAACCCTGTCTTGCTAGGAAAGAGAAGGAATGTGATTCATTTTTTGTTTTGTTCTTTTTTTGCCTCCAACTTGTAATATTGTTTGATAAATTCAGTAATACAGCATTAGAGAACAAGCTGTTGTATTTAAATTAGCAAAAAAAAAAAAAAGGATATTTAGTACTCTTTTTTTTAAATATTTATTTATTTATGCATACAAGAACTGGAGTACCGGCCAGAGGTGTAGGGGGGTAGGAGGATTCACCAGAGACAGAGTGAAGAACAGAACAGGCAGACTGACTGAAATACACTGCTGAGGGGAGAAGCAGACAAGTCAGGAGTGGTCTGCTGCGCCATGTAGGTAGCTCCCTGGCTGGGGATTGAACTTGTGATGCAGTGGCTTTGGACAGCTTTATAGGTTGCGTCTTAACCCCTTGTGCCACCAGTGCCACCAGGGAGGCCCAATATTTTATACTCTTGAAGATTGTTGTGAATTTCAGGCCACCCCTTTTATCCAACCAAAGCTTTTGGTTTTGACAGGTGGGCAGGATACATGTGTTCATTGAAGGATTTGCTAACTGATATGCTATCATTTTCTAGTGTACTTTGCAATATGAATTTACACTTTCTTACTTCATACTTCCAATAAGTTTTACTGCTCTATTTTCTATCAAATCAATATATGTGGTTGTTTTCATCCACTTTTTTAGGACCACCATGTCTCCTCAGCAATGTGTAGACCATTATGAGGGCTAAGACTTATATAATATAAATATGAGTGTACATCAATTGAAATCAAACAATCAAGTCAAACCTTCAACCAGTTACTTTATCTTTTTTTCTGGCACGATTACCTTACAACCAATTAGTTATGTGGTGAAAAAGCTTGCAAATATGATGGTTTGGACAAAGAACCTATGGCAAACTACTTAGAACTCACTGTAAAGATCCATTTTATAAAGTGAAGGTACATGGGAAAAATATGTTATAGCATGAGGTCCTTGGAGGAAGGTCAGGGAAGAATGACTCTAAAAGAAGTGTAGTTGACTCTAGGAAGAAATGAAAAGAGATCTTTGTCACGCAGGAAGAAGTAAAAGCAAAACTAGGATCACACACACACACACACACACACACACACACACTGGACCAGTTCCTCTCCTACTGGCGAGGTCAATCCAGGGTTTCATGATGCTCAGGAGGAGCTCAGGAATGCAAGGTCCATGTGGTACATCAGTGGACAGTATAGATTGCAGTTGAAAAAATAAGAGGTTTGTCTTTTGTCAAGAGAGAGAGGAGACAGCAACTAAGCAAATGTGATTCTGTTTTTTCTAAGAATCAGCACTTACCACAAACAAAGATGAGGTTATAAGGGAATAAAGGGTAACTACCAAGCCCTAAGAAGAGTATTCAGGGTATATGTTTTGTAGGAGTGGAGGGTGGTAAGGGGAGATACACATCACATCTGCCAAGGAGAATGAAGACAGTTGGGAGGATAATTACAGAAGCTAGCAGGCCACACTCTCCACTGACAGCCTGGGAAAGGAACAGCACTCCAAGATCTGTGGGTGATTGAATAAACTCCCCAGAGATCCAGGAATTCTCATGACTTCCATTTACAAGCTACATCAAAGTTTGATATATGCTATTTAGTATTTTCTCTTAATTAAACTTCTTAATTAAACTTTATAGCAAAACACTTGTCTTTTAGTTCCGATATCCCCAGGAGTGCTGGAAAGGGAAATGTACCACAAGGAATTATTCCATGAAAGTAATTACCTGGAGGAATTCATGAAACAAATGTACTAATTCAGGTGTTACATGCACTATTAGTCACATTTGAAAAATCTTAATACAAACAAAATATTTTCATCCTCTGTGGACAGTATCAGCTCTGAAGAGGAAGTCATTTCACTACTGAAATCATAATTGTGCCTCTTATGATAGTGGAAAGAGAAGCAGACTGGGAATGTTGTTTTCTGGCTACAATTGCACTTCTGTTAGAATCTAACCTCAGGACATTGACCAGTCATTATTTGTGTGAACCTCAATTGAAGAAGGAAATGTTTAGACCAGTGGTTTTCAAGAAGTGATAGCAAAACTAGCAAAATCAGCATCCTTGGGAACTTACTAGAAGTGCAAATTCTCAAGTTTTATCCAAAGAGGTAATGAGTCAGAAACTCTGGGGCCTAACAGCTTGTGTTCAATAAGGCCTCCAAGTAATTCTGATACATGGTGAAATTTGAAAACTACTGAATTAGATGAATTCCAACTTTCTTGACAGTTTAAAAATTCTATAGCATTATTATAATTATCATTATCATCAGAAATGTATCAAGAGCTCATTCTATGTCCCCCACCCTTGTTCTAGAAATTTTACATATCATAATGCATCTAATCATCACCACGCCGTGGGAGGTAATGTCTATTATTATCACCACTTGGCAGGTGAGGCATGAAAGGCTCTGGTAGTCTGGAGAAAAATGCATCATTGAGATCATTTTTCAAGGTTGAAATTGTTCCTCCATCTGTCAACAACTTTGGGGGTTTCCTTGGCTATAAAGAAGCATTTTTCAAAGATCTTTTCCAGGGAAGCCAATATCAAGTAATGAATCAGAAAAGGGTTTAATGTCTGAGCCACCTTGGCACAACTCTGACAGAAGTATGTGCTCCAGAGCTCCCATGAGAATGGCCAAACCTTTGTCAGGCTGTATCGTAATACAGTCTCCTTCTGACCAATCTTGTTTGCTTCCCCTTCCTTTCACATGTGTTAGCTCTTAAATATCTCACATCCAAGCTTCTCAGCATGTTTCTGGAAAAACCATTGTACTGCCATAGCTGACTAAAAGAGGCCATTGATTAGTGCAGCCAGAATTCAAATCCAGGCACTTGAACACTAACCCTTAGACTTTTTAATAAAAAAAAGATTTATTTGTTTATGCATACAAGAACTGTGGTACAGGACAGAGGTGGGGGAGTGAGAGGATTCACCAGAGACAGAGTGGGGGGCAGAACAGGCAGACTGACTGAAATACACTGCTGAGGGAAACAGCAGGCAGGACAGGAGAGGTCTGCTGCTCCATGTGGGTAGCTCCCTGGCTGGCTGGGATCAAACTCATACTGCAGAGGCTGTGGATAGCTCCATAGTGCTTTGCTTAAGCCCTTGTACCACCAGGGAGATCCTAAGCTTTAGACTTTTGACTATTCATTATGCTTCTCTGTCATTTTTCCTGCACTTGGGCTTATACATTAGTCGCTCAAGCATTTGAATGTGAGCTATTAAAAATAACTCAATTTTACAAATAAGGAAACTAAGGTTAAAGGGGATTACCCCAGGTCATCCCTGGGTGGTAGTAAGGAAGCATTTATCTGCTTGTAGATGGTCTAACACCCAGTGTTCCACTATGTTCTGTTACCTCCCAACCTCAGGAAAATATTCACAAACTGTAATTCCAGTCAGATGAGATCTTTGAGGTAAATTATATTGGGGGACATTTCAGTGAGTATTTAACATTTCATAACTCAATTACACAAATTAAGTTCTAGAGATCTGCTCCACAACACAGCACCTAGAGCACAATAGTGTATTGTGTTCTTAAAAAATTCTCTAAGAGGGTAGCTCTGATGTTAAGTATCTTTATTACTGAAAACAAAACACAAGGGTAAGTAGAAGGCTTGGGAAGTGATTGTTATGTTTATTACCTTGATGGTAGCAATAATTTCATGGATATTTTCATATGTCAAAAGTCATATAGTTGTACATATTAAGGATGTGCAGTATTTTGTATATCAATTATACTTTAACAGAGCTGTAGAGAAAAAAAATCCCTGAGTGTGATTTCTGGTTATAAATGAAGAAAGAAATTTTTTAAAAGTTAAAGCAGATCGTCGCCAACAAAGAACCCTCACAAAGAAACACCCAGAATATATCATGACCAGGTAAATCCTTCAGTAAATGATACCAAATATTGGCTGATCCTTGGAATTACTAAATATTCTAGTAATTGGTTCAGTTTAATTGGCACAGGATGTGTTTGGCTACTGGAAGTGTTATTAAAACCTCCCAAATGGGTCTAATATTCAGGGAAGACTTGGAACTATCACTTCAGGGTAAACTCATTCTCATTAAAAAGCAAAGAGTTCCTTATAGGAGAAAGCACTCCTGAGAGAAAAATTTGGAAAGATATTTAAAGATATCATTTCATAAGGTGAGTTACCTCATAGATTGAATAGCATACATGGGATTTTTCTCCATAGCGATGAAATACAAAAATAAAGTGTGATTCTATTGTAAAGTGCAGAAGTAGGAACATAAGCTTCAT
Source organism: Talpa europaea (assembly GCF_964194135.1). NCBI lineage: Eukaryota > Metazoa > Chordata > Mammalia > Eulipotyphla > Talpidae > Talpa > Talpa europaea. Next base: position 100,626,904 of record NC_140077.1, read on the forward strand.
CCACCTCTCTCCCTCCTTCTCCCACCCCAAATTCCATTTCATTTGGGTGGCAACCACTGAGATGTTGTTGTCTAAGAATGATACAAATAACCTAGGCTATACACTATCCTATAGTAAAACAGATAACTGTACAGAACTTTACACCTCTCCCAGAATTTCAGTCATTGTAAAATGTCTGTGAGGTTGCTGTGAATAATCATGATTTTATTTTACAGAACTGGAGAGATATAAGAGAAGTATAGAAAAAATACAATGAGAACAGATTAGAGAAACCTCATCTGGATAATAAGCTCAGATTTGGTAGAGGATATGAGGAAACAGAGCATTCCACCAATAAGCCAAACTGCTAAAGCATCAACTCTCCACCAACTCAATCAATCAATCATTGTACAAAGTACATTGAAGAATAGATAGAGTGGGGCTGACTAGGAATTTATTTCTGACAAAAGGAATTAATGAAAAAGGGAACCCATATTTTAGAATAAGCTGACACAGTCATGCACAACAGAGAATCATTTTTTCTTGCTTAAGCTAGGGTGAAGAGTGTTCGAAAGGGAAAAAGAAATAAGTAGTAAGATGAGATCATGAAGAACAAATCCACCTGGCTAAGGAATCTGGGCACTGGACAACTGACACCATTTTCCAGCACAAAAGTGACACAGTCGGAGCTGTGCTTCACGAAGTTCATACAGGTATTGCTCCACTTTTCAAAAGTTCATGTATGCCACTCCACTTGCACCTGTTACGTACATTATTAGTTCCTGCTTCATTCAATCTGAAGAGGATTTCTACTTTGAGATAAAAGGCTAAAAGCACAAATTGTGTTCAGGGTCAGTTTTGCAGCTGTCATTCTGGAGGAGGCAGCATCCCTAGTGCGAGAGTGGCAGGGTCAAGCCCTCCCCATGACGACTTTCTACAGGTTGTGTATGTGTCATATCAGCCCTGCTTTTGCAACAGATTAGTGCTATTTTAAGTTTTATGTGTTATTTGGTATGATTTGGTAGGTTATTTTTGGGGTCTGAGAAAGTACAGTAATTTTTCCATGTAAATGAATGGCAACTGTTTCTTTGCTTTACACCATTTCAGCTTTATGCATTTTTAGTTTCAGTCTTCGCTGGAACACTCCCTTTTGGAGAGTGAGGAAAACCTGGAATGGCAGCAAGGAAACACTGGAGGATCCCAAATAGGATCCAGATATAATAGCAAAGGCATAGTTCGTGATGAGTTACATGAATTTGGGAGTGTTTCAGTCAAGAAACCAGACTGGCCAGTGCACAGTGAGCATGTTGAAAAGCAAGATTAGGAAGAAGAACAGAACCAGAGTATAAACAACTTGAGCAGATAAGCAGAGAAGATGAGGTTTCCAGGCCCCTCTGCTATAGGCTCTGGCTTCAGATAAATCCACTCAACCTCTCTACTATTGGAATCCCCTCATTTAGTAATAGAAGTGAGGCAGCTGGGAAGTTTATCTAGTCTCCTACTTTGCAATTTTATGATTTAATATAATTGCCCAAGAGGAAGCCATTTATGTTTTGAACACAGAAAACAATAAGATGAAAGGGATAGTTTTAAAAGATGAGTCTGTCAGCAAATATCTATTGGAGGAATTACTATGTTGATAACACTCTCAGCACAATGTCTTCTATGTTGATGTCATATTTTAAATTCTTAGGAAAGTCTTTGATGTATAGCAACAAAGAAACATGTATCACTGCTGAAGACAGGTAATGTTTCTTCTAGAAAGCATAATAATATAATTGCAAAATGGATTCAGATGAGAGTTTCAAAAGAGGCACTTAAGGTGATGAAATATGTGATTATGATCCTGAACTGTTAAACAATCTCATTGATACACCTACTCCTTATTCATGCAACAAAGTGTTGAGCCCTGCAATGTGCCAGGCAGAGAGCTAGGTGAATGAGAGTGGTAATTGAATCAAACGTGGTTCTTCCTTCACGAAGCTTACAATTCAGCAGAGACAAGTAAATATAAAAATAAACAAACTGCCAGAAGTTCTATGGAAAAAAAAAAAACCACCAGGATAATGAGCAAGTTTAGTCTATGGATCCGATTTAAATTGAGAGGTAGGAATAATTGTCAAGTCTTCCATGGGAGACAAATGTTTACCTGAGACCTGGTGGGTAAGAAGTCAGCGAGGGCAAAATTAGGGAGGATACTTGTGATATTGGGCATGTCACATTTCCTTTTTCTTACTGGAGAGTACAGTGAAGACTGAACGAGATTTTATAAGACAAAAGGTAGCCAGATCATGGCTGAATTCTAGTTGCCCCAGTCCCTTGAAATGGCCAGTTATTCCTGCAGAGGTGTAAGTAGAGAGAACATAGTCTCTTATTCATCAACACCCTGACATACCCCAACTCTTTCTAGATTTGATGACCTTCATATAACTCAACTGTTCCTTACAATATTAACAGGGAAAGTATCTGGGCCTTGGAATATTGTGTTTATCCATTTCTAAAACATCGTTTTGAAAATCACAAGGAAGTAAAAGATACAGAAAAAAAAAAACTACCCAAAATATTTGTGGATCAACTGCTTAAATATTAAATAATATGGAAGTTTTCCACAACCTTTGACTGGATATTCAACCCAATTTATGCAACCCTCTTACTCCTCTTAGGTATTAAGCATTTCCTTCTTAATGTTTCCTATTTATTCAAAACTGACTTTCATTTTTACAAATGATTTTCACATCACAATTCAATTGTCAAAATCCCTACAGTGTATATTCCCAAGATATACATATAATGTCACTTATGTTCAGAAAGAGAAAAGTCACAATTCGAGGGAAAAAATTAGTTCAATAATAAGTTGTGTTTTTCTCAAATAAAATTAAAAATTCCTCAATAAGTTCTAAACATACTACCTAGATTGACAGCAATATTACTGATCATAGGTACTAGAGACCAGCAATCAAACTTGTGAGCAGACCATTTTATTCTGGAATAGACTGTTCTTAGTATAAATGTTTGTAATAGTTGTACTACATATTGTATTCAGAAGAGTTTAAAGTTTAAAATGCAGCAAGTACCATATTCTGGTGATTTGTTTGTGAAAGAAAGAGAAATTAAGAATGTCTTAGTGAAATGACTGAGTATACAGCCTTTATAGTCTTTACTCTATAAAATAGCTTACTGGGACTCCCCGGTGGCGCAGTGGTTGAGCGCTGGGTTGCAAAGCTGCCGGCGACCTCTGCGGTGCCAGTTCGATCCCCGACTGCTCCCCGGCCACCTGAGGAGGGTCCCACATGGCGCGCAGACCTCTCCTGCCGCCCGCTGCTCCCCTCAGCAGTGTACTTCGGTCCTTCTGCCTGCTCTGCGCCTCGTTCTGGCTCTGGTGAATTCTCTCACCCTCCCGCGCTTCTGACTGTACCCAGTGCTTGTATAAACAAAACAAACAAACAAACAAATAAATAAATAAAACATGCCTCTATTTAAAAATAAAATAAAATAGCTTACTGGAAAATAGTTAAGGCAAATACTGTGAATGAATGAATGAATGAAGCAAATCCTATGACCTATGAGACTGATCTTATGAACATTATGCTTAAAAAGAACTAATAAGTTCATAGATGCAAGAAATGATTTTTAAAAAGTGATGTCCACAAATAGAAGAACAATATGAAAATAGTGATGGACATGTGTTGTCTGTCACAAAAGAAAAATGAGATTATTTTTCTACCAGCCTAAATATCTTCAGCAACAAAAGTTAGGTTAACAAGCAAAGTAAATTGATTATTGTCAAGCTAGTTTTAATACAAATATGGCTATAAGTGTACAATGTTTTACTCCCTTTTTCAATTGTTTCTCTGACTTGTTCTCCCCTTAAGTTATCACTGTCCAAAATTTAAAAAAAAAAAAAAATACACTACATGCTCTCCATCTCACCTCCTCACTACCTGCAGAAACCTAGCAAAGCCACTTCGATCGTTCAGTCCCTCAGGACGATAGAACATCACGAATATTTTGGTGGTATATTCATCATTTTATTTTGAGAACTGTAGGCCTCTGAACGGAAAGTCTACATTCAAACAGCACAAGAGTAGATGTGAAAGTGTGGGGCCTCCTTTTCATTTCTGCAGTGAAGACACCGCAGGAAATATCTGCGGTTGCAGGAGAGACCACTAGAGGGCGAGGATGAGCCACAAACCAGAAGCTGAGCTCAGGTTAAAAAAAAAAACAAAACCTTCATTTATAAGAGTTGTAGGGAAGACAAAGTGTTTACCCTATTTGTGTGTTTTTACATAATAATTTATCTATGCATTTTTGAGATACAGATGTTTTATTTGTAATTCAATATGTAGTATATGCAAGTGAGGTATAAAGAATAAAACGCAACTTCTATGTACTCCACGTAGTTTGACTTAACCAATACAAGCAAAATTTCCCCTCCCTCGCCCCGTCCTCCTTACCCCCCAGCCCCCCCATTCCTTCCTATCACATTAACTTCCCTCACACCAAATTCCTTGCCCATACTTTTATAATACTTTTAATGTTAACATATAAATATCTTTAAAATATGATATTGTGGTGGTGCAAGAGGTTAAGAAGCAACCTATGAAGCTGTCCACAGACTCTGCTGCATGAGTTCTATCCCCAGCCAGCCAGGGAGCAACCCACATGGTGCAGCAGACCTCTCCTGTCTCGCCTGCTGCTCCCCTCAGCAGCATATTTCAGTCAGTCTCTCTGTTCTGCTCCCCACCCTGTCTCTGATGGATCCTCTCACTCCCCACACACACCTCGGGCCTGTACCCCAGCTCTTGTATGAATAAATAAATAAATCTTTTAAAAAATGCTATTTTCCATGTTTGTAAACTTTACATGTATCATATCACACTGAATATATATTTTGTGACCTGTTTATTGAATATATTTGTGAGATTTATTCATATTAATATATGTAATGTTAGTTCATTCCTTTTTTTAAGATTTATTTATTTATGCATACAAGAACTGGGGTACAGGCCAGAGATGAAGGGGGGGTTTGAGAGGATTTACCAGAGACAGAGTGGGGAGCAGAATAGGTGGATTGACTGATATACACTGCTGAGGGGAGCAGCAGGTGAGTCAGGAGAGGTCTGCTGTGCCATGTGGATTGCTCCCTGGCTGGGGATGGAACTCATGCTGCAGAGGCTGCGGACAGCTTCATACGTTGTGTCTTAACAACTTGAGCCACCAGGGAGGCCCAGTTCATTCCTTTTTAGTGCACTTACAGTGTTGTTTTGAATTGATACACTGATTTTTCTATCTATTAACTGTATCTGGCATGAATATCTTCTAAATTTACTAAGATGAAAATCCTAAGAGAAAAATGGGCAGAAAGCTCATTTAGAAATATATTTAGGATATTATCATTTTATTCTTATTAAAACTAATGCTTTAAAAATCCTAAATATATTTCATTGTAAATATGTAAAGTTTTCTCCGGAGCATATAATTAGGGATGGTTATACTAACGCAAAATCTCAAAGCAGCATGGAAGAGTTTCTGTCCCACACCCACACAAACAGTATATAGTCTCCAGTGTTTCAAATTTTTGCCAATCTAATGGCTCTCTCTTCGTAATGGACTTCATCGTCAGGATTCAGGTGGTGTTAGATGGCTGCCTGTAAGTCAAGAGCCACATTCAAACTGAGAACGTGGTGGCTCCATCATAACAATCCCTGCAGGCGGCACCAGTTGGATCACGTGTCCAGCCCTGAAGCTAGGAGACCCTGGCCTCATCATCCTGACTAGGTGAATGCAATCCTCCTTGTGATCAGGCCTAATAGACGTGTGGGGGTGGATCACTCTACCTGCACAGATGGAGTAAAAAATTGGGTGTTTCTCCAGAGGGCAATAGAGGCACAACCTATAGAAGCAAAGGGTGACAAAATAAGAGAACAACAAAACAGATAAACATGTCGTCTGAAGCCTCTTTCATGGCTCAACTCCTGAGTCCTAGTTCATGACTACGCGCCAATTCTTCAACCTAGTCAGTGGCTGCGACCCACTGATCCACCTTCCCTCTACCCATCAGCAAGCTCAGGTGCTCAGTTCTTTCCTTTTCACCAAAGATTCTATCCTCCAACATCCAAAGCAGCCCCCCCAAAACCCAACTCTTCTGCTACCATTCCTGCCCAACAAAATCCATGTTGTCCCTTTTACAGGTTACCCTCTAATGAGATCACTCACATAAACAGTACGGCCTGTAAAGTCATGGTCTGCAATGAAAGGGCAACTGCAGTACCCGACCTCAAACTTATTCCTTCACCCGGCACTCGCACCATGTGTCTCTGGTGATTGTCTGCTACGGAGCTCATTTATGCTCTGCAGTTACCATTGTGTCCTCGGGCCATGCTCACACACACCCCTCAAAACCTTCACTTTCCTCAAACATCAGCCCCTCACTACCTCAACTGACATGCACCAGGGAACTAATGTCAGAGGGGATCTAGAAGCTCTCAGAAGAACTATTTCTTTTCTTTTCTTTTTTCTTTTGTGCTTTCCTTGAGTTCCCCACCCTTACTGCTCTCATCACAGCAGGTATCACATGGCTGGGTAACTTTTGGCTTAATTATCCTCCCTCAGGACGAGAACCTTGCCTCGTCCATCCGATGTGCGTGTTTCAGCCGCTACCATGCACGCGACAACCTGTGCGGAGCAGTATCACCTGGGCTAAGCGGGTCCAGCGGGCGCTGCAGGTGAGCTGGGGGCGGGGCTGGGGCCAGCGGGGGCGGGGCCACGGCCGGGGGCGGGGCTGAGCAGAGCCCCCCACACGCTTTAAACTGTGGTCTCCCCTTTTCCACTCAGGACCGTGGCTTTCCCTGTCTTGCGTCTGGGAAGCGAGAACTCTGGACCTGATTTCACTGAGAGACGCTGGAGAACCTTTCTGGACATCCTGAGAGGCCGAGCAGCTCTTGGTGCCATTTCTGCCAGGCGGGAGGCTCGAACCCAGGAGACCAGGGCCGCTCCGTGCGGGGCCTCGGATTCTCCTGCCCGACGGTCAGGCCCGGACGAGGACGTCCCCCTGTGGCATCCTCAGAGCTGGGCCCGCGGGAGCCCCCGCTCCGCAGCAGTCGACGGAGACCCCCGCCGTCCCCCCGTCTCCCGGACGGCGACCAGGCCCAGGTGAGCCGGGGCTCTCGTGTCCAGGCCTGCGCGTTGGTGGGTCCGTGAGGCCACCTGGGAGGGTGCTTGTGACACGTAACACAAACATGGTGCGTGGCTTTACCCCTGGGGCTCCGGCGTGGCTGTCCAGTGAGCCCCGGAGAGCCCCACTCTGCGGGGCTTGGGCCTCAGGTGTTCGTGGCTGGGTCGAAAAATCGGTGGCACCTGCGTCCGCAAGCGCGCGGGGCGCGATCGCAGGTACAAGCCGCCCCCTTCCCCCCACCCCGGTGCTGCGGGGCAGGAGCTGTACCCCCGGTTCTTCCTAAGGGTGGGAGGAAGTCAAGTCTTTTTTGCCCATTTTATTAAAATCTATAGGACTCTGCAGGCTGTGGGTTTCCTCTGAGCTGACTTTTGGAAGCTTATGTTCGGGGGACTCAGTTTGTCTCCTTGTTGTTGAATTTGTGGTGGATTCGGGAAATTTGGAAAAGTAAAAGGAAGAACCCTGCAGGCTCTAGACTTCCCAGGTTTAAGGACTGTTAGCATGTGGGTGTATTTCTTTTCAGACTTTGCTATATTTTTTAACTATTCAAATAAAGAGGTTTTTTTTTTTTTTAAGGTTAAGAGAAACACTGTTTTGTGTTATCAGTGTTATGGTGATGGGATTCTCAGGCATTTTAATGACTTGGATTAAGTGGATCTATCATTCTATCTTAATCTTTCTTTGACGTTTTTGTGGTTTCCAACATTTTTATGTTCCAAGACTTGGTTTTACAGCTTCAGGCATAATGCATTTATTTATAAAGTACTTTATTCCCAAAGCATAAAGGTTTTCCTGACATTCAGACTGTCTTACACACAGTTCTGCACTTTAACCACTCGTTTGTCTCTAGAGTATTTTACATTAAGTACTTGAAGCAGTGGGAAGGGACGGAGCAGGATCTCTATGATCAAGCAGAGGGGGTAAAGGAACAGCGTGTTCTGGAGCCCTCGGTGGCTTCTGTAGGATTTTACTGGAATATTCCAGGCACATGGCAGGCAGGAGGCTGGTAGGCCTCGCAGCCCCCAGTGAGTCCTCAGTCTTTCTGGGCTCTCCAGCATTCTCTCTTGGCCTCTGCTTCTCTGCTCCTTCCACTGGTGTCCCCATGACGCCACCCTTAAAAGCCCAGTCTCTCAGCCCAGGTGTACCCATCTACCTATGCCCACACCCTACTCCAGGTGCCCGCCATCAGGCATGCATTCAGGACCACAGGGATCCATCATCAATCCAAATGGCGGGAGGGCAGAAAAGCCTGATACTTTTCCTTACCCTACAATCCACCCCCTCAGGGTTTTCTGCCATACAGTCACAAGTTACATACACGTTTCTCTTGGCAAATATGAACACTGCAGCCATAGCCCACAAAAGTAAATGAAATGCAGCTGAAAATAGCAACAAAATACAACAGAACACAATTAAGTCCAGGCAGGGCACCAAACTAGTGGCAAAAGACAAGATTATTGGCACCAGCAGATGATCCACCACTTCTGCTGCCGAAGGCACTGTTCATACGAGGGGAGAACCACTTGTGCATCTGCCTTCACACCCCAAGAACCGTCAGGCTTCCTGGCCTTCTCCAGCTGTGGTATAGGCCACCAGCCACACACCGCATCCACCCCCAGGATGCACTCATTCTTAGATTGGCAATTCTGTACTTTGGGGGTAATCGCCCAACCCTCAGGGTTTCTGTCTGCGGTCACTCCAACACTCAGCTTTCATAGCCACCAATGCGACACGCAGACCCCTGCACTCAGGCCAACCCTCTGCACATGCACAGGGGTCGGGGATCCATGGATACAAGCTCCACATGCAGCCTCTCTTGGGGCCCCTCTTTGGCTGTGGGCTCCACCCCAAGACACGTTCCCCACCCGTCCCCCAAGGACGGGTTCCTCAGCTCCTCACCCTCACTCAACAACAAGCAGGGCATCACCCACAGGTGATTTTAAGGGATTCACTGGCTTTCTTTAACATACTCAGGCTGCTTAATCGCAGCTCAGGGCTTCCCAGTCTCAGCACCAGGTTTTGTCTTTCTAATTTGGCTTTTCCTCTGCCTGGCTGCAGGGAACTTGGCGAGGGTTTCCTCCCTCAGCCAATCGTGGGCTCTTCTACCAAGGCCCACCCGCCATGCCTTGGTTTTTGTCTCCTGAGGTTTACAAACAATACCGTCCACCCCCAAGGCCCCCAAAACATAAGAACCTGCCTTCTGGCCAGATTGTCAATCCAAGTCATCAGTTTTCCCCTTTCGTCAGCACTGGGCGAGCTCCAAATTGTGGTCCTTTCTTCCCCATGATTCTGCTGCTTCAGAGGTCACCAGAGGGTCTTCGCGGGCCATCTGCTCTTCCAGGCGAGTTCTGGACCCGCAGAACTTGTCCACCTACTGTGCTGCCATGATGCCTCCAGCAGGTTCACAGTCTGCTACTCCTCAGCCCTCCCTGAGGTGTTCAGAGGGCTCCATACCCGTCTGCATAGGATCATTCTGCCGACTCGCACCATATGTAGCAGTGGGAAGGGACAGAGTAGGGTCTCTATGATTGAGCAGACAGGGTGCTTTTGCAGGCTTTTATTGGGATTTACCAAGCACATGGCAGGCAGGGGTGCCAGGGGGCTGGTAGGCCTCCCAGCCCCCGGTGAGTCTTCAGTCTTGCTGGGCTCTCCAGCGTTCTCTCATGGCTTCTACTTCTCTGCTCCTTTTGCTCTGCTCTTCCGCTGGCATCCCCATGATGCCACACTTATAAGCCCAGCCTCTCAGCCCAGGTGTACCCACCTATGTAGGCCCACACCCCACTCCAGGTGCCCGCCATCAGGCATGCATTCAGGACCGCAGGGATCCATCATCAATCCAAATGGCAGGAGGGCAGAAAAGCCTGATACTTTTACTTACCCTATAGCACTACTGTAATTTTGTTGACAAACTGAAACAAAACTGGGATGAAAAAGAGAAATTTATATGGGTCTTAAGAATTGAAGTTTGGGGAAAAGTAAAGTTGATATAAAACTGACCCTTGCTCCCCAAATGGTGCTGGGGAGGTGCAGCATTTATAGATTCCACAGGTCGTGTCTCACACACTTGTTTTGAGCAGGGGTGTGATTGGTGCTGTGCCTGGTCTCTCTCGACCATTAACAGTTTTCAGGTATGACAGGTTTTCAGGATTTGTGTTTGCATCACAATTTGCTAGACCATCTCTGGGTACAGGACAAATATTGTCTTTAAAAAAAAAAAAAATCAATGAGGGCCTCCCTGGTGGCGCAGCGGGTTGAGTGAAGCACTGTGAAGCTGTCCGCAACCTCTGCAGCACCAGTTCGATCCCCACCAGCTGCGGAGATACCCACATGGTGGGGCAGACCTCTCCTGTCTCGCCCGCTGCTCCCCTCAGCAGTGTGTTTCAGTCAGTCTGCCTGTTCTGCTCCCCTCTCTGTCTCTGGTGAATTCTCTCACCCTCTCGCACATTTGACCTGTACCCTGATTCTCATATAAATAAATCTTTAAAAAAAAAATGATTTGTTCTTTACTTTCTACTACTTCAACTCCTATAATTATTTAAAAATATTATAAACAACTGCTTGCATTATTTAGCTCTGTTTAATATTTATCAACATTCCTTTATTCATTAATTTTGCACATTACATATAGCTACTTACAATGAAAGGTGAAAATTGATTTCTGTATCTTCTCACACCACTACATCATAATTTTTATTAAGTCAGTTGTTTAGTGTCTACTTTGCTGTGACTTTAAATATATTAATTGTTGTGTGAAGTGGTGTGATTTATTTTTACTTTAATTTTGTTTTTACTTCAGTGATTTTGTTTGCCCTGGAGTCAGAAGTGTCCTGCTTTTTTCATTACATTTCCAATACATATTTTCTCAAATTATCATTTTCATTTTTTCTGAAAACTACCCTTCTGAAGTTTTCAGTCTTTGTATCCTAAGGTGGATTGAATATTTTCAGAATTCTCATACAGCTGTCTGCAGACTCTTTCACTTTCTGCTCTTCTATGGTGAAACCCCACTTCCTGGATACTGTTCTTTTTCTTTTTTTTCCCACATAGTTTTGGTGGGAACAGATCCTCCAGTGGTTTCCTGTGAAAGCACCCACAGGAAATAAAATTTTTAAGATCTTGAATATCTGACAATGTTTGTATTTTACCCTCACACTTGAATAGTTTGTCAGGATATAGACTTGTAGCTTAGAAATCATTTTGCAGTTATTTCAGCACCATTTGTCAAAAGAGACTGTTCTCTCCCCCACTTAATGGATTGGTACCCTTGCTGAAAATTTAACATATTACCTTAAGGCATCAATATTTTCTTGCCATTTATCTTCTGTCAAATGGCTAGCAAGTAAAATAAATGTCCATATAGGCCATAAAATGTCCTATAATTATTATGAATGGTGTTTTGAATTGGACCTTTTGAAATCAAAATATGACTCCATTGTTTCTCTATTGCGCCCTTGGGCAAGTTACTTAGCTTTACTAGGCCTCAATTTTCTCATCTTTAAAAAAGATATAAAAGGCCTCCCTGGTGGCACAGGGGTTAAAGTCTCAGTACTATCAAGCTATCACTAGCCACTGCTGCATGAGTTCGATCCCCTGCCAGGGAACTAACCCACATGTCTCAGCAGACCTCTCCTGTCTCACCTGCTGTTTTCTTCAGCAGTGGATTTCAGTAGATCTGCCAGTTCAGCTCCCCACTCTGTCTCTGGGGAATCCTCTCATCCCCCCCACCCCCAGCACCTCTGGCCTGTACCCAGTGCTTGTATGCATAAATACATAAAAAACAAATAAAATAGATATATTCTACCTCATACAGTGAATCAAATGAGATTATGTGTGAGCATTTAGTGCAGTGCCTGGAAGAGCATGTGTGCCATAAACAGCACAAGTGTGCTTTAGCTGCTGTCAGCCCCAAGATATGTGCAGTGATGTATAGGGAGATAATGTATTCTAATGTTAGTGCCTTAGGTCAGAGATCCTGAAATACAGAGACAAGAAAGTTCTTTCCCACTGCAACTCGATTATATACCAGTGATCTTTCTCTTGACCTAATTGTTCACCAGAAGGAAATATGGTATAATGAGCTCCACCCCCAAGTGAATCTACCTGTTTTTTTTTTTTTTAAAGATTTATTTATTTATTTATACAAGCACTGGGTACAGTCAGAAGCGCTGGAGGGTGAGAGAATTCACCAGAGCCAGAGGGGGGAGCAGAGCAGACAGAAGGACCGAAGCACACTGCTGAGGGGAGCAGCGGGCGGCAGGAGAGGTCTGCGCGCCATGTGGGACCCTCCTCCGGTGGCCGGGGAGCAGCCGGGGATCGAACCGGCACCACAGAGGCCGCGGGCAGCTTCGCAACCCAGTGCTCAACCGCTGTGCCACTGGGGAGGCCCCATCTACCTGTTTTCTTATGATCTTGTTTCCACCACCAGGGACTTTTTTTTTCTTTTAAGATTTATGTATGCAGGACCTCCCCGGTGGCACAGGGGTTGAGCGCTGGGTTGCGAAGCCGGTTCGATCCCCGGCTGCTCCCCGGCCACCTGAGGAGGGTCCCACTTGGTGTGCACCTCTCCTGCCGCCCGCTGCTCCCCTCAGCAGTGTACTTCGGTCCTTCTGCCTGCTCTGCTCCCCGCTCTGGCTCTGGTGAATTCTCTCACCCTCCCTCGCTCTGACTGTACCCACTGCTTGTATAAATAAATAAAAATAAATCTTTAAAAAAAAAAGATTTATGTATGCATATAAGAACTGGGGTGCAGGACAGAGGTGGGACAGGGATGAGAGGATTCACCAGAAACAGTGGGGAGCTGAATAGGTGGATCTACTGAAATACACTGCTGAGGGGAGCAGCAGGCAAGACAGGCGAGGTCTGCTGCGCCATGTGGGTTAGTTCCCTCTCCAGGAATCAAACTGGTGCTGCAGTTCGATTTACTCAGCTTTTTAGTGCTGAGACTTAATCCCTTGTGCCACCAGGGAGGCCACCACCAGGGACATTTTTGTCTCATACCAATAAGCAACTTCTTATGGGTTGGAGACTTGCAGAATTCTCTGTTATCTGTATTTACAACTCCCTAAGGCACTAGCCTCCTCTGTTTCTCAAAGATGGTTCTGGAAACCTGGCCATGTAGATATGGGGACTAACCCACCCATCAGACTTACTGAATTCAGGTTCTGGTATAGTATTGCTTTAGACAAGGTGCTTTCTCCTTTTGAACACTAGAGGGTGCTCTGTACATGTGTATAAGAGATGCTGGGCTCACAAACAAAAATGCATGGATACACGCGTAGCCAAAGATGCACAATGTCTACAGACACTTTTCACACCCATGACCTCATCATCCTAGGTTGGGATCATCATTTACATGTTATAGAGACTGAAAGTATCCAAGTGTTTCACCCATAATCACATAGTGACAGACAGTAGAGTTAAGATTAGGTCCTAAGTAAGTCTTCTAGTAGAGACATTAATTCAAAAATGCGTGTTAGTTATTTATCATATTTACTTTGCAGTTATACTTAAGGCCAAGTTTTATCTTTAGACTCCCTAGTTATTTAACTAATACTCTTTTACCAATTAAAAATAGGTCTTTGTTCATTTTATTCTGATAAGAAGACCAAATAATCTATCACTTAAAAACTTCTTCTCAACTCCCAGGATAATGGAATACATTAATGGGAACACGGTTGCAGTCTTACTTCCCAGTACAAAAAGCCAAGAAGGAAGAGGTCTGGGACTTAGTTCTGCCTTTTAAGTCTTACACAAGCACATATAACTCATATCCAGAATGCTAGCTGCATCTAAATTTAGAGAATCTAGAGTATTACCTTATAATATCCAACAAGAAGGAAGGTAAAATGATATTTTTGAACAATTTTCTCCATCATAGGCATCAATGCAACTTACACAGCCAATTACAAAACCAGTAACTGATGAAGCCAGGATTCAAAACCCCTCAACAAACTTATAGTCTCAAATGGTGTTATGATTTAAATTGAAGTTTTCAATAGGTGACTATAAAGACATCTTAAATAGAAAGCAGAATCTGAAAAGAAAAAGTTTCCATGCACTACTTATTTTAAGGAGCAAAAAGGGACAAGAGGAGAGAAGCAAGGAAAGATTGAGAATTTGAGTTGGTCAGTGCTAAGTGCAGCTCATTGCTAGATCTGTTGGGGGTGAAGATGGGGGAGGGGTACATTTCATGGTCATAGCTTATCTTATGGACTTGGAAAGGTGTTCTAGTCTCCCGTCCAGTAAAGACTCACCCTCAGGAAATGAATTCCAGCAACACTTTTCCAGTTCACATGCATCTCTAGGAAACTACGGTGATGGAATAGGATGGTAAGTGACTGGTTTTAATGGACTTTGAATGATAGCTCATGAATTTTGACCTTGATTTTATAAGCACTGAAGTGCTTAAGGGATATTTTGAAAAGGAAAGTGTCATAGTTTGAGCCCTTTCTTAGTTTCATGTTTTTCTTATAAAATCTTCATTATTGGCTGAAATGAAATGTGTGGCTGTTCCCAAGCCAGCTCTTGACAAGTAGTCAAATTACAAATTCACAAACTCTCATAAGCACTGTGCTTTAGAATTTTTGAAGTGGTTTCCTATCCGTGATGCTGTTCTGCTTCCCTTGAACAATAGGTATAGTAGAGATAAATCACCATTTCCATTTCCAGAAGAAGAAGCATCAGGCAGGACCCTGGAAGATAGTTATAATGAGGGTTGGAGTGCTTTAGGATAAACTTGGCCAGTGAATGAGACTAGACTAGGAAGTTTCATTCAAACAGAGATAAATCTCATTTCTTTTGGGAGAGAGGATAATTGCTTTAAAAAAAAAAAAAAGGTGGGGGAGGGGAGGGTAAACACTTTGCTCTCTCCTAGGGACTTGAGGATCATCTTTTTGGAGGTTCTGCCTTCCCTCCCACTATGTTATCTACACAGGTCCCTGGGCCAGGGATTAGGTTGGCATTGCCAAGCCAGATGGCTGAGGCATTTGCTGCCAGGCTAATCTAGTGGGATACAGCAGACTTTGTTCCCTGCCTGCTGGTGTCTGTACCTTCATCAAAGAACAGAATCAGGGTCGATAGTACATACAGTCTTTGGTATAGCAGTTTTTAATGCAAACTACTTATCTCCAGGTATGTCACAATCTCCAAATTTCAAAAGTATTATTTCCTATCCTTATATTTCTCTTTACTCTCACAAGAGCCATATATAAGGAAATTGCTTAACCTCTAACCTTTCTGTGGATTAAATGAAAAAGTTGGAACATTCTTAAATAATAGTTCTTACCTCAGATATTTAGAAGAACTTAATGAGATAATGTATAAGTGCTTAGCATACTACTTGACACACAGAAGGCCCTAAGTAAATATTAGCTGCTATTTTAATTATTATTTCTGTTTTTAGTGCCATAATCTTTAGTAGTAGAATAGTAGTGTCATCATCAGTGTTTTTGTCCCATTTTGAAACTTCTAAAATTAACCCTAAATTTTTAGGAAATAATCTAAATTATCTCAGTATCTAGTATATGTTTTAGCCTATTTGGGCTTCTGTAACAAAGCACATTAGACTAAAACACATGACACTTACAATAGACTAGCTGGCTTATAAACAAAAGCATCATGTCTCACAGTTCCATAAGCCAACTAGAGGTAAGAATTCCAAGACCAGCCTGCCAGCATGGGCAGGTTCTGGAGAAACCCTCTTCTGGGCTGAAGACTGCTGACTTAGTGTGGTGTCCCTGCACTGTGAGAAGAGGAGAAGAGAGCTCTCTGGGATCGTGTTTATAAAGGCATAATCATGTTTATGAAGGCTAATCATCTTCCAAGGACCCCTCCTAATGTCACATTGGGCATTACATTTCAATGTATAAATTTGGGAGGGGGGAGAGAGGTGATATACAACATTCAGACAATAGCAGTGGCACTTAGTATACACTCCCGATTCCCAAAGGGAGGAGAGGTATAAAATTACCATCTCCTGGACTTAGAGATTTAGTTAGAGGTAAGATCCCTGCTTTCCCCCTACTAAATAGAATTCTTACGAAGTTATGTGATGATGGTTATTTGATTAAATGCACAGACATTAAAACCAGACTTCCTGAATTCAAATCCTGTTTTACCTTTGGTAGTAACCATTAGTGGCTCATATTTTTAAAATAAGGATCTACCTCATAGAGCTTTAAAAGAATTACACAAATTAATAAATGTAAACATGCTTAGAAAAATATTATGTAATATTAGATAATATTGCCTTTTTAAAATTACTTTCTTCCTATGGGCTCATCTAATGTTCTATTCCAAATTCTTTCTTTTGATTTTTAACCCCACCTAGACAGACAGACACACAGACACACACACACACACACACACACACATGCCATAGTATCTGGGCCCCTGATCTACTACTGATTGCTCCTAATTGTAATATTGAGATTCCCAATTATTATATTTTCTACTAATACCAAGATTCCTCATTCTTGTTGTACAAATAACTACAAATGGCATAGAGTAATGCCACAAAAGTCCTCCTGGCTTCTTCATGCAAAATCAGAATGGCATGACAGTAACAAAGACAAAATTCATTCACCCTTATGGAGGCATAGGAGTTTGGTTTTTCCAGGCCCTTATGATTAGCTAATTCAGGAATTCCACCTGACAATAGCAAAACCTGAGATATCCTCACGGGTAAACCAATACGTTGATTAATAATTTGTAACAAGAAAGATATTCAGGGCCTCCCTGGTGGCACAAGGGGCTAAGACGCAACCTATGAAGCTATCTGCAGCCACTGCAGCACAAGTTTGAACCCATGCCAGGGAGCTACCCACATGGTGCAGCAGACCTCTCCTGCCTCGCCTACTGCTCCCCTCAGCAGTGTATTTCAGTCAATCTGCCTGTTCTGTTCCCCACTCTGTCTCTGGTGAATCCTCTCACCACCCCACCGCCCCGCCACCCGCACCTCTGGCCTGTACCCCAGCTCTTGTAAGCACAAATAAATCTTTTTTAAAAAATTTAAAAATATATATATTCAATGAGGGTCTTAGTACTGCATATTCTCTGGACAGTATATTTTGTTTCAAATTACTGAGGAAACTGATAGCAATACAAGATTTTATTGGTTTTCATAGGAGTTAATTAAAAGAGCTAATTGTTGAATGAAGTTCTCAAAATGTGATGTATATCTAGCCCTACAAAAGGAATATTTCCCTTGAAAAGAATTGACAACATAAGTCCTTGAGTCAAGATGTTCCCTGCAGAGCTGCACTTATATGGTAACTGCTAACATTTCCATCAACGACCAGTTTCTATGTTCTCATTAATTGACATAGAATGGGAGTAGGAGTGGGGCAAGAGAAAGGAAATACACCAATAATTTTAGTAAAGTCTTTATATGGACTAAGAACTATTCTGATGGCTCATAAATAATTTATCCATTCAGAGTAATCTTGTTGTCCTTAATTCTGTATTCTTGAAAAACACCTGGAAAATGTGTACATTCTCTTCTGAACTTTGAACTTTTTGGTGATAACTGTGCTTTTAGACTATCATTTGTTGTAGTTTTTATGTGATACTCTGAGCAATCGAGTTGAATATTTGCCTATCAGTCTAGCTCCTTCCCAGTATTGTGTTAGGCACTGAATTGTGTCACCCCATCTCCAAATTCATATGGAGAAATCCTAACCCTGAATGCTTCAGAAGGTGACTCTCTTTGGAAATAGGGTATTTAAGGAGGTAGTTAAGATAAATGAATTTAAGTAAGTGGACCTTACTCTAATATGACTGATGTCCCTATGAGGAGAGGATTAGAATACATACACGCAGAGGAGTCAACGAGAAAATAAAGGGAGATACCACGTACAAATCAGAGAGAGGACTCAAGAGGAAACAACTCTGCAAACACCTTGATCTTGAACTTCTAGCTTCCAAAGCTGTGAGAAAATAAATTTTGACTGTTTAACATACTTAGTCTTTGGTACTTTGTATGATAGCCTATAATAGTTAATTTTACATGTCAACTTGACTGGGCCACAGGGTCCCCTGATATTTGCTCAAACATTATTACGGATATTTCTGTGTTTTGTAATGAGAAATCTTCCAACTTCCAAGTATATCCACCCCACAACAATGTTAACTACAGTCGTTATGTGCATTGCATCCTTAGTGTACTTATTTTATCTTACAATTTTTAATGTTCTAAATTCCCCCACCCACCTCTGATAACCACAATCTGATCCTATTTTCTGTGACTCTGGGCTTTGTTTTTGTAAGATTTATCTGTTTCTGTCAAACGTTCTCTAACTTACTTCACTTAGCATAGTGCCTTCCGGAGGATGGCCAGGTCTTTGACAGCAATCATGACACTAGATCTAAAAACCCTATGTAACATAATTATTATTTTAAAAATTAAAATAGGTATTTGAAATATACTACATAATCTTTCTATTTCATAAGTGTTAAAATGTAAATTATTGAAAGAAAATGTCAATAGAATCAAATAATAGTGGCAATTAGTAGAAATTACTAATTAATAGAAATAATTAAATAATACGCATGAGAAAAACAATTTTGTTTCTGTCCTCGGATACAGTGATTTCTTTAACTCAGTTGTTCGGTTTTTCTGAGTTTAAATTTTATAGTTTGTTTTTTTAAGATAAGATAAATACAATTGACTACTTAAACAGATATTGCCTGTAATTTAATTAAAAAAGAGCAATGACATGTTTGTTTCTGTCCCATGATACTACAAGATTTTTCTGTTTCCTTTCCCAATAATCCTGTGTGCTGTGGCCTTCAGGTCATTCTTCTTTCTCTTTCTTTTTTTTTTTTTTTTTTTTTTTAATAGAGGCATGCTTTTATTTATTTATTTGTTTGTTTGTTTTGTTTTGTTTATACATGCACTGGGCACAGTCAGAAGCGCGGGAGGGTGAGAGAATTCACCAGAGCCAGAGCGGGGAGCAGAGCAGGCAGAAGGACCGAAGTACACTGCTGAGGGGAGCAGCGGGCGGCAGGAGGGGTCTGCGTGCCATGTGGGACCCTCCTCCAGTGGCCGGGGAGCAGCCGGGGATCGAACCGGCGCTGCAGAGGCTGCGGGCAGCTTCGCAACCCAGCGCTCAACCGCTGAGCCACCGGGGAGGCCCTCTTCTTTCTCTTTCATGTAGTAGTAAAAACAAATAGTGTCAAATGTAAAATTCACTTTGACTTACAGTTCTGTCCTTATCAACCCACATTCCACTGATTCCTGGTATCAATCTAATGTGAGGCTATCAAGCTAAATATCCTCTCAAAAAAGTATTTGTGCATGGAATGCTTTGGTATTTATGAACAATAACAGAGTTTTAGACTGTTTAAACTAGTTTCCAGCTCTCAAAATTGTCCATCTACTTTGCATATCTTCAGGCTTGTATGATAGGCTGAAGTTTGTCAGTTGGAGCCTTTGCATCAAAAACTGGCAGGTTCTCTGTGTCTAAAATGCCTTCATCTTAAACATTCCTAAGCATGTGGGATGTTACCATAAGTTAAACTTCTGTTTCTCAGGGAGAATTATTTTAAAGCATAAATGTAATCTGAACTTGTGAAAAAGTTGGGTACCAAATAAATATAGTTTTAGAAATCAAGAAATTCATGTCTAATTTGACTATCTTCTGGTGACTCTGAGTTTTGTGCTGAGTTTTGTAATCTTGTTTCCTAACAAAATCAGCATTTTGGAGGTTTTTTTATTGAAATTTTCCACATATGACAAAACTACCATTAATACCACATTCAATGGTGAGAAACTGAAAGCTTTTCCTCTAAGATCACATATAAGACAAGGACATCTACTTTCACTCCTACTATTCAACATAATATTGGAAGTCCTAGGTATGAGTAATTAAGCAAGAGAAATATAGGAAAGAAATCCAAATTGGAAAGAAGCAAATTATCACCATGACATGCTGACGTCCATATGACATGATAATATCATAGAAAGTCCTAAAGAATCCACTAAAAAAAATAGAAATAATAAATCAGTACAATAAATACAAATCAATAAATACAGAATCGATTTACAAAAGTCAGTTGCAATCCTTCAGGAAACAATGAACTAAAATAGAAAGAAATCACAAAAATGACGCCCCCTTCACTATAGCATCGAAAAGATTTAAAAATCTAGGGAATATATTGAGGATAAGAAAGGAGGAAGGGAGTACAAACAGAAATGTTTTTTTCTCAATCTTACAAAAGGCTCTAGGAAGCTTACAAAAGGAGGAAGAACTTATTACACCTGAATTGTTCAATGTTACCTGTTCTTTCTCTTCCCATTTTTGAAGTTTTATTAAAAATCAAAAATAGATATTGAAATTTGTCAAATGTTCTCTTTACATCTATTGATATGATCATATAATTTTCTATCTTTTGTTGATGTGGTGAATTACATTGATTGGATTGATGACTGTTGTACCATCCCTGCATCCCTGGAATAAGTCACCCTTGGTCATGATGTATACTTTTAATCTATTATTGAATTTGGTTTGCTAAGATTCTGTTGGGTATTTTTGCATCTGTATCAGGGATTCAGATCTTCTCTCTCTCTCTCTCTCTCTCTCTCTCTCTCTCTCTCTCTCTCGTTCTCTCTCGCTCTCTTTCTCTCGATATTCTTGTCTATTTTTGTTATTATAGTAGTGTTGGCCTCATAAAAATGTGTTTGAGAACATTTCCTCACTGTTTTAGAAGAATTTGAGAAGGGATGAGAAATTGTCTTTAAAAGTTGGTAGACCTCACTACTAAAACCACCTAGTTTGGGGCTTTAGTTTGTTGGGGAGATTTTGATTACTGTTTCAATGTCCTTGCTTGTACTTGGTCTGTTCAGTCTTGAAAGGTTGTATACTTCTAAAAATTTGTCCATTTCTCCTAGGTAATTAAAATTTATGGCCATTAAGATGTTTTGTAATAGAGATACAGATGATCATAAGAGACTGAGATAACTCTTTTAACTTTTCTTTCTGATACTATTTTTTTTTTCTTTGTGAGCCTGGCTAGAGGTTTGTCTCCCCCACTCCAAAAACCTTCTGCTTCATCAATTCTGCTGTTGAAACTCTCTATTGTATTTTTCCCTTTGGTTATTGCCTTTAATTCTGAGACTTCCATTTGATACTTATATTTTCTATCTTTTGTTGAAGTTTTTTTTTTTTAAAGATTTATTTTTATTTATTTATACAAGCACCGGGTACAGTCAGAAGCACGGGAGTGTGAGAGAATTCACCAGAGCCAGAGCGGGGAGCAGAGCAGGCAGAAGGACCGAAGTACACTGCTGAGGGGAGCAGCGGGCGGCGGGAGAGGTCTGCGCACCATGTGGGACCCTCCTCCGGTGGCCGGGGAGCGGCCGGGGATCGAACTGGTGCTGCAGAGGCTGCGGGCAGCTTCGCAACCCAGTGCTCAACCGCTGCTCCACCGGGGAGGCCCTTTTGTTGAAGTTTTCATTTTGTTCATTCTTCTCTCAAGTTTGGTGAGCATCTTTATGACTATCCGTTCTGTATTGGTTTAGATTGCTTATATCCTTTTCATTAAGGTCTTTCTGAGGTTTTATCTTGTTTTATTTAGAGCATATTCCTTCCTTAATTTGGGTTAATGCTTTGTGGGTTTTTTTTTTTTCCCGTGTGTCAGGTGAAACAATGCCTCTCCTAGTCTTCAAAGAGTGACTTTGTCTATTAGATGTTGAATCTTCAATATTTTTTTTTTACTATTTTTTGGTGTCTCTTGAACATTTGTGGTTTTCTAGGCAGTCTGGTTTATTTTTGATAAATTTCCCCACTACTGAGGGTGTGCAAAAACCTGTCAGTATATTTCAAGGAAAGGGCTCTGTTTCTGCACCTAACTTCAAGGTGATTGATGCTTTTAGAACATGCCAATATGTATGGTTCAATGGAGCCATGGTAATAAAACCTGATGACCTCCTATCTGGCAGTATAGAAGTATCACCTTGGGGGAAGTTGCAGAAAAGTTCTAGATGAGTTTGTAATTTTTCTGGAAGGTACCAGTGAGCCAAGAGCAAGCACAGATAGCATCCCCAGCTTAAATTCCCTGAGAATTCCTCAAGCTTCAATGGTGCAGGGGAGGGGAAACGTAGATTTAGGAAGACTGTTAAGCAGACTGGTATGGGTGGGCATGGCAAGCCCATCCCACTTTCAGAGTCGTTAGTACAGTGGAATGTTGGCGTGTCCTCTTGTTCTAGCAAGACAATGTGTGTGCTGAAATGACTCCTAACTCTGGCTGCAGCAAAGTAGTATAAAAAAAAAAAAAATGGCACCTACCAATGCCTCTTTCCAAGAGAAAGTTCCAGAAGACCTTTGCCTAACTTCCAGATTAGCTAACGAGTCTCCTTCATGTATGGCTTAGGTACTTTTCAAATTGTTACTATTGCATTGGGTCCCAGGATAGTAAATAGTTGCCCTTTAAGAACAGACTCAGTTTCTCACGACCACTTGAATCTCCTGGATAGTAAGCCTGTTGTTTTTCAAATCTAGATGTTTGTGGGAACCTGACTCTTAGGTGTGGATCCCAAGAGTTGGGGACCACTGATGTTGGGCACAAACTCTCATTCCTCAAGAAGATACTTCCCTATTTGTGAGCTCCTTTTTGTGGGTCACCACAAAAGGACTTGGTTTCTTGGTGGGACAATACCTGTGCCCTTTCTACTGATTTTGGTGTGGTACTTACCGATCTTCTCATGTAGATTTTCAGCTAATTCTCACATCTTTTTTAGGGAGAATTGTCTATATATAGCTATGTATTTGGTGTGGTTGTGGGGGAAGGTAAACCCTGGGCTATCCTATAATGCCATCTTGAACTGTCTCACTTGAGACAGTTGGTTTTATATTTTCACTCCACGTGTTTAAAGTTCTTCACTGCCCCACCTTGACCCCCTCATACCTCTCTCTGCTTCTCAGAAGGGCAAGTCTGACTAGTAATACAGGGAGATTTATTTATACCTAACTCAATATGTGGCTAGAATATCAAGCCCAGAAAACATGCCCTTGAGCACCACAATAATTTGTGAGGAGTTTAGCATTTTGCCAAGACTTGAAAGAACAAAATAAGAATGCAAGAGCAAAAGGCCTTACATTTCAAGCCAGCAAGCACTGGCTTGGAAAATTGTTAAGGAAACACATTTGATATAAAGTAAAACCTATGACCTCAACAGCTCATCAAGCCAACACCAGTATTTCCTGATCAATTAAAGTTGTAATTTTAGAGCAGACTGTCATGTGATAAAATGTGTTTCTTCTTGAATTTTTAATTATGAAAATTTTAAAACTATTTTAATAGTTTTAAACTATTTTAATAGTTTTAAATGGTGATCTTAGTTCTCCCCTAAACTTCTACTTTTAACAGACTTTAATCTCATCAAATAAAATATTTTTTTAAAGATTTATTTTATTTATGCATACAAGAGCTGGGGTGTAGGCCAGAGCTGCAGGGGATGAGAGGATTCACCAGAGACAGAGTGGGGAGCAGAACAGGCAGACTGACTGAAATATACCGCTGAGGGGAGCAGCAGGCAAGACAGGAGAGGTCTGCTGCACCAAGTGGGTCAGCTCCCTGTTTGGGGCTTGAACTCATGCAGCAGTGGCTGCAGATAGCTTCATAGTACTGAGACTTAACCCCTTGCATCACTAAGGAGGCCCCAAATAAAATATTCCTAGTTACTACTCCTTAGAAAAACAACCTCCACACCAAATAAATACAGGTAGCTTACCATGTATTTACAACCCCTAAAATTCTTGGATTTTATTGACAATTACATCTTTACTCTGTAAGGAGCCCAGACTGAAAATTCAGAGCCACAACTACCTCATTAATTTATCAATAACATTTGTGGTGTTTGAATTTCTTGTTTTTTCTTTTTTATAAAAGACAAATCATAAGAAATTACCTCACTATAAATGAATGTTTTTCATTTAAATTTGAATCAAATACTGTTAATAAAGTGGTGTTTCTAAGTACATAGAATGTGTAGTTAAGATTTTTAAACCTTAGATTTTTCTCACAATAGTCAATTATATACCAAAATATAGACCAAGAATAGTCCCTGTTATTATTAATACTTCTCCACAAGGGTACTGTACTTTCAAGGATCCTCAAACCTCTTTATCTTCAAGTCTTTACAATTGATTCAATTCTTTATTGTGCAAAGGAAAAAGATTCTTAAATAATGAAATGTCAGTTCTCAAGGTAAAAGTCAGAAACAGCTCAGTGAAGTATGTTATATAGGTGTTATATAAATGACCTAAATGGTGATTTTTATTTATTACAACCTATGTATTGATAGCCTGCTATATGCAAAGAATTATATGTAACAAATACTGTGGAGAATGAAATGATGAAGAGGACACAATACCAGTAAAAATCCAGTGAGGGAGACAGACATGCACAAATAATTAGAATATGCAACACCCAAAGTTTGAATAATAACAAATCAATGAAATTGGAAGTTAGAATAATTTTAAGTACAGGAGTAACCAATTAATAACAGTAAACATAATTCAGAGATTCCCTGTTAATATAGATTCCCTAACATATAATTAAGGTGTTGTCTAGGCTTGTCCACTAAGTCTCCAAATAGTTTTAATTGCACACAGCCATCAATAAAGATTATATCACACCTCAAATATTTATGATTTGCATATTACATATCACATACACTATAAAGCCATAATTAGCTTGGAAGATTTTTTTTAAATACCATGATCGAGATCCACCAATCAAATTGTATTACAACATCTGGGAGTGGGGCATACATATGGATATCTTGTTTTAAGTACCTAGGTCTAGAAGATGCATATGAACAAGGGGAAAAAAATTAGTGTATACTTTCAAATTTGTCATAAGTGCTATGAAGAAATTTGATTGAATTAGAGAAAATAAAATGGAGATACTTAGATTAAATGCGCTATTTAAATAAAATGAAGGTACTTGCTTAGATAATCACAAAAGGCTTTTCCAGTGAGGTGACATTTAATGAATGGGAATGAGTTCCCTATTAGGAGCAGAATTATGTGGGTTGGTGAGTGTGTAGGACATTTGGGTTGGATAATAAGAATATTCCAAACAGAAAACTTGGAGCCCTCCATCAAGAAAAATTAAAGAATGGGAGCAAATACAATGAGTTGTGAGAGTGGCATGAGATAAAGCAAGAGAAGTAAATACAGGCTGGTCCTACTGGATCTTATAGTTTAGAATAGTTTATTCAAACTATAAAAGAAAACCAGTGAGTGTTTCAATAGAGGAGGCTGGTGTTCATTTAAAGAAAATAGACCTAATCTTGAATATAGGCATATCTTGTAACCCAGCACTTTCACTCCAAGGTCTAACTCTAACAAAAGGCATGTAGTGTAGGGCCTCCCTGGTGGCTCAAGGGGTTAAGCACCACACTTTGAAGCAATCCGCAGCCTCTGCAGCATGAGTTTGATCCCCAGTCAGCCAGGGAGCAACCCACATGGCACAGCAGACCTCTCCTGTTTCACCCACTGCTCCCCTCAGCAGTGTATTTCAGTCACTCTGCCTGTTCTGTTCCCAACTCTGTCTCTGGTGAATCCTCTCACCCCCTGCATCTCTGGCCTGTACCCCAGCTCTTGTATGCATAAATGAATCTTTTCTTTAAAAAAGCATGTAGTAACTTTTATAACAGCATTCAAAATAACCCAAAACTGGAAACTTCCCCCAAATGTTCACCACAAGCAAAATGAATAAGGAAATTGTTGTATATCCATACAGTGGAATTGTATATAGCAATGAGACTTAACACCTGCAAATACATACAATAGAATTGATAAATCTTAAATATTTTATTGTATGAAGAAAACAAAAATAACTCTTCACTTGAAGAAAAAAGTAGCAGAAGGGAGATGCAGTGGACAAGTCACTTGAAACCAAGGTTGAGAATAGATGATGTACTATAATGGGTACTTTAAAGAGACAGACGCTCTCTCAAGCCCATTAATTGTTTTAAGTATAGATAAATTAAAAATGTATTCCTTTATAAGTATTGGCATATGGATATATGTTGTAGCTTTCAAATTACTTTATAAGATAGAATGCTTTAAAGGCGATTAACATGCAGGAGCAGAATAATTTTACCCAGAGATGTTGAAACCCTCTTTAGGTTTTCTGTTGTTGTTAACATCTGCTTGAATTTTTAATACCTGGCATAAAATGCATGGATGTAATTTTATTAATGCTAATTACCCTACTAACCTGAATAGAATGTAAAATATATTTTAAACCCTGAAATATATATTATATATAGACTGTTAATTTCTTCAAAATCCTAATTTGCTTTTGTGTCCCAAGGTCACCCATACTTTGAGTTTTATTTATTTTTTGCCAGAAGGTCTTTTATATTTCCGCCTACCACCATCTCTTATATAACCATATCCCTTGCCCTCCTACTTCCCTCTTAACCTCAGAGCCCTCAGGATGTTTACCAATGTCCATTAGTTTTTTAAAGTGTTTTATTTAGGATGTTGGGTTGTCTACTATGTGAATAGCCATTATCTGTTTTTATAATTCTGACTTACTATGCACATAATTCTCTAAAATTCTCTCCATTTTGTTAAAAATGACAGCACTATATCCTTTCTTGTGGCAATATAATAGTTCCTGGTCTGTAGATACCACATTTTCATAATACATTCATCCATTGAAGGAAATTTAGGCTGCTTCCATGTCTTAATGGTTGTATTACATGTCATTTATAATATGTTAATAATGTGTCTGTGAATATTGTAGAATATATGGGATTTTTTTTTGTTGTTAATGGTTTCATATTCAATGGACAAATGTCCAAGAGAGGGATTGTCAAATCATACAGTATTTCCATTTTTAATTTATAAGTCCAGATTGTTTTCCATAATGGTTTCATCAGTTCCTATTCCCATCAACAGTGCAATAGGGCTTCCTTTTCTCTTCATCCTCTGCTGCACTTGTTGAGGGCATTTTTAATATGTGCAATTTGACTTGGTATGAAGTGGTGTCTTAGTGTAGTTTTAATCTGCTCTTACCAGAGTGATGAACATTTTTTCATATATCTTTTGGCCTTTTGGATATCATCATTGATAAATGGTTTGTTCAGCTATGTTGCCATTTGCTATTTGGGTTATATGATTTTTTTTTTATTAAGGTCACATTGGTTTACAACACTGTATTTGACTAAAAGGTATAGGATCACACCCCTCAGAGGCATGTCATCATACCATACCCATCACCTAGACCTCCTTAGTCCTCTACCATAGTCAATTGTGATTTTTTTTTATTGTTGAATTGTATGAGGATTTTTTAAATGTACCTTGGATATTAATCCCTTATCAGTCAGTATATTGTTTCCTCAAATCTAGACACCATTCATTGCAAGATCCACACCTTCACTTTAATAGACTTTATGGAGTGGAGTGGGAGATGGAAGGATAAGCAGGAGAGAAAGAAGCACCACTATCATATTCAATATTCCTAGCACTTGTGAGATACATGTATACATATGCAATATTGAAATGCAAAATGCAAACAATAATGTACCTCTTCAATGTACATTATTTGTGGTCCTAATGTATAGCAGTGTGCCAATTCCTGTCAAGTTTATTCTTCTTTGTCTAGTGACCTCCCGTTGTTTTGGTTTCCCTTTCACCTGGTATTGCACACTGATCTCTCTACCAAGATCTCTCAATCATTTTAAAGATTATTTAAAAGATTATTGCCTCCCTTAGCAATGACCTTTTCCGTTTGAAATAGTCACTGTAGTGCCCAACCCCTCACTGAGTCCCTGCACTGCAGCTGAATGCTGCTATTGGTATCTACTCTACTGGATGCCATTTAGGATCACTGCATGGAGCCGTATAGAGGAAGTACTGTGTGGGTTATCTATAGTTGGAGGGGAGAAGAAATAATACAAAGGCTTGCTAACAAAGCCTCAATGTGGATATAGCCTCCTGGGAAGCAAGGGAAGCAGACAGACTAACCTGGGTGGAGTCACAAGAAAATAGAACAGCTATTTTTAGCACAAGTGTCTGGCATTCAAAGAAGCTGCAAACAAAAGCCTTAAGGGGAGAAAAAAAAAGGGAGAAGGGGTACTGTGGCTACAGTTGTCAGCCATGTTAGACAGGTATGCAGTAAAAAATAACTTTCCTACATATAATACACATTTATCAGGGTGGGAAAATTATTGCCTTATTAAATCAACTATGTTTAACCATTTATTTTGAGATCATAATCCAGTTGTTTCATTACTAGCCTGGATTACAACTGAAAGAAAGTTTTAATTCCATACTATCTATTTTTCAGCCTACAAATTCCAGTTTTAAGCTACTTCCAAAAGCAGAGTAAGCAAAAACACAGGACTAGATTGTTCGGCAGCATTACTGAGTTCAGTACCCTTCTGAAGGTTTTCCCTCTCTACCATAAAAGTAAAAGAAAACAAAACAACAAATACCAACATAATCACTGGAAGTCTTATTCATTCCACAATGTGTACCACTCTCACATTGAAAACATCAAAAATATTTTCTTTAATATTAAAAAAAAACTCCTTTGATTCTCTAACTATGTAAGAGTTCACACAAATGCAAGCAAAATGCCAAAATACTTTAGTTTTACTAACATGAATGTCCACATCCCCCCTACAGATGGCTACTGTTGTTTATTATAGCCATGCCCCTAATGGTTAAAAGACAACAGCATCAAGTGGCACATGGTAGAAATTCAAGTGGAAGAACAACAACACATCGAAGTCTCTAGATAGCAGAAATCCCAAGAGAAGATAAAGACCAGCCCAAAGAAGTCTATTGGACATCATGTGACAGACACTGTGCTGAACACATAGAGTATATGGCCATATAAAATATGGTCTTTGACCTTGAGGACTTAAGCCTAATAGGTCTGAAGACCTATATATAAATGCCAAATCAATTGGTTAGTGATTAAATGATTGTTGGTTATCTCCCAAGAGACATGATTTAGCAAATTTGGGGCATACCCCTGAAGCCTGCATTTCTGAAATGGCTTGTAGCTGACTATACAGCACAAATATTTGCATAAAACTAGTCTAGTACTTAAAAACAAACCAAGTGCTTTGGGAGTACCAACAAAGAATGAAATAAGCAACTCAATAACAAAAATATATAATGCAATTAAAAAATAGGCAGAGAATATAAGTAGCCATTTTGAAAGAAAACATACAGATATCCAACAAACACATGAAAAGATGTTCTGGTCATCTATCATTGGAAATGCAAATCAGAATCACAATGAGATTTCATCTCCCACTAGTTTAAATAGTTTAAATGCCTATTATCAAAATCAAGAAGAAACAATTATTGTTGAAGATGTAGGGGAAGAGATAGGTTTGTGCACTGTTGGCGGGAATTTATATTGGTGCAGAGACTATAGAAAACATATGGAGTCACCTCAAAAATATAAAAAAGGGGATACCATATGATCCAGTAATCCCACCTCTGGGCATTTACACCCAAAATATGAAAACACCAGTTTGAAGAGACATATGCACCCCTATGTTCACTGCAGCACTATTCACAATATGGAAACAAACCAGGTGCTCAATGATGGATGAATGGATCAAAATGATGTGCTTTATATGTACAGTGGAATAGTACTCAACTAAAAAGATGAAATCTTGAGGCTAATAGGCTATGTGAATTAAGTCAAAAGAAGAAAGGCAAATGCCATATGATTTCTCTCAGTTGTAAAATATAAAATGGCATTTGGGACTATAGGAAAGGAAAAATAACCTTCCTCTGTCTTCTTAGGTTCTCAAACCAGAGCCTATAAATTATACTGACAGGAGAGATTAACAAGAGAGAAACAGAAATTTATTAACACGTGCAGTAAGCATACACATGAGAGCACTCAGAAATAGGTGGATGAAATATTGACTTATATAGCCTCTTAATAAAAAAAAAGAATATTAGAGAAGTATTAGACAAAGGAAAGATCTTTGATTTTCTAGGGTAACCAGTTATGGAAAGGTAAATATATGAGAGCAACTAATGGAAATGCTAATGGAAGGGCTAATGTTAGCAGTATTGGTTTTCTTAAATCTTGTTGCTCTGTTATCCCTTAGGCCATTGTCATCATCTGCAAAGTCAAATCTGAACCAATCTTCAGACTAAATTCCAACAAATGGGAAGGAGAGACAGCTTAGAAGAGGCTCTGACCAAAAATGACTCACATTCCGTTGTCTAGAACAGTTACATTGTCATTGACTGCAAGGAGAGCTGGCAAATGGATCTCACAGACCAGTTGTGAGTTCTGTTATACCTCTATTACTGTGGAGAAATGGATAATGGATATTGGAAGATAGCTTGGTAGTACCTGCCAGAGTCCACATCTCTGGACATCTACATATCGATGTGCCGCCTCTTATAAATAGAATATACCTTTTATTCAAAGGAGAAACCCAAAGTCTCATCCAGTTACTGAATCTGACTCAAAATCCAGAAACTACAGGTAATGTTTTTATGGAACTTTAGTAGTTCAGTTACCATTAAACTAAAAGATTTTTTTTAATATTTTTTTATACAAGAGTTGGGGTACAGGCCAGAGCGCGGGAGGGTGAGAGGATTCACCAGAGACAGAGTGGGGAGTAGAACAGGCAGATGACTGAAATACACTGCTAAGAGGGAGACAGGAGAGGTCTGCCAAGCCATGTGGGAATCTGGCTGGCTGGGAATTGAACCCGTGCCGCAGGGGCTGCGGACAGCTTCGCCGCACTGCACTCAACCCACTGCACCACCAGGGAGGCCCCACTAAAAGATTTTTTAATTTGCACACTCTTGCTTCACCCCACTGCCTGCCCTATATGCAAGGATTGAGCAGAAAAAGATAATCATGGTAAAATTCTCAATTGGTAAAGGTAAGAATGGGAAAAACACAGATGACATTAGTGCACTGAAATTATCAAAATGTGTTGGTCAGAAAATCATAGAACTTACCCTTTGTTGCATCAGGTTCAGATCTCAAAAGAGCTCACTTCCACTAGAGCAGAAGGATCTCACTTAGGTCTCAAGCCAAGTGCATATAACCACAATATGAATTATGGGTAGGGGGGGGGAGAACCCACATTACAAAAATATAAGCATACAATTCAATTAGCAGTAAAGGGGGAATGTTACAGCCCTCTTGGCAAGGCTCAGGGAACTGGCGATGCGTAGCAGGCTGGCCTGGCCCAGGAGGTTCCTGGCAGCCATACATCTGCAAGGATGGAAGAGGAACGTCTCAGAGTGAAAGTCCCTAGCAACTCTTGCCAACACCTGAAAAAGGTTTCAGGACTGTAGGTGTGAACTCCATAGCATCTCAAATTGGCTTAAATTTGGTGCTATACTTATACTGCTTTTCAGAGGCATGGTATCAGGACCACCTGTTAATTTTCAATTCGTCTAGGCCACTTGACACAGCCAAGTTATTATCTGTCTTCTATTACTGTCTGTTTATGAGCATCTTTTTTTAACAAGTAGTTGCTTTTTAACAACTTAAGTTCTCTTAGTTGCTCTCACTGCTCAGTCAGGATCATTACAATAGCATCACATATGACAGTTAAAGTGAAGAAAGTTGTCCAGTTAACCAAATTTGCTCACTGAAAATGGCTCCTCTCTCCTCTATGGACCTAAGTTTGCATTATGGGAGGTCTGTCTCATCGATTACTACCAGAGTCAAACCTAAAGTTTTAGTGTTAGAAAGTATGCCTATTTAGGAACTGGTTTGGGATTGAACAATAACAAGCTTTTACAAGTTAGTTTTATCATTTCTTTGCCCATACAATTCCTTTGGAATCTTTGTAGGCTTCTGGTGTATTTTTATAGTCTGTTCCATGTACCAGTATCCAAAACCAACATTCTTTTCCAGTCATATTTCATTACCCTGCTTTATTTCTTATCCAGTGAGTTCAACTCTTTATTTCTTATCCAGTGAGTTCAACTCTAGCCTGCTCTCTTCGTTGTAAATAAAGGTTATCTTGAGGCTATATGAAAAAATTGGTTTGGGTAGCAAAGCCATACCCATAGCCCTGGCTCCTTTGTTTTGCAGAAATATTATAATGAGAAGATTTTTGAGGGTTTCAAAAGTAATTGGCCTTTCTAACTTTATGAGGCTCCAAATATATGGTCTCTCTCCTTTACATCTCTGATTACAAACTATTTCTTAACTCTTTAATGAGCTCAACTGTTTAATGAGCTCAATTCTAATGAAATTCCTTCCTCAAAGCTTCAAAGAGAAACCTGAAACATACTCATATTCTGTTCTTTTCAACCACTTCCTTAGAACTGATAATGCGTCTTCTAGGTAAGACTTGCTGTAAATATTTGCCATAATGTAAGCAAACATTACATTTCCAACCTGCATGATCTGATCGCTCAGTTTCACTGTTGTCAGGTAATATATATCATTAATTGACTTGTGGGCTATTGTTACTTTGCCAGGCACCCAAGAATACAGTGGGTTGAAGAGCACTAAAGGTTATTTTCCTATCAGGTAATAGTATCTGTTGAGCAGGTCGCCTTCCTCTACATGGCTCTCAATTGTTCCAGGTTCCACTATTACTCCAACCAGGGTTTGGATTTTTTGTGGTTACCTATTTATTTAAAAATTAGTCATGGCCATAACCTGGTTCCAAAACCTGCTGGGAAGGTGAAAGAACAAGCCCAATGTCCTAAATCCCCAGCAGTCAAGTATCAAATACCACCTGTCACCTGTTTCATTGACAAATCTTAGACATATTAAAAGGGTTTTCTGCAGCATGTAGATGAAGGAAGAGTTACTAAGTGGAAAATTCTCATTTGCTACACATTGCCTTTCCAGAAGTTGCCGACCAAACCTCTTCTACTTAGAAGATAAGGGCTCTCCAAATTTTTTCCTGCACCTGGTCTCTCAGATGGAGTTAGCTTTCTGCAAAGCTCCATGAAATCTAGCTATGGCCCTGTGCTGAAAGCAACAAATTCCTATCAATGATAAGTTTGCACCCTAGCCCCTAGACCATGCCAATGGAGGACAGGTGTGCCAGTTCTACTCCTGTCTTGTCAAATTTAACAGTAGTTACAAGTCTTGTACACCAGTCCCCTGACCACACCAAAAGGAAAGGCTAGTTCCTCCCCAGTCATAAACCCTGAACTCTCAGAATAGAGGTCAACCCAAGAGTCTGCGTCATCCTGTTGCTAGTGTACGAGTGACCTGAACTTAGACCAGCCTGAGTATAAAGGTTGAGGTCCCTCTCCATCCTGTCTTCTAGATCTTTTTGCACTGCTCTAGAATACCATGTGGAAATGATGGATATGTATACCTGCCCTGGTATCCTCGATTCAAACCCAATGCATATTGCTCTACTAGAAGTAATTTTTTTCGGCTGTTTGTGACCTGTAGAGCTCAGATGTGGGTTTTGTTTTTAAGAAGGTTCAAGATATTTTTATATAAGTACTATAGGAAAAGGTAATTCACAGAAACCTGGAGATCGAAACACCATGGGAAGCTGATATTTGCTTGATACCAAATATCAAGCATATCTAGATGAATTTTCCCCAAAAAGCCTAATGTTAAAGGAATTAACTATTTCATAATAAGATGCTACATACAGAGTTAAGGTTGAAATTTCAGCACAGTGATATGTGTGAATTTTGCTCTTTACAAAAAAATAACTGTAATCTTTAAGCATTATCAGCACCCCTCTTAACTAGACTTTCTGAAATATGCTAACTTAGATTAATAAATTGTTTCCCAATCTTGAGTTTCATAAGATTTCTCCTCTTCTCCCTTGTACTGTGATGTCTTTTTTGTCCTGTTTGTGACAAGACAATTCTCAGAATGATATGTGACGTTCATCCAGCTACTGGCTTAATGCAGTTCTTTCTTTCCTCCCTGCAATGGAACTTTTAGTAATAAATGGCAATGTTTTATTTTAAATTCTGAATCCATTTTCCTAATTTCTGCCAAACTCATAATTACTAATTATGTCCCTTTGCAAAGCTTTCTGGCCAATGGAGGCATCAGACACCCATAATCCCCTTAGTGTTGAATTCTATGAACCACCTGAGCTACTTATTCCAAACCATCTGCACAAATTTGGTTCTGGAAACTGAGCAAATGAAAAAAGACTAATGTAAGCTTAGAGGATGGGATATGAATATATAATTGGCCCAGAAATTACAAAATTTTGTTGTAAAGAAGGAATGAGACACAAACCATATTAGAAATCTAGAGAATAAATGACTAGAAAGTAGAAGAAATGGAACACAAGGGGCAGATGTATTTGTTATTGTCTGTTAATTTCTATACTACATCATGTTAAAAATGTTTTTAAGCCAAAACTGAATTTTTTGCAAAGAAATTAAACATTATAGAATTCAGTTTAACTGAGAAAAATGAATAGGTTATGTTAATGGCTATGTATCCTATAAAATGGTTCACCAAAATTATCTTTGATTTATCAATATCCATAGACTTCCATCCCATTAGGAATCTCAGGAAATCAGTGAATATGTTAGCAGTTGCTTTCAAATTAACATTTTATATCCAAATTCCAGTAGTCAATTGGATGTCATTAAGGTTTTAAAATATACAGACATCCTATCATTATGTTCTCTATAGCTGTATCATGATTGAAAGCTTAATAGTAATAAGGGAGCAAGAAATTACCTTTGACATCCCTGATTTGAATATTTTGTAAGCACTATAAGATCAGGAAACTTGTCTGCTTGCCCCCCAATCGTAGTGTCCTGGTATAAGGTAGGCACTCAGTGAATATTTCTGGATTTACAGATTAAATAATGTCTTAAAATATCAGTCCTCGTATATTCAGAGCTTATGCCATTACATCTAGAAAGTCCAAATCTTGCTAATCAAGCAGCAGAGAGACCAAGTCCCTTCTCTTGTGCTTTAGAAATACAACATATCTGTTTGCATAGTACATAGTTTTCATCTGTCATGATCACAGAGACCAGATGGCTACCTCCTCTATAACACTTACATCCCAAGGACAGCATGACAGAATGTGAAACTGGCAGCATTTGATGAGTTTTTCATAATTCTGCAGTGAAGGACTTCCATTCATTGTGTTTTTTGAAGCATGTGCACCCTAAATATGGCCCATATGATGAACATTTATATAATCAGGAGACTCGAGGCAGAAAAAACTCACCAAGTTCCCTATTGGTATTTTAAGATAGTCTCATGGCTATCTTTGCTCACAGTTAAGTTTCCATTTCTCTATCCTAAGGGCACCCCATTCCTACCAAGAAAGGAAATTTCAGATCCTGCCTTATAAATAAATAAAAATAATTCTTTTTTAAAAAGACTAGAATAACAGGTAAACCATATTTTTCTCACTTGAAGACAGTATACTTATGCCTTGCTGCAAAGGAAAATGGTAAAATGAAGTCAAGAATTTCAAGTGCAGCCTGCCGTCCACTTCAGCAGTGTATTTCATCTGTGAAACTGGTAAAGCTGTTTTGGAAGAGGCAATTCCAACCCTATTTGAGTTCAGTTCAGAATCTCCACTTTCTTGCAAAGAGTCCCATCATATTTCAGATAATCTTAAGATGAGTCAAATGTGCTGTTAATATTTCACCATATCTGTCTGCATATTGTGATGAGTATATCTTTAGTGTCTATCATGAAACAAGTGTTGTTTGGTCTCTTGGTGTTAGCCTACTTTCGGTTCTCTTTTTCTACCTTTTCAGTTATTACCTCCATTGAACTATCCATGGATTTAAGGTGGGTAGAACGATGGTTGGAAGTGTACATGTGCATAGTAGGTTTTAAATCAATGAAAAATTATATAAAAGCAGTAATATGCAAATATGTGCATGTGTTTGTATTTACATAAACATATATACATATGTCTGGGCATAAATATAACCAGAGACATATGTATGGTGTCATACAAGAGATAAGTATGTATACACACACGTCCTTTTTTTGTTACCTAAATAATTTATAGGTCTTCTACAAAATAAATATTTCTCCTCACTTAGGTTTAACTCTGAGTGATTTAAAATGACACTGTGAGATTAAACAGCAAGGAAAAAAAGGGTAAAAGGCCTTCAATAAAATAGTCCAATATCTATCCTTGGTCAGTTCTACCTTAAATCAGCATGGACATCATCTGTATGTCCTCAAGATAACAAAACCAATACAATTTTATATTTATGGGAGAAAATAAAGTAAATCATTAAGAAAATATATTGAGCTCCTACTATAGCCCAGACACATATTAATGTAAATATTAGTAAAACTTTCTATACTGCTATAAGTTTTCTCAAAGTTTTCCCTACAAATGATGTCAGGCAGTCATCTTAACATGCTTGCTAAATAGGTATTGTTATTCTTTTTTTTTAGAGATTAGAAAATTGAAATTTGGAGACATTTAGTAACCAACCAAGTTTAAGAGGCACTTGAGTGGCATATTCAAGATTCAAGTCATTATTGACAGCCCATAGTTTTTCCACAGTGCAAAGTAGATGATCTAAAATTCAGAGAAAAAATAAGTGAACAAGTTGTCATAAGAAACTGGGAAGTTTTCTTTGAACCAAATTATGATCTAGGAATAGTTACCTTTTTGATTGCTGTTTTGGAAGTTTGCCAGGATAGTACGAAGAATGCTCTGGGGCAATCAATAAATTGTATTTTAGGGATATTGCTCAGCAAATATAGTCAGTTAATTAAAAAGAAGATAGTGTAGGAGTAGTCAGCACCAGGAAATTATATAATATCTAATAGTGTTTAGCTTTTTAAAAATGTGTTGCTATGTAGTAATGATTGTCTTTAAAATGCTTGAATGGGACCTGCTATAAAATTTATTTTATATAAGAAAAAGTGATTTGTTCCTTCTGTATCTTTCATGAGAAACATCTGTTGCCAAGAAATAAGCGGGTAAATAAATAGCTCCAAGGTCTCCTGAGAGAGGTCACTTTGGTCAAGAAAAACCAGAGACAAAGTTTTCCTCTGTGGGAATTACATACTCAAAGAAAACAAACAAACATTTAAAACAAACAAACATTTAAAAATAATGTCATGTATGACAATTAAGCACAAAGAAGAATTAAAAAGTAGAGTGAAGACACAAAATGATACAGGGTACCCTTCTGGAAAGGTCAGGAAATACCTCTGAGGAGGAGACTTCAATAAAGAACACAAGAAAATTTTTCAAAGCACTGAAAATACTTACATTGTGGGGTGACCCAAACCTTCCTTCCTGAAAGTCTGGGGCCATTAGTGATACTGCCTGGACTGGAGTATTGCAGTTTTCCATTGACCTTAATTACAAGGCATAGTAATGCAAGAGTTGCCCTAAGGAATCGCCTGCATTCCAGACACATTCTTCATTACCTACATTGTGGAGTCAAAGTCCAGTTTTTTCTTGGTAATCAGCATCAGTGACCCCAGAAAGCATAGCAATTTTTTCTTTGACAGTTGATGAGGAAATTCAAATAGAATCTCCCAGGTCAGTGGAAGCATTGCCGTGTCATTTGGTGGAAGCGTTCCTCCCTTTGGGTAGGACTTCTAGGCCAGCAGAACATGAGGTCATGAGAATAACAGACAATAGGAGTAGGGCCTCCCTGGTGGCCTAGGGTTTAAGTCTCAGTGCTATCACCACTACAGCCTGAGTTCAATCCCCAGTCAGGGAGCTAACAAATATATAGCTTAGCAGATCTTTCCTATCTCACCCGCTGCCCCCATTAGCAGTGTGTTTCAGTATATCCACCTGTTCTGCTCCCCACTCTGTCTTTGCTGTCTCCTCCCACCCCCTGCACCTCTGGCCTACAACCTAGTACTACATAAAAATAAATCTCTCAAGAAATTTAAAAAAAAGATCCACCCATAGATCTATGGTCAACTGATCTTTGACAAAGGAGTAAAGAATATGCACTGGAGCAAAGAAAGTTTGTTCAATAAATGGTGCTGGGAAAACTGGGTAGCTACATGCAAAAGAATGAAGCTTGACCACTACCTCACACTATGAACAAAAACCAACTCAAAATGGATTAAAGAACTAGACATAAGACCTGAAACCATAAAATATATAGAAGGAAATATAGGCAAAGCACTACATGACATGCACCTCAAAGACATATTTACAGATGCATCACCCAAAGCAGTGATAGTGAAGGCAAAGATAAACAGCTGGGACTACATCAAATTAAAGAGCTTCTGCACAGCAAGAGAGACAATAACCAAAACGAAGAGAAACCCCACCGGTTGGGAGAAAATGTTTGCACCCAACACTAATGATAAAGGACTGATCACAAAAATCTACAAAGAGCTGACGAGACTCAACAAAAACAAAGAAAATAATCCAGTCAAAAAATGGACAGAAGAGCTAAAAAGAAACTTCTCCAAAGAGGAAATACAAATGGCCACCACGCATATGAAAAAATGTTCAATGTCACTTGCAATCAGGAAAATGCAAATCAAAACTACAATGAGATACCGTCTCACACCAGTGAGAATGGCACATATTAAAAAAATTAGCAACAACAAATGTTGGCGAGGATGTGGAGAAAAGGAACTCTCCTGCACTGCTGGTAGGAGTGCAAACTGGTCCAACCACTATGGAAAGCTGTGTGGAGATTCTCAACCTACTAAAGATAGAGCTTCCATATGATCCAGCAATTTCACTCCTAGGTATTTACCCAAAGGACACAGAGACATTAATTCCAAAGATCACCTGCACCCCTATGTTTATAGCAGCACAAATAATAGCTAAGCTTTGGAAACAACCCAAATGTCCAAAAATAAATGACTGGATCAAGATGTGGTACATATACACCATGGAATATTACTCAGCATTCAA
Organism: Talpa europaea; assembly: GCF_964194135.1. Taxonomy (NCBI): domain Eukaryota; kingdom Metazoa; phylum Chordata; class Mammalia; order Eulipotyphla; family Talpidae; genus Talpa; species Talpa europaea. The sequence continues at coordinate 100,665,870 of NC_140077.1, forward strand.
AAAAGATAAACACATGCAATTTGCAGCAACATGGATGGCGCTGGAAGGGATCATGCTCAGCGAAATAAGCCAGAAAGAAAAAGAAAAATACTGGATGGTCTCACTCATAGCAGGAATCTAGAAAACTTAAATAAGGGACCAGGAAAATGAATAACTATAAAAGTGAAAATCAAAATCAACAAAATACTATGAACTAGAGACATTCTATGGGGGGTGGGGTGCGGGAGGGGAGGGATTGGGGTCAAAATAAGGGGGTTGCAATTGTATGGGGAATATAAAAATAAAATTTATTATTTAAAAAAAAAGAAAAAGAAAAATACTGGATGGCCTCACTCATAACAGGAATCTAGAAAACCTAAATAAGGGACCACGAAAAAGAATAACTATAAGAAAGAAAAAAATCAAAATCAACAAACAACTATGAAGCAGAGACACACTTTGGGGGGGAGGCGGGGAAAGGAGGGATTGGGGTTCAAAATCAGGGAGTTGCAATTGTATGGGGAATATAAAAATAAAAAAATTAAATTAAAAAATAAATAAAAATCCATGCATTAAAAAAAAAGATAATAGGAATAATAGTGAGTAATGCTACTCTCATTTCCACCCCTTTTATTTCTGGACCTGTGAATCCTGGGTGGAGGAGATACACCACCATATGTTAGATACTGATTCAGAGCATATACAGCTCCCTTGAAAACCGTGCCCTGACTTGCAGTCTATTACCATCTAGCTGACACTGTAGCTGAGTCTTGCAAAGGCCATTGCACCCTTCTGTCCAGTCAGCTGTTTCAGAAAGTGAGGAACATAGCAAGATCAGTGAGTTCCATAATATGAACCCCTTGCTACACTTCATTTGCTGTAAAGCAAGTTCCTCGATGAGAAGCAATGTCTGTGTGAAATACCGCTTGGCCACGGAGCATCCCAGGACCCAGATAGGCTGACACATAAAAGTAACTATCACGATGATAAATTGTCAATAGATGCTAAGTCATCATAGGGTTCTGAACTGATCATTTATATGATCGGGTTACATTTTAGTCGGATCTGCCTGGCAGTCACATAGAAAATAAACTAGAGAGAAGAAAGAGGAAGAGGAAAGAGATGATGGCTTAAGCTAGAGAGTAAGGAAATGGTCAGGGTGTATTTTGAAGGTGGAGTCTATCAGATGTGATGAGGGGTAGTATGTGAGTTATAAGACAAAGAACGGAGTTCATTCCAAGTTTTAAGAGTTGTGAGTCTGGTGAATGGTGGTGACATTTTTCTAACATATGGACAACTATCGGGGGGCAGATATTTGGGAAACAAAGTGTTTGGTGTTAGATTAATATCAAGATTTCCATTAGAAACCAAATGGAGATATAGAATGGGCGATTGAATTTGAGTTTTGAGATCCAGAGATATTCCCAGGGTAGGAAGTTGAATTTGTGCGTTTTCAGTGTATATGTGTCTTCTAAAGCATAGATTATGTGAAATTATCTAGGAGAAATAAGTGTTGAAAAGTAGAGTTTAAGGACTGATATTATGGACATTCCAACATTTAAAGGTAAAAGGAAGGAGGAGGGGTCAGCACAGGAGATTTAGAAGAAGCAACCAGTCAGGGAAAATGAAAAGCTGGACAATGCAGCTTGGAAGCCAAATCCTGTGTTCTCAGAGGCAGTGAGTACCAGATCAAATGATGCCAGTGAAGAAATGAAGTCAGAGAGTTTGGGTACTCTTTGCAAGAATTCTGATTTAAACAGTGCAGAAATTCAAGCAGAAGGTGTTGACATCAACCAAAAACAATTAGGTATTTCAACAACAAAAATGGGTTTATTGAGGAACAACAGAAAAGGGGACAGATTGGAAAGTGCATTTATGACAAGATCACCTGCAGTTCCATGAATCAAAGACTAATAATTTTTTTTAAGCTATTTATTTTTTATTTTAGAAGATTTATTTTTATTTATGCATACAGGAGCTGGGGCGTAGGCCAGAGATGTTGGGGGTGGGGAGAGGATTCACCAGAGACAGAGTGGGGAGCAGAACAGGTAGATCTACTGAAATACACTGCTGAGGGGCACAGAGAGGGGAGACAGGCGAGGTCTGCTGTGCCCTGTGGGTCAGCTCCCTTGCTAGGGATCTAACTCAGGCCGTGGTGGCTAGTGATAGCTTGATAGCACTGTGTCTTTAACCTCCCTGCGCCACCAAGGAGGCACCTCGCTAATAATTCTTCTAATCTCCTTCCAAATTCTGCTGGAGGGGAAAACAGTGTCGTTTCCTGTGAGAGATGCTAGGAGTGTAGTCCTTTTAGTTTGATGATTTACACATGTGCAGGCACTCTTGCACCTCCTGACCTCTTTAAAACAGGTTTTCTATATATTTATGTTCACAAAGACAATGTGAAATCAAGAAAGGGTTTTTTGTTGTTGTTTTTTAACAATGAGATATAGTCTGTCATATTTATATGGTGATGAGAATATTCCTATGGGGGAGGGAGAGGAGGGAATAAAAGAGAAAGGAAGATTGCAGGAATTTAGTCTCTCAAGAGGTGACATAAGCTGTATTATGGTGCCACAGTAAAAAAAGAAAGAAAAAATAGAAAAACTTGCTTTATAAAGAGCAAGAACACTCCTCCCTCATATGTGAAAGGAAATAAAAATGCATATAGAGTTGTATATTAGGTGGATTGATTCAGTAATGGGAAAAAGTAGAGACTTTCTTCTGATTGCTCCCATTTTCAGTGGCAATAAAAAGGAAGGTAACTGCTGAAATTCCACTTTCGTGAAAGCTGTCTCAACTGTAGCATTATGGGAGAACTGGATTTAACCATATTCAGAGGTTTGACAGAAACACAAGAATGATGGAGAGATATAAGAAACTTAAAAGTATATGCAGGGGAGTAATTACAGTAATGAACTATAGATGCTAATTGCTTGTGCTTCCCTGGTGGCACAAGGAGTTAAGCACAGCACTATGAAGCTATCCGCAGCCACTGCAGCATGAGTTTGATCCCCAGCCAGCCAGGGAGCAACCCACATGGCACAGCAGACCTCTCCTGTCTCACCCGCTGCTCCCCTCAGCAGTGTATTTCAGTCAATCTGCCTGTTCTGCTCCCCACTCTGTCTCTGGTGAATCCTCTCACTCCCCGCATCTCTGGCCTGTACCCCAGCTCTTGTATGCGTAAATAAATAAATCTTAAAAAAGAAAACTGGTTCTCTGTTTAGCATGGAGTTCTCCATGGACTATACAAAGATGTTTTTCTCTTCTTGGTAACCAAGGCCAATTTGACTAAACAAGTCCTAGTTCTTGGTAAACAACTTTGCAATCCTGTCATTCTTGTCTCCATCTTTTTTCCCTTAAAACCTCCTTGAACAAAGATCTTGCACCAAACAGGACACAATTTGGGCTACTACCAAAATGTCTGCTTTCTGATGTTCAAATCTAAGATCCATCCTCCCCAAGGAACAGTTTCATTTTAGCCTCCTCAGGTTTTCTAAATAGACTTGAAAAGTGTGAAATCCAGAAAGAAGTGTTGTTTTTGAAGTGCGGAAAGAAAAGAACTGCCAACACAAAGTCTTATACCCATGTAAATATCCTCGAAGATGTTTTAAATTCTTTTTTTTTTAATATGAAGTCTTTGAAATCTAGTATTATAATGACAACACATCTCAGTTTGGACCAGCCACATTTCAAATAGTAGCCACTTGCTGGTAATAACGATTATATTGGACATCTCAGAGTTAGAACAAGAAGATGAAGGAAATGTTTGCAGATGAGACTGAAATAGGAAATTTTACAGATGGCAGACTGAGTTCCAGAGGGTCAGCTGAGTGGCTGGGGCAATTAAGGAGGGTTGGGAGTGAAAGTCCAATGAGAGAATATCTTTAACTTTATGGGAATAAGAGAATATTAAGGATGACTTGGAAGACTTAGACTCTGGAGGTGACTAAGGCAAACAATGGCAGAAGTACTGCAGTGATTTTTCCCTGTGGGCCTCCTGCATGGATGTGGATAATCAATTTTCATTCTGGCCTCTTTAGGGAATTGGTCTCTTTGGCCATTTTTAGTGAACAGAAAGGGTGGGGAGTGGTGAGTTATCAGATCCCTTGGACTTTTGTGATGCTCTAGGGAAGGGAATCAGCACCCCTCCACATTCCTAACTAGCCTGTTGCCAGCTATGAAGAATAAAACGAATACAACAGTATTTCACTTCAGAAAATGGCACAGAATAGTGAAGTTTATGCCCCTTAATAATGGCAGAATTTTTTTAAACAAAGCAAACAAAGTTAACACAACAGACAAAAGGAGTCCAGAGAAGGCAAACAAAGACAATAGATCAGGACAGGAGGGAGAGAGGGTAGAAGGAAAGGAAGGGGGAAGTTTCAGGAAATGGTGAGTGTTAGGAAAGCTCCAGATGCTCACTGTAACCCCTTGTTTCAGAGACCCTAAATAGACTGACTCTGTGGGCTGATGGCCCCTGACTCTCAGCCCCTTGCATGGTGACTGTCAGTGCCTACCTGCTGGATTCTCCCTAAGTGTGTTGCCCTGCTCATGCACACCCATCTAGATCTGGTGCCCTTTTCTCATGATGCCATGCTAGGCTGTTGGTCCCCTGTTTGGGTTTCCCTTGCTTACCCCAGAGAATTATGTATCAATGATTTATCTCACAGATCCTTGAAATAAATCCCTGTTTAGCATCTGTTTTCCCCTCTGTTCTTTCCGAGGAGTAGGTTGGTCCCCAGCCATCAGCCAGCTCTTTCCCACGAAGTTGTCTTCTAAGCAATGACTCATTTGCTCATAAATTCATATATATAAGGCTCATAATTGTCACATCTCAAAGGCTTCACTTTACCCCAGGCCATTTCTCAAAAGTTTAGAAGTGTGGAAATATCCTACAGCTATCTTCAAAGAAAGGGTGAAGCCAGTGTCTAGCACAAGCTCTGAAGGGCGTGTGGTCAAGCAGGTGAGCAATAAGAAAGTTGCCCTCATGGGACACTCCTCCTAGGCATACATTCTACTGGCTGGCTCCCCATGCTATGTGTGGTAAAGGCATCAAAATTCTCAGGGGGGAATTTCCCGGTAATTAAAAAGGGCTCCCTCATCCAGTTACATCTTTGCATGAACTCCTATCTCGGCCTTGTTGAAAAGAAAAAAAGTCTGTGAAAGGGTTTCATGGGTTAGTCTAATTTTGGAATAGCATTTGACATGCTTCAGAGGAAACAATGGACACTTGCTGAATTAATTCAAGTTGGTTTGATTACACACGGAATCATGTTCCCCCAGGAAGTCAGACAACCCCATCTCAGGCAGAAAGGGATGTTAGATTCTGTCTTGAGTTTTCATCTCCTCCACCTCCCACCTCAGCATTCACTCTCCACCTCACCACACCCTGCATTGCAGGATGGACTTTATTGGCATCCAGGGAGTGGTCTGACCAGAACAATAGGCAAGACAGAGGCTGAGTCGTCCCAGCCTGCCTTCCATTCAAGGAAATACATGCCCATAGAGATGAAAATGCCACAGCCCGCAGACTCCCTTTTGCTTGGAGGCATAATTATCTATTTTTGAGTGGCTCCTTTTATTCCTCTCCCATTCTTTCCCCTTGTGGGCCTAGATCTTATGACCTGTCTGCAATTCTGGTTCCCCATTTACTGGTTGGGTGTATTTGGACCTTCTTTGCCTCCAGGTTTACATCTGTTAAATGGTAATAGCAACAGCGCTTTTGTTAGACGTTTGCTGTGTGGACGAAAATGTGTAACGCACATATATGACTGTTTTCTTTCAGAAAAAACACCTGGGAAATATCAACTATTTTTATGGAGAAATCTTTGTTACTGGCTCTTCTTTGAAGGTTTAAGTCTAGCCTCAGTCTCCTCCTGATCTGTTCTTTGCAGCTGCAAGTTTTGAATTCAAGTTCATCTTTCAGTGTAAAGTGGTCCTCCTGTAACTCTCTCCTCTGCACATGCACATATACAAACACATTCCTCTCTTCTATACCTGCAACCATTGCTAACTCTTCCCTTGAAGGATATAAATCTGAAAAAGTTCTCCAGTGATACCAGAAAGTTATATTCCTAAGACTATTCATTATCACCTCCCTTCAGTATTTAATCCTTAGACTGATGACTTGGATTTCTCACCTCAGGGTAACTGCTACTTCTAGTTCACAGCCTGGGAGCATATGGTGAAAATCTTGTCCCTAAATTTGTCAAGAATTATTTTGCTGAAACTAATTTTAGCATCAACTTGACCGGTTCTTGTCTCTCCAGAAAAGCTTAATACAAGAGAAGATTGCATCAGGGTTGTTGACGAACCTAAATCCTCATGGTGGAGACCTTTTGCGTCTCCAGCTATCTCTGTTCAAGATATATTGCTTTTAACATAGTAACATTTAACCAAGATAGGACAGACATGGTATCCAAGTTAACGCTGAGGTGAAAGCATACTTTGCCCTCTTTGTGCAAAGGTTTCAGGTGAGGTCACTGGCAACGCAGCAGAGCAACAGGCCTGTCCTTGTTGAGATATGGGCCTGACGTGGCCATCTGTCTTGTACTGCATTTTGCTGCCTCTAGGCACTCCTCTCACACATTGTCATAGGCATTGCTAGCCCCTTGCAGAGTCAGTTTGGGACAGCTCTAATTATCCTTAAGTCTGTTTTCCCCAGAGTCAAACATCTGCTCAAGTCCAAGAACATTTCAAAAGCCAAAGTAAATAAACAAAAGAAACCTTTCTCCTTAGCTCACAAATTGATTTTCCCAAGTTTTTCCCAGCTATAAAAAGATATTTCAACTGACAGGAAATAGTTTCCTGACTGACACACTGTCTCCTGAGGGGAAGTTTAACTTCTTGCCTTTCCACATTTCAAGTCAGCTAGAGAATCATCCTACTTCCCCTCCCTTTGAAGGCTTCCTAACATGCTCTCTCTTGGATAATTAGGTGTTCAGATCATGAGCACTATGATATCATCTGAACCTGATGATACTTTCACATAATCTAACTCACTGGGAAATCCCCATCTTTATCCCTAATTAGAAGTGGTCTTTTAATTAACTCAGAATAAAGCTCGGGTATATGTGGAGATCTTCTTCCAAGTGTGCATAGTTTTTCAATATTAAGTAGTATATTTCAAAAGATCCATTTAACTTGTGTATTAGTTTCCTATTGCTGCTGTAACATATTACCACAAATTTTGTGGTTTAAACAACACGAACTTATTCTATCACATTTCTGGAGATCAGAAGTCCAAAATCCACCTTATGTTGGCATGACTGAAAATAAGAGCAAAACTAAATGAAAAGAGGCTAAGAAAATAGAAAAGATCAATGAAACTAAGAGCTGTTATTTTTTCTTCTATTTTCTAAGATAAGCAAATAGGGATGGTTCTAATTGGACGATCCATGGGAGAATCTGCTCCTTGCCTTTACCAGCTTTTAGACTCTGTTTTGGCATTTCTTGGCTCTTTGCCACATCACTGCAAACTCTGCTTCGGTTATCACATTGTTTACCCCTCTTGATCTTCTTGCCTCCCTCTTTGATTACTTTTATAGCCTACCCAGAAAATCCAGTATAATCTCCCCATCTCAAGATCCTTAACTTAATCACCTCTGTAAAGTTCCTTTTGTCGTATAAAGGAACAGTCACAAATTTCTAGGTATTAGCAAGACACTATCTTGTGAGGGAAGCTATTGTGTCATTCAGCCCAATACATGTAAGTTTCAGTTCATTTTGAGCAATGTAGACTAGCCTGCACTATTTTTTTTTTTTTAAACAATGTCTTGTTTTATACGATCAAAATATGGGTCAGTTGATTAAACCAAGTTTTCTCCATCTGATAAGCTACCCTATTTTAATAGTTTCTTTGAAATTTTGTCCTTTACTCTGCCTTTCCTCAACCCCTCTTAGGACCTGCAAGACCTCCTAAAAATATGTTATTCCTGCAGATAGTTTCAATTCATAGAAAACTGTTCATCAGGACTCTTGATTGCCAGTGTAACTCAATTTAAACTGGCTTAAAAACATATTGTCTCAAAACACTGATGAATGTATGAATATGGATGAAACTAGGCACAGAAGGAAGCAAATACTCAATTATATATTTAGGAATTTCTTACTTCATCTCTTTGATTTACTTTCTTCTGGGTTGGCTTTTTTCAGGCAAAGACTAATGCTTCTACATATTTACCAGATTGCTGGGCTTGTAATTATCAACTTGGCAACCTCAGCTGAAGAAGACTGCTTCTTTTCCAAAAATTCCAGCAAAAGCCTCAGAGAAATTTCTCCTTGACAGATCTGAGGTCACGCACAAATCATCACTTACTCAATTTCTGTCACTAATGGGTCATGGTGCTCTGATTGGCCAGATCTGAGTCAAATGCTCTCCGAACACTAGCATAGGCATAATAATAAATAAAGGGGTATTTAATACAAGGAGAAATGAATGGTGGCCCCATCAAAGTAACATGTCCACAGCCCCATCGCCAGACCCAGGTGGAGTCTTTTACATGGAACACCTAATAGTGTATCCAGAAAACAAATTCACTGAAGGCCAAAGTACAACTGCTTTCTTAAAGTCAGATCCTTACTGACCTCTGTCCTTGAGTGACAGTGTTATTGGGTGTTTGTGTAGATTCTGATAACACTGGAGTTAGGGGACAAATTTGTCCAGCCTGTGGTTGTATCATGAAAGTACTTTTTTGGGAAAAAAAAATACAATGATCAAAAACTCTAGGATTCTAAAGCTATGTCTGAAAAATTTGAACCCACATTAGACCTATTAACCTTCGGTGAATTTAAAAAACAAGTAATTTGTCCAAAGGATTAAATGACAACAATGAAAATATGGTGTTTAGAGAATGTATACATACATTTTACGAAGGGAGGAGAGGCCTCATTACTGTAGGGAGGAGATAAAAGTACTGACTCTCCACTGAAACCATCCTCTGAAACCATCCCACCAAGGAAGGGCAGGTACACTCATTACCGCAGAGTAGGTTTGGAAATCTATGTGGTCTCCACTGATAATGGCCTGGGAGGGATGACAGTCCCAGCAACTGCTCAGCTTTCTCTGACACTAGCCCAGTGGGAGGTTAGTGCTATTGCCATTATGGCACAGGGACAGTGGAAGGCTAGATTTCCCACTTACCCTTTGCTGGCATTAGTAGTGTGGCTCTCCTTGTTTTTTTTTCCGGTGGGGTTAACTGGATCAGAGTAGTTACTCCTTAACAGTTTTCTGTCTTGCTAGCTGCCTATTTCTTGGCTCTTTGGCTGTACAGATTAGGCTTGTTTCGTTGTGCTGCATTCACTTGCATTTCTGGGTCAACAACTTCTTAAGTTTTGAATCTGGGATCTACGAAGCAAAAAAAGAAATTCACTGCTAATTTCTTTTTACAGTAAGAGTCATATTTGTTATATATTTATACTTTCAGGGGTTTTATTTGTACTTAGTGGAAGGAGTAGGATAAAGTACATTCTTCCATCTTCACAGAGGTAGATTTTTTTTAAAATGAAACAGCAGTAAACCACCGTTTCATTTAAAAAAATCAACCTCTGTAAAGATGGAAGAATGTACTTTAACTAAAGAAAGTCTAATTTTTAGCATTCTCAAAGTACAGTTCTGGAATTCAATTGATATTTTATTTTTGATTCCCAAATATCCAAATTTCCTTAAAGCTTTATGGAACTGAAAAAAATAAAAATAAGGATTATTTTCTAGAGATTATTCAGTGCAAGAGGCTATAGACCTGAGTAACCAGTACTTTTTATCCACTTTATTTTTGATTTATTAGTCTTTAATGTAATGACACACATCTACCTTCAGAGATAATATGAAACTATGAGATAAAACTAGAAGATAAATAAAATAAGCTTTCAAAAGTTTAATATTAGTTTTCTTATTCATGTATCTTTCAACAAAGTGCATTAATTGAAAACAAATTGTTCTCACAACCTGGAGAGGCAATTTACAAACTTTGTTCAATCTTGGTAGCTGAAGTAACAGTCAAGTTTACAACACTTCAGTCTCTAAATTTTTTAGTAAATATAAACAACAAATGAGCTAAATTTTGCAAATGGAAAAATGAGGAATTCCTGGGGTTATACTAATGGATTATCAGTTCCAGTGTGGTCAGCTTCTAACTTCTCACCACATCCTTTCAACTTCTTTCAGAATAGAGTGGTCAGTCTTTCTAAGTATCACCACAGAAATTCAAATTAGAACTCAAAGTGTCTTTGGAGATGTAGATTACCATTCCAGTGCAAGTGTAGGTGAAGGTCATACACCGCTTCTCTCATCCTGCTCTCTATAATTCTTTGGCCAGCTAATAATTTAAAACCAATTCTTTCTATTCAGATAGACACATTCCCATGACCTCTTATCAGGCAAGCAGAATTTTTACTATTATTTCTGTATTTTGAAATAAAAAGTCATAACAAAACATGGATGCCATTTCACACCAAGCTTTCCTAAACTTTTGACCAGGGTGCATTAGTGAGTGAAGATGAGGAAAGAACTGACTTTGTTTCAGAATCTTTCTATTCTTCTATTATTCAGAATTAGTGGTAAAGACAACTTAAAAAAATAAAAAACAATCAAAAATCTGTATAGTGGACATCCCCTGCTGTGAACTCTGAACTCTGTAAATATGAAAGAGAAGCTGAAGCTTTTCAGTGGTTCCTCTTACATCTACCACCCACTGACTACTGCCTCAAGTTTACTAATCCATAAAAACCAATACCTGCTTTCTATACTTCTCAAAAATAAAGATTAAAAAGAGATAGGGAATATGAACAGAGTATTGAAAGTCCAAATTAATATTTCAGTTTTCTTTGTGAACAAAATTTAGTCATTTTATTCTATAAGCTATTTTTATTTTCAAAGCCATAAGAGACAATGCTGAAGCTGGACAGTAAGTCAGAGTTTGTTCACAGCATGGGGAGTTAAATTTTGGAAAAACAATTTAACAAGATAAAAGAAAGCACAATTGTCTAAAATAATTTAGAGCATTAAAGGAAACACAAGTGGTATTTCTATAAACAGAGTAAGAGGAGAGATTGAAGAATAAAAGGAATCCAGGTCCTTAGTAGCCTTGTTTATTTGAAAAGGAGTGTTTTCTTTCTCCTTAAATGATAGGAAGCTGCTAAGTGCTTCCAAACAGAAGGGTCAAATGAATTAATTTACATTTAGAAAAGAGCTTGCTAATGGTTCTTGGGAGAACAGCTGAAGGTGATGAGACTATAGATGAAGAGATGAATTAGATGTCTGTATCTGTGGTCCAGAAAAGAAATGAAGTCCTGAACTAAGGTGATGACATTGAGAATAAAAATATTAAAGATATTCAATAAATAGAACTTTGGTTGGCTAGTTGTCTTGGGAAAGAGAAAGGAGAATTAAAGATGATGGATTTTTCTGACATAGTTTTTTCTGAATGGTCTTCATTATTAAGGATTGTCTTTTCATAACTCTCTGAGAAAGACTTCTTCCTAATTGTGATTTCTGTGGCACATCAATAGGCAAAATTTCCCTAAGATGTGTGAAACCAAGTACAGCAGCAGGAGGGGATGGTGCAGGTTCTCTATGACTGGAGAAGACAGGGTGAAGGCGGAGTCCTAGAGCCCTCGGTTGATTTTCCGGGCTTTTATTCAGTTTACCAGGTACATGGCAGGCAGAGGTGCCAGGGAGCCGGGAGGCTGGTAGGCCTCTCAGCCCCCGGCGAGTCCTCACCCTTTTCCGGGCTCTCCAACGCTCTTTCGTGGCCTTGCCTCTCTGCTCCTTCGCTCTGCTGTTCGGATCTCCTCTGGTCTCTCTTCATTCCCTGCTGGCATCCGCGTGACACCGCCCTTATAAGCTCAGTCTCTCAGTCCAGGTGTATCCACCTACCTATGCCCACACCCCACTCCAGGTGCCCGCCATCAGGCATGCATTCTCGACCGCAGATCCATCATCACTCCTAATGGCGGGAGGGCAGAAAAGCCTGATGCTTTTTTACTTACCCTACACCAAGGCTCCATTATGCATCTGTACTGTTAATGTGTGATTGAGGGGTACCCAAAAACCCCCCTAATTGCATGTTTCAGAGAGATCCAATCATCTGTGAACACAAAGACAAAGGATACTCTTAGTGTTAAAGAGTTTTAGTAGAATTAGTGTGCATTGAGAGAGAGAAGAGGAGAAAGGATAATAGTTTCCCACTAAGACACCCAATGTTACTGCCCCGCTGAACAGGGCAGGCCACTGAGGCCTGAAAACTTGCCACAGATCTAAGGCACCTTATGGTAGCGAACCATAGAAAAAGGATAAAAGGGGCCAACTGAAAGTTTTGGATTTATCAATAGTCATTTTCTATATTTTGATGCTCCCTCACTTGGTGCATATATATTAAATATTTGTCTTCTTTATGACTTGATTTCTAATTGGCACATGCTGTCCATCCCTATCTCTTGTTATTTAGAACTGAGTTTTTTCTGATATATGTAAATGTGGATGTCTCTGTCTTCTTTATAGTCCTATTTGCTTGTGGACTGTTTTCCAAACATTTACTTTTTGTCTGTGTTTATTTTTGGGTTGTTTTCTGATCCAGCCAGCCACTCTGTACCTTTTTGACTGGTGAGCTCATTCCATTAATGTTATTGGTAATGATATAAAATTTGCTACTTCCATTTTTTTCTTTAGTTTTTGATTTCTCTCTATTCCTTTTCAATTTCTTGGTGGGATTTGTTCTCTTGATTTAGGGGCGATATCCTTTAATATTTCTTGTAGAGAAGATCTAGTATGCACAAGCTCCTTCAGCTCTTGTTTGTCTAGAAAGGTCTTTAGTTTTCCCTCATACCTGAAAGAAAGTATTGCAGGATATAATAACTTGAGTGGTAGTTCTGATGAAAGCCTGCTGGGAATACTTTTATGGGTTACCTGCTTTTTCTCTGTAGCCACTTTCAACAATCTTTCTTTGTCATGAGTTCTTGGTAGTTTCACCACTATATACCTTGATGTATGTCTCGCTGCATTTGGATAGCAGGTGTTTCTTTAGCTTCATGGATTTTTATGTACAGTTCATTCCCCAGGTTTGGGAAATTTTCTTCTATGTATTTGAATAAGCTCTTTCTCTTCCTCCTCTCACTTCCCCAAGCAACATATCCTTATGCTTCTTGTCCTAATGTAGTTGGATAGTTCTCAATTTTGTTCTTTTTTTTTTTTTTTATTTCTGAGTCCATTGTGTATTATGGTCTTAGGCCACTGATTTGATCTTCCATTTATTCTATTTCCATAGATTTCTCTAGATTTTTTTTTTCTCTTCTATTGATCTCTTTCCATCCCAAATCTCTGATAGGTTCTTATTTAAGCTTCAACTTCTGCTTTCTATACAGTAGTTTTCTCAGGTCATTCATTTTCCTTTATTCTGTTATATTTCTTTGCTTAGTTTTTCTGAGTTGTCTTGGTTGCTTTCACTTGCCTTTCTGTGTTCTCTTCTATTTCTTGGCTTGCTTTATTATAGCAATTTTGAACTCTCTCTCTCTGATAAGGAGATAAAATTTGTGGATTTGACCTGTGGGAAGCATCGCAGCTCCTCTGCACATGTATCTGTGGTCAAGAGTGTGTCTCCACACCATTTAGCTCTTCCTTCCATCCCAGAACCCTGATGAGCCTCAGCCACACTGTCTGTATCCCCCACCTAGGTTTCACTCTACCCACCTCCTGCTCAATGAAGTACAACTATTATCTGTGTCACCTCTATACTGTTATTATTGGTCTCTGATGTCCAAGGAATGTTGTAGTTTTGCCCCAAATCACAGGCCTCTTAATATATTGTGCCATTGGGTAACTATTAGATGATCCTCTTATGAATGAAGCAAGGAACCTCATTTGTTGCCATTTTGGTTCAGTCTAGAAAATATTAGTAATTTATGATCATCATATGAACATTGTGTATTCCCATCCTTTCCCTTCCTCAATCTTTCCCTGTCTTCCAACCTTCTTTTCCATTTATTATTTTTCTATTTCATACCATATCTGGTAATATTTGGTTATATTACAGACATAGAATCAGTGATAATGTTGTTCAGAATCTGGCTGGATTATTTTACTTTCCTCTGAAGAATGTTGATTTTGTTATACATACAAATATGTTACAAACAGATCACCATGGCCCATGGAGCTTAGCTCTAGACTTTGTTAGGATGTCTCTTTTGGCTTTGCATTAGAGGACATAGACTTAGGTTGGGCACATGGTCTTTACTCTTTAGCAATGATCCTTTTGGGTTTTCAGTGGAAGACTCAAGGTATTTATCAAGCACCTCTAATTTGTCAGAGGTTTAACTCCAATATCCATTTTCCCAAAATCAGACACACCTGAAATCTCTGCTCAGCATGTTTGAAGCTACTTTCTCCTGGACTTTTTGTACCATCACCTGGCTAGCACAGTTCCAGAGTCAACCAGTGACTTGAGGGGAATTCTTACATGGTTATTTTTTAAAGACTTATTTATTTATGTATACAAGAACTGAGGTACAGACCAGAGGTGTGGAGGGTGAGAGGATTCACCAGAGACAGAGTGGGGAACAGAGAAGGCAGACTGACTGAAATACACTGCTAAGGGGAGCAGCAGGTAGCAGCAGGTGAGTCAGGAGAGGTCGGCTGTGCCATGTGGGTAGCTCCCTGGCCGGAGATTGAACTTGTGCTGCAGTGGCAGCAGAGAGCTTCATAGGTTGCGCCTTAACCCCCTTGCACCACCAGGGAGGCCCCAATTCTTACATAGATTTGACACTCTCCCCTCCATGATACTTTCCTCTTAACCTCTCAGAACTGAACTCTAATCTGTCTCTTGAGCTTCGTGTAAGTGAACTTTGTTCTTGAGCCGCAATGACTAGAGAATGCCCTCAAAGGGAAAGTTGGGTCAGTGTAGAGATTCACCTTTAGAAATGAAGATGCTGTATATACATGTGTTATTTTGTGCTTGCCTCTTATCTTTTCATAATAAAACCTATTTCTTAAGGACAACCCTAGCAAAACAATTTGTTCTATTTAATGCAATGATCTAAATGTCTGTGCCATCAGGGAGGCCCTGAACAATGACTCTTTAATGCCTGGTAAAATTAAATTCAATATATATAAAACTTAATTATCTTTCTCAACTTCTCACTGGACCCCCCAAACTGCTCCTTTATTTATAAAACTTCTAATCTCTTAGACTCCCAAATGACAAAATTCAAACATCTTTCTTTTTCAAGCTTATCAATTCTTACATCTAAGAACCATGAGGTCCTACTTACTTTTCCTCTAAGTCTCCTATATTCCGATTGCTTCATATTTAGACAGTTTTCTTCAGGGCCTTTGCTGTGGCCTAACACAAGTCATCCCTGGCTGGGTATGGAACTCAGGCCATAGTGGTGATAGTGCTAAGACTTAACCCCTTTTCTCTGAATCAAAATAAAAGTACCTAAAAAATGTAACTATTGGGCATTTGTACCCATCAACCAAGAAGGGTAAACCATTTGGACTCCTGGGGACTTGCTCCAACAGTGAGATCCAAGGGTTTTACTATACTTCAATAAGAAAAAGCATGCTTGATTCATTAAGAATAAAGACAAGGTTTTATGTTATATTTATTTATTTTCCAGCTTGTACAAACTGGATGTAGAAGCATAAACATAGTACATTTCTACCATCTTCAACAAAAATATAACCAATATGTACAATTATTGTATTAAAAATACAAAAGGGATACAGACTCCACCAATGTCTTTCTAAAAGACATACAGGTACAAGTAGTATCAAAAGTATGAGGAAATCACCAGTTAATTGAACATTCTGCACTTGACATCACAGAGCGAACTGAGATTAGCAGTCCTATGTTCTACAATTACTTAATGCTTAGGTAACATTTGTGCAACTTGTAGAGCTAGATTTCTGTCTTTCTATATGCACATGAGGTCCATAGCCTATATAATAAAACTGGCAAATAATGCATATTACATGTAAAATTACAAATGCATAATTGACATTGTAATATATAAGCAAGTAGACAATTGCCATGATACAGAAGAGAATTATTAAATAAAGCACTGACATTGTTTGATACAGTGAAAAAACACTGCAATTCGACTTTTAAAATTTGAAGCTATTTACGTTTATCTACTGATCAATATGATCAGCTGAATTCAATGGAAAAAAATCCAAGACCAGCAGTTCCTCACATTTGAGTACTACTCGGATTGGCAGCCTTCACTTTTCCGGAGTCTGTGCAAAAACAACACAAAAATATAGAGTAGAGGGGTCATTTCAGTCATTATAGGGTTAATAGCAGCTGTGAGCAGGTGGTTGCTACACTTAGGCCTTCTCTATCTGCAGTGTCCATTAAGCCACTTACAGGTTAGTCTTTGGTGACTAACCCACTTTGCCAAGGCGAGCATATCTCACCAGGCTTTTGCTCTTTCATCACGTTAAAGGCTTGTTTTTTCCCTAATGCCAATTCAATTAAGGGAGGCTGTATTGAAAGAGCAGTGTAACAGCTGGCATTAGCTCCAATAACCCAAGCTGCTTTCACTGCAATGCTATCCAGTTATAAACATTTCTCTTAAAAAAAAAAAAAATCCTAGAACTAAATTAACAAAAATCAAAGACACATAACTTAAAAGGGGGTTTGCCATCCATTTTGATGGAGCAGAACACGCCCTCAAAAAAGACACTGCCCTGCACTCCGTAAGGCTCAGACACAGGACACGAGTCCTGCTTCCCTCCCCTGGCCATGTGCAAAGTTTTACAGAAGAACCTCACCCACTGGGGAAGGAGTGAATGAGTTGTCTTGGTAGCTAAGTAATTGGCTAACATTTCTTACTTTCGGGATAGGGCACTTCACAGGCGAGGCCAGAAGGACATGGGAAGACAGGGTCACTGGCCAGATCCAACCCTCTTCTTGGTGTGGCCACACCCTGTCCGGCATATTTGGTTTTTTGGAAACCCAGGCTGGCAACCCTACTTAAAGGTTCAAAATAATACTGTAATCATTAAATGGATATAATATTTACTCTCTGAACACAATATTTTAACTCATTTTTAAAAAAAAAAAAAAAGGACACTGTAAACAAGTGGACAAGCACTGTACTCAAAGGATTTCGTTGTTTTTCTTTGTCTTCCTCGATGGGTTTAAAGGCCCCAAGTAGTTCAATGGCTACCATTTCTCATTATTCCAATGAGACCAAGTGCTAGGACTGGATTGAAATCTAAAAGGAAGATTTTAAAAAATCCTTCCAGGCATTGAGAAGTGCAGCCAGAGTGAATCATCTTGTTGTGATGATCTTGGAATTTGGAATGATACTGTGTGATGTGGCAGGCAGCAACAGTGGGAGCTTGAAGATTGCTGCACTGTGCATTTCAAGCAACAAAGTCTGAAAAGTGCCAGGGCAATTTCTTCACAGTATTTCACATGCAAAGGGGAAAGGAAGAAGGGGAGAAGAAGCCCCATGCTGCTTTTAAGGCAGGGAAGGAGGCAAACTGGTCCACCATCCTCAGAATGTGAGTTCCAAGGCTCCAATGCTAGGGACATCTTCTTGTGCTCTCCTTTTAGGTGGCTAACTGTGGTTCCAGAAAAGCCTGTGCCTCAAACAGCAGATACTTGTTCATCTTCTGCAAACACAAGCAGGAAAGGAGAAAAAAAGAAAAAAAATCAATGAACAAGCAGGCATTTCTTCTGCTCAAGAATACATTCAATGATGTTCCAAAAAAATACCATAGCTATTTTGAGTATAGCTCACTCAAAATCCTTGTCTTTATTCTTATTAGTCATTACCAGAAAAGCTTTTTAAAAGTATCTATGATGCATATCTTTTAATGGATCTATATCCACAATATAAAAATACACATTGTATATTTACTGATTGGAAAGTTATAAAGCACTTTGTGACTTTATACAGAGATACACATATAAGTCTAGGATATATAACAAATATCCATAATGGTAATCTGCAAGTGGTAAGACTAAGTAATTTCCATTTACTGGTTTGCTCTCCTCTATACTTTTCTCTAATGATTATTTACATAATAAAATATATCAAATTCAAACAAGAAAGAGGGGTATGACCTCCCTCCTAATCCTCATTCCAGTCTGACCAGGCAGATTTGTAGAAGGCAAAAACTTATATAGAGAAATATATCATTTGGAACTCACTGAAAGTCTAAATGTTATATTTTCACAGAAAATTGAGGATTAGAAAGGTAGCTATATACACAATTTATTACAAATGACCCCTCTGATGTTTGGTAGTTCTTAAGCACTTTGAAAGTCAAAAGCTTTAACCCTAAATTTGGAACTCTCACTATAAAATGATCTGTGTAGCATGTGGCTCAAGACACAGCTGACCAGTGTTAAAACAGAAATACACATCTAACTTTATACACTTCTTAAGAATCATATACGTATATATACCATCCTCCTCGGTGGAAAACCCTTGAGACTGATAGGGGGCGAGGCGCGGGTCGCACTCATTGGGTTTGTGCCACTGCGGTTTGTTCACCGGCCTGCCGCTGGCTGGGTGTCCGTGGGGCTGCTGCACAGGTGAAGGCCCAGCTGTGTCAGCGGGTCGGGCGACCATCCGAGATCTCTGAAGTGCCACGTTGTAGTCTGGAGGTTTCCTAGCTGGATGTGAATGCCCTTCTGGAAAGTCAGTGATGGGGATTCCGATGTAGCCTGGAGGGGTAGGCGGGGGCTCTCGATACCTGCCCTCTTTTCGTGCTATAGTAAAAACAATGTACCAGCCATTAAAAACTTGCGGAGGGTATTTTCATGCCATAAATGTGTCTGTGTGTTATACGATAGAGGTGGGGGTTCTGGCAGACCAAGGAGTGGATGTTAACTAAAGCAAATATAACTGGAGAGAGATTACTAAGTAGACTAAGTTCCCTTTTAACTTTGAACAGACTATTTAAAAACTTGTCTTTATAAAACAGCAATAAGATCTACTTATTAATGATCTATTACTTATCCTAAACCTAACCCTTGGGGTTATCAGTAAGATTAAAGTAGAGTGAGAACATAAAGGTACTCAGTACTGCGTCTGGAACCTATTCATAGTGGCTGGTAAAAGTTCTCCCTCTCTCCTTACCCCAGGCACAGGGGAAGCTGTTCTTTCCTGGGCATTTATCAAGCAGAGAACCCATTCCATATTACTTGAACATCACTTTGGAAAACACTGTCTAAAATAAATTTGAAAAACTAGTACAGAAAACGATACAAATTTTAAAACTCAAACTATATGTAAGGTATTTTTCATAAAAGTATTCATTAATGACCTAGAACATGAAGTCTATAATGGCAAATGAAGTGATTCTTGGAAGTTTAAGGAATTTTTCCACTATTAGGAACTAAAGATCATTCTTTCCTTCACTATGAAAATTCTGAGTATTAATCTCAAAAGGATAATTTTTTTTAAATCTGACATACATCTCTGACAATTTACATGACAAAATAACTACAATTTCCCTACTAATCAAAGTAGTGCCTATAATAAATATATTCTAGTTTCTTGCTTTATATCCTATGATGTAGTCCTTCAATTATATAGACATTTAATATACCATAGAAAATATATCCTGATAAGATTGAGGGAACTAGAGACAATAGAGCAGCACCAGCAGCAAATCAACAGCATTTTTCATGTATAATTACTATCTAAATTCTAAGTGCATCCCACAGATTTCCTTTACAGTAATAATTACTGGAAGTTATTACCTTGCCCTATGTCATGGGGCCAATAAAATGGCAAAACAGGGATTCAAACCCTCATCTGCCTGTTTTTTAAGCACAAGCTCTTACTCATTACAGTATCTCTTAGCAGCCTCTCCCTAGTTCTACAGTGCAGAGAGAGTTTGTTTAACAGAGATAATTTGCCTACATATCAGTAGTTGGAACATTTAAAAATATACTAGGTGTAAAGTTTTATTTAAGGCAACAAAATAGAATAATAAAACATTGAAACAGTTCTAATTAAACAAAAGTTCTTCCTATAGAGCACAGGCATCATCTCATTTTCAGCTAAAAAGATCAAATATCCATAACATCCCACTGATCCCAAGAGCTAAGATGTATTGAATGTTTACTATGTTGGCATTTATACCCAGCCACAGAAGTAGGACTCTTCTTAATACTATTCTTTTCAAAATCTTGCCAGCACTGCTAATCTATATAGAAAAGGTGGGACAAAAAAATGAGGAAATAAAACTATAAACATAATTTTACTTTGGGAATAAATTAAAGTCACGATCCAGATGTGACAAAGTTCTCTGGTAAACTTACCAATAAGTCCTTTTGCAGTACTTGGTGTCACAGCTATGTGGGCAGGCATGGGGACAGGTTTGGTTTCTTCTGTAGGCACAGATGTTATGCTACTGCTTTCAGCTTCAATGGAAACATCTTTCCCACCCCTTCGCTTTATTGTGCCTGTGTCACCTTCTGAGTCCTCTCCCCAGTATCCTGTGGAAGAAGCCCAGCTTGCCCGGGATTGAGCTTGTTCAAGACTCTCTCTACTTTGATTTTGCCTGTTATACTTGGCGCTATGATCAGAAAACATCATTTGGTCCATATGGCTAGTTGAGGCCCATAAACCTGTAGGATCTCCTGAATAATCAAAGTGAGTGTGCCCAAATGGAAGTGTTTCCCAGCTTCTCTGGTGCTGGATGGTCTGTATGTTATCATGGGAACCGCTGGAGCATGATGTCCAGCTCCCACGGCCACTGTCAGCAGCATCAAGTGAAGCGCGGTCCCCCTGGTCTTGGGACAGTTCCTCTGTGCTTGGAGAGGAAATTACTGTAGCTGTAGCATATAAGCCTCGACTCTCAGACATGGGTGCATAGGACCTAAGTGGTCAAAAGAAATGAAAAAAACACACAAAATTGTTAATAAATCTGGGATAAAAGACCAAAACCCCTTTTTACTCTAGAAAAGTGGCTTTCTTCATCCCAGGAAGAGGGTAGAAGCACTACTGAATTGTATAGTGGTGGCTAGTTTTCGCATCTTGTCATAACCATAAAATCAACAAAACACAGGGAAAAGAAAAACTACAGTCAAGGAACATTTCCCTTACAGAGTTAAGTTTGGCTCAATATAATATGGTTATTTCAGGAAGGCTATTCAGGCAAAGGAATGGGGATACATTTTAAAGTCACCCCTTGTCTTCTGCACAGAATGAATGTGTTGCAATGAAGAGAAAACCTAACTTAAAAAGCAGTCTGCACAGCAAAAATGGTGTGGTACTTGATCTTTTGGATTGTCAGAAAAGTCATGATGTATTTTGTGTTTCGAGCAAAAATGTGTCATGACTTTGCCAACAACCCAACAGAAATGGAGAAACTCAAAGTTGGGGTTTACTTTTCACTGGAACACAGTTGCTCTGTGCTAAAGACACAAACTTCTTGAAGAAAGAAGATGGAAGTGTAATGCATGTGAACATTTAAGAAAAGGCACCTACCCTAAGCTGTACTGATCAGGTTCAATCATGGTCCGTCTTTCCATCCTGCCCACACCCAGGTTTGTTTCCACAATGCTGACAGAATGCCTCTGGCGCCGCTCATCATGCAGAGAGACTGGCACCGAATCAAATGAAGAATTGCTGACGATACTGGATCGTGAAGAAATTTCACTGTGACCAGAATCTGAAAAATTATCCACAGTACCACTGGGAGCCAAACTATAGCCTGCATGGGAGATACAACCATGTTAATTAGATACTGTCAGTTTATGACATAAATCTGAAGTCTACCAAACAGAAGCAAAAACAAGATGTAGGCCAAAGAATAATATCACTGAAGTGAGGAAAAAATCATTTTACTTCTGGAAACCAGATGACTGTGATAAGGTAAGTTTTTACTCAAATGAAGCTTAACTTGCTTAATGTCAGTTTAGAGAAAGGAAAAAAAAAAGTTATGAGTTGGGAAATGATGCAGAAATCATGGTACACTTCAGCTGTTCTTACTTAGCTCCTTTAAAAATATTACACTATTACTAGTCTACATAAAAGATAATTTTATGTTGGAGATCAGTTACTTATTTTTTTTTTCAAACTACATCAGTCTGTTTTCATCTCTTAATTTTTAAAATTTTATGGCATCAAATAATTGAAATATGGGATTTAATTACAATTTCAAGTGAATTTCAAAGAATAAGAAATAAGACATCATTGGATTGTTAATGTTGAAAAAAACAAAAGCTATTAAATACATTCCACAAAAGCCAAAGGTTTTGAAGGAACTAATGTTTAAGATCTATTTACTCCCTGAAGCATCTAAACAGATGTCCTTTTTTATACTGAAGGACTTTAGTTCTCCTTTATTGCTAAAAATAATTTTGAAAGCCAGAGGCTTATCTTGATATTTTTAGTGAAAAAATCCCAATCATTCTGAGGACTAATTTTTTTTAACATTAGATAATTTCAGTGCTACTTACCCTATAAATCTAGAGCACCTAAATGTTGTTTAATTTACTCCCAAAGTGGTAATTCCGCCATCCTTTCAGTAAATTGTTAATTCCTGATTTATTTTTTAAAGATTGCACAGGTCTTGATAAGGTTTAATGTGTTCATCTATGAAATGTCTTATGAACCACACTACAAGTTCTCACAGGCAAGCTCTACAAGGCTTCCCTGAACAGTCTATTTTAAAAAACAAAAACAAAAACTCTAGAAACAATTACTCAGATGGAGCACTTGACATTTGGAGGAATTCTCCTATTTTCCTTGACTAATGAAATATAATTCCTTTCTTTCCCACCCCATTTGTTTTTTTTTTTTTTTTTTGGTTCTATAAACCCCACCTATCCCATAGGTCCGTGGTGCATTGTTATTCTTGTTACTGTTCTCACTTCCAAGAGAAGAGGAGGAACTGTTTAAGTCCAGCTGCCCGGAGCCAAAAGATCTCAGCTGATTGCCACTGCCACCTAACAACAGGACGAGAAAAGAATTTAGATGTATCCATTTAACAAGGACAGTAGAGACTGATACCCACACAAAATGCACAGATGTCTGAAATAGCTAAAAAGCAAAACAAGGTATTTGTTTTATCAATGAAATCTAACAATTTATTAATCTTTTTGTCCTTCCTTTAGGAAAAACTGCCTTAGCCCTTGAGTACTGCCACACCCATTCAATTAAAGGGTAGAAGAAGGTAACCTGGAGAGTCATGCAGCAGAAAGTTAGTTTTTAAGGTAAGAAAAGTATCATAAGGAGAGTTTGATTGCCAAAAATTCCATCTCTTTAAAATAAGATAGCAACAAAAAGGTAATCAAGACCTGTGTAAATACAATGAAAAAATAAATCAGGAAGCTATTAGTTAGGCTTTTAAATCTCTCAACTCTAATGTTATATAATCAAATTTAGACAACTTTTAATATAAAAAGATTTCCACAGCTACAATAAAAAACCTTATATAATAACTATTTTCTGTAAGTACATTTAAAAATACCAAGGTTTTTCCAAATTTACAAATGATGGGAGAAAACCCATTGGGTATCAATCATTTTAAATGACACTATAATAATAAATTCCAGAGTTATATAGATTTCAGTTATAAAATAGAATATAATATTAGCAGTATAAAGGGGGGAAAAAAGTAATTTAGTTCTACCTTTTCGTGGAGAACTTTGTGGAGAAGTGGGAGGAGAAGAAAGCTGAGAAGATGCATTTGAGATTGTATCTTCTGCTTGCTTCTTGTGACGCTCCAAACTTCCTTCTTCAGATAAAGAAAGAATTTTCTTTAAAGCTTGTGGAGAGTTAATCCCTGTAAGAGAAAGAAAATATGTCTTTTAAAGATTGAAAAGAAACACAAAGTTTTAAGTTTTTAGTTAAGATTGACTATTACATTTCAACATATTTAAAATTCTAATGGTCTTTGTAAGTCTATAAACTTACTGCGAATAGCACCTACTGTGTAGGTACACAAGACACCTATAGTTTGGTTTCAGACTGCTATCTCCCAGAGTATGAGAAATAGCCTGCTTTTTGTATTTTACTTTAGATTTTGCCATCAAAGAAACTATGGAAGAAGTGATCCAGTGATCCAAAAGGTAGGATCAAACAGGATCAGAGTAGAAGAAAAAGAATCATATATATAATAAAGCTGATTTCCCCACAACCCTACACAGAAAGTTATTTTAATATGAATAACTTGTTTCTGAAAAATATCTGCAAATCCACTAATATTATAAGAAGGCATTCCATTACCTTATTTTGAATAACAAAGATATTTGGGAATGCATGATAACCTGAAACTACCTCAACTCATGCTAGTTTTAATGCTCTTAAATTTAACAGGGTCCATTAAAAAGGAGGCAGTGAAAATTAACAGCTTTAATTCATAAATTAACAGCTTTAATTCATTTCCTGGTATTTGAAAAGTGATTTTTTTAAAGATTGTATTGAAACATAAAATACTCTTACTTTTACTTCAGTTACATTTATAGACATTGTCATATATACAGGATACATGAAAAGACCAGCTATACTACAGGTATGTGAATGAATAGGCTTGATTTGGAAAAAATGTCCAACAGCACATACAGCAGCAGCATACATAGGGTCAAGAAGCCCTGTCTTTCGAACAATGCAGAGGAACATGAAGATGCTGGGAGCACGATATAAATATTTGAAGAAGAAATGTCAAGTAAAGCTATTTTTTCCCTTTTCTCCAAAACCCAGCTAATTGGCTATCTGCTGATCTGGAAGAATGAGCCAAAGATGAGTATATGAAAGATCTGAATTATATCACTCACTAGCTCAGAAAGCCAGGCTGTAATTGGGCAGGAATGATCATAAATACCAATATTTGATTTTACCTAAGTAAAGAGTTTATTTATTTATTTTTTTTAAAGATTTATTTATTCATACAAGCACTGGGTACACGGGAGGGTGAGAGAATTCACCAGAGCCAGAGTGGGGAGCAGAGCAGGCAGAAGGATCGAAGCACACTGCTGAGGGGAGCAGCGGGCACAGCAGGAGAAGTCTGTTGTGCCATGTGGGATCCTTGCCAGTGGCCGGGGATCGAACCGGTGCTGCAGAGGCTGCAGGCAGCTTCGCAGCCCAGCGCTCAACCGCTGCGCCACCAGAGTTTATTTTTCTTAACCGCCTTTTAACATTTCATTTAGTACATGGTTGTAACATTTACTAAAGGGACTATACTAGTAGATATATTACTTTTAATGGGAAAGATAAAGCAGGATTTGGCTCCTTAATATTCAGAAACTAATTGTACGTTCCCTCCAAGTTATAGAATCAGTAAGAATAAGAATTTGCCTCCAAACCATTTCTTTAAATCCCAGACATTCATTGATACTAAGGCAAAACTCATTTAAATAATGTAACTGGACAAAGATAATTCCGTACTTACTAAAAATCAGTTAAAAGCGTATTTCTTCTTCTATGACAAAAGGGCCCGATTAAATGAGATTCTCCATGGAAACAGTCCCTTCCTCTGGCAACTTTAACTTCCTGAACATTGTATTTCATTAACAAGTAACAGGGTGGGACTCAAATATAGTAGATGAAGTTATCAAAGATTAAGGATTTTTCCTAATCTGTAAAACAACAGTGAATAGCACCAAGTAAGCATCTGAACCTAATCACCTACCGAAAGGTGGGAGATCCTTTACGGGCACTTTCTTTCGTGAAGGATAAAGGGACACAGCTGGAACCTGCAGTCCTTGGTTGATTTTATGCGGTGGCTGTGGTTGCTGGGGCTGCGGCTGGGCTGGTGCTTTCTGTTGTGACCCTGCTGCCCTTGGAGCCACTGGGGAGGTCTCAGATTTGACAGGCTTTTTGTCCCCAGGATTCTTAGGCACTGATAATTGTTTGATTTGAAAATAGAACACGAAAATTAAGATAGCAGCAACATACAAGATAATGTATAACGTTTACCCTATTTCTATATAAATGGCTGAAATGGAAGGGGTATGCTAGTTCTATACTGTTAATTAGCCCATAAAATATTAAATAGCTCAGTGTTTACATGTATGCATAAGAAACACAATTATATGATAAAAGTACAATGGAAAAACTGTTAGGAATCATTTTCTAAAATGGTATACAAAATTCCCTGACACGTGAGCATAATTGCTAATTTAATGGTTATCAACTGGCATCTTTTTTTTACTATGAAATTCTCCAATAAAGTAGAATTTAAAAACAGTATAATAGTCAAAACAATATGGGCTGAGTCTATAATTCCATGGCAGATATAAGGCAAAGCAATTTAATAGGACAGTTAAATGCTGTATGTACAGTATCTTAAAGTTTAAAACAGCTCTGACATATGTATACTTCGCCATGTTACGCCAGAGGAAGTTCAGCATTGGGCAGTTCAAGCAACTTGCCTCGGAACAAACAGAATCTGAACTCAGACTCCAGAAGACAAGCTCTTCACCATGAAACAATGCTGCTATGAGTAAGTCTAATGACTTGAATCTTCAAGTCATCTAACATTTAAAATTCTATAGAAGGTCTCTTTAGACATACCCGCACAAAAGACCGAATTTCAGGTGCCCTAAATGGAAAATGCCTGTCTTACAGATGTAAATAAACAGAAAACTGCTCCCGTTTCAAGCCCGGCCAGATCCTTAAAGGCTGGGAATGTACACATTATGCTGAATTGTGGGTGTATCAAAATTACTGCTTGGCTTGACGTGGTAGCTGCTGAACCTGTTGTTGAGTACTACGCAAGCTGAGGTATAAAAGCAGCCAACATACCTGGCTCTGTGCTCCTCTGACCTGTGGGCCCCTCACAGGTTGCCCATCACTTTCAAAGTATCTTTCTGAGAAAACAAAGGATGCAAATGGGAGACACATGTGTTCCTTATATGTATAGCGGCTTGTGTCAGGATGAAATGAGTCTACAGTGTCATCCTTCCCCCACTAACCCAGTGGGACACAGGCCTAGCTGAGGGCATGCTGCATGGTATTCAGCAGCAGCATTCAAGGCAAAGGCTAGTGTGTCTCAGGGTGCCATCTCCCTCCTTCCACTATTTTGTCATTACTCAGATCACTGCACAGATCTACTCCAGGAAACAGAAGCACTTTCAGGAAAAACTCACATGTGTTGGTTGCTGGCTCACACTGCAGTGATAATGTTTGAAGACTCTCCTCATCCATTTCGAGCTCCAAATTGGACAGGTACTGCTTCACTTTTCGAGCCATTTGGGCATCTTCATAAAGCTTTTTGGCATTGAGAAAGGAACTACGACGTACCCGTTTTTTATGACCACCTGTCTGAGCAACATCTAGCACTGTTGCATTTGTACTACCCTGGCTGAGAGACCTGGAAGACGAAAAGGGAGATATGCAGCTCACTCTAGCATGGGTTACATTATCTACTTGAAACATGCCAAGGCCTCCATAAATATTGTGTTCAAAAGTCACATGACTCATTCTGGTGAGTAATATTACAAAGAAACATGGAATTTTTTTCTAGTTAAAAAACAACTCTACACACATTTGGTACATGTTCCCACTAGGAAATTCTACTTTTCACATCTATCAAACATTCAAAACAGTTGTCTCAAGAAGCCAGCAAATAATTATATAAAAGCTCATGCAAGAGTTCAGTCATAATCATGAAGGTTTACAATAAATTTACTTCTGAGTATTTTACATGTCTTCATATAAAATTAACTCCAGTGTTCAAATTTTCTTATTTCTTGCATTAAATGTAATGAGTTTTTTTAATATAGTCAATCTGTTAATAAAATGGTCATGCAATGTAAAAACTACATGTATAGAAACCAGCACATGAATTGTTAATTATTTTTAATAGGATTGGTTTATAGAATGAAAATAGTAGTTAGTTGAGCCACAAAAATTTTAAATACCTAGGGGCACCTTTTATGTTACATATATTTACTTTCCTAATAGTTGTGCAATAGTATTTAAATTGCACAATTTTTCTAATACCCTTTTTCTCCCCTCACCCCACTTTAAGCTGTTTTTCCATTTCAAGACACACAAAGTGAAGTAAAATCTTTCCGAAGGTTCAAAAGTATGCCTGGCCTACGGTCCCAGACAAACAGTCACTTCACAGCTCTCATGGACCATGACCTCAAAAGCAAAAGCCCCAACAGATTACACCTGAATTCAGTTTCCCAACTGAAGTTCTGCCAGAGCAAGAGGTTAAGAAAAAATGCAAAAATGCAAAGCATCAGAAAGTACAGCAGGTAAGAAAACAACACAATGAACAGAATAAGAACTGTGTGTGGGTATGCAAAGTCTCCATCACTTACCCCAAACTCCTCCATTTCTTCTTCCTGTAATTGAGAGCCATGGAGATTGAAGCATGGGTGTAGAAAGAGACAGAAAGATCACAAGCTCAGAAAGAAGGGACTAGACTTCTGGATAAGCAGTACTAGAAGGCCACAAACATTAAACTGCATAATCACCTCACGCACACAACTTTGCCAGGAATATTCTGCTGATTCAAAAGACAAATATACTTCAATTTTTTGTTCTAAAGAAGACTAACTCCTTTTCTCATTGGATTAATAATTTTTGATTACACTGACCGCTAAATCCAAATTGTGTGGCTATTGAGACAATGCTGTTTGGGTTATTTACATATTTTAGTTTTACTACCAATTAGGAGTTTTATCTCTACAAGTCAGTGTTCTGTAAAATAAGGAACAAATATTGTGCCTCATGTTAAATGAACAATGTCTGGTAGACAAGCTTTTTTGCTGACAGTCAAAAATTATATTTGGTATAGAATAAGACAATTATTCCATTTTAGGATTCAATGGAGATTGCTGGCATGATCTAATAAAATTCTGCCATGCTATAAAAATATTCAAATTTTTCTCTATTATTAGGTAACTCTGAACTCAATCTGCTCTAACCCCCACATGTGCCAAGGAAGAGGACATACTCACCGAGTCCTGAACATAAGGGCAGGGTCCATATTAACGGAAGCCATTCGGCCAACATGACGAATTTCTTTTGCAATCATCCTCAGCTTCTCAAAATTGACCAGCCCTTCAACTTTTGAGTCATTTCCTGAAATTGGCAAAGAAAAAATTACATTGCATTAATCTATGCTTCCACAAGTAAAAATAGAAATCCCCTACTTAATATATGTATTACCTTCATGGAGGAATGTGAGATCCTTCTTGATAACTGGGAATAGGGGGATGATGGGAGGTTGTAGGTTTTGACTATTGAGGACATTGCGATATTTTGCCATGTTTCTGGAAGGATCAAAGAGGTCTTGGAGATCTTGAAACAGCTTTTCATATTTATTGGGAAGTTTTTCCCAGGTGGTTCGCAGTCTTGCCACTGGTGCCAGGTTAAGGCCACTAAGAAGGAAAAAAAAGTGGTATAAAGTTAAATGACTTTTTTTAAAAATTTTTATTTATTTATTTATACAAGCACTGGGTACAGTCAGAAGCGCGGGAGGGTGAGAGAATTCACCAGAGCAAGAGCAGGGAGCAGAGCAGGCAGACTGACGAAGTACACTGCTGAGGGGAGCAGCGGGCGGCAGGAGAGGTCTGTGCGCCATGGGGGACCCTCGCCAGTGGCCAGGGATTGAACCGGCGCTGCAGAGGCTGCAGGCAGCTTTGAAGCCCAGCGCTCAACCACTGCGCTACTGGGTCGGCCCAAAATTAAATGCCTCTTAACAACTCTGTGCGTCTTACATACAGAGCAACTTACAGTAACAAAAGCCATAATAGTAATGAGAGGATGATCAAACTCCTTAGAGAAAATGACTAATTTAATCAACATCAATATTGTTTCAGTCATGAACTAATAAGCATTTAAAAGGGCTGAAGGAATTCCACATATACTGTATCTACTGATTCACTTGGGAGAAGTTCAAATAATTTGCCCCAAATCAGTAAACAAAAAAAATGGTGAAAAGAGGTTTTCTGGGCTCCAAATGAGCACACCAGAGATTTTAAAGTCTGTGGTTTCCTGGATTGACATATTTTTAATCTGCAATCTGAATTGACTCTTAAGACAAATTCATTCTTACCTGATGATTGCAAACATTGAGTTAAAATTCTTGCATTCCCTACAATGTAGTGCTATCTTGATGAAATGCTTAATGATCTTCATCCTTTTCAGCTGGTTTGTCTCTCGCAGAATTTCAGATGCTACCCAAAATGTTTCCTGGTTAATGACTTCTTCAAATTTTTTCAGGTTGGCACAGCTGGTTTTTGATTTGAGTTTAAATAAATCATCTATATATTCAGTAGGTTCTATATTGCGGAAGAGTTCAAAATTGCGCATAGAGAGTTGTGTGGCAACTTCAACAGTACTGAGCTGCAGTAGCGAAATTTGACTCTCTCTCAGCAACTCCTGAGCATCCTCATCTGAGCAAAGGGTTTCTGTTTCCATGTTGTTTTTCAAGTAGTATCTATGAGAAAATAAGCCCAAGTCTAAGCAACAGTCTCATGATGTTCCTTGAAAGAATGCTACTTTTTATACAGCAGTTGAGAGAACACTGAATCCAGTAATGGAGAATTCTTTTCAACTAAGAGAATGCAGCTGCTGCCTCCGTCAGCGAATCACAGAACCACCTACTCAGAAGTCATTGATGGAAACTATTACATGGAATTTCATTTGTACCAGTTTTAACTCCTTTTTGTCCTGTCCTCCCTGGTTTCTGTATTTTTTTTTTTTTTTGCTAAAAATGACAGAAAATACCTCTGCTTAAAACTTCAGTGGAAATAAGAAAACAGGCTCTAAGGAAAGAAGCAGGAGAGCTCAAATACAGGTCAACAGTTTTTGCAGAAAGAATCTGTGACTAACTAATGAGTCTAAGTTTATCTGTCCAAATACCTCAGAAATTTAAAAGCTATTCCTCTCAATTTGTTCCCAATAGAACAATACTACTACCAATTTTAACCTTTCAATATCTGATTCTCAGAAAAATCCTGCAAGCAGGGCAGGTAATATTTCTATTTGTCAGCTGAAACAGAGGCTCCCAAAGAATATTGACTAGTTAATACCGACTGCAGAAGAGAACTCAGGGCTCCTACTTTGTAAGAACTTGCTGGAAATAAAATATCAATGGCTGACCTGTGATTTTTAAAAATTATTTATAGTGTGAGCATACAACCATATATATGTATCCATGGGAATATTCAAGACTGACAATGGGCAGTATTAGCTCAACTCATTGTCATAGATATCTCCACTGAGCAAAAGGCACTACAGCAGTATTAGAAAATGTGTTTTTTAATGTACATATCCAAGGAAACAAGAGTACCAGTGCTTACTTAGATATTACATCAGGCTCATTCTGTCAGCCCAGTGTCTACAAGGGAAAAGTTACTGCTTGCACATGAGCAGACAGTAACAACACTCAGGTCACAGTGCCCTTATTTTGAACTAGAGATCTCTGTGACAGTCTGGTATGTGCATTTACTTTGATATAGCAATTCTTGGTAAATAGGAGAAAACTTTAAACTTTAAAACTTTAATGTGTGAGGGTACTTATAAAACACTTTGAAGTGTTCATCTCAGATTTGATAGGGGTCTGAAGAGGGTGTAAAGAAAGCAAATAGGATAAATGTTGTATACCTTCCACTCAGTTGTATTCTATCAGCAAGTTTGGAAAGCTGATCTGGAAGTCTTCTTTGTTTGATTACTCCCTCAGGTGTGACAGAGACCTCACAAAGTGAATATTGATCCGGGGTGGCAGTCACAGCAAACTCCCTGATAGCCTGAATGACCACTTCCTTGGCTGTGGTGTCCTTACTGATCATGATGTAGCGACTTTGCTGATCAGCCTTAAAAACTCTTAACACTTGATCTGGCAAGTCTGGGAGAAAGGAAAGGATTTTAATAAGTCATAATACAATTAAGCAAATATGAAAAAAACTTCTGTACCATCATTATCTTTTCTAAACTTTCACCTCTCCCTTACTCTTCTTCAAAAGTTCAGTGAGTCAACAGAGAATCTACTGTTAGATATGCTACGAGAATACATTTTCCCCTATAAATGATGGAATGACCTGCAGACATATTAGGACATAACAGCAGCACAACAGATTGTCAGGTTTTTTTTTTTTTTTATCAAAATCACATCTCTATTAAACTGAAGAGCCCACTACACTAACCTAATATGCCTTTTACTATATTTAATATGACCTGATACCTTCATTAAGTGTTGCACTTTCATTTTATGAAGGAGAAAACAAATTCAGGGAGATTAATTTGTCCATCACCATATCAAAATAAGATTTGGTTCCAACTGTCTGAGATTTAAGGTTCATTCTGACATTTAGCACATTATATAATCCATGCCAAAAAACACATACAGCACTACCATTATGTTAGAAGAACAAAGACTACAAGAAAACAAAATAAATATGGATGGGGCTTACCGGGTGTAGTACTGAAGTCTAAAATGCGATGATGGGACTGCAATAAATCAGGATTACTGGATGATAAAGTTCCACTGACAGGCAGTGCAGTTGGGATGTGCTTTGTCTGCCTTAGTCCTACTATGCTGTCATCCTGAGACTGACCAATCCCAATATCACTGAACAAAGTAGAAAAATTACCAATTTAAAAAGCTGTAACTCATCAATATGTAATAGACACAGTCCATAAGAAATTATATTTCAAAAAATATAAAAATACATTTGGCTGAAAAATTGCAAAACAGGCACTGTTTTAAGTGTATCCAACTCAACTTATTAAGTGTATTATAGTATATTTCTCTAAAAACCTGCCTAACTAGTTGAATTGTAACAAATATTAAGTTTCTTAGTACATATATTCGTAAAAGCTGTAGCTGCAATGAAAATAGATTTAAGAAAGTGCACACTTGAAAGAACGAATTTAGTTTCACTCAGTTAATGACTTCTGCAGTCAGAATGCTTAATTCTTTTGTAATCTAACCTTTTAAGAATTGAAGAAATTGAAGAAAATGAGTAGAGGGGGAAAAATTCACAATGTTCCAATTTCATTCTCCACTGTTTCAGAGAAATGAGATCATGACAGAGTCAAATGTAAAGAAACCCTCTCACAGACATTGCTCCTTAGTTACATACAGCATGAAGCAGCAGTGTACAATGTGACTTCAGTGTCAAAGAAGAGGCAATGCAAAGACAATGAATCACTTTTACTATTCTCTACTCAAAATTTCTAGTTATATAGTTAAATCCTTGGAGAAAAGAATGATTACTGATAGTGACAAATTTTCATTTTCATTTATAAAAGGTCTTGCTGTGGACAACTCTTAAAACATGATTTAAAGATATATAAACATTGCTAGATTTAAAGGGTCAATGGTTTCCATAACCAAACATCAAAATTAAACACACATGCACATACACAAAATATCAATAGATCATAAATGGTTTAGTTTATATAAATACTTTGAAAAAAGGAAAAAGAAAATTATACTACGGTTGGGATATAAACTGAGGTGTCAAAAATAAAATTAAGACATTTAGCATCAATTGAGTTTTTGGACATCAGAGCTTGACCATAAACACTATTTTTAATGACTGCTAAATTCTAGCAGTATTTTGGAGGGTGGGGAGATGGAACTCAGAAGTAAATTAGCAAAGACCAAAACTTAAAAGACCGAATTAAAGAGGATTTTAACATAAATTCCAAATTCTTGGGTGAGTCCATGATACAATTTAATTTCTCTTTAAGTAAGTACATATTGGCATAATGGTCTGTGAAACAGTAAAACATTCACATTATAGTGGAATTTTACTTTAACCACATAAACCAATTTTTACTCCCCCCCCAAAATTAGAGTAATCTATGACATGAGACAACTACTATGGGCTCAGGTCAAAGATAGAGCAAACTGGGCCACTGCTGGCGCAAATGGCTATAAATATTAGTATACCCCAGACATAACCCAAATGAGCTCCCTTCCTAAGAAATGTTTCTTGGCAACATTTTAACATGCAACATGATCTAACTCTACTCTTGCTTATATTTGTCATTTATAGCCATGGGGCTACTCTTGGATTGAAATTTTTTTTTTTGAAACTACTTTATATGTAAGATTTAAATGTCTTCCCTGAGCACATCCTCTTACTGTGCGACATCTCCCACTCTCTCATTGTTACTGACACTGGTTTTTGAACATTATTTAATAACTGGATGATTTATTTCCTTATTTATTTAGTTTTTAAATCATTATATCTTTTTTTTTTGACGATTTATTTATTTATGGCCTCCCTGATGGTGCAGCAGGTTGAGTGCCGCGCTATGAGCTATGAAGCTGTCCGCAGCCTCTGCAGTGCCGTTTCAATCCCCGCCGGTGAGAATCCCACATGGTGCAGCAGACCTCTCTTGTAGTACCCCTGCTCCCCTCAGCAGTGTATTTCTGTCATCTGCCTGTTCTGCTCCCTGCTCTGTCTCTGGTGAATCCTCTCACCCTCCTGCGCCTCTGGCCTGTACCCCAGCTCTTGTATAAAAATAAATAAAATCTTAAAAATTTTTTTTTTATTTATACAAGAACTGGGGTACAGGCCAGAGGCACAGGAGGGTTAGAGAATTTACCAGAGACACAGCAGGGAGCAGAACAGGCAGACGGAGTAGAACAGGCAGACGGACCAAAGACACTGCTGAGGGGAGCAATGGGCGAGACAGGAGAGGTCTGCCATGCCATGTGGGTTTCTCCCTGGAGGGCTGGGAATCGAACCCGCACTGCAGAGGCTGTGGATAGCTTCACAGTGCACGCTCAACCTGCTGCGCCACTGGGGAGGCCCTCTATTTCCTTTTTCTCTGGGTTCGTCAATCTCTTTCTCTACTTAACCACCAAATATGAATTCTACACTCCTCTGCTTCATCCTTTTAGCCCCCTTCATTTGCATCACCCTACTACCTCTATGCTTGCCAGTTTGCCATACTGATAATGTATGAGAGCAAGAGGGAAAACACTCATGAACAGTGTATCTACAGCGGTATCTGACTGACTAGTGAACTTATAAAAAAAAAATCTTTTGAACACATGCTGATTTCTAGGAGAAAAAAGTTTAAGTAGTAACTAGTATTAAAGCTATTGCACATATAATAAATACTGAGCCTTCTTTTAAATGATTATTTCAGTTGCCTTATGTATATAAATTATTACAAACTGTTTTATTAATAAATGTCACAGGTTTCTGAAATACAAATTATATAATAGGTTCCCTCAGTATTTGAAAAGGAACAGATCTAATTATTATCTCTTTTTTTATTTCTCTGGCTTTAAAATCTAACTAAACACACACAGAACAAAATTATATATACTATTCTCATACTGTGTCCTTGCCAACATCCTGTACTGTGGATTATATCCCAGTTCTTACATGTCACATTTCTATTAATATTTGCTTGGGTCATGCTGGCTTTTGATTTTATTTTTAAGGTTCATATTTAAGTCATGGTCAAATATGATTCTAAGATCTTTTTGTTATTGTGCTACTAATAACTGTATTTAAGTACTTTTTTTTTTTTTACCCATTTAAAAATAAGCTCTTCATCAAGAAGGACCACTTTAAATATCAGTTCCTATTTTCTGTAATACTAACAGGTCTATTCCATTGTCTCTTGGAAACACTCAATATATACATTCTCTCAAGTCTATATATAAAACTATCATACTCATTGCTTATCCTCAGGATATTGCTATATGTGTTTTTAACCTGATCTGAAACCAGCAGTTATTATAGTTCAAAGGCGATAACAAAAATTTGATACTTAGTCTACCAATGGAACACTCTAGGCCATCCCTCTCTAATCTTTGGATAAAACTTTTATCTAAAATGGAATTTAAAAGGGAAATTCTTGATATGATCCTGAATGTCTATATCTACTACTCATCTATAAGATCCATTAAGTTATAGGAAAAAACATTTTCAAGTTATATCTTATAGCATTATAGTTCTATAATATATAATAAATTAGGAATATCCATGTTACTTAACATTAAACTTTTGGCTAATGGGAATTAGTTTTATAAAACATCCCTAGATTCAAAAGGAACTAAAATGAAATAAGCAAACAAGCTAAAAGTGAGTAACACCTACAACACTTTGTCTAGTCTGAGCTCTTAACATAGTCAAGGAGAAATTCAAGAATACACCTGACATTCTGGCCACTGAGTTCTCTGAGAGAAAAGAAGTTTGTGTTTGGTTGGTGCTATCTTGGCAACAGTTCAATAACAAAACAGAAGAGCCAAGGATGAACAGTAACAACTGGAAGCAGTGATTTGGTTGGCAAACAGCAGATGCTAATGGGAGAGAAGATAACCAAAAACAAAACATTGCAAAATCAACTCCAAATCATGGGGAAAGAAGAGTAAACACACATTTTCATTTGTTGAAAGTCCAAATAAAAAGAAAATAGTGAAAATGAGTAAGTGCTAAATTATCTAATGAAGCTTGGGATGAGCAAGTAAGGCGCAAAAATGGAATTAAAACAAACTTGACTGCATAACTTTGCTCCTAGGATCGCTCAACCATAAAAGCCTAAAATTTTTTTTAGACTTGTGCAAATTATCAATTATGTCACTTTTTATACACTAAAATAACACACTGAAAATGTACATGTATACTCACTTGTAGGGTTTCTGTGGCAAGATACTGATCCGAGTCTTGTCGAGTATTTTTTTTAGCTTGTTCCTTCCTCCAACAGTGTTGGCTTTACTTTTTTTATTTACTTTTTCCAGTCCAATCACCTGTTCTACATCTACAGCAAGATCTGGAATGGAGTAGCGACTGGCCTTTTTGATGTCCCCAATTTTAGGAAGGTGAGGGGCACCATTTCTTTTCTCTTCAGATAATCTTGTTAGAAGTTCTTTAAATACTAGAATGGAAACAAACACCACAAAAATCCCCATCATAAGAAATTTGAATAATCCAAAGGTATTTGTAGAGTTGTAAGTAGATGAAAAGTA
Source organism: Talpa europaea (assembly GCF_964194135.1). NCBI lineage: Eukaryota > Metazoa > Chordata > Mammalia > Eulipotyphla > Talpidae > Talpa > Talpa europaea. The sequence continues at coordinate 100,702,717 of NC_140077.1, forward strand.
TAGACTTTAGCTATTAAAACTATAATCCTGTAGAAAAACACCTCTCCAATTAATCAAAGACAGAGAAACATGCAAAGCAGATTCTTTATCTCTGCCACTCAAAGTTAAAATAGAGTAATACTCTATAAATCTATAGGTATAAAAAGTAAAAAAAATTGATATTCTCACATCACATTTACAAAATCAATTCCTGCCTATGCACTTTTGCTATAAATATTTTCATTCTTATGTTTGAAATGACGTATTAAAGTGATCCTTTTCATGATTTAAATCAAAATGTAAAAAAGAAAAATCAAAAGGAGAAAAATGAAAGTGTGCAAAAATACTTACCAAATAAGTTGGTTTTCACAGTGATGGATAAATGTGTGTTATTTCTAAGAATTTCCATGGCTTTTGACAGCTGAATATTTTCAAAGTTTTGACCATTTACTTCTAATATCTAAAAATAAAATCAAAAAGTTAATTCCAATATCCCAATGGATTGAAGGAGAAAGGCATCAATGTTCACCCTTATGTTTGGATTTAGAACAACATACCTGATCCCCTCGTTTCAAGCCTGCTTCAGTTGCTTTGCTACCTGAATCTACACTGTCAACAAAGATTCCAAATCCCTTCTCTGAGCCTCCAAGTAAGATAAAAGGCAAAGGTGCTTCTCGGGATGGTTTCGTTAATGTCATCAATCTTCTTTTTGCTTTAGCTGCACATGCAATATTTAATAGCCTTAGATGTCCGCCCATTTTCTACAGGAGTTCAGAAAGAGTGATGTCAATTGAAAGACAGGCTGAGTAAAATGAACTTAAAGAGATGGTTTCTTTAAAAATCCAAACATTACCTCTCTTTCCAGATTATTTTCAAATTCTTCTAGAAATCGAGTCATTGCAGGATCTCCCTCAAAGTCATTGAAGTGATTATTCACCCACAATAGTACTACCCGTGTAACCTGAAAAATCAGTTATTTTCAGTACATTTTCTTTTGAATGCTAAAAATTTGACTAAAGTCATTTAAAAAAGATGCAGTAGCTCACAATAAAAACAAAACTATATTAAGCCAAAATAAAACAAGACAGAAACTAAAAAATAAAGGTAGAGGGCAAAACAGACAAAAGGTATGAATAGCATTATGTCTAGAAAATTATCTGCAGGGGAACAAAACTTGGGAGTAATAAACTATTTACTAGCAATGATATACAGGAGGCCTTTACCACCTACAGTTCAGGAAAACTGAGCAGCCTTGCATTACTCTGTACATGTGCTTTCACAGAGCCCTGTGCCTTATACTGAACAATATATACATTCACAGTGATAGAACATTTATTTTGAACCCAGCAGGAGTTGTGTGACTTCATCAGAGAATAAGTTCAATGAGGACAACTTTATCTGTTATGTTCTAAGGGCATCCTTAATATTTTTAACAATGCCAGCATTGAGCAAATACTTGATAAAATTTTACTAAGTAAATTGCAACCTTATATAAAAATCTACTTGTTTAATAAGTTTAAATTTTAATATCAAGATAAATTTTTTTCTGTAGAATAAGTACTTTTAAACATTAACTTCTCAAAGTGAGAAAATTAAACATGTTAATCTAGCAATAGAGAGACAAAGGTGAAGGTAGATTTTTTTTTTAATTGCAGTATATTCCTGAATCATTATTCTGGAGTCAAGGCTTGATAACTATATTAATTTTTTTGTCATTTAATAGCACTATTGCCCATTTTTCAAATTTAGGAATGTAGATCATCTCCTTTGAAACTATACCTAATACCTGACCCTTTTCATAAAATTACATTTTTTGCTACTGAGAAATCTACTTAAAAGCCCACTGGCCATATTAGTGATTAAAAAATTAGATTCACAAATCACAAATACTACCAACTACTGCCAACAAAAAACTACAGTTAACATGTATTAAGTGCTTACTATGAGTCAGACACCTCATAAAGAACTTAAATACTTATATTCATCTTCATAACAACCCTAAAATGTTGTTGCTATGCATTGAGAAGTAAATAAATGAGTGTCAGAAGATATGTAAGGTACTGAAACCAACTTTTTACAGCTGAGGAGCTGGGCTGAGATCTAAGCTTTTGACCCTCAATTTGAAATGAAATGCATTATTGTCCAAGTGATTTCTCTAAGGCCACAAAGCTAGCTGGGCAGAACTAGCAACAGAGCTTAGTGAGAGCTTTTCACTTAGTCTCCTATTCTGGATTTTGCATCTTGCCTCTCCCTAGTTTGTCTTATGTAAATGAAATTGTTGTATGGAAAAGAGAAACTATGATCAACTCTCAGCCCTCTTAAGACCATGCAGTTTATTGTCCAATCTGGTCTGGACAGAGCGCTCAAGAATTGCCAGAGAGGGTCTGTTTAGAATGTAACAGTGGGGCCTAACAGCCAGCAAGGCCTGTAATGAAATGCTGCTCTGGTGCCAATTTAAAAATTGTTCCTTTTATCTGACCATCTACCAAACTAGAGAATGCAGATTCCCATGGAACCCAGACATTTGGGAGGTTATGTCTTAACACATCCCCCTCACAGAAGCAAATTAAACATTTATCAGCCAATTCATTGGCCTTTGCATTAAAAAATGCAGCTGACCTTAGATATCTATAACAAGAACTAATATTTTTATCACTTCTTTTGCTTGAAAGTACCTTTTATTCCATTAAAATAATTTGAACATAGCTAATGTGAGAAATACATATTTAAAGTATCTTTACATTTATATCTGAATATTTCATACTTAAAAGTCAAAATACAGGGCCTCCCTGGTGGCGCAGAAGTTGAGCTCTGGGTTGCAAAGCTGCCCGCGGCCTCTGTAGCGCCGGTTCGATCCCCGGCTGCTCCCCGGCCACCAGAGAAGGGTCCCACATGGTGCGCAGACCTCTCCTGCCGCCCGCTGCTCCCCTCAGCAGTGTACTTCGGTCCTTCTGCCTGCTCTGCTCCCCGCTCTGGCTCAGGTGAATTCTCTCACCCTCCCGCGCTTCTGACTATACCCAGTGCTTGTATAAATAAATAAAAATAAATCTTTAAAAAAAAAAAAAGTCAAAATACAGTGTTTTTTTCCAACCTTATCCCTGAGGCTCGGGTCATTAAACCACTCCAATAACTTTTTGCCCACTTCCATTGGGCTGGAGAGAAAAGTCCTATAGGTCAAAAGGAAGTCTTCTATGAATGTTGGATCCACTACTGAATGTTCTTCCACCAAATGCATTGTTAATCTTTCTGAGGTGCCCTGTAACAAATAAAAGGGTTAATCACTGGCTTGCATAAAGAGCATCTATTTGGTACCTGGATTCGCACAGGATGGAGGTGGGTTTGCTCTTTGTATTACCTTGATCACGATATGTCCCTTTCGTGTTCCAGTTCGATCAAGTTCTCGGTGTTCTTTCACCATAACAATTTCTCCTTCCTCCTCAACTTTTTGCATGTTCTTTTCTACTTGATTGAGAATACGGCAGTAATCCTGCTGGGCTATGCAGACAAACTAGAAAAAAATATAAGTCACATGTTAATGATAAAGTGCCTGCAAGAGACCCGGGCTACTAATAATTCAGTGTTTTAATTATTCAACACTGACATTTTTACATGTCTCTCCCATTCTTCTAAATGAATGCAGTAATGAACCTTAATTGGACTTCTGTACCTTTTAATATATTTCTTCCTTGGTCAAGAAAAGTTTTATTTTTAGAGTACTTATATGTAGTTTACATTAAAAGCACTGTAATTTCAAAAATCAGAATATAAAAGATTGAGTTCTTTTTCAAGCTTCTGCTTTGATAATTAAAAAATTGAGGGCAGGGAGTAGACTTTTAGGAGGACAGATTAAAAGAAACATTGTTACCATCAGTGGGTTTTAAGAATTTGAAAAGCAAGATTTTAAAATATAAATATGGCTTTAATGATAGATATTGGGGGAATGGAGAAAACATAATAGATATCAAAATTTTAAAATGTCCACAGGGTAAATATTAAAAATATGATGATTATATTGGTAAGAAATAATTTCTAAATATCCATTTAAAAAAAGGTCTACAAAACAAACCACAAATTGGTTACGCTAAAGTTATTATTTCTGGTAACTGGTATTAAGGGTATTCTTGCTTAAAGAAAAGTTAACAAGATTATACACATCATGCAATTATTTCTTCACTGACTCCAAATATAAAAAATTTCAGGGCAGGGCCTCCCCGGTGGTGCAGCGGTTGAGCACTGGGTTGAGAGGCTGCCCACAGCCTCTGCAGCGCTGGTTCGATCCCCGGCTGCTCCCCGGCCACCAGAGGAGGGTCCCACATGGTGCGCAGACCTCTCCTGCCGCCCGCTGCTCCCCTCAGCAGTGTACTTCGGTACTTCTGCCTGCTCTGCTCCCCGCTCTGGCTCTGGTGAATTCTCTCACCCTCCCGCTCTTCTGACTGTACCCAGTGCTTGTATAAATAAATAAATAAATATTAAAAAAAAAAATTTCAGGGCAAACTACTTCATTACAATCTTAGTTTTAAAGAAAGGTAAAAATGAATTATAAAAATTACTTATTACACAAATTAACCACAGGTCAGTGAGAGGAGTAGAATCATAACCATAACCCCCCCTCTGAATTCTGAATAATTCCTACTTAAGAAATCATTTGGAATGAAGAAAACATAGATATCTTTCTTTAATGTGAAAAAGACTTCTAAAAAGGAGGGGATGATTAAATTATAGAAGATATGATACAACCATTCAAAGTAATATATTTTCAGCAATTCAGAGTTCTGCCTTAGTGGTCATATTAAACATTTTTTAAAAGTTTGTACAGAGCCAAAATATTGTCATTATAATGATGACCACATCAGTATCATCAGATTGCAGTACATTATAGGAACATTCTCAATTCAGTCTCCCAATCTTCTCATGAGGAAGCAACTACTATTAGCCCCATGGTATGAGGGCTATAGCTGTACCAGATGAGGGAATAGCTGTACCGACCTGTGCTAGTTTGCTCAATGTCTCATAATTACTTGCTTGCTAATTTTAAGATTGAGCAGTGGAAATTACAAGTGACTTTCATTTCATTTAATGTACTTTTTAACATTTTCCATATATTGCTTAATCAACAGGTTTTTTAAACTAGCAGAAGCAGTTTATATGCAAGAAACAGCACAATACAATGTTGAGATTCTTCCACTGAGATTGTTGATATAACTAATTTTTCTATTAAGAGTTTAGAATCAAATGGTTAGCATTCAAAAGCCATAGACTTTTCTTATTAAGTAATAAATGCACAGTTAAATATATTTTAATACCTTAAAAAAACTATTTCCCTAATAACCTGATCATAGGTGTATATTTTAAAATACCTGATTTTTAGTCTCTGTCTTAATTTTTTTTCTTTTTACAGTTCAGTAAAATTGTTCCCAAATAATTGTCTCCAAATATTTTTAGGTGTTCTTTCTTATACTGTACTCAACTATATATACTTATACATTATACTATATATATCATTTCATTATTAATCACCTAAAAAAGAAATACAGCCCTTAGTTAAAATGAGGTAATAGAATTTGCTTTTTGAAGGGAAATGCACTTAAATTAATTTTGACTAAGGATTTAAGGAAATTAAAATAAGTGTGAATTTCAAACTTGATGTCTAGATAGACATTTTTTGGCATTTCTTCTTTTGCAAACTGAAATAACCATCCAAAATGGAACAAAAAATCCCAAATTGAATATCTAATATGCCAACGCAGAAGTGATAGCTCAGAGAAATTTTTGATAAAAACATGTATTTTCAATTAGCAGATATATTCTTGCTTTTAAAAAGTTTCCATATTTAACATGAAAGTCATAGGGAATTAATGAAGCCAGTTAAGAACTTGTGAATTATTTATAAAGTTGTTTTGGGAAGGTTTCATTCATACAGTTAACACAGTGTGATCCTGGCTCTCTGATATTAAATAAAAATTTGAACAAGATTTCACTTAAAAGGCCAATAGTTGAAGTCACAGGATTATTTTCTTTTGGATATATGAAATCATAATTTCTATTTAGTAGAAAAATTAAGGACAATAAAAGAATGATGTAAAATTAAACCTCTATCAACTATAGTACAGTCAATGTTCAATTAATCCATGTAGCTGCTTTCTGCTCCTCATTTAAGAAGTATCTTAAATTCAAAGTGTCATTAGCTCCCATGGTCTCAAGAAAAAATGAGTCTCTAACAGATTCACCTTAAGACATTAGATCTGTTAAACTGGTACCCTGTGTTCTATAAGGCAAGTCACACGGGCACCCAAGTGGTTCATTCCCCCACTGAGGGGTGTAGGGCAGAGCTAAGCAATGCTGAGGGTGTCACTGGCAGCCCTAAGACATAGGCAGTGGAGAAGGAAAGGAAGCATAAAGGAGGAGGGAAGGGGAGAACGAGGCACACATGGAAGGGAAGTGAAAATCATTACCAATTGCTTGGCATCATGGACAGTCTACCTAGCCCTGCCTACATTCTTCAAACCCAACGGGAACAGACACTGAAGGGAGAAAACTTGGAGAGCAGCACCCAGAAGGCAGCCAGAGCAAAACAACCTTGAGTGTATCATGGGGTCCACAGAAACAGAAGTATGTTAAATTATTAGGTATATTTAATGGTTAACATTCACTACGGTGTCCTAGGGCTTAATACAAGCCCAACGTTGTATTACATTAACCAATATTTATTTTTGCTGTTGCAAAAATAAATATTGGACTAGTATGAAAATGAGGGCTATATCTTAAATAAAACTACTTCTTCTGGGTAAAGGACACCATTTTTGTTCATTTCATTCAGTAACTGTTGGTTGCCTACAGTCTGCTCAGTACAACTGATGGGAAGCATTTTCTGGGTGAATAAAAATATGGTTTGTACTGTTTCCTTTATTTGCTCCAACAAGATGATATTTGTACTTTCAACAGATACTATGACATTAAAATACTATCCCAACGAGCATTTACAACAAAATGTCTAAATCCTTACACCATTCCTGTTTTAATATTGAGAGAATGAATGTCAGGCCTGAACAGATGGGTGGCTGGAAAGACAGGAGTGATTTCTGAAACCCTTGACTGAATATGCCTCTCCCAGTACCTTGGAATGGAGGGGATGAGAGAGAATCTCACAGACAGCTCCCCTTTAACCCTCTTTGTACATCTGGGAAACTCAGAACAATAAGAACCTATAATCTTAAGCAGAACTTTCTTTTTCAGTTAGAGTTCTCTCTCAGCCTGCTTTGCTGTCACTCTCTGGTTACTCACTAATTCCTCAGCCAGTATCTTAAATTCTACTTCCTACTTCCTTTCCCAGAATTCCCAGAAAAACATTTAATGTCACCTGGTATGTTTGACATTACTTTAGCACTCTGTAGTATTCGGTCATTTAACATTTTCATCAATTATTCTGAAACATTTCTATGCCATGCATCATTTCAGTACCACGATTATAAAATTTCTAACAAAAGGGATTGGTCCATTAAGGTGTCATTGTGATAGCTGATTTCTTAGAAATAAAGTGACTCCTTTGCCCATTGTGATCAGGGACTATAACTCAAATGTTCAAGGGTTGCTGCATATAGAAGAGTATAGAGCAGGACAGATAAAAGACAGTAGGGTGGAGAGATCCTGAACAATTTTCTAGTTCACTTTCATTCAGTTTGGTTGTATTTTATGGACTACAATTCTAGAGTTGAAATACCACAAATGACCCCTTTTAAATGCACATTTGCAGGCCAAATAAAATCTTATATTTACCTACCATTTGTTCCCTGTATTATGCCAAACAATTGACAGGTGAAATATGTTGTCATGACTTCTAAAATCAATTCCCTATCTCGTGTTTAAGTAAAAACACTGCCTAACAGTACATTATCTTTATTTGTCTACTTACAATTTCTTTTCATAATGTGTACTTCCATACTTTCTTGATGAATAAATTATGGATTATTATTGATAGGAATTTTTAAATATGTTTAAAATGTTTTTAAATATGTTTTAAATATGTTATAAAATGTTTACAGAACACTTAAGCTCTGTGGAGTTCAAATAACTTTAAAAGAGATTTGTTTTTAATTCCCTAGGATGATGTAAGTATTAATAGATCTACTTTAAAATCTTATTTATAAATCTTAAAGATAAACTTTTTAAACAAGCAGAAAAATCTTACCAAAATGGCATATATTAAGTATTCTTTACTGAGAGTGAAATACACATTTTAGTGACATACCTGGCAGTCATCGACTTTTGTTCTCATTACTCCTTTCATGTATTCTTTATCCATGGTAGGAGAGACACCGAAACTGTTTCCCATACATAATATTTCTGCTTTTCCATCTGGGTAAGTCACTTCCACAGAACCATTCAGAATCACCGACCAGGAGTCCAGCTAATTAAAAATGAAGGTGAAGTAGAAATAACATGATCACATACATGCAAGCGCTAGGACGATCCCTGCAAATGATTGAGCAGATCTTCCATTTTCAATATGGAACAAATACCTTAAGTTAACTGTTCACCAAGTTCACAGAGCAAGGACTAAAGCCCAAGCATACATCTACACATTGTCATATGCCTAGCACAGGGCTCATCATCCCAACTTTTTGATTTGACTTTGATCATTTTCTCTAAAACGACGTACACGAAATGTTTCTGTTTCTCAAAATATATAACAAAATAATCACCATTTCCTCAATAAGAGTATCATTTTGTTCTAAAGAAAGACATTATGACATTAAAGTTACAAAATCTGATAAGTTAATACATCAAGATCTTGCCATTGAAATACCATATGAAATATTGTAAATAATGGAAAATAAAACAAGTATAGAATACTCTGAAATATCAAGTGTATCATAATCCTTGAATAATCTAAACTTAATCTTACCTTGTTTTTTAAAAGGAAAAATGGGAATTGGGTTTTTGTTCATTTGCTAAAATCCTAAAGCGGTAACATTTTAAGGAGGAGATATATTTACTAACCTCTTCACCATCATTTAATACTATGGTCCCAGCTCTTTCCACCACAGCAAACACCATCACAGCACAGAGTTCTCGTCTCACCGACATTGTCATATTGGCAAAAGCAGGCAACTGGTGCATGAATTCCAAGAGTTGCTCTGAAAAGCAAGATCCTCACTATCAAAACCATAACACTTAAAAAAAAAAATAAGCATTCAAAAGGAAGTTTCATTGTTCTTTCTTTTTAAATGTCCTATAATTCTGCATGTTGAAAAATATAATTGCCCTAAGTATCTTCAATAAAAGTTGATTTTTTTTTTTGCAGGTGTATAAAGAACTCTGTCACTGTGCACTGACATTTCCTTGCTGATGAGAGGACTATACATTGTAATTCAAATTCTAAAGGCATTGAGGAAATTAATAAACTTTAGTGGGGAAATTCCACTACTGTGATCTTATTAAAGGCTATAAAGGGTTGAAGTGAAAGAGCTCTGAGAAGTCTCCTAAAAATCAGTTGGTTTATTCCAATGCCTTTTGGGCAAGTGGAGGTCCAAAACAGTAGCAGAAAGAGGTTTGGAAACCAAGGAATATTTTTTTTGGGATCAGACAAATTTTTAAAAAATAATCAATTTAAAAAGTTACAATAAATGCACTTGATCTCTCTCTCTCTTTTTTTTTTTTTTTTGTGGGACCCTCGCCAGCAGCCGGGGAATGAACTGGCGCTGCAGAGGCTGCGGGCAGCCTCGTGGCCCAGCGCTCAACCGCTGCGCCACCAGGGGAGGCCCACAATAAATGCACTTGAAAACCGACAAACTATTTCTTATCCCTCATGTTGGCCAAAAAAAAGAAATGTTTGATCACTCTTCCAGTTGGCGGTGCTGGAGAAACTGTCCTTATGTACGTTCCTTCTATCTGTTAGGTTTGCTGACAAGCTTTACATAATTGAATAGTTTGTTCACTGCAAAAAAGAGTATAGAATAGCAAGATATACTCTGTGAAAACATATTTCCAGGTCAGACTAGGATCTTTGGTCCACCTGGGTAATGTCTGTTCTGATTAGACCCGACCTCATCCATCCTGCACAACACTGTCAGGACACAGAAGGTTTAAATGACCACGAGAACAGCAATGCTAAGTGGTACTCGGGGACCCGTTCAGCAGGACAGCGTTCTTCCACCTGGCCCAGACTAATGTGCCAGGAAATCAGTTCACTGTGGCAACTAGCATTTTTTTAAAAAAAGAATACACACACATCGACACATACATACACACACACAAACACATACATAATCAGCACCAAGACAGTTAGCTCTGTTTAGTGAAACATTAATTTCTGGAATACGTAGGTGCATTTACGTCATTCCAGAAAATATATTTATTCCCACTATAGCAATAAAGTAATTTTGCATGTAAGTAAAGCCACTTACATGTGGAATATAGAGAAACCAAAGGTCAGGAAAAAGACAAAACTCGCAAGCTGATCACAGATTGAGGCACCAGCAGGGGAGGGGTAGAATGAGCACAAGGCACTGTGATGGGTGCACAGATGCTCTGGGAGACCTACGGGGACTATACCTTAGGGGAGAAATCAAATACTGTCCAAAAATTGACAATGATATCAGAAAACAAATTTAAAAAATAAAGCAATTTTGAATGCTACTGCAAGGGATCACCCACAGCTGTATTACATATGGGAGGTCTGAGTTATTTTCCAAATGCAAAGATCTTTTATTTTGAAACACAAATAAATGGCAAGTTGTGGTCCTCCGACTAGCACATCAGAGTTAGTTCCACTGTTTCCAGCCTCTTTTTTTTTTCAGTTATCATCACCCACATTGTCACCATAAGATATTAAAATATTACCTTTAGGTCACACATTTCACTCTTTCTCTTCCCCTAGTAAATAGCTAAATTTCCTTGGACAAGCAATTATTCATGGTCTTAAGAAAATATGAGACCAGATATTGCCCGATATGTTTTAAATTTAATAAAATGTTTAAACAAGTCAATGTAAGCACCACAGAATGATTGGAGAATATGAGTATAAAATATATTCTTTAATATTTGCTATAATGATTTGAGTGCTTTCCATGGACATTTTTCTTCTTTTCTGGCAGATTCCTACTCCATTATTGAATCAGGAAATCAATTTGAGACATATGAGTAGTGACTAAAATAAAAACAATGCAATGGAATAAGGGCTTATCTGTGTACTGTATATAATAAGAATAAATAATAGAGCAGACAGAAAAGATCTAATAATAGGAAATGTATATAATTTTCCAGACTCAGTTGAAAAACTAAAAATAAATGTTTATCTAACCAGATGGCTTCTAAGAGTTTCTGAGACTCAAGGACACAATAATGGTAAGCTGGTTTTATGATAACGTCCATCCTACTATTTTTATCACACTATATGATTAGAGCAATTTAATGAAATAGAATTTGTCTGTCACCAATCTTTTAAAAATAACAAATGTAGAAAGGATGTATATGGCTATAGAGTCTCTGAATAAACTCTGATATGCCACTGGGATCATACAGTGTTAAAAGGATTAGTGTAGCCAAAAATTCAGAGCCTGGAGGGGTAATAAGACAGTTTCTGGGACATGTAGAAGGCAGCAGCTATGAATGGGAAATGCAATACTTCCATAATTCTTGGAATAATTTATTAATATATTAGGATAATACATAGTGATTTGTTGATTTTGTTAAGGAAGAAAAAATCCTGCCTATAAAAAATATTAGACACTTTAAAAAAATTTTCCTAGTCAGTGTGACATACAGAAAAGTCAAATGTTCAACTTACACATACCAGAAACTGAAGCCAATTCATAAAATAAGTTTATTTTATTTTCTCTGGTTTCATTTCATGTAAGAAATCATCAGCATTAGATGTTTTGTAAAAACTCCTGGGAGTTCTGGTGGTACATGAAAGGGGGAGAATTCTTTGAAAGGGATCAAAGTCATTTTCTACCTTAATATTTCAAGGCATCAAAAATTTAAAAAATCACAACCATTCAACAACTGATAATAGTAATACCATAAAATCATGAGTTGGAGAGCAAAAGTGTACAAAGTCTTTCTCTTCAAAGTATTGGAACAAAAATATACCCCAAATTCAATAGTAGCCCAAAGGGAAGTATTTTTCTTCCTTTTGTTTTTAAAAATATGATCAAATTTTACCAATTTCATTTGATTCAACTTACATACACACACAAACACACACAACATCTCCTTTTTTTTTGTGGGGATGGAGGAAGGTGAGTAGGCAAAAAGGCATGGAAAAACATCAGTCAGATGTTCACAGTTCACAAAATGTCAATAATAGAGAATGGATTTAACAAGCATATTGGCAAAAGAGTGTTTTCACATGTGTTATTATTGAGATAAAATACAAATCTTTTATACACCACACAATGCTCATTAGACCTTGTCGCTAATGAGAATGGTTTACTAATTTTTTTTAAAAAGATTTATTATTTATGTATTTATATAAGCACTGGGTACAGTCAGAAGCGTGGGAGGGTGAGAGAATTCACCAGAGCCAGAGTGGGGAACAGAACAGGCAGACGATGAAATACACTGCTGAGGGGAGCAGTGGGTGTGGCAAGAGAGGTCTGCGCACCATGTGACACCCTCTCGGTGGCCAGGGATTGGACCAGCGCTGCAGAGGCTGCGGGCAGCTTGCAGCCCAGCGCTCAACCACTGCGCCACCAGGGGAGGCCCTGGTTTACTACGTTAACTACAAGTATATTTGATGGGCACAAACATCAATCATTACTTGCAGTGATGCAAGTGAATCAGTATTCAAAGGTATATGTTATTCATTATAGCTAATAAGCACACTAAAAAAAAAAAAGCTTTTTTTTATTCATTTGTAGGCATCAGCATAGCTGTATAGCTTTCCAGAAATCCTGACAGAAATCTTCTCAGATATAAAGTAAAAGTCTTAAATTTTCAGAAATGACAGACATGCCACACATATTTTAATAATCATCATTTACCTCCATAACTATTCTAAAATGAATAGATCGAAAAGAGAAGATATACAGGCTTACAAAAGGATAACTTCCACATCAATATGTTCAGAAGTAATGTTCAATCTCATTTTTTTAAAGGAAAAAAACCTTATCAGCAAGGATGCTGGATTAAGATGGCAAATTGAACACATTTCCAATTTCATTTTCTCTTTAAAACTACAATAAATGAATTTTTTAAAAGAAGATGACAAGGACAAAAGAGTAGGAGAGCAAGATACAATTCTGGACAATAGAAATCAGACCAAATGGGGTTTCAGACACATGAGAGAAAAACCCTATATCTTAAGGGGGTAAAACTGACAACCACACCAATTTGCCCTGCAGAACCTCAAAAGACTTGAACTATCAGCACCTTTAGAATGGGGAGTGGAGTGGTGAGGAATGGGTGGGTATTTGCGAAGCAGTTAAATCCATTACTCCAGCAAAAATCTAGAGGTCCATGATCCAAAAAGGATTAACACAATGCAATTCCGTCCCCAAGCCACAGGCACAGCTGGCTCTCTCCTTTTTTACTTCATCTAGGTCTGAACCTTTTGAAAGGGCACTGCCAGCTCTTCTTGCCTAAAATAAGCTCCTGTTCTAACTTCTCCACCTCCACCATTCCTTAGACTCCGCCTTATTCTTCAAACTGCAATAAGGCAAGGACCTGGACTGCCTCATTCATCACTGAGCTGCCAGGACCTAGATACAGAAGGTGCTCGATCACATTAGCTACATAATTGAAAGGCTACCACCACGTGATAGTCAGCAAGTCCTATAAATGACCGCAATTAAACTTGAAACAGCTAATCCAAGGTTTGGGCTTTTGTCATTAATATTCTGACATATGTACACAGATTAAATGGGAACTGTTCTTCCTCACATGTTAGTCTCTCTCAAAACACATGCACAAACCACTCAAATAAACAGACTCACGTTGTCCTTTTATTAATCCCATTAAATCCAGTTACTTAAATTTTTCCTCATATACATACAGACCCCAAAAGAGTTGAAAGAGTGATCAGAGATAACTCAGGCTTAGATGAGAGTGCTGCATGTTCTAGCACTAGTTGTTCTCACACCCAGTATTCTAAAGAAGCCAGAATCCAGCAGGCACAGCATTGTTACACAGGGAAGATGGGTAAAGGACCCTTCAGGTAGGGGAAAATGGGTATCATACCACCTAGATTTTTAACCTTAGGATATACAGAAAGTCTCAACTCCCCAGAGGTCATATGCTACTAGCTAGACATTCCGCTGTCTACACTATCTCATCTTCACATGGACCAGAGCGAAAGCAGTCACATGACAATGTTACCAACTGCCACTTGACTGGTATTTATCCACAGAAACCATAAGCTTAAAACAAACAGATGAACTAAAGACAAAAATAAACTTTTAGACTTTAAGACCAATTAGTGGGGCCTCCCCCGGTGGTACAGCAGTTGAGGCTGGACTGCGAAGCTGTCCGCAGCCTCTGCAGCACCGGTTCGATCCCCAGCCACAGGCGAAGGTCCCACATGGCGCGCAGACCTCTCCTGCTGCGCCTGCTGCTCCCCTCAGCGGTGTATTTCATCAGTCTGCCTGTTCTGTTCCCCTCTCTGGCTCTGGTGAATTCTCTCACCCTTCCATGCTTCTGACTGTACCCAGTGTTTGTATAAATAAATAAACAAACAAACAAATAAATAAATCATTAAAAAAAAAGACCAATTAGTGGTTAGCAGAAGGGAAGGGAGATAAGGGTAAAGTTGGGCAAAGGGTAGCCTGTATGGTGAAGCGCAGAACTGGAATTTTCACCACGAACTTAACGTGGTATACACAGATGCTGTTTCTCAATGCTGCATCCCTGAAACTTAATGTTATGTTTATAATGTTAACACAATGTTACTTCAACTAAAAAACAAGGAGCAATGCACAAAAGAAAAATAGAAGAAATAGTATTTGGAAGACAATCTTTTTTAATAAACTAAACTAAGGAAAGGTTTATGTGGAAAAGGTTTTACTAGGAAATTTTATTATTTATAGACTCTTGAAGGTATTCACTGAGTAAAACTGTTTTTTTTTCTAATTTTATTAACATATTTCACTGCTTATACAAGGGAAATTTATGTTAATCACTCTCTAAAACCCACTACTCTTGGGCTCTATTATATCAGACAATATTGCCTCTAAATATTTTTAATTTCTCTTAGATCCCTTTTCTCATCCTAACTTACCAATGTCATCATCTGTCCTGTCTATCGGATCCTTCTCCAAGCAGTCTCGGACTACGTCCCTGCTCATCAGAGGGTCCGAGGCTCTCTCGATGTCCTCTTCGTCGTCATCATCCTCAGAATCCACTGCTGTTTCTGGCAGCCCACTCAGGTCCATATCACCAGCCTCACTTTCTGTGGCCTTAAGAAAGAACAGAAAATTATTGTTTTAAATAAAGCTTTCATACCCTCCAAAAAGCACAAGTCTAGTCCGAAAAATTAATTTCTATTCATTACATGTATTCAATACCAACAAACATTAACATACTAGGCACTACTTAAAAAATGACTTCAGGGGCCTCCCCGGTGGCGCAGCGGTTGAGCGCTGGGTTGCGAAGCTGCCCGCGGCCTCTGCGGCGCCGGTTCGATCCCCGGCTTCTCCCCGGCCACGGGAGGAGGGTCCCACATGGCGTGCAGACCTCTCCTGCCGCCCGCTGCTCCCCTCAGCAGTGTACTTCGGTCCTTCTGCCTGCTCTGCTCCCCGCTCTGGCTCTGGTGAATTATCTCACCCTCCCGCACTTCTGACTGTACCCAGTGCATGTATAAACAAAAAACCAAACCAGCAAACAAATAAATAAAGCATGCCTCTATTAAAAAAAAAAAAAAATGACTTCAGGGCCTCCCTAGAGGCGCAAGGGGTTAAGCACTGCACTATCAAGCAATCCACAGCCTCTGCAGCATGAGTTCGATACCTGGCCAGCCAGGGAGGGACCCACATGGCAAGGCAGACCTGACTTGCCCACTGCTCCCCTCAGCAGTGTATTTCAGTCAGTCTGCCTGTTCTGTTCCCCACTCTGTCTCTGGTGGATCCTTTTCCCCCTGTATCTCTGGCCTGTGCCCCAGCTCTTGTATGCATAAATAAATCTTAAAAAAAAAATAAAAAATGACTTCAACAAAATATGAATGATTATATCTCTCCATGTGAAATATATTAGACTAAAAAGTATTCGTGTTCTATTTCTCAAAGAGAATGGTTTAAGCTAAGAGCACAACAGTGACAATTCACTCTAAGTAATTCATTCTCCAAAATGATAGGTTTGGAATTATTAATGTCATCTTCCTTTCTGAAACCACTATTTCAAAGTTTCTCTCTCCTTAAAACTCCCTATCTGCCAACCCTCTCAACTTAACAAATGAACTTGACTGTTCAGAGAGAACAGACAGCACACATGGAAACTCCCTAACTCCACACTCCACCCACCGTGCTCCCTCCCGGTTGAAGCAGAGAAGGGCTTCTTTTCCCAAAGTTAGTGATTCCACTTGGTCTTGATTTGCTCTCCTCACACCCTAGCAGGAAAATATTCTAACCCCTTCTCTTTTATATACAGCATTTGATTTCAAGCTTTGTGTCCATATTGTAAGCACTTATGTGCACTTCAATGTGATGGCTTTTAACAACAACAACCAAAAAAAACAAAAAAAAAAGTAGAAGAAAGATCAGCTAAGTCAGAATTATACAAAGATTAATGTGCTACTATGGAAGATTTTTGCCCATCCCTGGAATTGTTCAAGAATATGTTAGATGCTTGATAGGAGAGTATTCAAAAAAAAAAAAAATTGGTCAAAAGTAGGTATAGCTGTCTGGTTTCTTTTCACTGTAAGGACTTCTGAAGCAAAGAGAACAGAAATGGTTTGTTGAGGATCTATACACTACATGCTGAGCTTTGTAGAACCAATAATTCAATTTTTCAAAACATTTATGGATTTCTCCTTATGAAGGGTATAAAGTTAATACATGTATGTCACCAAGTTTGAAAATGGAACAAGTCTTGAAATTCAACTAACACTTATCAAAATACACAAGGAAATGTTTTCCACCTACACTCAAAGATAAGTTCAGACTGCAGGCTTCAAGGTCCAACCACATCAAAACAATCTGAGGATTTTTAGTCTGGATTCTCAGATATTCTCAAGGTTGCTGGGGACAGTGGAAATACCATTAAGAATGTCCTCATGAACCCAGTCTAGTCAAGGTAATGGCACCTAAAGCTAGAATTCCAATCAGAATATGCTTCAATAAATTAAACAACTTAATTTGCTATATATTTATTTTCTAGGAGTTCCATTCAGGTTTGAATATACTTGAAGACAGCAGTGCTAACTGCTACAACCTGTGGGTCACCTGCGGGTGGAAACTGTGTTCTCACTACAGACCCTCAAGATGTATCACCTCCTCAAAGTGTAAACATAAGGGCTCTATCATGATGTTCCAAACCACATAAGCTGAAGCACAGCTTTTACTTGTATTGTTTCTTGTTCTATTATAAGGGATATTCCTGAACATATTTCTTTTGTATCAACTTCTAAAAACAGATAGTAAGTGGGGTGGGAGAAGAAATTTAAATTTTCTCTGATCCACCACCTTCTTGCCCTCTAACATTTGAAAATGGGCTACTTCCTAAAGAGTGAATGACAAGTTAACACTTAATGCATCAAAGTAGAAATTTGGAAAGTTAGTTTTAAAAAAGCCAGATAATTCTATTTCTTAGAGCAAAATAATGAGGAAATTCTTCATCAGCTGAGATTATGCAAATAATTGCATTTATGGCTATCAATTATTTGTCAGTAAACTCTCTACAATAATCTTGAACTATAGAAAATATTTACCTAATTTATTACCTTCTTTAGAGAAAGTTAATTTTCTAGGATTTACTAAATTTAGGACTTAATTAAGTATATTTTGCCCTGATGGTATTCTAATTGTTCAGTTACTTTTAATGACTTTTTTAAAAGTAGAAACCTAGTACTGCCTGAATATATCAATGATCCTGACACAATTATGTTTCTTAAAAAAAGACACTTTATGGACATTTCATATCAAATTCTGAAGACAAAGATTTATGCTTTGTAAAGTACTATGTTTTACTTGAAACTATCCAAAATCCAGTATTAGCAATATGCATTTAAAGACTCCCAAAAGGACCATTTTGATGCATTTTAGTCACCTTTTCTAAATTTGTATTTTTAAATCAATGAATATATTCCTTAACAACTAAAATGATTTTGATCGGAAGACATTTTTGGGAACCCATAGTCCTGTTTCTTTTTATCTATCAATATTGTAAGAATTTATTTTAAACATACAATTAAATTTATTGGGAATAATATGCAAGAAAAGTAATTCAATGATCCAATCTTAATATCTTTACCATATTAAAGACTTTAATAAGAAAAACTTACTATAAAAGCATGGGTCTTACTATAAAAGCATTTTCCCCTATAATTTTAGTCAAGAAAGAATCTGAAACCTATTATGTCTATAGTCAAATTAATTATATACAAATTCAAGAGAAATGTTTCCATTGAAATCACTCTTTAAAATTCTGATAGCAGAGGCAAATACAATTAGATACTAGTTCAACTTCTTAAAACAAACAACATATACTCTATGTTAATAGAAGCATAAACACTAATATTTTATATACATGGATGCACATATACACAAATAAATTTACTTTATAAATTTCATCAATTAAGAATAACTTCCTGGAATATATAAAAATGAACCAAATGAAAACACCTCCTTACCTGGTAGATATCAGAAAGACTGCTGCTCCCAGAATCGCTAGTTATACTACATCCTGAGTGGCTGGAGGAAACGTGGGTCACCTGTGGGTGGAGACTATCAGTAAGGTGCAGCTTTGTGAAATCTGCAGGAAGCTAAGGAAGGAGCAGGAAAAACTAAGGTTACAATTTGAATCAAGAACTTCAAGAAGACTTATAACATTACACTCTACCCAACACCACACACCCAGAAATAGTATCAGAAAAGATCCTTTCTTGTTTTAACTTCACAGATTACTAGTGTCCTATTTACTAAAGATTACAAAATGTTTCTAAAGTTTATGAGCATTCAATATTTAAATAGATGCTTGGTGGTTAAGATGAACTGGGAGCATTTAATTCCACAAGCTACAATTTTCAAATTGCCCAGGGATGCACAACATAGGGCTTTTTTTAGCCATATGTAATGCAATGTTGTGACCAAAAAAATTCATCTTAAATGAGAAGATAAATATGAAGTTACTATATGTCCAATTGATGTTTAAAGGTTTTCTTGGGTTTTTTTTTTTAAAGAGTTACTTAGATTTGGTAAAATGTATTGTTGTATAAATAACTGGAGAAAACAGAAAAGAACTTATACTAGAGAAAGTTATGGGCAAGTTTACTCATTAGTACACATACATATAAGTATCAATTTCTATTTGCTCATGTTTATACTCTAAATAAAAATAGCCTCTGTTAAACTGATTCATTAAACATCCTTCAAGTGCTTCTATCACTCCCCAATATAGCAGAGAAAATGCACTAAAAAGGCAATCATTTACACATCTGCCCGTTCAACAAACATTTACTAGGCCTTTTTACTCTTTGCAAGAAGGTGAATGGCACAATATGAAAACACTGTTCTTAGATCTTACACTCTTAAAAATTATTACTAATTCTTTTGAATTAAGAAAAGGACATTGAACTATTACACATACTATACCATTGCCAATAATACACACACATGCTATTTCAAAATATATGCTGACATCCTGCTTGGCAACATTTTCACCTTCCTGCCTTCATATTGATCCTACTTTAGCTGTTGATTAATTATAAAAACCGACGGTTAAAATAAAGCTAAATAAGAGTTTGCCTTACTAACATTCCCTTCTTTCTTTTGGCCCTCATGTCTTTTTTCCCCATCTAAAAAAAGTTCAGAACAAGCTTCATAAAGGAGACCATTCAGGTCGACAAGGACCAGTGAGTTTTGATGTGGCAAAATATCAAAGAGGCAAAATGTATTTATATCCAGTTGTTCAGATTGGACTCAACAGATTATAATGTTTAGTGGTATTAAATATGCTCTGCAAAGAAATATTTTTTAAGCTCATGGAAGACACGGTATAAGATTTAAACATTAATTTATTAGGGGTCATATAAGATGCCAAATAATAAAAAAAATTTTAAATTTTGAAGATTTATTCAAAAGTCACATCATTACAAATACAGTGTGTCTCACTGAAAATGTTTTTTCTTTAAAAAGAAAAATACCGGATGGTCTCACTCTTAACAGGAATCTAGAAAACCTAAATAAGGAACCAGGAAAAAGAATAACTAAAGAAAGAAAAAAATCAAAATCAACAAACAACTATAAACCAGAGACACACTTTGGGGGGGGGGGCAGGGAAAGGAGGGTTTGGGGTCAAAATCGGGGGTTGCAATTGTATGGGGAATATAAAAATAAAAATAGGGCCTCCCCTCGTGGCTCAGCAGTTGAGCTCTGGGTTGCCCGCAGCCTCTGCAGCGCCGGTTTGATCCCCGGCCACCGGCGAGGGTCCCCCCCCCAAAAAAATAAAATAAAATAAAAATAAACCTGATAATTGTGAGGCTACATACTCCTGAAAATTATATCTTGAAAATCAAGTCATTTTAAAAAAAACTGAGAATTGAAGATGATGTGAAATATTAGTTAAAATTCAGGAGAGTAACAATTTCCCTATAATGAATAGATACACAAATACCTCTAAAATGAAAATTTGTAGGTTTTATCCATAAAGCAGAACAGTGAACAATTTGTGGGTTTTCTTCAGAAACAATCTGAAGACAGTTCAGAGAGATATCTATTAATGACTGATTTTATGTGTAGTTAAATGAAATCAAGATATTAAAAAAACACGTTCATGGTCAAGATAAACACTCTTTTTCAGCTTAGCTACATTTCCATTTAATTCAGTCACTTGCCCCAGGAGGCAAGTGGGAAAACATTACTCAATGGCTCAGTGGTTTTAAAAGGCATCAATCGATACATGTAATTACAGAACAATAAACTTGATTTCTATTGATTATCTTTTATAGACATGACTCGGGTTGCCATGTGCCACATGTGATTTTTTTAAAAATTAACTTCAATGTCATATGATGACAGAACCATCTAATGAATTTTTACTTGCTGAGCAATTATTTATTCAAGTCTCACAGGACTCTCTTGACGATCATCAGCTGGTTCTCTTTCCCGATTAAGAATTCACAGTGTGGAAAGCACTAGGAGACTTTAAAGCTCTAAACCCAATAGAAGAGACATAGACGAGCCTTTACATACCACAATCTATTTATCTATTCTTACTTAGAACCATAAATCCCAGAACTACATGGCTATGTTAGACTAAGAATGTAAAAATGTCTAAAAGGAAAAGAAATATTTTTACTCTTAAGAATTCAATTTTATTTTATGAATACTTATTCAGTATCTGCTATGTGAGACACTCTGTTGGATACAGGGATTATCAAGGTGAATAATACATTTTGAACTCCAAATATAGCTTCCACACAAAGAGCCACTGTAATAGGCACTAGGTGCAACAGCACAATCAATCAAGCATAGTATTTTACACATTGCTTTCCTCTCCCCACCACCACCTGTGTTCTCAGCAGAACGGTATGAAATAATAATGTTAAACAGTAAAAGCATACATAATCTAGTATTAACTAAATACCTCTTTATATTAGAAATGTAAGAAAAGATGCCATGTTTAAGAAAGCTTAAAAGTTTTTCTCCTAAATTGGGATAATGATACCATTATTAAATTTTATGCCAGTGTATATCCACCAATGTTGCGGGATAGGAAAAGTATGGAACAAGGGGAGGGGAAAAAAAAAAACTCTGCTATGCACTGATTTGGCCCAGAGATAGCACTCCAACAGAGGCGACTGAGCGTAGGCCTTGGAGAAAGCGATGGACTCAGGATATGGACCATAAGATTTGGGAGTTGGGGCAGACACAGGTATAGGCACCTACTGTTAAACCTGAGGGTAACAGAGTAACAAACACATCAGGGGGAGGGGAATTCGTAATCTGAGTAAAATATACAGAATTCACAGAAATTATATACAGGAAAGGCAAAGAGATTCATTTATTCCAAATTTTTCAAGGCTTGACCTAGTACCCACTTAAATTACTGTCGATATTTAGTTACATTTCAGACTGCAAAGGGGCTGTGAATTTCCCTGCAACCATAGATATCTTAACAATATATTTCACCACACTAAGAACACAATTTAAAGCTCTCTTACTTATATTTTTATCATTTAAATATTTTAGCTGAATTTTTTATTATAGGATTAATCTCCCAATTTTTCCTGGATCAAGCAACTTATATTCCTAAAAATACAGTACTTGTGAGTAACAA
The DNA here is from genome assembly GCF_964194135.1 of Talpa europaea. NCBI lineage: Eukaryota > Metazoa > Chordata > Mammalia > Eulipotyphla > Talpidae > Talpa > Talpa europaea. Next base: position 100,725,121 of record NC_140077.1, read on the forward strand.
CTGTAATGAACTACTGTTGGGCAAATGAATGAGTCATAGTTTAACCACAGACACTGGTAATGACAAAAGAAATAATAAAGGCAATATATTTAAATCAGATTCTTAAATGCATAAAGTAAGCATAAACTTAAATCTAGATTTCAACTGTATAATCGTTTGAGTTTCATTTTTGGTAAAAGGGGGATAATCAACTTTAAACAAGAAAGCAGTACACAAAAGCAAAGAATATGAATGCTTTGAAGTTTCTGAAAGCAGTAATAAATACTTGGTTGAACTGGTAAAATTTCTGAAGTGGGTAACAGTGCAGTGGACTAGAGTGTCTGCCCTTTTCCTCTAAAAAAAAGTCCTGCTCACTTTTTAAGGGTCTACAAAGCAGCATCATGTGTTAGTGGACATGAGATAGAAATTAATAGAATTGTTTGTTCTACAATGGATAATATTGTCTTAGAGTCACCGAGATAGTTAAAAAACAAATAGTAAAAACATTAAAAAAAAAAAAACCCATGAAAAACAATGCCAGCAACGGCCAAAATTCTTTTAACTGACAATTTTCCAAACTAACTTTAGAATCACTTTATTTCAAGAAACAGTTACAATAGAACACAAATGATTTGGGGTGATTATTGTTATCTTCCCAGGTAGTTTGTCTATGGTAAATTAAATATGACACCCAGTGACTAAAAAAAAAAATTTCAATTTTTTACTCTCAATCTTGCTTTCCCTGATATATACATAGACACACATTTTTTTATATTATTTTATTAATGTAGTTTGTTTCTTTCACATTTATGAAACAAATTTATTAAATCTTTACACCAGCGGGCCTCCCTGATGGCACAGGGGTTAAAGTCTCAGTGCTATCAAGCTATCACCAGCCACTATGGCAAGAGTTCTATCCCTGGCCAGGGAACTGACCCACATGACACAGCAGACCTCGCCTGTCTCTCCCGCTGCTCCCCTCAGCAGTGTATTTCAGTGGATGCGCCTGTTCTACTCCCCACTCTGTCTCTGGTGAATCCTCCCAGCCACCCCACACCTCTGGCCTACACCCGCTCTTGCAAATAAAAATAAATCTTTAAAAAAAAACTGTAGAGTGGCCTCCCAATGACTCATACTTGCACTTTGAGTCATGCAAGTTTTCATTCCTCTAAATTGTAGGACTCTTAAGTGATGCTGTACAGTATTGGTGAAGATGATTTCTCCTTTCTATTTCAGATTCTTTACAACAATCATTTATTATTTACCTTATAAATATATTCTTTAGAATATCTATGATAATATCTATTATGTATAATTTTGATATAACATATCCAGGAATTATCAAATCTGAGTAAAACATAAAACTCTAACTCTTTTATAACAATACCATCCAATGACCCTTACAAGTATTTCAAGCAGCATAGGCTGCAATCATTTCTGCTTTATGTTCCTTATTGAAGTATGTGTATATAAATACATACAGGCACACATAAATTGAAAAAGACCTTAATAAGAGATGAAAACAACTCTTTTTGGTAGTTTTCTTTGGCAGAAACAAAACCTTGCCTGACATGTAATTTCCCTAATATTTGACACACACAATAACATAAAATTAGTTATAATTTTAGCTATTGAACTATTTCCATCATCCTAAAGAGAGCCACTTGGCGCAGAAAGGACAATTTTATAATTAATATCAGAACCACTGCAAGTTTGTCATCTGAAAGTTGTATTTTTCAAATGAAAATGTTTATCTTGGAGCTAAATCAAAACAATCCAAACGGTTTAGATCACTTCCCACAGAAATAGTGAGGGAGCTGACTAACTATCATGCATATATGGCCAAATGTAGTATCCTATTGCCTGTTAAGAGGCATGGTTTCATGACAGATTTCAAAAGACAGCTCTGTTTTCAACACACGCACGCACAGCATATAATCCCTTTTCCTTTTCAATTTGTTATTTGAATCCATCAATAATCACTAATCTGAAACATTTCTTTGAAAAGTTCCCCCAAAAAATTCTAAGTGACTCAGTACAAGAAATTTTCAATAAAATGCATGGCACTGAGTGCGGTTCTTAAAAACCATCTCTTGGGTAGCATTTCACCTACTGAAACCCTTTACTCCTTTGTGCATGTCTATGCATGTCAGCAATAGTTACTGCCATTATTCTGGAGGCATGGACTGTGTGATAAGCAATGTGCAGAATTTCTGGCGTCTGTTCTAATGTTTAGAAAGAGCCCAAATGTTGCATTTAATTGAAGAAACAAACTCAAACAGCTCAAGTGGCTTGTCCAAAGCCCCCAGATAAGAGGCTTCAAAACCTATGTTTTTTAGTTCTAGATACCCTAACTCTAGATATTTATTACTCGGGGCCATCTTCTCATCAATCTTTGTAACTGTCTTCTCCCTTATTTAAACAGTAAACACCTTAATGAAGCTCCACACTAATATAGCCTTAGCTACATTTTCCAGTGTGAAAATCAATCCAATATATTTGGCATAATCTGTGATTATCCATATGATTCCAATAATTTCTCTATTTACTAAAACTTGAGTTCTAAGTATCTTATTTTCCAGGACCAAGTGGGATCAGTGCTATGGAAGTAGCACTCCCTGGTGAGGAACTAGCTGCTAACACCAGAAGTCAGCTTCCATGACAATTAGACAACAACTTTGATGAGGCCAAAGGGACTGTGCTTAGCAATCCCAGCTGTGGAAATGCCCATGGGACCATGGAGTTAGGGAAGTGCGTATTTAAAGTCAAGGAAGCAAAAGATTCCTATGGGATCCATGGAGGACCCTAAGTTCCCTTCCTCCTGAATATAAATAGTTGGTTTTGGAAGACAGCTTTACAAAGAATTAACAACACTAGCTCAGAAGTAATTTTTTCACTCTTTAAAACTTAGACAAGTTACCTCACATCACATGCAAATGTACTTCGGTTATATCCAAGAAAATACCATAAAGTGGCCAAGACTGGCTGGCTATTCGCCAGTTGCCTCTTCCAGGGAATACAGCCGGACTACATTTCCCAACCTTCCTTACACTCACTTATATATGCCAATATGAGTGATTCAAGTCTGAAGTATAAATAAACAGAAGAGATTACATACCACTTTCACATCTTATAAAAATCTTTCCTATGACTCACCTACATCTTTCCCCGTCTATGTCTATGCAGTCTCTGTCCAAAGACAACAGAAACTTTATGTTGAAGGATGAACAAATGAGTCACAAAATGGAGTGGCACAGATGCCCTGCATCACTACTTAAAGGGAACTATTCACCCATCAAGATTACTTGTGGCAAAAAAAAAAAAAAAAAAAAAAAAAGCTTCTACTGTGTTTGAACCATATGTTTGGTTTGGTACAAAGGTTAATATTATCTTCATTCATACAAATACTATGATAGATAATTTGTGAAAAATCTTCCATTGTAAACTTCTAAGTTCCATAAGAAGTAGGTAAGACTCTGGAAACATCCTGACCTCATAGTGCTATATGCAATTTGGATAAAATAAACATTAGAGTTCATTTACTTATTCAGTGAAACACAATCACTGAAAATCTACTTTATACAAGTATGCCAGGTGTGCTACTCCAGGTATCTAAATAGAGCAGTATGCAAGATAAACTCCCTGCCCTCGTGGCTCTTACAACTAGCCTATGGAGACAAACAATAAAGAAATAATAAACAAAACCGTCAAAACAGTGGTAAGTGTGATATTCAGCAATGATTAAAAGAAACAAGCATTCTGTGACTGACAGCCAGGGGGATCTGAGGTGGGTTACTGAGAGAACGTTCTTACTCTTACACCATTCAGTGTATGTATCTGTGTTTCATACATTTATAAAGGCTGTTATAAAATACACTTCATATTTGTCTCTATGTGAAATTGAGACAACACCATGCTAAAGTCAAAGGCACATAATTACCAACATTTTATGAAAAACTTCTGTACAATTTATACAACTTAAAAACAAAGTCACCTAAGTGTCATAGCACCTTATGAAACCAAGACAGTATAAAATACAGTGAGTTGTTCAGTGCCCTATGAGTGGACAGCACCAACATCTATTCAAACTTTAAGATGCAAGTATTATATGAAGGAACTTTAAGGCTTCCAAATAATTACTTGTTCTCAAAAAGTACTGCTGAAGAGCTAAATTTAAGTCTAGATTCCACCTACTAAGTTGAGTATGAGTACTAAAAAATTCATTGAAGAGACCAGTTGAGAGGAAAATACTCCTATTGGAATTTAGTCTATATTCGTTTAAGTAGTAGAAATTAATGAAACTTTATTTTCCTAGAAAGAACCTTGGATGTACTCAAAATCCTGATCCCACAGACTTTACACACTAGCATTTATATGAGGCAGGGTGGGAAGGATCAAACAAGTAAGATTATGTCACATGGATGTAAGCAATCCAAAGAAGGTCTCATTGTGAAGGGAACATTCGAATAAAGACCTTAACAGGTTGAAGGACTTAACGCTGACAGGTATAGTGGGGAATTAGGCATTTCAGGTACAAGGACAATATGAGCAAAAACTAAAATCAGGGGTGGCCTTGGCATATTTAAGAAAAGGTTGGTAAAAGCTCCCAATTAGGACAGAGACTCTATGGCACGATCACATAGGTAAGCTGTGGTAATTATCTGGATTTTATTTAGAGTGAGATTTTTATTCTGAGGAGGGTTTTAAGCACTCACAATATATGCATCATGAATTTAAAACATTTTCTCAGGTGTTTAAAGTGAACAAATATTACTTTTGTAATAAAAATTTAAGAGTAATTACACGTAATGTAAACAGAAAAAGATGTTTATTACAACACTTAAGAGACTGTTATTAAGCGACAGCATCATAGCTCGTCTCCATGGATGCACCAGGTAATGGCTCACACTGTAAAGCTGTATCCATTCTAAATCACTGTTCATGAGTTCACTGACTCCAAAACTACTGACTGAAAAATTTCACCCTATATCTGATAAAGAACACCCTACCTCTATTGGCCCATTTCCAGATTTTATTTAATATTACCATAACTAATACTTTTCTGATAAATATTAAATCAAAAAATAATTACCTCTGAAGTTACTAATGAAAAATAATAGTAGCTACTAATTTTATGTATGTAGCATATCAGCTTTTCTTTTCCTTCAATAATAAAAATGTTTATTTGAGCATTTAATTCCAAGGACTTTAATGTTAAGACTTTAATCAAACGATTATGTGCAAGGGCGTTGTGTCAGCGCTGGGACACCAGATGATGTCATCGATGCGGCTCTGTCTGGAGGACACTATGGGAGGCCTGACTGAACACTGGCGGTGACTCCTTCTTACCTGGGCCAGCAGAAATAGACACTACATAAATTGCAAGATACCTAGTGGGTTTTTCTTTTTCCTTCATCTTTCTTGTTGTGGCTGTTTATAGACTGGTAAGCCTCAGACAACATATGCTCAAATGAATAGCTTGAATTAATTACTAAGACAGAGTGTCAAGCACACATTACCTCTTAAGAAGACTCCTTCCTGGGCCTCCCTGGTGGCTCAAGGGGTCAAAATACAAGCTATGAAGCTATTCCCAGCCACTGCAACATGAGTTCGATCGCCGGCCAGGGAGCTACCCACATGGCACAGCAGACCTCTCCTGACTCTCCTGCTGCTCCCCTCAGCAGTGTATTTCAGTCAATCCACCTGTTCTGCTTCCTACTCTGTCTCTGGTGAATCCTCTCACCCCCCACACCTCTGGCCTGTACCCCGGTTCTTGTACACATAAATAAATAAATCTTTATAAAAAAAAAAAAAAAAGAAGACTCCTTCCTACTACCCTCATTATTTCTGTCAATGAGCCAGCATTTTTCATCACTTTCTCAGTAATCTGCAAAGATTTATTTCCATCCATTCTCGTAGTAAGCAAATTCTTCCTCAATTAACACTAACATTTTATATTTTACCATTCTGGTAAGCCCTTACTGTCCTCAAACTTCAACTACTTTCTCTGAACTTTTCTAATAATTGTGTATGTGTATAAGCACTTATTTATTACCCCAGGTTTAAATCATGGGACTAGAATAACATTAATGGGATATACTCAGAGAATCTTAGAACTGGCTTCATGTAGTCTGTGGCATCATTAGTGTGTGGCTCAGGTGCACACATAAGCATACATATACATGTATGTACTAATAGCTTCAAAATCTCTACAGAGAGACAATTTCCCTAAAGTAGAAGTTATGGAGACTCAATTCACAAATGGCAAAAACAAGAACTTACAAAATTAATCAAACTCCCAGTATGAATGAAACAGTCTTAATAAGGAAGACTAATAATATTATCCCATTTCACTCTGCTGAACTAACACTGTCCTATCTTACTTCTTTCAACAATCTCTTTCTCTTCTCAATGTTGCAGCAAGAGTAAACATTTAGGAGAGATGGAAAAATACCAACCCCCTGCCAATAACATTTTAGTGGACTCTCTTTCTTTACTCTCAGGAAAAGTCTGCATTCCTAACTATTGTACCACTAGCTTCTTGTGGACCTTTTCCCATACCTTTCTGCCTATCATTCTGCATGCTAGATGAACTATTTCTGTTGATGTAGAATGTTACACTTTGTATATATCTTTCCTAGATTTTCTTATTCCTTCTTCCTAGAAGAACACTCTCTCACCCCAGGTGACTAATTCTCTGAACTTTCCTCTAGAAGGTTACAAGTCCTTGTAAGATGCCCCTGTGACATCTAGAATATTACCTGAGGCAGAATTTAACACTCTACAGAAATTGCTGGTTTAATAGCCAAAGCCCACTCTCAGTGAATCCAAAAGGGAATGCCTGAATGTCTGCCCTTTATCATCACTCATTCTCTTGCTTCAAAGTTCCTAAAATATAGCTAATATGTAGTAAATACACAATCATTAAACTATTAGCTGTAGTTCAGACTTGAGAATCCTGAGGCTGAGACAAACTGAACAAGGACTGTCTTAGTTCCAATGTTCTCTCCCTTATCAATTCTATAGTGACTGCTTTCCACCATCAATTACAGGTAAGTTGGATAGGATAAAACAAAAAAAAAGACAATGACTACGAGGGTCTCCTGGTGGCGCAAGGGGTTAAGACGCAACCTATGTAGCTATCTGCAGCCACTACAGCATGAGTTCGATCCTTGGCCAGGAAGCTACCGACACACGTAGCAGACCTCTCCAGAATCACCCGCTGCTCCCCTCAGCAGTGTATTTCAGTCAGTCTGCCTGATCTGTTCCCTACTCTGTCTCTGGTGAATCCTCTCAATCCCCTACACCTCTGGCCTGTATCCCAGTTCTTGTATACATAAATAAATCTTTTTTAAAAAAAGACAACGAATAGGAAAGGCTTGAAATTATAGTATGCCTAGGCTATCATCAAGTAATAAACTCAGGTTTTCTAGAAATCAGTATACAAAGTTTTAAGACAAAAACCTCTGGGCTCAAAATTTTTTCACTGCCTCTCTGCATATATTCCAACAAGGGAGCCTGCAGATGAAGGGTGTTTGAACTCTGCTCAGATCTGTGAGACTCATTCATCTACTTAATTATTTAACACATGTTTACTGACTTACTGCAGTGAGCAGGCATTGTTCTAGGAGCTAGTCAAATGGCAGTGATTGGAACTGGAAAATACCTGCTCCCTGGAATTTATACATCTGGAGGTAGGAGAGGTCTGAGGATGAAAGCTGAAAGAAATGATACACCACAAAAACAAAATAATTTTAGATATCAGCAGCAATACCATGGGGTCATGATGATTGGGAATGTGGACTGGGGCAGCTATTTTAGATTGGGTGACCTGGGAAGGCTGCTCTGAGAAAATGACATTTGACATGAGATAAATAAATATAAAAATCCAGCCACCACCAAAAGATCTGGAGGAGAGCTCTACAGAAGAAAAGAATATTAAGGCCAAAGGCCTTATCTCTTCCTGAGATAGGAAGAACCTAGAAAGAAGTTCAAGATGACTGGAGGGTAGAGAGTAAAAGCAGTTGAAGAAACAAGTAACATCAGAGTAACAGAAATCAGTCCTACTAAAAAGTATGTCTCATTAAGTGCAATGGGAAGCCCATTGCTTAACTATTAATTAACCTTAAATCATTAATCTTAAATTAATAAGATTAAGTTTTTAAAGATCATTCTGGGGCGGGGAAGGGGGCAGTGGAGAGGAAGAATGGATTGTAAGGAACTAGAACAGAAGTGGGAAGTTAGGAGGTAGTGAGGTGTGCCAATGAGAGTAAACAAACTTAAAAATGGTCTTTCAAAACCCAACTTGAAATACCTAGAGTGGCCTCTATAATCAACTGTTTAACTTTTTCAAAAGATAAGAATTCTTTCTACTTAAAGTACCATAAAGGCGACTGGTTATGTGTCACTGATGGCCACAATACTTCAGCAATTCATTCTGGCCTTCTGTACATTATGTGAGTGCAGAACCAAATTACCAAGGGACTAGGCAGGAGATTATTACAATAGTCAAGTTACTACTGAGTAGTTATTTTTTAAATATTCCAACAAAATGGATACTTATTTTGAGGAAGACCTTAACCAGAGATTAGCATTATGAAGTCATTGATTATAATGTGAAATTACAGAAAGAATACTTGGAGTTTCAGGCATTTGCTGAGCATAATCTCATTTCTCAACTGTGGGGACTAATTTCAAATAAGGTGAATTAGCTATGGCACTGCTGACATCCCGATGCAGCTTTTATGTAACAGAATAAAATTAATTTGAATAGCTTCTAAATTATCTACAATGTGAATTGTAGCATTAATATTCTTAAACAAGCATTCTGAAGAAAACAAAAAGAAAGTGCTTAAAAAAAGGAGGAAAGCAACTGGGAATTATTATGTTGTGTAAACCAGAATTAACACAGCATTGATTTTTAATCACAATTCCATGATATAAGCACATTAAAATAATGATTGCTCTTAGAACTTCAAAATGCTATATAATCAAGGGCCCATCACTTAAAGAGACAAACAAGCAGTTTTGCATGATTTTTTGACACTGAATTATACTAAGGGCCTTCAAGGACAGTTTGAACATCAATGTAATTGACATTAATATTTTTCCTAAACAAAATGTCTAAATTTCTAAAACTTCACATCATATAAAATTCCTAAGCAGCTCATACCAGAAATGTTTTGCTGCTTGGGTGAAAACTATTTTCTTATTTTATACAACGGTTAAATAATTATATGACATAATAAAATGCTGATAGTTAACAATGTCAATACTAATGTATCATTAGGAGTGAGAAGGTGAATATCCAGTGGTTGTGTGCTGACTTCTTATTGCCTTCACTTTTTGTATCTTATTTGGTCTTATCTAACTTTGTCTAGTCATGGGTAGAAAAAAAAAATACATCCCAAAGGAAAATAATTTTCAACTAATTTTGATATAGATATCCTATATCTGCACTTTTGTGCTTCTTATTAATTCATCTCTCACATTCAATAAATAGTTCTTAAATGGCCTGTACACTTTAGAGATATCCTAGACAGTCCAGGTAGATTACTGACTCTAACAGATGACGTCCCCACTCTTGTACAGTTACATCACAATCAGGAGAATGATAATAACAAGCAAAAATATGAGCAACAACAGAACAATAAAAACATAACAAATGCTTGGCAGAGAATCAAAATAACGTGGTGTAATAGAAATGCCTAAGTGGCTCCTTCAGATTGGCCTGCCAAAAGACCTTCCTATACCTAAGATCTGAGAATCAAGGAACCAACAGATTAAGATCAGAAGAGATTGAAATTGGGTAAAATAAACAACTAGTGGAAGGACTGCATGTCTTGTTTTGTTAAATGAACTAAAGAAGGGTCAAGCAGGCCAAAGCAGAGTGGAAAGGAAGAGCAGGACATGATGAGGTAAGAAGAGCAAGTATAGGCTGGTTCGTGCACAGCTATGTAGGATTATAGATTTCATTCCAGTAGGGAGCTACTGAAGAATTTTAAAAGTACAGAAATGATGATTGATTCATTTTTTTTTCAGATTCATAAGTCAGGCTGCCATGTGAAAAATGGAATGCAGAACAAAGATGGAAATAAGAGAATACTGGGAACCATACTGCAACAGTCTGAGTGAGAAGACAGGTTAGCTTGGACCAGGGCAGTGATAATGGGGATGAAGAGTAAAGCAGAAAGTCATGATAAGGCAGGAAACTAAATAAGACTTGCTGAAGAATATGGAGAGTGGGCAACCTTAGAACCCAGATAATTTGTAGGTTTAGGGCTTTAATATCTGAACAGATGACTATGACAGTGAAGGTACCACCAGGAAAACTGAATAGCATTTGTTGTCTGCTGATTGGCTTTTTTTTTTTTTGAGTGGGGGTTGGGGATGTGCTAGGGGGGTGTCTAAAGAGTTATATTTTGGCAATGTCAAACCTGTGGTGACAACATCCACATCAAGATATCTAGTTGGTAAGTGAATATACAGTAGAGAATTTTATCACCATCAACCCAATGGATGTTTGGTTTTTAGAGGCCACACTTTGTAAAAAAATTTTACCTGCTCAAATACATATGGGCATGTCATTACATACAAAAGTAATAGTAAGTGATCGAGATGAACATAATACTGAGGAAGCATCATTTTGATCCATATTGTAATGGGGAAGCAATTCTTGAAATCACTAAACAGATGAGGTAAGAAGAGATAAAAAGCCTCAAAGGTTTTCTCTCTTTTGAGTAAGTCACTAAAAGTATTAGATAAACACTAGCAAAAAAAAAAAAAAATAAGAGTTGGGGGAGTCCAACCAGAATATAAAAAATAGGAATTCATTTGTACTTTCAATGGTACTTTAAAGTCAGTGTCTGCTTAAATATTTAGAACTCGACTCAGTAAATTTTTTAAAGAACTTAATACTTAGCACCTCCTCCAAATGTAAAAATCTAATGTTCAAGTGAGGTATGGACTTGGCAAGATGTTTGTCATTTGAATTAATATACCTTGTAAATAAATTCTGTCCTTCATTTTAATCTAAAATCTAAATCTCCTGGATATAAATCTTCCATTCACATTTTAATTCAGAGGCTTCACATAAGGATTGGAATCAAGAAAAACCACATAGTGACCAAGATACCAATAACACACACATTCAGCAAATCAGACATAAACTCTGATTTCTTCATGGTCTTCTTTCCTTGAAGACCATGACCTGGCACCTGTAGTCTCAGACCCTCACAGAGTAGCCATCTTCATATTAAACTTGCTGTATCTGTTATCTTCACATATGACAATAAGGCTTATGCTAATGCAATGCACCAAACCAACTACAGAAAACCAGAAATATTTTCCAATATGGAAAATGGAAGAATATAAATTCTAAGGTGACCTAGATGGTGAAAGGATGGAAATGGCGATTAAAAAACAAAATTTAATATTTAAACTCAAGAAAAGGGAGATGAGATGTGCATCTCAATGAACATCTGAGAAGTCAGGCCCTATGAACCCCATGAAGGCACTGCTTCACTTATCTCAGTGACAACGGCGGGGAGTGGGGTGGGGGGGGCAGGAGGACGGGGAGGGGTGCAAGGATTAACTACAACATGTATTTCCAACCCAAATCCTTCCCAGAGTGATGAGAGTCATCAGGTCCCTGAGAAAAACTTCTTAACGTGTTCAATTTCACAATCACTTGAAGAGTTCCTTGGGGTTATGTTTGCAAGAAGCAGCTTATATAAGCGTCTCCCTCTAAGTCGATGGTGAGACAAGAAAACACTTGGTTGGCCTAGACAAGAACATATTTAGTTGATATGGTTACTACATTACTGTGTTAGTAGGCAGGGCTTTCTCAGCTGATTTGGGAAAAACAGTTCTGGAAGAACAATTGCTACTGGCGGACGCACTATGGGAAGTAAGAGAAGGAACCAATAAAGCCAAGATTTAGGAGCTCTTATGCCACTTTTCAAAAGGAAACTTTAGCTTGAAGTTGGTCACTGTTTTTAAATTGAAATATAAACGAGTTCACTGAGAAACAGCCTAACATAAAATATGTTACTCTTAGCATATAAGAATTTCAGAGCTAACACCTCTTTTGGCACAGATTCTCAATTTGTATTGCATGCAAATTTGGGGGGAAGGGAGAATGAACTCATGGCTTAAAAATCTGGCAACTGCTTGAATTTCACTGTAAAGAAGCATCATTAAAAAGCTAGGAATCTGAGTCACTTAATATCAGGCTTCAGCTAAATTCTTAAATGGTTACATAACACCACTAATTTTTAAGAACAAGAAAGGGTTTTTAAAAAATGTCATGGTTTCGGATTTGCTATTTCTGTTTTGCATACTACAAAAAATGTCTTGTCTGAACCATCTACATGTATTATTCTTTTCTTAAAAGATTAAAGATCTCCAGACCTTAAGATAGATGTCCATTATTAATCTGACTCCCTAAGATCAAGCACTCATCTCTCTATGATACTCCTTCATATTTGTGAAATAAGGTAAAATCTTTAGAATTTCACTATAATAATCAAAATATTACTAAAAATCTCAGTTGGTCCACATATTATCAAATAACTGAATTAAAAAATAAAAATCATGCTTTAAATCTTGGCTGCTCCACACCATGCACATAAACATTTGAAGGAATAACAAAAGTTTTCTCTCAAGCCTTGACATTTTGACATGAAGTACATATCAATTTTAAATTCTGGAAAATGAATAAAGAACATGTTTGAAAAAAATGTTAAATACCTTGAAATCCTATGTGACTAGTTTCCAAAAATTAGTTATTTTACTGTAGTAAAATTAGAAAAAAGGCAAGTATGTAAGTTCTACGTTTGTTGTTAACCAAAGGCACCCTTTTGTGAGAACAAGTGTCACAAACAACTGACATTAATTTGCTTAAACAGTAAAAGCTTTTTTCCGGAATTTTAACAGAGATGAAAAGAACCAGATAAAAAACGATGTTATCATAACTTAATCTATAACATTATATTCAGAGCAACAAGAAAGCAAATAACTATGTTCCTCTTATATGTGCTACATCAAATTCCTTCACAAAGCAAAAGGCATATTTTGACCAATAAAGCAATATGTACAGCTAAGAGGTACAGGTCTCTCTCATTCTAGCCTTAAATTCTTTTTAACAGAAAGCAACATTTATGAACACCATAATGACTATTTTAAATCCGTGAATCACATCACAATAGAAAAACACTTTGTAGCATAATGGATAATAGCATATTTATATATGACCCAAAATTCCATGCTTTCATAATCTAAATTAAGTTGTGAACAAATAAAGGCATTTCTACCTTGATCTTATCTCTACGCAAAGGTTAACTAGAAAGGCCAGCCTTAGGAAGAAATAGAATACATACCATGATACAGTCTCTTTCGTTAGAAAAGGCAACAAGAACAGATTTAAATTAAGACTTGGTGTATAAAAGCTGAAAGCATAGAATTTGTATCCACATAATGAACTGATGTCTCCTCTAAAGACGTCAGATTGCTGTTCAGCTAAACTATCTAAAAATACCTCCTTGCAAACACACACACACACACACACGAAATGACTACAAAGACAGGTCTTACTAAGCAGCTCTACTTGCACAAAATCACTTAATAAGTAGGGAAAATTTTTCAAGTACTTAAGGAAAAATTTAACAGGAATTTTTCATAGCAAATACGATCTTTCATCAGCTATTTTGAAAACCAGCACAAATTTGTAAGTAGTAGTTAATGAAGGATCTTAAAGGAATTCATAATTGAGCTAAGATGGCCAACAGAGAATCGTGTTCTATGAAATTTAAATGAAAGAAAAATAAGCCCCTGGATCCATGTCAGCATTCTATTCAGCAATCAAGAAAAGGAAAAGCAGGAATCAAATTCATGGGTGCCACTCTGTGCCAGGCCCTGTGTGCCAGATATAGAACCCCTACAAACAATCTAAGTATGATTACCTGCACGTTATAGGCTAGGAAAACATTTAAGTGACCTGCGTAATGTCACATGGGTAAAAGCAGAGCTAGGACTCCAACCTACCCACCCACCGGAGCAACTCTGGTGCAGTATAATTAAACATCAATAACCCTTTACATTATGTTTCACAGTCTACAGAATATTCTGACATTAACTCTTTTCTTTATTCAGACCTCAAGTTTTTCATCTGTAAAATAGGAAGACTCTCACTGTACCCCACATTGACTTGATGATTAAAGAAAGTGGTATCTTTCAAACTCTTAGTAAAATAATTATAACCATTATTGCAATCACCAATAGTTTTCATCCTACTTCAACTCCCTTCAGAGAATGGAGATTGAACTAAGGTCACCATCATTGCCAAGAAAAGACTTATCTTAAAGCAAGGACCATGATCATGGTATTTCAGGTCACTCACTTGAGGTTTTGTTAAAGGATACATTAATACAATGTTTTCTGAAAGGTATAATTATATTTTATAGACTCAAGAATATGTGTTATAGCTATGGGGGTTAAAGAAATGTCAAAACTGCAGTAAAGATGGACCTAATTATTATGCATTTACCCGTATGGCTAAGACAGTGTTGCTAAGTCTGTCTGGCGGAGAAAACGCCTTCATCTGGCTATATCCTAAAATTAGCTCCTTATAAATTACTTAACTGGAAGCAAATTAAGAGAATAATCATATCACCCAAACAATAAGTCAAAACCAGGATTTTCTATACACAAATACAAAAATAGGGTAATGTGAAACACCCCTGTAGGGACATAGATGGGAAATCTCAGAAGTTTGGTGACTTGCCTGTATAAGGTTAAATTAACAAGAGAAATTTTTTACATAAAAAATAATTCTTCAAAACAAAATTGTATTCTTGCAATTCTGGTCATGTCTGAAGGGGAATAAAATACATTGCTTTTATGTCCTTGAGAAGATATTTACTATATGACATACATGAAATCCTTTCAAGTGCACACCAAGAAAATCAACACCAAATGTAGGGGAAGGAAAAATAACCTGTTCTCACACTTTCTGATGAGACAGAAAAACAAAAGGTACAGTCCATTCCCACAATAACGTACTAGGAGCAAAGTTTATAGGTAGTCATGCAACTTCCAAAAATCAATCTGGATAAGCACTTGTGTATGTGTGTGCACATACAAGAAAACATTGCCCCTGGCTCCACCATGTATTAAATGTGTGACTTCGGTCACTTACCTCACTATGCCTTGATTTCTCTAACACACTGCTATTAGGATTAAATGAGATCACATCTGATAAAGGTTTAGAACACTGCCTAGAACACAAGAAGTCTCTGATCTCAGCTAATGAGAGTATTATTACCTTTTTATACTAATTCTCAACCAGTAAACAGCTAATGACATGATTACTATTGCTTTTTTTATTCTAATACAGACCTAGTAAACAGAAGGTTACTTGCTGAGTATGGAAATGTAGAGGGGAAAAAAGGGAATCAAACTGACAAAGGAAAAACCTAACACACATGTCTCTGATGCACATTCATGATAAATTTAATTTTTTCTCACATCCTGGATAATTGAGTATAAACACCATCTTCAAAAAACAAGAATTGGTGGAGCATGCATTATCCCAAGCACTTTATAGGCTTTACTTAGTTTAATATTCACACAATCCATATCTCCATTTTACAAATGAGGATTCCATGGAATAGGGAAGGTAAACAACTCTGTCAGGGTGACACAGTGACTGAGTGGAGAAGTCAGAACATAAACCCTCCCTGGTTCTGGAGCCCTCCCCAACCACAAGGCCACAGTACAGCGCTAAACCCTGGCTCCTGTAACTTACTTCACAAAGGGTACAATTGAACAGATCACAATTTTATCACATGTGGAAAATATTTCCTAAATAGGGTTATTTTAAGAGCTACCCGCCCCCAACCTACCCAACAATCCTGCCTAGGTCCAGGGCTATGTTTTTAGAGCTCCTGTGGATTCCCAGGTAGTTATTTCCATGTATCTCAGTATTCAGATTACTTTTGGGTAAGGATGAAAGCATCACATGAATTTCAAGAACAGTATTAAAACCAGCATGGAAGCAGAGCATCTTCAACCCTTTTTCATCAAGGGAAGCAGAGCATCTTCAACCCTTTTCAACAAGGGCTTCTTCATGCACTGTATTCTAACTCTTCTTTCTGTAGCACCCTGTTGTGCTGCTTAAAACCTGCAAAATCCATCTACCTCAAAGACCCTTATTCCCTATTTCCCCCATATCCACCTGTTTTAATTCATCCAGCTGCCCCCTGAACATTCATCTAGTAGGCCCCATACATTATAATTAGCACACATGTCAACAGGTCTTTCTCCTGCTTTTCTGTGAACAACTCTTAAGTATTACGATTAGATAACCAAGATCAAACACAATAACTTTTCCTCAATCAACTGATTTTGTAATAAGGAAACTGGAGAGTACTAGTATACTTAGTTCCACACCAACATTATTATAATCTGCAGATGTTTTTAGAGTAAATACACAATAAAGTAGCTGATATCACATTTCATTGATTCTAAGATGCATAATTTCTTTTTCTTATTAATATCTTAGAAATCAGAATCCACCTTACGATCAATGAAAATACTGAGTCATTTAAAGTAAGATGATTCCATCAATGGTGTCTTACATTTGATGAAAGATGGCATTCTCATTAACAAAATCAAAATTTTTAAGGAAACAACTGCAGAGAACTCTTAATCCTTCCCACCTGCTCACATAATGTAGTAAGGAGTGAGAAAGGAGTTAGGCCACTATGTCCAGATCAACAGGAGACCGTCTTACTACTAATCATGCTAGTCATGCTAAGACAAAGCCTGTGTTCCATGAATGTTACCACCCCACGCTGGTACCCTGGCCCCATCACACTTTCATTTCACTATATTCTACCATTCATGGCTTTCTAATAATATATGAACCCATGGCATTAGGCTGAAACCTTTTTTTTCCAAATAAAGTGACACTAGTTTACAGTACTGCACATGATTTTAGAAGTATAGAATCATATCCTCAGAGTATGTTATCACAACCACACCCATCACTACGAAGGCACAAAAAATTCTATGCCTAGCCCACTGTGCCCACACCCCACTTCTAGGCCAAAACTTTTATCTGGCATTTAAAGGCTTCTACAGCCTGACCATGCCCATTCCTCCAGCTGCCCCTCTACAGAGTGAGCCCACAAGTTCATGGCCTGCACATGAATGCTATTGATTCAATGCTGCATCTCATTCTGGCACTTTGCAAAAGTTCCTCCCATTTCCTCTTCTTCACATATTATTTGCCTTGCCCTTAGGTGTGGCACAGCTCAAGTCTCATTTCTTTCTTGTGGATTACTCAAATTACACATGATACTCCTGCCTGTACATTCCTGTACATCTTTGTGCATAATGCTCACCCAGCATTTAAATATATGCTACCCAACCAGATGCAAAAGTTTCAAACCATTTTTAAATCTGTTTTATAGAAATCCAAAGAAGACCACAAGGAAACATTCAAGGATATATTGCTTCATTATTAATTTTCTTTCCTCAAAAGGCAAATAAACAGAATTGATAATTTCAAATTAAACAAAACAAAATGAAACTTCTCTGATGAGGAAAGCACAACAGTGATGTAAATAATGTTTTCTATTTTTTTTAAATCCCGCAGAGTTCATTCTTTGCAATTATTTGAGAAAACTGCTACACTAGACAATGGATCTCATGTAAAAGTGTATTTTCTATGATTGATACCATTTTAAAATTGGTTTACTTCTTTTCTGATGAGCCATATCATAAGTACTCAATTTATTTTGACATTTTATTCCGCTAGTACTGGAGACACTTTTATTAAATAATTTGTATTCTATTCAAAGACAGCTTACATAGTCTTACTCTGAAAATACATACTGAGAAATATTTTAGTTATCAATATATTTCTTTTTCTACAGCAAAATGAACTTTTCATTGAACATGGACTTTTTGTTATGCTTGTTTTTCAAGAGACACTCTTCCATTCTTATTTAATTGGGTTGTTATTTTCTTTCCAGGGGAGGAAATAAAAAAGCAGACAATGAAGGGTAAAGAAATCTGAGAATATAACCAACTAAAAGGAACACAATTAAACTTCAATGATAAAAACTTCAATGATAAAATACAATGGAGAGGGACTATAAAAGGAATGTTGTCACAGGTGCCTGTATTTTCTTTAGCTAAGCTGTTTGAAAGTTCATTTCTTTTGCTTTTGACACATTAATATTGACTTTATATATCTTAAAAATTTTGCACAGACTTCAAAAAAAAGGTGAATCATATGAACATGGTAGAATGTAGTAAAACTATGCTACATTCTTTCTCTCCTATAGTTGGAATGGAATTCTAACACTAACTGAAGAAGTTCGTATGTAAATTTCCCTCTAAATTTAATATATTAGATGTAATATATATTATGCCATACATTAATGTTTTGATAGGTGGCAGAGTAGTTATGATAGAAGCTTCATAGCAGTTACATTGTATTTCTTAAACCACTGTCCTTAAATATACCTTTTACATATACTTTGGGGAAAAAACTCTAGAACAAATACCATTATCAGATTATAAACTATGGTACAATATAAACATTTTTATATGGATAAATGAACCAACATGTTACCAATGGTTATCTAAGCAAGTTATGATTCTTTTTCTGTTTTTGCTTTCATTTGTTTTCTCTTTTTTCCTTCAATTAATTTCTACCTATCTAGTTTTATATTACAAATTATGCACAAAACTACTAATACAGACTAGGCACAGACCAACTGCCACATGAGTAACCATAACACATAACAAGCAATGAAAATCAGTTTAGCTCTTCAAAGGCTATCTCTTCTAATAAAAGGTTTTAACTTTCTATATTTAATTAAATGTTATCCCTAAATTAGCATGACTTTG
Organism: Talpa europaea; assembly: GCF_964194135.1. Classification (NCBI taxonomy): domain Eukaryota; kingdom Metazoa; phylum Chordata; class Mammalia; order Eulipotyphla; family Talpidae; genus Talpa; species Talpa europaea. Next base: position 100,744,021 of record NC_140077.1, read on the forward strand.
ACATTCAATTGTTTTCACAAATAGAATTTAGTTCAGCAAGAAATAGGAAGCCATCTACATTAATATACTATGGTTATATTATAAAAACACACTGTATTTTAACCGCCACTTAAAATGAAGAGTTTAAGGAGACAAATAAGATTAATTAGTCATAAAGAAAGTTAATTTCATCCTTCACATTCTCAGTCACAGAAAACCTAGGTTGTAAATTGAACTCATCACTCAACTTCTGCCAACCTTCCTTTGCCCCACCAACCCAGCCACTACAGACCCATTGGCTACAGAATCCTTCTAAATTATTATTGACAAATCTGTACAATCTCCTTTTGCAGATAGATTTCTTAGTCCCATAAAACTCAGAAAAACTATATACCACAATACCCCCAATTTAACTCCCAATATGTCTTTATTACCTAGGAAAATTAAAAAGAATGCTTTCACTTATTAAAAATACTTTAGAAAGTAAAAGTGGAGGGATAGATCCAGCTTTCTCCCCCCTAGGAAAATACAGGCAATGGAAAGATTACAATTCTGTAGGTTTTTTTTTTTTTTTTAATTTACAGTCTGTTTCATTATCTTCTTTTATTATGAAAGGTGTGGAGCTGTGTTCTGGCACTTAGAATGAAATGCCAACCTATTGGAAATACCCCTTAGTAAGATGCCACCATGGTGATCTGTATTTTTAAGATCTGTGACACAGAGCAGTAAGAAAATATTGATCACACTGGGTTGGGCATATATTCCTAGAAGACTACCCTTTATCAATAGAGTGAACTGTGCAGATGTTAAATTCTAGCTTTTCCCACATACCTAAGGTAGAAGTGAGATGATAAATTATATTTACACACACACAAATGTATGAAATATGTGTGTGTGTATTATGGGGGGAGGGTAAGAAAAGGAGGGTGTCTTTCCTTTCCAACCAAATAAAGTCACTATTATAAATCAATAATGGAGGGAGTTTTGAGGGACTTGTGTGTATTAAAGCAAGTGAGAATGACAAAAACAAATGCTGGGCATTTACAAGCAAACAATTTGATAAAGTAAAATAATTACAAAACCTGGTAGACATTGAACACTGATGGCCCTGAGGTTAAGAGGGAGGGAAGAGGGAGGAAAAGATAAGGGGACACACGGGACAGAGGTGGCAAGAAAACAGGGGAAAATGCAGAGCAATAGGTGCTGTATAGCCCCATTTTGGTAAAATTAGATACTATCAATTAAAAAAACAGTTATTTAAAAAAACACTAAAATAATTGCAAAGACATACTTTGTTCTTGACTAGTAAGACTAAATTTTGTGATGTTTCAAATGATAAGTTAAATGCAATTCCATTGAAAATACCAACACACTTATTTTGGAGCACTTGACCGAAGCAAGCATGGGAGACACAAACAATCTGAGCATGAGCAATGAAAGGGGAAACAGGCCAGAATATGAGACAACATAAAATAAGTTGCCTAAAAGAGGAAATCAATAATGCATTTCTCTGGAGTTCCTTAGTGAAGAAAATGTATTTTAGTAACTGAAGGAATTGTTCAGATTGTCAATTGCTCAATCAACACACGTGAGGTTAATCTATGCCTGATATGTCTCTAAGAAAAATCTCTGTAATGAATATGCCATACAAATTACTAAGGACAGTGTGATATATTGGTACAGAATAAAGACATCTGAAGCATGTAAGGAATTTTTATATAGTAACTTAAAGTAGAAAAGAAACCTAGATTAGAGGTTGACTCAAACTACACAATGTGACATATCATAGATTGCATGTATGTATGTACACGAGAGAGAGAGAGAGAGAAAGAGAGAGAGAGAGAGAGAACACAGCATAACTAACAGAAAAGGCCTATGCCAGGTTCTTAATGAGAAAAGGCAAAAGGTTGACAACGGGCCAGATCCATGTGGTATGGGTGTTTTTAAACCGATAGGAAAATGGGCAGGAACCAAGAGCTTAAAGGGCTGCTTGTATCATGCCATATGCAGAAGGACAGGACAGGCTGTTCTTATGAGTGTGCTCTGTTGTATCATCTCTTTGTATACTTCCAAGTATAAATGTGCATTTATGTTCTCTTACATGTTTCTGTATAAGCTTCTTAACTATGTTCCCCAAGAGTAGGCAACATCTTATCTTACCCATTCTGCACTAACCTAACAGCACTGGCATTTTAATACAGTAAATGGAAATAATCACATGCTTGTGTAAGGTCTATAAATAGAGACCCTTGAGGACACATTTACAACTGTTTACATGAACTACACACACACACACACACATCTATATACATCTAGATAGCAATCATCTTGCTTTCAAAATCTTTAAAACTTTAAGCCCTAAACTTAATAAAGTATATGCAAATGTTGATTGTAAATAATGTATTATGTAAGCTTAACTTCAATAAAAAGAAATAATTATTAAAAATCTTTTAAATAAAGCTTGTAATCCAACCATATTCCAAACAAAATATATGGGTAATGATAAATAGGTGATTTGATCTAAACAGAAAAGGTTTTATAAACTTACAAAAGATTGCTAGAGACATGACAGTAATAATTCTTATTTTACTAGGCATACAAAGAAAGCATTAAATATTTCAGTAAAGATGTTAATACAGTAAAAATAAATGTTTATATAATTATGATTTACCATAGGACAATGATTAGACAAACTGAAACATTACTCTGGAAAGATTCGTAAAAGATTACTTGAATTCAATACTAAAGAGGGTGGTCAGGCATAAAAATCAAGAAAAAGATCTCTAAAGAAATTTCAGGTTATAGTTCAGGGAAAATTATACCTATATGACCAAATTTACAGAGCATTTATACTGGTGTAAATTAAGTATCAGTATTTCAAAAATATAAAATGCTGTGCCTTAAATGAAAAAGAAAAACTATGATTAGTGATCTTACTATGGTTAAATAATTGAAGGAGAAAAAGTAACTGAGCTTGTAATAATGCATGTTACACATTCCTTCCTATTTTTAAATGGATCATTATATTCTTTTTAAACACAGGATTTTTCTTTAATATCCCCTTCAGTGACAAAGAGGTTTCTTCAATCTTATACATATAAACAACATGAAAAGCATTGTCAAATTTCTAAAATACATTTCTTCACTTCTAACAGGGAAAAAAGATCCATTATTTGTTGCCAGGGTTTCTTGGCTCAAATCCAAGGCAAGATAACCTTGTCCTTGAATAAAACAATAGGATATTGCTTCCTCTCAGGCCTCTCTGCTAGCTAACACAATGGAAAACTTCCCCCAGAGATAAGTTTATTTCATCTGAGGAAATATATCTGTTATAATAGACAAAGGAAAGATTAGATAAAGAAAATATAAAGTCTTAACCCAAAAGAGGTATAACACCACCATGGTGCTATATTTTCTATACTGCTAAGGAAAACACAACAATTAAATTACATGAAAAGACACTCAACACCATGTTTACAGGCAAGGTCAAGTTGTCATGGTAAGAAAAAGCAATTTTTAGGGCCTCCCTGGTGGCGCAAGGGGTTAAGTCTCAGCACTATAAAGCTATTGGCAGTCACTGAAGCTCGGATTTAGATTCCCAGCCAGGGAGCTAACCCACATGGCCCAACAGACCTCTCCGGTATTGCCCGCTGCTCCCCACAGCAGTATATTTCTGTCAGTCTGAATGTTCTGCTCCCCATTCTGTCCCCGGTGAAGAGACACACCTGTACCTCTGGCCTACACTCCAGCTCTTGTGTGCATAAATAAATAAATCTCTAAAAAAAAAAAAAAAGATTAATTAAAAAAAAACAAATTTTCTAAATCTGCTCTACTTAAAGACAAAGTGGGGGGATGGTGAAGGAGGGAGAGGAATGTTACACTCTTTTTCTGGATCTTCACTAGTTTATCAGATACCCTAACATCTTCCTTGCTATCACCTTTATTGACCCACGCCCCCTAACATAACCACTCCAAAAGTGGTCATCTCATTGCTTTTTCTACATTGCTTTCTGATTCCTCACACCTTTCTACATCTTCTTTTCTTACACTCTCACACATTATTCTTCCATTCTATAGTATACTTCTTATATTGTGCTGTTAATAGCTGATAAGCAATTTGGAATTCCAAATCTTTCATCTATGGCATGAGGGAGAGAATTCACTTAAGACAGGATTTCTCATCTGACTGTAAAGACCAAACCATTCTAAAAGCACCAATTAGAAGACATAACAAAAATGTGCTTTACATACACATTAACTACATATTACACATAAGTGCCACTGTACATTATTCAGGGAAAGAAGAGATGAATATGAAGAAACAAAGTGAAAGTCAAGAGTACTGCAAGATGAGAAATGGAAAAAGAAAATGACCACATGTGTATAACTGAACCACCATGTCATAAACTAACAATACACAGTTGGGGGGAAATATGTTCATAAGGAAGAGCATATCGATCATAGAGCGCTTCAGTGACCAATAGGAATTTAGACACATGGTTAAACCATATACTACAGGCAGCTTGGTTAAGAAGCTTATCAGATGATGAGACCGGTATTCAGGGCTACAAACAAAACAAGCTCAGCATGGACTTCAGAGAGGTAATCACTAATTGAAATTGGATTCCATGATATATGAAGCGTTCATTAAAACACAAACAGGAGATGAAACAGCAAGACTCTGCTTCCAATGATGTACAAGTGGCCAAGGTCAGATTGTCACAAGTCACAAAGGGAACTAGACAGAGGAAGTAGAGACACTGAGTTTATGTTTAAAGAGATAAGCAGTGAAAATGAGAAGGGACATGATAGGGGGAACACATAAAAGCTGGAGGAGGAATGAACTAGGCTGAGTATTTATTCCTGCTCATTCTAACCCAAGTCTTCAAAGAGAAGAGCGTAACTATTGATGTATCTGTCAATTTAAAAAAACGCTGCAAAAAGTATTATAAAATTTTGATTAGTGTTGTGTTCTTTTGCATTAATTGTTGTTTTGTCACAGATACTAAGAAAAGAGAGAGTAATAGTTGTAACAGTTGTATGCTGCACTTGCTAATACCAGCTCACATAATTAAACAGTCTACCCACCTAATCTATACTGAATGTGGTGGAGTAAGATTTTTTGTTTGCAGTTAAAGCAAGGGCTATGAAATCTAAAGAAAAATGGTTCCCCATGATGGTTTCACCACCTGCTAGTAACATGTCGTTGGAAAAAATCTTTAAGTTTGCCAAGCCTCGGATTCATTATCTCTAAAGAGGTGGCAATACATCTTTCTTTAAAGGATTGGTATAAAAATAAGGTCACATAACATGTATTATTGGGCTTGCCACATAGTAAGTGCTCAATAAATGACAGTTACTACTACTTATTCCCTACATTTAAGTATGGCATTTTCTTATGTATACCTCTTTTTAAATTATTATTTAACCATGAGAAAGGTTTTTGATTATTATAATTAAGTACAACAAAATACATATATCTATAGTTTGTCTAAAAATGTATGATATAAGTACAACAAAATACATATATCTATAGTTTGTCTAAAAATGTATGACTAGAAAATAGATTATCAGTTGGTAGTATTGGGTTTATTTATTTTTGACATGAATCATTTTAAAAATTTACAAATTTTTATTCTAAAAAAAGTACAAAATTTCAAAGTCATCGTATATTGAAAAATCAACCTTAAGAAACATTATTCCCATTAGATAAATTGAGGTGAGCAAAAAAGGCAAAAGGCAGATTAAAAAAAGTTGGAGTAATGGCACCTTTAATGTTATGCCAAGGTTTCCCCAATTATTGTGCCTATGAGACTTCACATAATACCTGTTAACACTCTGTACAGCTATTGTCTGTACAGCTATTTTCAGCCTGCATTTTCAGTCTTTGGGAAGATGAAGTTTTATATATTTTAAACATTAATACTATTACATAGTATTACAGTCAAGGTTCTTCTGAAGACTCTGAGACACTATACATGCTATAAAAATACAGCCTGGGGTAGGGTGAGTACACTTCTGGTGACACACAGACACTCATCTCAATGGTTATCAGCTGACAACACAGAATGGGGAAGAGAATGATTGTGCAATTTACTCACTTAAAGGGTTACCATGAGACTTCATTAACCCACTCATTCAATTAAATGAAAAATTCAACAGTATTTATTGTATACTTACTAGGTGCCAGCAAATGAGATATGAATGACAGAGAAATTGAATAAAGAATTAAAGTCCATTAGATCTGAAAGATCAGACAAAGTAGAATAATGAAGCTTACTACTTGTGCCCAATCAGTTTACAAACGCTCCCAACTTAACACTTTTGCTTTTACTATCTCATCCCCTTTCTGTAGCCAACAAAGCAAATCCATTTAAAAAGTCACAAACTTTTTGGAAAATTAAAAATATCTGTGAATTTAGTCAATTTACTCATTTAAAATTAGTTCTGATATTATTCTCATAAAACCTACGGGTCCAAAGATTAATATTCTCACTTATCTTTAACTCAACAACCTTGTATTGAGTCACCTATTATGTGAGAGCCATAGTGATTATCCTATTCAACCCCTCACATATAATAAAAATCTTATAGGTCTGCTTATTAAATCACAAAGTCTAAGTAACCAAATGGACCCATCAACTTATATATGGCAGATCTTGAAATCATCAGACACCAACTCTGATGCATGAGACTCTTTGGGGTTGAATTCTAGTATTTAGACTTGTTTTTTACATATATATAGATATGCCTATATCCGTATACATATAGGTATATATGTATGTCTATACGGGAAATACCACTCATGTTTTCTAGAGATCGCTTGATCTAACCTATATTCTTGCTGGTGTTACTGTTGTCATAGTATAACCCTTATTTTCATAAAATACGGTGTTGTCAGGAAATGAAATGCTCCCAGATACCAAGTCCTCCAGCTTATATACTATTTGGTATGATCTGCCCCAACCTCTCGTTTCCACAAACCAAGGAAGGCTTTTTCCTCAGCTAGCAGGACTTAGCAATTTTCTTTGTTAAATTTGCATTATTAATTTAAATAATTCCTCTTTATATTGTGAGAGGATATAGGAAAGTGGTAGATAAGGAGCACGTGATTTACATGTTGCTTCTAAGGTTCCTCAAGTAGAGTTTAAGTGACATTTCACTTTAACCTGGAAAAATTCTAACTAGTTTAATCAAGTTTAATCTCAAAGGCCCTGATAATAAAAGCAAACTATAGTGGAAAACTTCTATACAACCATCGTTCCTATTAGTAAAATTAAGTATAAGGCTGGTCTTTTTTGGGAGCTAATCCAAAGAGATTTAATTAACGAGGGACGGCAAGGATCTCATTATGAGGGGGCTGGGCTTGGAAGGGACTCCATCGCTGGCTTCCTACACGGCGATGCCCTCACATCCTGAGGTGAGATTGCAGTGCAAAAGTGAGATAATGCCTTAAGAGTCACTTCATCTAAAAGAGCTCTTGGATCTAGTTAAAAATTTTGTTCCTAATGATAGGCAAAACTGAATTATACTCATAACCTAAGCATTAAATATTCCAAATGCATGGTCTCTTGTACAAATTTTCAAACCTAAGTGATTATTTCCATTTTTGAAGTTTAGTATCTTATCCTCTTTAGAACACAAAAGAATAATCCCTATATCTTAATATAATATCTGCTAGATTTCAGGATGTAAAAACAGACATTTTAAAAAACAGACTGTTACATAAACTGCTAATATGAAGGCATTTTTATTTTTGGAATTTAAAATATATAAAGAGAACATATGAACTAATGTGATAGCAGAAAACTTCCAACATGGTGATATAAAAGTACACTTTGTGAATTCACATTCCTGAAGCAGGAGGCACAGACTTGGTGTTAGCTATAGAAAAGTGTTTCTCACAAACAGCAGTAGCTGCCTGCGGGATTTCATCATGACAAATGCATAGCTGACTCATGGGATCAATTATAAAGAAGCAATACTGTGGCATTAAAAAAATTCTGTGTTTTCATCACCTATTAATACATGTTAAGAAGTCAGATGAGCCCCACTCTTAAAACAGGCTAAGAGTCAGATTCGGTTATCTCCCTCTCTCCAACCTACGTGTGAATTCACTACTACAGAAATCTGTTCCCAGTAACCCTTTTCACCTCTCTCATTCAATTCAACTATAAAAACATTTAAAAAATCGAGTATTAAGTTAAAGCTGAATTGTCAAGCTTTAGTTTTTGGTCTTAAGAATCAGCTGTCAAATATTTCTCAACAATCATGATTTTGCTTTAAATGCATTGTTGGTTTTGTTTAAAAATTTTAAAAATCACAACAAAATCAGAACAAGCCAGTTGTAACTTACCCTCCCACCTCCGAGCCCACTCCAATACCCTCTAAAATGCCTCTTTTCCCTGAAGAAAAACAGCAATAATTCCCATTTTAAAGCCATTCACTATGACGTGCTATCGAAGCACAAGCAGCATTTTGTGATACTTACTGAATGTTTCTCCTGCTGGCCCATAACTCCATGGTTAGCTGGGACTGCTAGTGGTTTCATAATGAAGAAACATATGCTGAACTGAATTTACACATCATGTACCAATCGCTCATGGATGGCAAGTCACCCTCTACAGCATTAAATTAAAAAGAAAAAAGAAAAAAAAAAAAAAAAAAGAGGGCGGAGGAGACCAAGCTGCAGCTTAAAGTGTCACTACTGGCAAGCTTAAAAAGCCCCTCACACTTGTAGACCAGAAAAGGAATCCGAACAACGGTGCTAGTCTCCATTTTTATAACACTGAAACTCTAACCATCTTAGGCTCTGACAAGACTGAGGAAACCATATCCACCTCTCAGTCTTCCAAGAGAACAAGATCATTTCTGAGATTGGAGAACAAGAGGCAAAAGAAAAGGAGGAAAAAAAAAAAAAAAAAAAAAAGCTAAAATGGCTGACTGCACACAGACTCCCCTCCAAAAGGCTTAATACAGAATTATATTAGTCAGGGTGGTATAAGAAGCAGTCTCTAGCATCCAGCCAAGCATTGTTAATACTCTTGTTTCGTTTGCAATTACATAGACAGACCCCTCCAGCCAAGAAAAAAGGAAAAAAGAAAAAGAAAGAAAAAATCAGGGCAGAGCGTGTGAATCGGGACCTCCTCCCTAGCTGCTAATGATGCTGACAGAGTGGTGACCAGTGATCTCTGTCCCACTCCACTAACCAAGTTTGCACAATTAATCTTAGCAGCATGACACTGATGGACATTTAATTTAATGATGTCTGTCCCTCACACTCAACACAAGCATGACTGCTAGCAAGAGAGTCACTAACAGAAACACAGCACATGCACACACACAATCTCGAGAACCATGAGTCTGAATGCAATACACCAATATAATTACATTATTGTGCTTACTTTGGAGGACCATGGCTGCAGGCAGTTGGCATAGCAACGCACAAGGAAAGCCATTTCCTGGGTAGAGAGAAAGCTTCCTTTTCTAAATAAAAAATTCCTCTTAGGAAACAAACGGCATTGCTGCTTCCTGCAGAAAGCAAGACACTGTAGTCTGTCTCTTAACCTGCAAGGCTCACACTCAATGCAGTTCTAGTGATGTAAGTGGATTTCTCTCTCACCCTCCCTCTCCCTATATACACTGAAATATTCAGCTCAAATGGTACACACATTCCTTAAGGCTCGCCCACTCCTCTACTTAACCATTTCACTCATTAAGGTAGCAATGGACAATTCAGATAAAGTAACAAGCTCTTGCCTGTATTATATCAGCAGCTGTAGGTTAAGCAAGTCTCAGAGGGATGGAATCCATTGATTGCTGACTCCAAATAATATCAGTGAAGACAGGGTAGGAAAACGGAGCCAGGACTTACTTGAACAGCTTTGAACTAAAACATGATTTTTCACCAAGGTGAAGATAAAAGAATGGACGTGACCCTTCCCTCCCTCCAATACCACTGTGCTATTAGAAACAAGTATCTATCAAAAATTTATAAAATGCACATTGAACAAGCTTGATATAAATTTAGAAGATGTGATTTTTACCGACACTCACACACACACGCACATACAAACATGTGCACACATGGTGACTCGCAAATAATATTAAAAATAAACCCATTCAGGTTTTTTAAAATATAAAATCAAACATTTTTAGAGTTAGAGAGTTGAAAATCATAAGGATATGTTATTCTACCATAAATTCTTAATTTCACCTAGGTTAACAGGTAATTTGAAAGGCATTATACTTGCCAAGGAGGACATTTTTAACTCCAAAGTACTCGTCAGCTGCTCAGTCAGAACTATAATAAATGCACACATAATACAAAACCGACATGGAAAACCTACCATCTTTAATGATGGACTTTGGAATGTCATTTTTTTTCAGATTTATTTTATTTTTATGCATATAAGAGCTGGGGTACAGGCCAAAAGTTGGGGGAGAGAGGATTCACCAGAGTCAGAGTGGGGAACGGAACAGGCAGACAGACTGAAATACACTGCTGAGGGGAGCAGCAGGCGAGTCAGGAGAGGCCTGCTCGCCATGTGGGTTGCTCCCTGGCCGGGGATCGAACTCGTGCTTGCAGTGGCTGCGGACAGCTTCATAGGTGGCATCTTAACCCCCTGTGCCACCAGGGAGGCCCTAGAATGTCAATTCTTGCTTACTTGTTTCTTGTCTACCTACCTAACACTGCACCCACCCTATTCTCTGTCCACCATAGCCAACATACTCCTTTCTTATACTCCTTGTACAATTCATTACTCCTTTTCTCCCACTTACAGTCAACCTCTCCCCTACTGGCTTTTAAATATGTTCAGGACTCTCCCATCTCAAAAAACAAAATAAAACCAGAAACCCTCCCTAGACCCTTCATTTTCCTCTTGCTACATTCTAACTGTCTCCCACACTTCCAACCAAATCTTTCAAGAATCACCTAATTTGGCTTTCACCATTTTCTCACCCCACACACTCCTCATAATGGACTATCACAGTCTTGTTACACATCTTATACATCTAGGGGTTATCTTTAACGCCTTTCTCCATGTCTAAGCCATCAATCAAAGTCCTCTACCTTTTCTCAAATATAGATTTCTCTTCATCTCTGCTGCTATCATCCTACTCCAATCATTATTTTTGGCCTTGAAAACTGCAAAATCCTCTTTACTGAACTGTCTGGATTCATTTCTAACCTTATCCCCAACCCATTTACCATATTACCTCCTGAGATGTTTTAAAAACTAAAATCTAATCATTTCAGCCTCATCTTTGAATCCCTTTTTCAAATTAAGAAACATCAACATTCCCTCTCATCATACAGACTGGAACTCTTCTTATAGTCCAGAAGATCTGGTTGCTTTCAAGACCTAGAGCGGGCCTATGCTCACTGCCTGCCCTTCAGTTGCCTGGGCTGCTCTTGCTTCCTTGGATCATCAAAAGAACCTTTTTATTTCGTTTCCTTTACCTAGAACGCTCCTCCAGCCTCTCTTTCCTGCTTGCCTCCCACTCTGCCCCTAAGAACAAACTGGTGAAAAGCACTCCAAGTTATTGTGCTGCCGTATATCACTTCCCTGTGGCACTTATTGCAGTTATGATTTTACATCTAATCATGAAATTATTTAAGTGGATAGTGTCTATTTCCCAACTATAATGATGGCTGGCACCATGCTTGCTTTTGCGCCACATTACTTACACACCTAGCATGGTGCCCATCACAGGCACTCACACTTTGAGCGAATGAAACCTCCAGTGACAGGAAAGAGACATTGGCAAAACAATATTTAATCTTGTAGACCAGCTCCTATCAAAATTCCAAATACTTCTCTATAATACAAATGAATAGTTTAAAAGTAAATGGCATAACATAATGCAATATTACCACATAAAGTAATTACTTAAATAAAACTAAATGGCAATGACTTTTGAGAAAGGAGCCAATGCAATAAAATGGAGCAATACTCTCTTCAAGAAATGGTGCTAGAACAACTAGATATCTACAGGCAAAAAAATGACAAGCTAAACATCCCCTTGCACATCCCCTTCACAAAAATGGGTCACAGATCTAAATGTAAAATGCAAAACTATAAAACTCCTACAAGATAACAGAAAACCTACAGAGCCTTGGGTGTGGTTATGAATTTTTAGATATTACACCAAACACATGATTCATGCAAGAAATAATGGATATGCTGGAATATTAAAACGAAAACCTTCCACACTTCGAAAGACAATATCGAGATAATTAGAAGACAAAATACTGACTGGGAGAAAGTATTTGCAAAGTCTGATAAAGGACTCCTATCCAAAATATATTTAAAAAAAAAAAACTCTTAAAACTCAACAGTATATAAAAAATTAACAAATAGTAAAAGACTTAAAAAAAAAAACAACTCAGCAAGTATCTACAGATTGCTAAAATAAGCACAGGAAAAGATGTTTCAAATCATCTGTCACCTTAGAAATGCAAATTAAAACAATGAGGTACCACTACATACCTATTAGAAAAGCTGAGACTTCAGACACTGACACCACCAAAAGCTGGTGAGCACCAGGAGCCTCAGACATGGCTGGTGGGAATATGCAATGATAGAAGAACTTTAGAAGACAGTGTGGTGGTTCCTCACAAAAGCAAGCAAGCTCTTATCTTACTATCTAGCAACTACACTCCTTGATGTTTACTCAAAGGAATTAAAAAAATTTATGTCCACACAAAAACCTGTGTTTATAGCAGCTTCATTCATTATTGCCAAAACAGAGAGGCAACCATGATATTCTTCAGTAGGTGAATGGACAAACTGTCACATTAAGACAAAAGAATATTATTCAGCACTGAAAACAAATGAGCTACCAAGCCATGAAAAAAATGGAGGAACCTTAAGTGCATATTACTAAGTGAAAGAAGTCAATCTGAAAAAGCTGCATCCTGTATAATTCCACATTAAATGATATTTTGGAACAGTCAAAACTGTTGACAATAAAAAGATCCATAGTTGTCACGTATGAGAAGAGATGAAGAGGTAAAACAGGATTTTTTAGAATAGTAAAAATAGTCTATGTGATATATAATGATGGATTTAGGTCATACATGTATATACCAAAACCCTTAAAAGGTACAAGAGTGAACACTAAGATAAACTGGAGACACAGGGTGACTCTGATATGTCAATGTGGGTTCATCCTGACAAAAAAAATGGACCACTCTGGTAAGTGATATTGATAATGGGGGACACCACGCATATGTGGAAGTAGCAGGTATGTGGAAAATTTCTGCACCTTACAACCTTTTGTTGTAAACCTACACCCACTCTACCTTTTGGCGCCATGCACTTTAAGACAATTTTTTAAAGAACAGTTAGAAAAAAAGGCACCAAACGGTGTTTGTCCATGTAGTGATAATGGGAGCAGAGCAACATAGATGTAAATGTACTTAATATCACTGAACTGTATGCTTAAAAATGGTTAAAGTGAGAAATTTAAATGTTATGCACATTTCACAACAATAAAAAAGGCAACTCAAGAAGTAATCAAGTTCTACATACTTCATCTAGCTACCTCGTGTCCCATACACCATGTGACAAAAACTATTCTCCAAGTTTTAGTCAAATTACCCCTGTATAATGACCCTGACCATCTATGTGACTTTTTTTTTTCTAGCTAGTTCTCTGGAAAAATGTTACTTCTCAAGAAGGAAACTAACCTGATCAAGCAACCTGAGAGATGAGGTCAGAAAATCACACATTCTCAGGCACAGGCAATGTTTTTCTCTGCTGAGACCGGTGTGATCCCTTTCACAGGCTGGCTCTATGCTTACCACCTACATAGCTTACAATCCATGACTGTAATACTGAGGTTTTACCATTCGCACTACCTTTTATGTTGAAACACAATTATTCTAGGTTATCATTTGCCAGGCACTACTTAAGAAAGAAAGTAGCAAGTAAAGATTTAGGAGAATCCTAGTCATAGACTTCACACAAACAAAAAAAAAATCACACTTATTTTGAAGGAGCCTTAACTTGGGTTATATTTACCCCATTTCTTGACTATATAGATTTAGCAGTAACATTAAGTAGATTCAGCTAGAGAAAGTACCACATAACAATGTCCTGCCCTGTATCAAGAGCATCTAATGACTTTTAAATTATCAGTAACAATAATCCAAAAGATAGGGATTATATACATTGTTCAGGAAACTGCTTAATGGAAAGCCTTTCCAGGCTAAATGGAATAGCATTGTATTTATTTATATTTTTCCCACTAAACTATTCACTTCTTAATTACTATGAAATTGAGAAAAATGGTTTCCTTTCTCAGTAATTATTATGTTTAGAATTAGTGAGTTTATTTATAATATTTATTTATAATATCTATAGTATTTATCCATAGATCTCAATATGCTTTACAAACATTTAATTAATTTCATTAAAACCCAAGGGACGCAAAAGAAAATAACATTCATCATTCATAGAAAAATAAAGTAAGATTATGGAGTTAGTAGTTTGGAAGAATACAAAACAAAATTCTAGGTTCCTAATATCTTTTACTTCACTTATTTGCTATATATTGATTTCATTCTGCGCCACCAACCAACCCCAGAGGAAAAACTACAGAGGTTGGAGAAAATCTGTAGGAGTGGAAGAATTTATTCCTTCTTTGATACCTGGAAACAATTTTTTAAAGATTTATTTATTTATTTATTTACTTTTACAAGCACGGGGTACAGTCAGAAGCACAGGAGGGTGAGAGAACCCACCAGAGCCAGAGCGGGGAGCAGAGCAGGCAGAAGGACCGAAGTACACTGCTGAGGGGAGCAGCGGGCGGCAGGAGAGGTCTGCGCGCCATGTGGGACCCTCCTCCGGTGGCCGGGGAGCAACCGGGGATCGAACCAGCGCTGCAGAGGCTGCGGGCAGCCTCGCAACCCAGCGCTCAACCGCTGCGCCACCGGGGAAGCCCTGGAAACAATTTTTAAATCTGATTAGTAACATTTTATTGTCCTCAAAGAAATGACACAAAAATAAAGTCACTGTACTAGATATTGTGGCAAGTTTTTCTACTTTCACCAAATAAAACAGCACTGCAGTTTCATTATTACAAATATTTTAATTGGGCCTCCCTGGTGGTGCAGGTGGTTGAGCGCCGCACTGTGAAGCTGTCCACAGCCTCTGCAGCGTGGGTTCTATCCCGGCTGGCCGGCGAGGGTCCCACATGGCGTGGTAGACCTCTCCTGACTAGCCGGCTGCTCCCCTCAGCAGTGTATTTCGTCAGTCTGCCTGTTCTGCTCCCTGCTCTGTCTCTGGTGAATCCTCTCACCCTCCTGCACATCTGGCCTGTACCCCAGTTCTTGTATAAAAATAAATAAATCTTAAATATATATATATATTAATTGGGCCTCCCTGGTGGCACAAGGGGTTGAGCACAGTGCTGTGAAGCTGTCCACAGCCTCTGCAATGCAAGTTCGATCCCCAGGCAGGGAGCTACCCACATGGCGCAGCAGATCTCTCTTGTCTTGCCTGCTGCTCCCCTCAGCAGTGCACTTTTGATCTATCTGCCTGTTCTGTTCCCTGCTGTCTCTGGTGGATCCTCTCACCTCCCACACCTCTGGCCTGTACTCCAGTTCTTGTAATCATAAATAAATAATTTTTTTTTTTAGATTTTTTTTTTTTTTTAATACAAGCACTGGGTACAGTCAGAAGTGCAGGAGGGTGAGAGAATTCACCAGAGCCAGAGCGGGGAACAGAACAGGTAGACTGACGAAATGCACTGCTGAGGGGAGCAGCGGGCGGCAGGCGAGGTCTGCGCTCCATGTGGGACCCTCGCCGGCGGCCGGGGATTGAACCGGCGCTGCAGAGGCTGCGGGCAGCTTTGCAGCCCAGCGCTCAACCGCTGCGCCACCAGGGGAAGCCCAAATAAATCTTAAAAATATATTTTAATTATGAAAATGAGTGGTATCAACACAATGCCTGACAAATATTAAATGCTAAATATCTGAGTTGAATCTAAAGAGACTTTAGAAATACAGGGAATCTGTTACTTGAATTAGCACTTCATATCTGAAAGATCTAATAGTCCAAAATAGAACACTCATATATATATGCCTAAGATATGTTCCAAAGAAATCTGTAGCCTGCTTCTTTAATGAAAAAATTTCCAACAGTTTATGTTGCATCTGATGCAAAATTGGAAAATTAATGTAGCAAACTATCCATAATAAATATGCTCAATATTCATAAAGAACACATTAGAAGAAAAAGATTAGAAGATGACATGAGATGGAGACACGCAGGAAAACAAATGAAATGAAACAACATAAATCTGAGAATTTCTAACATTAAGAATGAAGCTTTTTAAAATGCACTTATTCAAAAAAAATGAACAGATTTTAACAGCAGATTTAACAAAGCTCACTTCATTTCCTAGAACCTATTTTAAGAAAAGACCAGACTTTATCTTGAAATGCTCAAAGTTTCAGAGGTAGAATCACTGAACACTAATAAATCATTTTACTGCTTCTTCCAGGGGCCAGGGCTCAAACTGGGTTCCCAAATATAGCATTTCACAAAGTAACACTCCAAATGTAAGTAGCAATTATTGCCTTTATTACTAATTTGGCATGTGATTAATACATTTGCTCTAGAATAATGAATTGGTAATTTTCCCCTAGTTAACAAAAAGAGAAAAATTGATCACAAACCAGAATATGTGTTAGTGGAAGGCAGGGACCACATAACATTTTAAGTATCTGATAATGTCAACATAAATTAGGCTTTATCTCTAGTACTAACACACGGTACTGCACAAAGAATGAATGTATGGGCCTCCCCGGTGGCGCAGCAGTTGAGTGCTGGGTTGCGAAGCTGCCCGCGGCCTCTGCAGTGCCAGTTTGATTCCCGGCTGCTCCCCGGCCTCCAGAGGGGGGGTCCCACATGGCGCGCAGACCTCTCCTGCCACCCGCTGCTCCCCTCAGCAGTGTACTTTGGTCCTTCTGCCTGCTCTGCTCCCCGCTCTGGCTGGTGAATTCTCTCACCCTCCCGCGTTTCTGACTGTACCCAGTGCTTGTATAAATAAATAAGTAAATACATCATTAAAAAAAAAAAAAAAACAGAAAATATCTTTACAAAAAAATGAATGCATAAGTGATTCCACTTAAAGTTCAAAATGAACCTGTGAAGTATTACTATAAGGATTTAAAATGAGGAAACAGGATAGTTGTTAAACCATAAGAGATATCTAATTTGCTTAAAGTCAGGCATCTTACATACCTTGATAGATGAAAACAGACTAAAAGCAGCAAATTTAAATTTAACAGGGATAACGATAAAGACCTACATGTGCACCATCTCAATGTCACTTGTACAACCACAGGACAGGGAAGAGAGCAGGTCTGAGGAACAATGCAAGGGTTACCTGTAAAAGTGAGCTAGCCAAAGTAACATGAGTCAAAGCACGTCTTAAAACCCTAGTAAAATTGGGTTACATTATCAGACAGATATACAATGTCCAGAGGAAGACAGAAGTTCTGCTGTAAAAGGTATTCTAAGACCTTATGTAAGTTTTAGCCACCAGATCCAGACATCACAACTTAGAAGAGGTAATGAGTAGCTACAGTATGCAAACAGCAGAAAACCTTAATGTTTAGAAAGAAAGCTACATGAAGTTGGGAATGTTTAACGCGGAGAAGAGGCCAAATAGAATAGGATATTCTTAAATATCCAAAGCATAGTTGTATGAAAATATACAAATAAAAATGTTGCTTTAGAAGACAGCTAGTACCATAAACTGAAATTAGAAAGAGGCAGATTTCTAATTTCATAAGGAAATATTTCTTAATAATTAGCCCTTCCTATAATAAGTAATAACTGCTATGATTTACTAAGCCCTTACTTTGTGTTAGGGCAGTAGGGCACAATTTTATACACATTATGTAAAGACAATCTCATAAATATCAGAGCTAAGTGTAATTAAAATCTTAAAGTAGTGTTGGCATGCCAGTGATTACAGAGAAACAAAATAAAATGTATTAAGTAGTTTGACTGGGAGAGTCTTAAAATTCCTTCGAATTCTTAAGGTTATTTTATGTAACATAGCTGTTTCCAAACAGTCATTGTAGCAAAGTGGGGTAAGAGGGAAATATAATATAGAATGATAGAAAAAGAGACCACATGAATGGAAATGAACCTATCTCGAGATAGGATTTCCTGGTGGTAACTATTCTTTTATTCTTTTTATTTTCTGTGGCAGGGAGAGGGGAAATAATAAAATGCCCTCACTTTTTAAAGGGTATGTGGCAATGAGACAATAGTTTGGAGTTTTTCCTTTTAATATCTTAAACTTGCAAATTAAGTTGACAAACTTAAAAAGTAAATAAAAGGTTATCTTAATGTTAGCAATAATTAGAATTAAAAAATGTAAACTAGACAATCAATTTCATGTAAAGTTTTTTAACCCCTTGAATTATTTAATATGCTTTCAATATTCTTAAATCACACTAAAACACCTCCAATATCTTCTGGTGCAGAGACAAGCAAATCTATCAAGGTATGGGGAATTTTTTTTTAAAGACTTATTTTATTTATACAAGAAGGAGGGTACAGACCAGATGTGTGGGAGGGTGAGAGGACTCACCAGAGACAGAACAGGGAACAGAACAGGCAGACTGACGAAATACACTGCTGAAGGGAGCAGCGGGCGAGACAGGAGAGGTCTGCTCGCCATATGGGTTGCTCTGAGGCCGGTGGGGATCGAACCAGTACTACAGAAGCTGCGGACAGCTTCACAGTGCTGCGCTCAACTGCCTGCGCCACCAGGGAGGCCCAGTATGGGGATTTTTGTTTGGTTTTGCTGTGTAATGTGTGCTTTACTAAGGAGTGCACAAAGTCCACATTCTGGTGAGCTGTAATTTATCAATTATTTGATATTTGAGAGTTTTCAGATTTTTATTATTACAAATTGTGAAACTCCTACACATTGTGTGTGCCCACTTTTTTAGCTTCCTTTTTCTCATTACATTATTTTTATTGAGGATGGTGTTTTTCATCTCTGAAAATAACTACTTTTAGAACTCTAAGATGCTATGGTTCATTAAAATGGCATACCTACAAGGATCTTTCAGCAAGATTTGGCTTTTGTTATTTAGAATATTAGTGGGCCTTGTTTTTAAAATACTTTAATTACACAATAATTTTTTGTTATGAACTGGTACTATTTGCCAGTGAAGACACATTTCTGTACTGCAATTAAACTAGAAAAGTGAAAAAGAAAAAATGCTATGCTTTACTGATGAGACACATGGTTCAAAAAGGGAAAAATACTTAATTACAACCAAAACAGACTGATGATCAACCAAAGCCTATCAGTGCTACAAATAACTCAGTAATTGTTCTTCACATTAGAAAGTCTATGCTCTAGGCTATTTCTTTGAAAGGTATGCAAATAGTAGGCATCTCAAATGGTTGAAGTGTTTGATATAGATCTCTTGATGAAATTTAAAGTTTAAATAACATAAACCAATAAAGATTAACAAAGTCAACTTCATTTTTAAAAATAGATGATTGTATCTAGTGAGGATGGAAAAGACCATCTGACTACATTTGACTCCATCTGATTGACCATGAATGTTGAACATGTTACTTAATTTAGGAGGCGATAGTGTGCTTATGTCCTAATGATGACAAACCCATCACCTAGCATTTGGAACTGCAGGGAGATTTAATACACAAAATATTCACAAACACCTCTCCATTAGGTGGACGTCATAAGCATTCAAGAAGGATCAGTTATATCCTTTACAACATATTCTAGAAAGTCAGCTGTGCTCAAAGTTTGGAAACTCATTAATCCTTGGGTAATACAGAGTTTGAGCCAAAGATATTAACATGTAACAAGATACTGCTGAGTACCTATGATATGCTACACAAAAGGTATAGATAAAACAGCATGCAAGATAGTATCCGCTTTCAAAGGCTCTATAGATGCTTCAGGAATTTAAACAATTCTATTTTTAAAAATCTAATGTCTTCAAATACCAAAATGTTTAAGTTTTCATAAAGGCTCAAGACAGTCCCAAAAAATGACAATATTTATAAATGGAAGCATTAACCAATACACTCCACGCCCAGGAATAGTACTGTGCCTGCTTCTATGTTGTAATTAAATAAATTCCAGACAGGAAATGCTTCCAAGTAAATTTGCCTGGAAAATAATTAAATATAGAAGATTGTCTCAATATAGAAAGTATTTCAGATGTCACAGAATTTTTTAAATGTTCTGTTGAAGAATTCAGCCTACAAATATGACCACATAAGCTCAAGATGACAACATTCAATCTTCCTTCTCATAAATAAATGAATCAATAAAGCTAAAACCACACATCTAATACCTCCCTCTTCTTCAAAGCTTTATAAAGGCAGAGCAGTTTTTCATATTCAGTTGCACTTTGAAATTTTCAATTACCATATTGATATTTTAAAAGGATGATACTAGAAGATTTAATTATACATTAACAATTACAATTGTTACTCAAAATTGGCCAGACTTATCATTTTCATGGCAGATTACATCTCCTGGTTGTGCCATAAAGTAGCATTTCACAGTATTAACACAAAAATCTGTAATAAAACACTAACAGAATGAGGTATTCATTCATTCATCAACACATGACCCCCAAGACTAAGTGAGACAGAAAAAAGAAATCTTGGGTGAACATCAGAAATCATCTTGGTCAGTCCATACTGTAATAGACATAAGCAAAATGTATTATTTATCACATGAAATGTATATTATAATATTCACTAAGAGCAAATGCATGACACCTTTTTTCCTGATGGCCTGTATTATAAGGAATAAATGTTTTTCTAAGACTGTAAAGCAAAATAAGTATCTTTTAAACCAAAATTTAAACTATGTCATTCAGTTCAGTGGACTTCTAAGATTATGAACAAAAATCAAAACTAAAAAGAAAATAATATTAAAACTGAACTATTAGATATCATGGCATTTATATAAAGCTAAAAATGCAGTATGGAAGAAAATGAGACAATTACTTAAGGGAGAAATTTCTCTAAGTAAGAAATGATCGTAGATTTATAATGACCACCAATCCCATCTAATATTCATGTGGACATTTAGCAATCACCAACAGAAACCCACCACTTCAAATTTTGGGAGCAGGACATTTCAATCCCTTTCCAAAGGCAGCTCAGATACTCTTCTCAAATGTTTTCCTTTAGTAGCTGATTAAAGCTGAATCACACTGAACCTCAGAGTACAACCAAGAGAAGTTACACTTTCTGATGACAAAGGCAACTAGCCATTAAAGTCTTACAAAATATAGAACAAGTGAATAGAAAAGATGGAAGCAGCATCCTTATTTTACACACACACAGTTTTTTTTAAAAAAAAGAAAATGGATATTCAAAGTATAACAAAGAACAAAGAGAATTCTAGAAAAACAGTAAGGAGCTTTGTAAAGAAAGAAGCTTTAAACACATCTCTAGGTCATTTGTTTATTTTACACTTTCACACTAAAACAATTTGTAATAAACCAGAGTATTCCAACATTAACTATTAACTACCCACAGGATGTTGTTAAACCTACTCAGTGATTACTTTTTTTGAAGGTATTGAGGGAACCCTAAAACTAATCTTATTGGTATTGGTGTAAGACCAAACCCCCATTTTTAAGTCATCTAATACATATTTTCATATCAATTTTTTAAAAATATGTTGTAACTCTATATAACCAATCTTTTTTTTTATTTTATGAATATTTAGGTTTTTTTGTTTTTTTTTTAATTTTCTAGAGGCATGTCTTATTTATTTATTTATTTATTTATTTATTATTTGTTTGTTTGTTTGGTTTATACATGCACTGGGTACAGTCAGAAGCGCGGGAGGGTGAGAGAATTCACCAGAGCCAGAGCTGGGAGCAGAGCAGGCAGAAGGACCGAAGTACACTGCTGAGGGGAGCAGCGGGCGGCAGGAGAGGTCTGCGCGCCATGTGGGACCCTCCTCCGGTGGCCGGGGAGCAGCCGGGGATCGAACCGGCTGCAGAGGCTGCAGGCAGCTTCGCAACCCAGCGCTCAACCGCTGCGCCACCGGGAGGCCCTATATAACCAATCTTAATGAATAGTGCAGAGAGAACTGACAGAGAAGGGTAGCTCAAATATAAAATTTCTGAGGGGAAAATGCTATAGACGAGAAATATTGATTAAATTTAAAAATCTATCTTTAAGATAAGGACAGCAATGACAAAATTTATTAGTGGCATCCATCCAATACAATTAATACATTTTAAAAATAAAATAATGTAATGTGAAGTTTTTTAACTCTTCTAATTTCATACAAAGTCAACTTAGGGTCTTTCCATGCTTTCTCATTCTCTATAAGGGAATTAGACAGCAAGAAGGAAAAAGCAGCAAGTAGAAAAATCATACTGGAATTAAGGTGAGGGTCAGTTTCACCGGTATGTGACTTACAATCACATAGGGCCTGGCCTCAGGGGCTTTTTCATGGCAAGCTACTTTTTTTCCTGAAAGAACAAATAATGGCTACACCATGGTTATTCAGACTTGGGTATCTGGCAGATATTTTCTTAAAAATGAGAAAACCTACCCTGTCACCCCTAGAAAAACAGCTGACTGAAAATTTGAACTTTCAAGTAAAAATTAGAATTTTGGAAAGTGTATATCCAATCCAATATCAATCACCTGACAGTTTCCCAATAAATATGGCTGCTTTAAATGAACAAAGTGTGGGTTTCTTTGGATAGTTTTTAACATACCAAAATTTAGAAAACTGCTTATGCTTAACTCAGACCAATGAATTATGATACAAAACCAAGTGTGCGTAAAAAAATTGATGCCATATGTAAATCAGACCAGTGGCTTTAATAAAAGACAACAAGAAAAGTTCATCAACATGGTTTTAGTCCTCTATGCAAATAAACCTTAAGAAAATATCACTTATCAAATTTTGATGTAGCATATCATTAAGAATTTGTGACAATAGTTGTTAAATGCTCTTCCCTTCTCCAACTACCTGTTTCTGTGGGGCCAAGTTTTCTCCATAAACTTTTATGTTTCAACCACAAAAGCACATCGCAACAGATTAAATGAGGAAATGGATATGAGAAACCAACTGTATTCCACTAGGCCAAATATTAAACAACTTTGCAAAAGTAACACCACTCTTGGCAGCTCTTTGTGCCTTTTTGTGTCTATGCAAGTGTCCTTTATTCATCAGTCCCTAATAAACCTGCTCTTAAAAAAAAAAAAAGTAACACCACTCTTAATTTTTGTTTTTAAAAGTCATTTTTCCTCAAAAAAAGAACTTTTACTAAGGTCAATGGATTTTTTAATTTATTGCTATTTTCAAATTTCTCAGTTTTAATTTCTAATTTATCAAATAATGATGTAGATAGCTCATAAAAACAAAAGTTTATTAGAGACCCCCAACAGTTTTAAGAGCATAAAACTTCAGGAGTCCTAAGATGAAAAAGCTTGACAACTACCTTCTAAGACATAAACTAGAAAATTACCAGCTTGTTAGCTCTTTAAAGAATCCAGTTACCAGGTATTCTTAGATGTCTTTAAAACAAAGCCTTATGTTTATGAAAAATACCCAATTCAGCTGAGCCCTCTAACAACCTAATTCACTTTCACAGTGGTTAACTGCTTATCCTCTTCCAGTATAACTCAAGTTAGGACTATAAGTTCAGCAAAAGTTCATAGCAGGGGGAAATGAAAAGTCTGAAAATTATCCAGTGCTCATCACTAGTGGCCACTGTCAAGGACATCAATGTATCACCAGAACATCAGTGATGTCCAAGTGTTCTCTACAGACCAGTTGGTTGGGGAGATGCTTATTTCACAAACTAATAAATAGCTAAATGCTCTTTTCTGAAAACTTTGCTGAGTACTTCAAAGTTACTGATGATTCAAATAGCATTCTAAGGTTCAGTTTTAACACTTGAAGAAATGGATAGACAGCTAAGTGTGCTAATAATTAGTAAAAGGGAACTATTACAATTATTTTGATACTTAAGCTTTATTTTCTAATACTCCCAAGTGCCTTCTGGATAATTCATGAAAAACACAAAAGACCATTATCATCGCTGTCTTCATACATATCTGAGTAAAAAGATAACCTGAGTTTTTTTCAATCTCAAATCTTTCCTCCTACATCATTCTACCCTTTATCTAAACAATAATTCATATTTCAGATTTGGTTCATGCTGTTGCTACCTCTTTTCTCCTTTAGGCTAGCAAAGTCAAACTCAGCATCATACCCAACTACTACCTAGGTCATTCTTAGGAGAATCACCGAGGGTGCTGGGTACATCTGTGACTAGATATGTTCAAGTCAGTCATAAGTTTACTATTGATAGTCTTAACAAAACTAAATTGTACTTTTAAAAGTAGTTAGGATGGTAAATTTAATGTTATGTACTTTTTACCCAAAAAAAACTCCACTGAATTAAACATTTAAACAGGCAAATTGTATAGTATATGAATTTATAACAATAAAATTAATAACAAGATACCAATGTTCATAACATGTATTTTTTAAGTAGATGTTTGCTCCTGACCATTTAAAACAAAGAAATAAAAATAAGGATTACTACTGAATTATGGATAATGGTTACCTTTTAGAGTGAACAAAAGGGAAAATATATACATAAATATGTATAGCACACGGTGGGCCTTTAAAAATTACTTTAATATATAAAGTATTTTCTTTCACAAGTATTTTAAATTAAATTAACTTTAACATTTAAACATACATTGCATAAATTGCCAGAGTCCTTTTCAAGAACCAACAATACCGTGTAACTAACAGAAAAGCATTTCAAGTTAATGTGTTTAACACTGGGTTCAAAATCAAAAGCATTTCTAATCATTCAATATTTGCAATATTGGACAACTTACAACTGATAATTATAAAAGATCAATTTAGCACTGTTAGGAAATACATCTGAATATTAAAGTACGTGTCTGCAACGAGACATTTTTTCTTTTCAAATCAGCATGCAGCACTGCCAATTCTCATGACAAAAAAAAAAACAAAAAAAAACAGCAAAGAAAGAAAACAGTCGAAGATGAAAAGGATCTTTGCTGCTGAGACTAAAAGCTAAATTTTAGCCAAGTATATTTAAAACATGTACAGGCACAAAGAACCACCAGTGTTCACAATTAGAGGCAGGACAAAGTGGCAGTGATCTTTTTGACAAATAAATGGCTTGAAATATTGCATGACTTGCTACACAACACCCTTATTACTTTCAATTTCCAAGTGCAACCAAAAGATGGGTCCAATTATGACATCAATACAAGCTTTCTTTCAAAATGGAATGAAAGAACAGTAAATCCCAGTGGACACGGGAGTTCGGCAGCAGAGATGATGTAATATATAAAAATAGACATCCTCTAACAGAAGCTGAAACTTGGGTAAACAGCACACTGCATGCTATTCTCAACTGCCTTGCATGAATTTGCAATGCATGCTGTTAATAGCACAAGAGAAATCATTTTATGTTTTCAACTATTTCCTGATTTGCATTTCAATTTCTATACATACTCTATAGTATAATTTCCTAATCTGTATAAATTAAATCAACATAAATATCTGATTATAACTTCAAGAAAGAGAAATAAGCCCCCTAAAGCAAGGTGACTGAGACCACTGCAGCAGTTTTTACAAGCTGCATGTTGCCAGAAATTGTTGCACATATGGCATAGTATTGTTACAGCTACCTATTGTTCAAAGACCTTTCCACAGGGGGCTTTATGCAGGATTTTAAAATGCAACATGATCTAGGGGAAAATGAATGAGTAAACCTGCTGATAATGAGCATGAGAGGCAAAGAATACTTCCGACACTTCTCTGGTGGAAATAAAAAATACCAGGTATACGAACAACAATAATAACTAGCAAAATCAGGGGGCATATGTATATATATCAGTCCTCTACCACTCTCACCATATACCCCATTTTCCATTCTTTATTCCCCAATTCACTTTTCACAGTTCTGTTGGGCTTTCCTGGATTAAGAGTATTTTTCTCTGAGCGAAGACATTAAGGTCATTCAAAAAGCCACACCTGATTCCTCAAGAAGCCCTGTCTGTGTGCCTCCTACTTCCTGGAATTCCCTCTATGGTAGTTGCCATTTGTCTATCTGTATTCCCTGTGAGGCTATATGGTCAACTATGGCAAGATTCTTTTTGTCCTGCAGGCCTTTCTAGTCCTAGAGTCTGAAACAGACCTGAAATAAGGTGGGCATCAATAAGCATTTGTTAATAAAAGCATGTAAATGAACATACTAAACCTTCTACTCTAAGATACCATAGAACACACAAATTTTCTGAAACTCCATCCTATTATAATTCACAGAGACAGTGACAACAATGTTGAAGACAAAAGCCTTCAGTTCAATTAGGCAAGCGTTTAATGAATTTAAAGAATGAAAACAATGAAACAACTAAGAAATTTCTCCTATATTTGAACAATTTCTATATATGCATATAAACAGATTTTTAAATATCATATGAATAAATTGTAGTCGGATGGAACATCATATGAGCTGACTGTTACAAGAACTTAATATTCTAGGAAATTTAATAAATATATAAGTCATTGATACAATACTCATTCTGTTACTGCTAAGTACCAAATATTGGGTAAAACGAAGACCTCAGTAATATAAGTGGCAAAGTCATGTCATGAGAGAAAATATTGCCTATTTCTAATTCAAGAATAAAAAGCTCAAGTCAAAAAATTCAATGTTAAATTAATGCGCATAATCACACAAGTACTAGGTTTTTTCATCTCTTTCATTATCTAAACAATTTTTAACCAAACCTACCAAGAAATCAACTCTAGATGAAATCAATTTAATCTATTCTACCGCTGAAATAAAAAAAAAACTTCAGAGATTTACTAAGATATAACCTAGGGATGGTTATATAGCAATCATGTGAAACAGGGCTTATATTATTATAAAGAATAACCTTATAAAAATGTGGCTCATTTTCATAAGTCTCACATATGAATCAATCTTATTAAACTGGTGACACATTTTATGGGTATTGTATTATCACTGGCTATAATAAAAATTATTCCCATAACATTGTATTATTATATTCCATTTGATTTAGATTGCATTAATTTTATGCAGCTTTTTATTTTCTATTCCTGTATTAGAGTCCAAGCTACTGAAAAATTTAATATATAATTACTAACTGAATTCTGAAATATAGTAAAAAACTACTAATACAGTGTGTGGTGGTTATCTTTTTACAGGACTAATGGTTTTCTTTTCTTTTTTTTTTTTTTAAGATTTATTTATTTATACAAGAACTGGGGTACAGGTCAGAGGTGCAGGAGAGTGAGAGAATTTACCAGAGACAGAGTGGAGAGCAGAACAGGCAGAAGGGCCAAAATACACTGCTGAGGGGAGCAACGGGCGAGAGAGAAGAGGTCTGCCGCACCATGTGGGAATTTCCCTGGCTGGCCAGGAATCGAACCCGTGCTATAGAGGCTGCAGACAGCTTCACAGTGCGGCGCTCAACCCACTGTGCCACTGGGGAGGCCTGGACTAATGGTTTTCATTCAATTTTTCATTCAAAAATTTGCACTGATTGAAACCTTATGAAATATGTTGTACGTGGCTCAAATTCTAGTATCTCAAATTTCTATAAAGTATAGTCATATTTTTTGAGTAAATAGGAGTAAAAGTAGAAAGTCAATCTGAACTCAAAAGTGTGGAAAACATTTTAATTATGCAACCAGCCTAGGAAGTCTGGAAATTCTGAAATATCAGTTAATACACACAACCTCCATATTTGAGCTAGAACAAGTTTTCTTCAATCTTATTCTAATATCTCTTATACATCTGTATTTGCTCTTTCCAAACAAGGGAGAGGGCAGAGCAGTGTGGTTGCTTCTTTGTTCTTTTCATTAAAACAGAAGGAGGAATAAAAGATGACATAACAGGTATGTATCAGTATCCCCCAACACCCCAGTAACTGGTAAAAAAAAAAAAAGTTAACAACTTCCTTCCTCAAAGCCCTAAAGTCCCATTACTTCTTGCCATTTTTATTACGCAACTCAGATTTCCATATCCACACAAAATCCTAGAATTATACATAGATGCAGAGAAGACCTGTGATGACAGCAACATTTTTAAAAACTATTCCCATTTCCCAGCCCCCTTCCCAATTCTAACCCTGGAAACAACCCGTCCAATGTCCCAAGTCCCGGCTCAGAGACTAACCCCAAATCTTCTCATTTTGGCTAGAAACCTTATCTTCTCCCTGCCTTGATGATCTTTACCCACTCTATGACTGAAAACTAATGCTGCATTCTATTTTCTCGCAATTTTAAATACAGACTTAACCTCAATTCATCAAAATGTAAGAAAATGCTAATGAAAATCATCTCCAATCTTCCTTTCTCGCTGCATTTTAAGATATTATTCTCTTTTCAAACCTCACATACTTGCCTTGAAAAAAAGTCCTGAAAACAGTCTACATGGACTATAAGTATTCATGTTTCTGAAGAAATTTTAATGTTTTAAACTATTGCAACACATCTAATTTTAAAAAGTGTACATAAGGTATCCATCATAACTCCGCGCACATTTTAACTTCAATTCCGAGTTCTAAGTAGGAATTAGACTGGTAATTTTTCATGTAAGAGGATTAATTATATTTTGATGTATCTTTTAAAATATTAAGTTTATTTTTTAAAAGTACACTTTTACCAGATTGAAGTTCAAAACTCTGGTGCAATTATAAAATTTATACAATTTTATCAAATGCAAACACTATCAAAAACTTTTAATTTACTACATTATTTTAAATTTAGCAGTGCTTCTTAAAAACCAACATAGCTATCATGCCATCTATGGCATTTTATTATCTAAAATTACTATTTCATTTTAATATGAAAAATTACATATACACAAATATTTCATGCTTGTAAGCGAGGTTACTATAATAGGCAAAGATCCTTATATTGATGATAGATATCTAATGTGAATTAAACTATTCATGATCTTGTACAACAAGAAAACACAGTCATCAAATCTTATAGTTACTTGGCCAATTCTTTTCCAGAGGTAAATCAGTTTATCTTCATTGACTCCAAATTCCCTGATAACCAAATATGACCCACAATTTCCATAATACTTTTCTTAAAAAATCATAAATTAGTCATTTTGAGCATGAAAGAAATGAACAGAGTTATGATGGGCCTCTTGTTTAAACTACAGAATGAAATACAAGCATGAAATCTCATTTAATAAGGAAATGCGTTTAATCTCGCAAATAAGGAAATGTAAGCAATATAATTTTTTTACTTATTTTTGACCAAGTTTTTATTTCACCAGTGATCTCTTAAAATGCTCTCACAAAGGGATTCCTGAAACTAAAAGCCTATAGCATTTGAAATATAAATTTCCAATGAATTTCTAAGAGTTGTTAAATAAAAGGCAATTAAAATTCCATTATGTCTGTATGTCTTCATTTATTTGCAAAGCAGATTAGTCAAGCCTGGTGCTCTACCCCTTCTTAAAAATAAGCTGACTGCATTTTTTCCTTTCTGTAAAGAAGGTGGCATTTTATCCCTAGGTCTGCACAAATGAGGTAGCTTGTGTCATCACCTAAACTACTGATAGTTTTAAAGTTTTAAGAGATTTTACTAAATCAGGACAAAACACAAAAGAACAAGACCAAGCAAAACATATCAATATTATAAAATCATTAGTTACAAAGCAACTTCACAAATAAACATAGGTTAGTATTAGGAAATCACACGCAAATTACAATACCTGAGATTTAGTGCATTCCTTTGAGCCAAAATGAAATGAGTGCCATAAAGGAGGAAAGGAAAAGATGAACATTATCAGACATGCTATAGTACATCTGCCAAAATGAAGATAATGTTAAAATTAGGTTAAGAATGACCATATAAGTATTGGATATGTGTATACTGTTCCTTATGGTTTTTAGCCATGCACTTGAAATGCACTTGCAATCATTTAAAATAACCTGTACAATATGATCATGCAATTCTTTCAAATAAACTTTTCATACTCACTCCACCCGACTTCTCTTTCAAAGAAAAAGATGTCTGATTTTGGACTAATTTTCATTTTTTTTATATTGTGGTGCCATTAAATACAAATCAAAATATTGTTTTCCAAGATTAAAGTAATGTATTTGGGCAAAATAAATATTACATTAAAAAATTAAAGCACAATTTGCACAAAAATCAGAATATGATATTTTCAGTTATGACCATGTTGCCAATCTGAACTCATTTAGTAAAATTAATACCATGTCACATATTAGTAAAGTAGCGCGTAATTCATTAGTGATTAAGTTAAATGTTTTATCCTATTATGGAATTCGTCCTAATAAAGGCACCTGTTGACCAGGTAAAGCATTTTTTAAAATCTAAAAAAACAAAAAGTATGTTGTAATTATAATAAACTTGTTAAAAATCAGTTAAAAGAAGGGGGAGACATCTAGGGAGGGAGTGAAGTGTTCCAATAAAAGGGGAAAGTTGAGGTGGTAGTAGAGAAAAATAATTATAAAATGCTCTCTCCTCCCAAACTAAGTATAACAAGTATGACTATAAAAATTAAATCAATCAGCTTTAACACTAAATTTTAATGGACCCATACTCTCATTCACAACCTTAGTATGAGAATCTGATTTGGAGAAAAAATTCAAAGCAGAGAGAGTATTAATAATAGAATTAGTCTAAAATATTATAGCCTATACAGGCCTAATATGAACAACTATTTTAATTCATATTTCCTTCTTCCATGATCAACACTAAAAATACTACCTTCTTCTATAGCCAATGGTAACAAAAAACCCTTTATCATTTTTTTAAAAAATTAAATCCCTCCAGACAAAGCTGTCTTTATGATAAGCAACAAGCAACCCTTTCCAAATGAGCTCAATGAAATGATTCAACTATAAAATTCATGTTAAATTAAAATAATGCATGGGTAGTGAGGAGAGTAGGCAAATGGCAGGTGGTGAAACTGCTTAAATATTTAAATACAAAGTACTCTCAGAAATAAAATATATGAAGTGAGGGTATAAATTAAAGCACTTAAAAGTTACTCAAAATTCAGTATGTAGTAAGCTTAAGTCTATATACGTTTCCCATGCATCTTGTATTTACATATATTTGCAAAAAGAAAGGAGAGGTAAGGCAAACAAAAAAGGTTTAACAGTGTTAAGTATCTTTTTTTTGTATTTTTACTTAAAATTTCAATATATTAGCAACCACTCATTTAGTGGTATTATATGAATAGCTAAACCATCTCTGGTCTCATGATGACATATAACATATCTAAGAATTCAAGCCACTTTCTTGTTGAAAACAGAAATCCTCAAATATATTTGCAAGTATTCTGGAATGACCACTAAGGAATGTATGGGTAGTGCAAGTTAAACATAAAGAAAGAAATAAGGAAAGACTCTAAAACTGACTCTACTGGAGTCTTGTACAAATCACTCATTATCTGTGCCTTAGTTTTCTCAAACATCAACAATAGTTCTATTTTATACTTACGAAATAAATGACAATCACTTGTTACACATTTAAGAGGACCTTTGACTATATTAGAAATACTTTAGACCATTTTCCCATATTTAGGATTTTTAAAAGTCTTTCAAATTATGCTTATCTTATTTCATCATAATTAAACTAAAAAATTCTGAGATCATATGCTCACAATGGTATGAAAAACTATGAAAACACGTAAGTTTACATATCTATTTCTTGAATGAAAATGAGAATACCAGTCACCTAGGTGAGGGACAGAGGCTAAAATTTTAGATTAATGTTAAGAACTTAAAACATCCCATCTACAACTGTATATAAAGCTAAACCTCATAAAATATTTTACAAAATAATGTTACACAAAGGATTTTAGTATCTCATTTCAGTGCTCTTTATGACTGATTTATGTGCATTTCCAGCAAAACCTACACTTTGGATAAAAAGTTTATCAAAGAAAGAAAGAAACAGAAGTCACAAAATCCCACCAAAAAGCAGAAGATAAATACAAATATTATCCCTTTAAAACTTACCGTGTGATAGCCTCTCGGCAAAGGTGGTTTGCCCACAGGATATGGATCCACAGTGTCAATAATTGTTTGCCTTTCACCTTTCTGGTTGATTTTTCTAAACCTCCTTCGAGACTGTCGATGAGAAGCTTGACGCTGAAAATATTCTTCATTTTCATCCATATAGTCCACCTGGGGAAAAAAAGACACCAAAAGTTCTTTTCTTCCAAGTCAACATTTTATATTGATTAAATAGAGAATAAAACTTACAGCTAGTTCACATTCTTTCATTTTGCAAAGATATTATCTAGACAGACTGAAAGGCTCCTTTAATCTCTCTGGAACTAACTTGTTTTGAGCAACTTTTCTTTTATGAAGAGGCATTTTCAGTTCCACTTAGGACAATATGGGTAACTTTTGAATTTCCTGCAGTTTCAAAGGGAAGGATATTCTCAGTAGTCTTTGTACTGACTTATTAGTGAAAGATCTCAAAGGATACATTATCACACATTAGGAAAGCAAATGCCCCATTGTCTTAACTAAAGCACAAAAATTACTGATGTATATGAGTAAATCTGTAAAAACCCCTAAATCCCAAGCAACTCAAAGAGGACTTTAGCAGAATAGTGGCTTTGGATTATATAAGGGTTTCTCTTCCTACTTTCTTTCTATAGATTCAGTTTCTTTTTTATAAATAGTATTGTTTCAAAAAAAAAAAGAATTCCTCATTTTAGACATTTAGAAACCTAATGAATGGTCCCACAGAGAAAAGTTACATTAAGTTAATTTTCATCCTACTTAGATAGTGAAATGCAATTGCTCACAATAGAGGTACATTTAGATTCTAAGACAATTCACACTGGCAAAACAAGTGGTCTGTATTATAGATGGGGCAAATACGAAATTCTCAAACAATTTTTGAAGATCAAAAATCCTTCAGAGAAATTAAGAAGTAACAATAACAGGCCAGAGTTCTAGGAAATATCTAAAATGCTTTTCAAGAGCTGTTGTTGCAAAGTGCCAAGTGTTTGCCTACATTTTTCTCACACTAAATCTTTACTCACACCATGCCACTTTTTGTTTAGGGGTAAATTCTGTGAAATTTTACAAAAGTTTTCATTAGCTTTGACAAGGAAGTTCCCATTTGGCGGAATTCCTCTCCTACATCATAGGGGGAAATCCCTCAGTCTTTTCTGAAAATGGACTTACGGTCAACTACCAAATATGTTATTAAATGTGAATATATAATCTATATCATCTATATTAGTCATTTATTTTACAATGCTTTCCCTTCCAGATAGGAAGCTCAGTGAGGAATAAGATGAACATCAATTATCAACTGTCTACATTGGGAACTTTCTCCAAATTTTTTGTTGTTGCTGATTTTTAAAAGAATACATATTATCCTATCTTAAAAACACGCTTATATAGTAAGGAAAATGTGAAAATGTGATGGCTTTCTTGAAAGCATCAATAAAAATAATTTTACTGCCAATATCTATTTTAGCATGTCTTATGTATGTCTTACCTCAATGTATTTTTTAATTCACATAATTCATTTAAACGAGAGAGAAAGCTCTCATAGCATGTTTAAGTAGCATAGTATACTTTTCAATTTTCTTTCAATTAGTTGAAGGAATTGAAGTGATTTCCTCTTGTTCACTGTTGCTTGAACACATATTACTGAGTATTCGCATTCATTCTAATCTATGTCTGGAATGCTAAAATCTTTCATGTCAAAGAGTCTCCCCAAATTTTAATTAAATATCACAAACTGACTTACAAATGTTGAATTCTATATATTTAAGTACATGCCACTTTCAAACTTTCCATCTTTTTCATTTAATTGAACTCTATAATTACATTATAACTATGAATTTGACTTTATAATAAAGTTATGAAATAAACATCTCAAATTATAAAATATATAAAGGTGGTTTGTGAAAGTGCATTTATTTATTAGTGTTTTTTAGGGGAAGAAGTAACTTCAGAAGTTGTCTTACCACAATCATTTCAGAAGGCTCTAAAACAATGCATTCACAGCCACGCCTAAAGCTTCCTGCAGAGCGCTTGCCAAAACTAGAAAATGAAAAGAAATGTGAATTGTGAATTTAAGCCAACTCCCAGATAAATGAAAATGAAAAAACAAAACAATTACAAAAAGTACACATTAATGAAAGAGAAACTGTCTTTCATCATTTACAGACTGACAGGAAACTTCAAAAGGTTAAGTTTCAGATTTTTTTTCCTCAAAAATTCCAATAAAATGTTTTCAAATAATGTAAGAAACATACCCCAATAGTAAACCATATAAATCTATGATACAACATTGCCCTACAGGTTTCCAAGGGGGAAAACAAAGAACTGAAAAGTTTCCAGAAAAAAATTAAGGGACTCCAAAGGACTTTCTGTAAAACCAGGAGCACCTATCAAAAGAACATTTCATTCAAATGAAAGGAAAAATAGACAAATTGAACTTCATCAAATTAAAAAAAAAGGTCTGTGCATCAAAGGGCATTATTAAGAAACTGAAAAGGTCACCCTCAGAATGGGAGAAAATATTTGCAAATCACATTATCTGGGAAGTGTTCAATATTCAGAATAAACAACTTCTACCACTAAATAACAACAAAAAACCAATCCAATTAGAAATTGAACAAGCTATAGGATCTTTCACAAAAGATGATAAACAAATGGCTAATACAAGAAAAATTATTCAATCTCTTTAGTCATTAGGGAAAAGCAAGTCAAACTTACAATAAGATAACATCTCACACCTGAAACTACATGCAAATGAGATAGTAGCATGGCTGTAATTAAAAAACAAAAGACATCAAGTGTTGAGGCAGATATAGAGAATTCTGAACACTTATACTTTGCTGGTGGGAATACGAAAGTGCAGTCACTGGGGAAAAGTTTGGTGCTTCATCAAAAATTTAAACACAGAATTGCCATATGGCCCAGAAATTCCATTGCTAGATAAATACCCAAAAGTAATGAAAACCAAATATTTATACAGCAATGTTTCCTGCAACATTATTCACAACAGCTAAAAGCAGCAAATAATGCATGAGTCCATCAAGAGAGAGTGTGTAAAGAAAATGTGATAGAGGATATGACTAGGCAAAAAAAAAAAAAAAAAAAAGAAAATGTGATAGATACATATGATGGAGTATTATGCAGCCATTAAAAGGACTGGAGTTCTGATACATACTACAACATGCTTAAGTCTTGCGAGCACTATACACTAAGTGCAGTAAGTCAGTTGCAGAAGGACAAATACTGTATGATTCCACTTATGAAATATTTAGAACAGGCAACTTCACAAAGACAGAAAATAGATTAGAGATTACCAAGGGTTAACAGTCACAAAGTTTTTATTTGGAGTTATAGAACTTAAGTTTTGGGAACAAGTACTGGAAATGGTTGTACAATCATCACTAATGTACTTAATTACTTGAATCATACACTTAAAGATTAAAATGACTTATTTTATGATACACATATGTACACATATATAGCTACATGTACTACTTACATATATAGTCATACATACTGTTTTGGCCACATTTTTTAATACAGTTTAAAAAAACAGACTTATAAGAGAAACTTATCAAGGGTACTGTTTTAGTGGCTTTGGGATTATTGGCAAAATATAGGGCCTTGAATAAGAAAAAGTGGAACTCTAAGTTGACCAAACTGCCAACCTTATGCACATAGAAAGAGTTAAGCTTGCTGACTGAACTGTAACATTGGTAAACCTGGAATCAATCTCTTTGCTACATTAATTTAGCAATGAAGTGATACAAATTGTGGAAAGAAGAGAAATCGGAAGAGATGGGAAAAAGGTAAATATTACTGAAATAAGTTAAATCGGAGTTCTGAAGAGTCAATAATATGTACATTTTCAATCACCCAGCACTTAATTCCATTTTCATGAAAGAGAGGGGTCTTCCCCACCCCATGCCCACAAATATATGAAGGAGGAAAGAAGGAGGCAAGGAAAGAAAGAAGTGCAGAGGATTTTGCTTTCTATTCACCTTCCAACTACTCACTGGATACATAATATAGAATCAATATAAACTCACAATCAATACAGAATTTACAAGAAACTCACTAAATATAGGCCCTATTCTTAAGTAGTTTATATTCCATGCAACATGAGTACACACAAAAAGATGTGATTAACAGGAAAATTGTATCAGGAGTTTAATAAAAAGAATGTCCTGTTTGTCTCCTAAAATTGCATCTCAAACCTAATGAATTTATATAATTTCAAAGTTGAGAAAAAACTTAGAACATTACATTGTACCGAGTCTCAGAATTTTTTCTTCAGCTTTATAATTGAAAATATGCCATAATTCAATGTGCTACAATCAAAGGTTCTAAAACATTTAGTTTAGAAAAAGATCCCCAGATGATATATATGACCTATGCCATCCTATTCTCCCCATGAGAACTGCCCCATAGTTCAATTCTCAGTTCACAAGTAGAGAAACTAAGGCAGTTTATCTAAGGATAGCTGTTAAATGAGATGCCCAAAATCATATCAGACGCTGTGATGTAGGATCCTATTATACCACACTGGTCTTACGCTTTCTCTTGCTTTGTTCTATAGCCCTTTTTCATCTATGGAAACATAAATTCTAGTCTTTGGTAGCTTGACACTTATGAGGACTTTTCCCAGACCTCCTCTGAACACTGCAGTAGCACATCGTATTTGCCCACAAAGCACTTACCCAATGACAAGTGGAGAACAGAGTTTCACTGAAAGGTGGATTCTCAGAGGTTGGCTAAGCTTACTCACTAGCTCAATCAATGGAAAAAAGACAAGTCATCTTTCATAATTCAGAAGGTAATTCAAGTTTGACAAAATTGCAAATGAGCATCAAGAAGTTAAGGGGTACCCTGAAATAGTCAAAGATTTGAATGTCAAATGTATAAAATCTAAGCCTCCTGACAATGCTGCCAGAACTTTAACTAGTAGAATATCTACATCTTTGAAATGACACTCATTACACCACACACTGAGACAAAGATATTCCTAAAGGCAAAAAAAAACACCTCAATTTTTAGGAACATAGCTTATTTAAATTTGAATCAAAATAATATTTAAAATTCTTTATATACTTTCAATCTATGTATAAGAAACAAATATGAATACGTAAATATGAGTAACAGGCTTAAAAAGCAAGAAAGCTAATAATAACAGTCATTAATGTGACTTGACCTAACTATGTAAAACCTATTTGCCCTTTCCATACTAGATACCAGCCTTTCACAAGGGGCCATAAAATCAGAGAGGAAGAGATAGGGAGAGACAGAGGTCTGGTATATGGTTTTACGAATGCTAATAGTCATCTGGTTCTACACAGTATGAAAATTTAATTACTATACTCCATTTTAAACCCTTCTAAATTGTTCTGTATAAATACATGCTACAGCTGGGTTTCTAACTATTCAACCTCAGTGTAATTTCAGCAAGTCCTTATAATCTTACATTACACAACCAAAGATGACAACTAATAGCGATCCAAGTATATTTGGGGTTAATCCATTTGTTCTCTGCAATATTAAAAAAAATTAAACTCACAGCAAATGATTAATAATGAAAAGACCATTTTCAGCGTAACAAATAGATTATTCCTAAACACTCATTTTCTGTCAAATACAACTTATTTAGGAATGGTTGCTTCAAAGACAACGTAATAATCCAGATTTTTCACTCCTTTTGTTTTTGCTAAACGTTTTGTAGAGAACACATTAAATATTAATTACAAATTGCTCCTAAAATTGAAACAAGTTTTATAATTTCACAGGTGCAAAATGGAATGATTTTGTAATACCAGAAATAGGCCAATCAAAAAAAAAAAATACTGAAAACAACTAGTCTAATACAAAACAGGAAAAATCTAAATAGCTTCATAAACCTTCTTTCAAGTTCAAGACTCATAAAAGGCACAAGTGTTGAGAATATAAATTCAGTCTTACCTAGTTTTCACAAACACCCACTGGAAATGATAGACCAGACAGCGTGGCAGCTTTTACTCTGGTAAATCCATCCTGTTCTAAGTTTCTGCAGCCACATTTTCTTCACCAAAGATGAGTTAAGAGCACTTTCTATAAGTGTGAGTTTCCACGAAAGGCAGTTGCTGAGCACAGAAGCCTCTTCTGTCAGTGTCCCTAAACGTGCCCTTTGTATGGGCCTCCACATTCTTGATGTACGTCAGAACTGCCCAGTGGAATGCAAGTCCTCAATAGAGGAATGTAAACTTATTCTTGTCAGTCTGTACCCAGCAAGGGAATACACAGCAAGCAAGCGGGTTATACTAAAGGGCGCTCCTTACTTACAAAAATGATTAAAAATGCAATACTCCAAGATCAAGTTTTCATACCTTCATTTTTAGAAAATGATAAAGTTACTAAATTTTACTCTTCTTAAAACTAATGACTGGCTGAAGCTCTTAAGCCTATACTCATTTATCTTCGGACTTACAAAAAAAAAAAAACCACATGACAGTATCTCTGGATAGCAGAATAGTAATGAACTTTAAGAAAAAAATCTAACAAGTAACTGCACATATCATTAATTCTGTCCTTAAAAATCAGTAGAATATACGTGAATAAATTTTTGAAAGTCCACAAGCATAAAATGGGTTGACAGACTTAACAAAAAGATTTAATCTTTTTTAAGATTTTGGTCTTGCTCTTTAATCAAAAAAAAAAAAAAAGAGCAATTTAAAGCAAGAACATACACACACAAGTATATATATATATATATATATATATATATATATATATATTATGTGTGTGTTCAATTACAACTCTTTCTAAAGTCTGGCCTTTTAACGGGCTCATATTTCAGAGGTAACTACTTGGAAAAACTAAACATACACTTAAGCTTCTCTAAATCTCTTTCAGGGCTCATTTAGAAATATTCTAACAATCATCACCCTGTGCAAATTAACAGAGGTTTCCTCCTCTGCACCGTGAATCTCAACATTTAACTACTGCTTATAAAAATTGGGCACAAGAAAAACTACAAGCAATGGCCTCACAGCTGTGTCTTCTACTCTCTGTTCATTCCTCACTTTGCCTGCTGTCTATTTAACTACAGAAGTGCTAAACATTTGGTATATATGCCATGAACATTTTAATTCCTTAAAAAAAAAAATCTAACCTGCACTGTCTTCAATATCTTTGAAGCACCAGTAACAGGAGTAGCACTGCCACCTTCTACGGAAGCTCTTTCCTCTGCAGCACTGAACACTCCCCAGCACCCTGCATGTTTTCGCTCAGTGAGTCCATGCGGCTGTAGCTCACACGGAGCCAACATTCCTTCTGCTGGCTAATTTCCTGCTTCGGTGACCCACCCACCCTCCTGTCTGCAGTTACGTGTTCAAGTGTTGTATGGGCGCTGTTTCCGCATACCAGCCTCATGACCTCAGCAGCTGCCTGACAGGCGCTCTTTATCAGTTTCTATTAATTCATTATCTACTCTCCTGTAAGTCAAGGGCAAGGAGGGAAATCTGCAATGTCTGCTCTCCTATGAGTCTTCAAGGTCAAATGCTAAAATGTGCTCAGCAATGCAATTTTGTTAATAAAATTTACCCAAACTATACCACATACATTGCTCTCCACCAATGTATTGCTGAATTGTATTCTAGCTTGCTGAACTGGTTGGAGGGATTATGGAAAAAAAAAAAAAAAACTAGCACAAATTTAAATCAAAACAACATGGGAAAAGTTGAAAGAGGCTGCTTTTGCCTTTTTTTTTTTCCTTCAAGAGGAAAAAAAAAGTGAATCTTACCTCAGCTGTACTGGGGTGAAGAGAGCAAGCAGTTTCTCTCTTGCCACATTCTAAACCAGCAAAGGACAGGGGTGTGATGACTACACGCCGGTGGTGTCTATGTCCTCGTGACCAAACTGCTAAGGGAACAGCTCAGCTAAATTGATCTGCTGCTATCAGTCTACACAGTGGCACAAACAGGTCTCTGCTGATCACAGTGCTTTGTTCACAGATGGCAGCTGATCAGTTAGTATAAAAGTTATGGCCCATAACAGCTTTCCCCCTCAGCAAGTAGACACATGCCTTATCCAACATGCCTTTGTTAAGTGCTCACCATTTCATTGTGCTAAGCTTGCCATGTTGAACACACAATGAAGCTTAGCTCAAAAATCTTATCTAAAAGTGACTTCTTATAAAATTCACTAAACAGGTACAATAAAGAATCACCTTAAGAAATAATCAACAGATCTATGTAAATTGAAAAAAATGGTAGATGAATTCACATGAATGGGTGAGACAGGTGCTAAGCCAAGAAGAATGTGAATAAATCTCAAAAATCAAACTAAGTCTCAAAAATGGTAACCGAACATCCGATGTTATTTTAAGGCTATTAGGAATGGCATCAAAACCCTGCCACCAGCTTCCAATGTTGTGTTTTTGTGTGCTAGATCTCATAACAATTCAGGTCACTTGAATAATACTGCATTCATAATTGCAGGAAGGTAAGGTAATGTATTTCCAATAAAGAAAAAGCATCAGCACATATATATGATTTTCTTACAAAGATTTCAAGCTGGAAACTCATATTATGTGATTTTAAAAGTTACTATAAAGCTACACAATGAAAACAATGTGGTATTGATGTAAGAACAGACAGGCAGATCATGTCAGTATCAGCTCTGAAAGTTATGGTCTTGATTAAGAAACATGGTCAACTGATTTCTAAAAAAATGTACCAGTGCAATTTTCCTGATTTTAAGAGAAATGCAGCATAAAACCACAGTGAGATTACCACCACATATCCACTAGAATGGTGAAAAGCTGACAACACAAAATGTGGATGTGGAGCAACTAGAACTCTCATAAATTGCTAGTGGGAAAGCAGTGTAGCAGTCACAATGGAAAGCAGTACAGCAGTACCTTATAAAGTTATACATGCACTTATCACGCCTAGGTAATTACTACTCCTAGGTAAATTCAAGAATAAAAACATGTCCACATAAACAGATGAGCCAAAAATCAGAATCAGTTAAAACTATGCTTTTCAACTAGTGTTTTATAAAAAAGCACTACTACTACCTTGTTTATAAAACTGAACAGGATTTACAAAATCTGGCATCTATTTTATATAAGAATTGGCAATGTACTGCACAGCTTGCTTAAAATCAATCATGAGGTAATTCTGCACTGGACGGACAATGAAGCAGAATTATGGTTGTCTAAGTCTGTCCCTTGTAAGCATCTCTTCTTTGCTTCTCCCTGCCTACAAACCTACCCTATCCTATTCATAACATTATCAGGTGACTCAATGCCTACATTCTCTTCCTACCTCCTGGAACTTCCCATGACAGGCATGTACCAGAACATGACTAAAATCAGAGATATTCTTTTCAACTCTGAAATCCACCATCTGATTTGCTTATAGGTGTCAGAAGCATCAACATGCATTCAGAACTACTGACCTCTTTTCATTCTGCCTTTTCCCTTGTCTTTACCTTCAGTCACGAACAAAAATCTCTAGGACTTGGAAAATATTTTGCCCATCTTAAGCCAGGAGAATCTAATAAAACTTGGTTTGGGAACTGCTACAATTTTATAGCTAAACACAAGGACTCTAGTTCAATATCTTTTCTATTTATTGGACTCCAAATATAATCTTAGAAAAGTTAAACTCATACTACTTGGGCTCGAGTAGTTACTGGGCAGCTTTACTATATTTGAAGTATGATTACTTTATACTCAATAAGCAGGGGGAAAAATGCTTTAGTTTCATGATGTTTCCATACACAAATCTAACTCCATATGAATGCTTTCTAAAGTCCACTTAAAAGGAATTTGATTACAAAACCTGGAAGACCCTATTTGTTCTGTTTCCAAAGTTATTTAACAAGTTAAAATTCCAGATCAGGTGACAAACTGGTGAACTGAAATGGCATGAAGCTTCTCAATAACAATCATTATTTGAGATTATATATGCCATCAAGGCAAAAGACCGCTGATGGATATATGCTGGAAAGTGTATAAACTGAACTGATGTAAAAGAATACTTTCAATTTTATGCTTGACTGAGGCTACCAGAAGCAAAGTGGGTGGGGACAGGAGGCAAAGGGTAGAAGAGTGTCCAGTGGACTGTGTGGAGAGTGACTGGTCTTTGGTGGTGAGCATGGAGAGGCATCAGACCTTTAAAGAAGTATGACCCTGCACTCCTATGCAGTGTTATAAACCAATATTGCCTCAAAAAAAAAAATTATCCTATTTGTAAAACTGAATTATGTAGGAGTATTTAATGGTGGTTTTCTAAATTACTCTTACTGAACAAAATATGTATTTTTTTTAACATAGCAAAGTATTTAAAAGATTTTGACCTTTGCCCTAATTTTAATAATCTGAAAATGTTCAATTTAGAAATAAGTTATCTTGAAATAACACTAAACAGTTTATAGCTAGAAGACACAAAACCATCAATAAAATATAAAGTAAAAGATATCCTAAAATAGTTGGCTTGAAAATTTTTGATAAAGGCAGAAGAAAATACAGTTTTTTAATGTTTATATAGTACATATTATATATAGTACATATTATATAGTACATATTACATAGTTTATATGGTGCATAGTTTATATGGTGCATATTCAATACCAGAAATTACATTTGACACTTAATTGGAAAAATACATAACCCCCTAAAAAGCCATAAATGTGTGGCAGAAGAAACATTTAAAGGAACCAATGCTTTTTAGCATTTTGAATTTACATCTCATATTCCAATTAGTAACCAATATGAAGCAGATAGTTTTAAAACTCATATTTTATTTAAATTCTAACATAAAAGGCAATGACACCCAAGTCTAAACTAGAAATTCACTGTATTTCAACCATTTCCTGAAGCACCTTTAAATTTTCAGAATATCTAAAAATGAAATTGAATATACAATATAAAGCCATTTTCTTTAACATTCAAATAATTTTGTCTTTTAAATATATGTGTGTGTGCGTGTGTGTATATATATATGTGCACAATTTAACTCACCACAAAATAAGACAGGGTCCCTGGACTATGAATTAGAAATTTTAATTTAATACATTCCAATTTCATCAAGTATCATTTGTTTCGCGTATCAATTCCTCTCTTGGTAACAGCCTTATTACTTTTACTAGTGTTCCAAATACTGAAAGTATGCTTCTTTAAACAAACACAAATTTATCTAATAAATAATGTAGGACATTTTGAATTCTCATAGGTCAAACAGTAAATCACACACCTCTCCAACTCCACTTTCCACTCCAAAAATAACCTTGGAACAAAGAAGGGCTCTAAGTTCCCAGCAGCGGCTAAACAATCCAAACATTTTAGAAAAAAACAATGTATTTCATTGATACACACATGCCAGACTTAAAACCTTCATGAAATATAATCTTTATTTCTGCAAGAGAAATGCAAATAAGAACTTGTAGAGTGAATCCTAACACACTTATATCATGAATCAAAAAATGATAAATTCCCTGACTGAAGACTTCAAGTTTCAGGTGATGTGATATCACATCAATTACACACACACATACACATCTTTAAGGCCACTTACTTTGTTCAGACACTACCACTGCCAGATTCCAAGGACTATGAAAGCTCGCATTTC
The DNA here is from genome assembly GCF_964194135.1 of Talpa europaea. Taxonomy (NCBI): domain Eukaryota; kingdom Metazoa; phylum Chordata; class Mammalia; order Eulipotyphla; family Talpidae; genus Talpa; species Talpa europaea. The sequence continues at coordinate 100,787,729 of NC_140077.1, forward strand.
TCTGTGTAGCACGTCTGTGGCGTTGTAGTTATAGCAACCAAATTCCCAACTTAATCCAGCAACTGAACTCCCTCTCTAGAGAGCAGTTCTACTCTGTGCATCAGATACCACATCAGAATATGATTTAGAAGGGGTAGTGATAGCCTAAATAATGCTAACATGTTTGTTTTCCCGGATGAAGCCATTTTATCATAAAGCAGAGAGTTCAATACCCAAAGGGGGGAAGTTTTAGTGTATTCCATTGTAACTTTTATATCTTATTCTATGCCTCTTTCATGTAGAAACCTACATGAGATAGAATTTAACATATGATATATTTACATCAAATACAACTAGATTCTCCTTTCAATATCAGACAAATCAAGTTCACATGTATTGTATAATTTTGCTTGCCTAATTTGGAACTTACCCTCACCATTTCCCTAAAATTTGAATATATATCTTAACCTTGATTGTGTCATGGGAATACCTGGCCTTGATCCAACTTTAGGTAGGACAATTAGGAATACAGATGATGTAAGACCTGAAGGAGTTGGCTGAGATGATGAAGAGTGTGCGTGTAAGGTTAAGAAGGATAATGCTGCATAGAAAGTTAAAGGGTCTGCAGGAAAAGCAAAGGGCAAGTGTAATAAAACTACTGATCACCTGCTCCATTGTCCATTCTCTTCTTCCTTTTGATAGGGATGTTTCTGTATTATTTCTAGTTGGCACACTGCATCACAGAATAAGAGACTCACACTCCTGGGTGTCATGAGTGGCCATGGGACTACAACTGGACAATGAGACATAAAGAAATGTTTCAAGGAAGTGGATTTAGACAGGAGCTAACTTTTGTGCTCTTCTGCCTTTTCTCCTGCTTCTAGCTTCCACTGCAGACATGACAGCTAGAGTTCGGCAGCCATACCGTACTATGAAATGGTCTTGTAAAGTATGTTCGAGTACAGACGGAAGAGGAAAGTCCACAACCTCTTCGCCCTGGAACTGCTATACCCTCGAGAACCATCCACCTTCAGGGTACTCTTACATAAGAGAAAAATTAGCTCCTGGTGTGTCTGTGTAATTGCTTTATACAACCAATAGTAACTGTTATTAAGACAGTAAGTATGTGACAAGATACTTTGCTTTTTCCCTCTTCACGCCCCTACACAGACCAACTACACCAACATCTCACAAGCTTCCCAACTCCTTCTTGCAATGTTGCAGCCTCATTCTTTTCCCCAGCTCATTTCTTCTCTTTATTCACCCAACATTCAATAAATCATAGGTTATTATTTCTAAAAGGAGTATCTAAGCATTAATATTGTTAAACTTTTTTAAGTGATTTTTTTTAAAAGGGAAAGTTAAAAATAAATTCCTGAACCAGTATGATTCAACCAATATTTATTAAATGCTTATTATGTGCTAGGTATTCAGGAAGGAAAGCTGAGTAATATGGCTTGTGCCCTTGAAAAATATTACAGTATAGCACAGAATTGGAAAGATTCACCCCACAGGGACATAAGGACAGGAGTCTCAGAGAATAAAATGTGTTTTGCACAGGTGGGTAAGTAGCGGGGGGTCAGTGATGGTGGCAACAAATAGGTGGATAACCCAAGCAGAGAACAGGCTGGGAAAGGTGTGCTTAGACCACAGTGAGCAGAGTAGGTTTCTAGAGAAGGTGTAGGGAGTGTCACAGGTTCTTAATTTGAGCTCACTAAGGAGTCTGGATTTTATCTGCTAGGCAACTAGAAGTCATTTAAACTCATTATGCAAGGAATAACAAGAACAATCCTGTGCCTGGTAACAGTGACATGGTGACACTATGGAAGATACATAGGGAGTTGTCTTAATGGAGCAGGTGACATTCAAACAGAAGCAGAGTAGTGGTGCTACAGGCAGCTGATTTGCTAGATTCTGCTGTTTCTAACCCTAAAATTGCCAGGGGGAAAATAAGGGTCAAAACTGAGACTCTCAGGGCCTCCCCGGTGGCGCAGAGGTTGAGCACTGAGTTGCAAAGCTGCCTGCAGCCTCTGCACCACCGGTCAATCCCCAGCCACCGGTCCCACATGGCACGCAGACCTCTCCTGCCGCCCGCTGCTCCCCTCAGCAGTGTACTTCGTCAGTCTGCCTGTTCTGTTCCCTGCTCTGACTCTGGTGAATTCTCTCACCCTCCCGCACTTCCAACTGTACCCAGTGCTTGTATGAATAAGTAATAAATCTTTAAAAAAAAAAAAAAAAAAAAAACTGAGATTCTCAGATTTCTAGAGTAAGTATGAAGGGGTTTATTACAGCCATTAGAGATAGAAAAAGCATGAGGTTGAGCATATTTGTAGGTGCTTATTACATTCTAGAGATGTCACATAGGGTGAAGGCACCTGGAAGAAAGCTATATAAAGTACAGAAGTTTCCCACATCCTCCCCTCCCCCTCTTCTACACACACTGGCAAAGCCTAACGCCCAGCATCACACACCCACCTTCTCCATATCTGTGCTCTAAATGGCTCAAAGAGGCCAGAAAATAAAAACAACATAAAACTTGGGACACGGGTATCAAATGGGCTCTCAACACTCCTTTTGGAGACTTCTTCGAAAACTGCTAAATACCCATCACTGAACTCCCAAATCTAACCTGTACAAGCAGTGGAACTCTCACCCTCTCCAGAGCTAATGACTGCCCCTGTGGCTTTCATCCACTTCTGCAATAGCCTCCCCTCTTTCCTCAACACTCTGATCACCCCTCTCCGTTAATGTCTATCAACATACGAACATGCACTAGAATCGTCTAACGTTAAAGAAACAATCCTTTCTGACTTCACAACTCACAGCCACCATATGCCACCTCCCAGGTCCTCCTCAGCTCCACGCTCCACTGAGATGGCTGGCTCAGGTCTCCCAGGCCTTCCTCCATGTTGCTAACTCCAAAGGTCAAGTCTCTATTCTCACTTTATTGAATCTCCATGCAGGATCTGACAAACTGACTCCTTCTTAGCTCTCCAAACATTTTTTTTCTCTTGGTTTTGAGGACACACAAGGACCTTTGTGTTTCAGCACCATAATCTATGCAGGGATCTAGGAGACACTCAAGAATATCTGTGGGGTGAATGAGTAAGATGGAAGGACAGGCGTATAAAGGATAGCAGGTGAGCAACTTAGGACAGAGGTCAGGATAGAAGGACTTGTTAATACTGAACATCATCGAGGAATCTTAAAAAAAATAATAATAATAACTAAAAGCCCAGGGTAATGTTTGATTCTAGAAATCTGTTTTATCATTTGGCTCATCTCATCACTCTTGATACTTTTCATAAACAATTCTCCTAAGATATGAAATTGTTAGGATAATCTCCCTTGTAGCAATTTTAAACATTAATATTTTAAAAGAGCAATACCATTCATTTCAGTGACTATTTAACTTTTGTTTTTATGTTTAACTTAACCTATGAAATAGGAAGCCTTGGAAATCTTGATACAGATATCTCAGGTTTTTTTTTTTTTTTAACTGCTGCTAGATTAAGTGTAGATAAATAACTCTAGAACAGTCAAGTCCAGATACACACATACAATGTATATATACATATATTTAATACAACTTTATATTCAGTTATATGCATGTTTATGTATAGTAGCCAACTACAGTCCCCAATAGCCTGCTTCTGCACAATAATGTGATAATGGGTTCCAAAAGCCAATGCCTGAGATGAATAGTTCTCACTAGTCTTTGCTAACTGCCACCACCTACTAACTTAAGGTCATTCCAAACAAGAATTAAACAAAGTTTATATTTCTCTTGGAAGGAAAGAGTATTCTTTTTCTTTTGGAAATAACTTCTACTGACACTGGCTATAAGAACACTTCCGAAAAGGACTATGTATTAACTCATTTAATTCTGTTAAAAATTACTGATATCTTCCCATGGTGGGAGGGAAGGTAGGTTAAGACCAACACATTATTTTTAAACTCAATGAGAATAGTTCTTAAGAGGATCTGTAGTTTTTCTTTTCTTTCATAACTTTGCTCTTTCCTTCTTATAACCACTCCCACTGTTATTTTGCCTAAACTTGAAGGTCTTACCTTTCATGCAAACTCTTAAAATCTGACCCTCACTTCTCTTCATACCTTTTGGATACATTTAATGTCCAATAAAGTTGCCCTCCGACAATATAACTCACCAGTAAGTTGTTTTGAGAATACAATACTTCCTCTCCAATAAGGAATCACATGATGTTGTAACAAATTTTCACTCTTTTCATAGTATGGTTTACTAATCCTATACAGCTCTTTACATGACATGAGGAGTATTTAAATTGTGTTCACCCCTTACTGCATGAATAGAAAAATCACTCTTCCACTGCTTCACCCCTTTTCATTATGAAAACGAGCAAGCACTCAGAGTGATCAATCAACTTATAGTGTAGCCAAGCAGCAGTAGCCTGTGATTTTCAAACTCAAGGAGCTCATTGTTTGTCATGTGAATCATAATGAGGATAGTTTTTCAGCCTCTCAAAACTCATTAGTTAAATGTCTTGTTTCCCCACTTATCCTCATTATAGCTGCCAGCTCTAATTTAAAGTATGATTATTAAGACCACCATAACACAACTTTAATTTCTTAACTGTAGATATATTTGGTATCAATGAAGAAGTTGAATTGTAAATGGACACAGCCAATGTACAAATAAATGACCAGCACACTGCTCCCGCCCTCCTGCCAATGTTACTTGAGACCTAACTTAACAGCAGTTCTACTCCTTCCAGCCAAGTTATGCAGCTTTGTAAACTAGATCTCTCGTTAATGCCACCATCACCAGTGCTTTCACAGTACTTCATGCCCTAAACTGCACTTCTATTTTAGATAAATGATCCTATTCTTGTACCTTCACTCAAGCTATTGTTTATCTTTGAACAACTGCCCCTAAACACCTGTATCTGCACCATCATTCATGATCCTGACTACGTCCAATTCCCTTCCAACCACTATCCAACAACTTAACTTACAGACCCAATGCAAGGCCCACTTTTTAGGAGCCACCCTTGATTACTGCCCACATGACTGGTCCTTGAATGACATCTTTTCATTTCAAGTCATTTTGTCATTGCATAGATAAGAAAAACAATCCCAGTCAACATTGAATGATATGACATTATTTGGGGACCTACTTTTATTATATGTCATTTTAAAGTTGCAATTTCTAGAACCTATTCACAAATTAAATGAAGACTTACTTATACATTAAATCCTTCTATGTGCAAAAGGATTTTGTGTTCTTGTGGTCCTTGCTCTACCAATTTACACTGTACTATTCAGTGACACCTGGGCAATGTTTCCATGTTTCAGATATGACTGCCTCATCTCCCCAAAGAGATTAAATTACATTGGGGAGTAGATCATGTTGCTTTCTTTGTATACCCTAGGATATAGGGACCATACAAACCCAACACAAGTTTCAATTAACGTCTGAGATATGCTTTATGGAAAATGCCTCCAAAACTGAACTCTTAACTGCCTTAGACTGATCTAAGAAAACCCCTAAGTAAGAAAATGACCCATGAACCAATCCTAAATTTTGATGGTATTTCACTGTTCCTTCTGCTCATATGTTGCCAGTTGCAGACCTAATCTTTCTACAACTCTTGTAGTGTTGGGTTACTTTGCCTGATATGTCTATTCTGGAGAGTCAATGCATCAGAAGTCTCAGTCCCTCTGTATAGGCTGTGGCCCCAACCCCTCTGGCTCCCGGCTTTAATTGCAATGATTCCTCAGCATCTTCTAAGATCCAAGACTTATATTATAGCACACCTGCACTTCTCTCTTCCTTCAACCAACAGCCCTTGCCCTGGTCACTGTATTGATACAAAATTGATCCAATTGTTCTGTATTTAAAAATCCGGAAAGACTGCAATTATCAGAAGATGTTATTTGTTTATGATTAAATTGGTTCTTACGATCATTTTCATTAAAAGACGCTTCCTTGGAAGCCTTCATGATAAAATTGATTCTATGATAAAATCAGTGTTTTAGCAGGAACAATTTCTCCCCCCAAGATTGTAACCAACATAAATTTAGAGTCCAGTTAAGAAAAATGCTTTAAACCTCAAATATCTAGCATACGTTTTTGCAAACAGAAATAAAAATAATTTACATACTAATAGGAAAAAAATCCAACTCTAGGAGGTTCATACACAAACTAGGAAAATATCTTCTTCTTTAGCAATCCAAACAGCAGGCTGACCACTTAGAAACACAGTCTAAGGCTATCTTTAAAATCTAACGTAAAATTTATAGTCTTTCAAATTAGCTAATAGTCAAGACCTACCATGTTAATACAAGTTATTTTACTGTCACTTGACTACATAGACTTTAGCATTCCGAGTGTGGTAATTTTAGAAGAGAAAAAAATTTAAAGTACATGACTATGATAGCTCCATAAGTACACTGATGTAGAGCTCATCAGGGCAATAAACATTATTAATATCTTCCTCCCCATTATGTAGAACACACCAAAAATACATTAAGAAAACCATTTCTAAGCCTGCAACTTTATAGAAGATAATCATCTGCAGGCAACCCTTGATGTTGAGGAGTTGGTTTCAAACCACAGCAATACAGTGAATACTGGAATAAAGTAATGCAATTTTTTGGGTTCCCCAGTGCATATAAAAGTTATGTTTGCACTATATTGCAATCTATTAAGTCTACAACAGCATTATATCTAACAATATAGTTAAAATACACTTCATTGGTAAAAAAGGCTAACCGTCATCTGAACTATTGGAAAAACGACCCCAACAGACTTGCTCAAAACAGGGTGGCCACAAAACTTCAATTTGTAAAAAGTACAGTATCTGAAGTGCAATAAAGCAAAGCACACTAAAATGAAATGAGCTATGCCTGTATTACTTTCTAGACTCACTGCTGGAGGCAGTGAGTGTGGAGAAACTCTTTCCTCAAAAGCCTTCACTACCCTCTGCCTTTCACTGTCTTAATATATCAACCTGCCATGACTACGGATATAAACAGCGCATTGTAGACTGTAGCACACACCCTGGACAACTTAAAAGCCGCACTGCCTTGCATCTAGGCTGGGGGGAAACATCTATATTCATCTACAGCAAAGGGCCCCGCCCACATTTTCCTAAATGAGAATGAGAATAACTTTTGCTGTAGTACTAAATTACCTTTGTCCACCACCTTTCTGACCATACAAAGAAAATGAACTAATTTTAAGTAAGATTTTAGAAAAATATAACAATAAATTGTATATTGCTTTGAGAATACCAATAGTACTCCAAATAGGAGTTTAGCTCTAAGGCAATGTTATAGACAACACGGTGACATTTCAGCCACTTGTACAAATACTAATGTTTCAAAACATGATAAATTCCTAGTATATTTACAATAAACTTCACAAAAACATTTATGTCACTGAAAGTGCTTGGAGTGGGGAAGGGTAGGTGGTCACTGGTAGTCTCAACGAAGGCAGGCACAGACTTCAAAACTGTTATAAATCCTCTCAAGAAACAATATTCATGTCTGAACAACGAAGTAAAGGTATGCAACCAAATCAACCCTCATCTGTTCTTTTAAAAAATGGAAAGAAAAACATGATGTGCTGACCTAAACGTCAACTGAGCCATTCAATAAAGCTCATGAAATATAGAAACCACATGACAGATTTTCTGCAAAGCATATGCCCTTTCTCACCTGCTATCAGGTGTCAAAGCATTTCCATGAAAATTAGTTAAAAACATGAACATGTTGTTCAAGCTTCTTTTTTATTCGACACTAAGTATTCAGGGTGAATTACCTGCCAAAATGAGTCAAAATTTTCAAAAAAATGATTAGCTTACTATCATATATGTTGACAGCCAAATTCCAACTAGCATGATTAAAAAGCATGGTAAATGTGGAAAACAATCTATGAACCAGACTAACACATATTCCTCAGTATTTTCTGGGGAAAGAAATAACATACGGATCACTAATGGCAACCTTGAGCAGAGCACTAGTAGAGACTCTTCTTATTAAAATCATCTCAGTATTATTCCTAGGGCAACATCCCTGAAGGAAACAAACAACTTGGAAAGGGCAAATGTCACCAGGTGCAACATGAAGGAATAAGCTATATATAGTACTTGCTGTCACCCCATGTGAAACATCATGCCTTCCTTCATCCCATTAAAGCACTGAATTGCAAATGCTTCACAGTCAGCCAGAGGAAAAGTAACTTGTCATCTTTTAAAATAATTAGACATAGAGTCCCTTGTGTTTATGAAATGGGTCTGAATTGCATGTTCTCATGTTCTCTTTCTTCTCAACAGCAGCTTTCTGAACATTAGGTTCCCTACCCAGAAGTTAAAACAAGCTGTTACTTAACTAGCTGATAATGGCTGGTAGTCAAGACAGACCATCAGACTACTTTGTTGTTCCAGGAACTTGGTCAACAGATTTAGTTTGTACAACAGACACTTAATCAAGACGATGATGTCAGTATCCTTTTTTCTCTTCAGGATGCATTAATTTCAAATTACATATATTATAGTATTATTTATAATTAAAAGAATTAAACAATTTTCCCTTTACAATTATTAACTAAATCGTAGAAAGTTCAATAACTGAATGCTAAACAGACATTAAAATGTATAAAGAGTGATCTTTTAAAAAGTTTTTAATATTGGACCTCCCTGGTGGCCTAGGGGTTAAGTCTCAGCACTATCACTTCTGCGACCTGAATTTGATCCTGGCCAGGGAGCTGACCCACATGGCGCAGCAAACCTCTCCTGTCTCACTGGCTGCTCCCCTCAGTAGTGTATTTCAATAGACCTACCTGTTCTGCTTCCCACTCTCTCTCTGGTGAATCCTCTCACCTGCCCACCCCCCCACACACACACACCTCTGGTCTATACCCCAGTTCTTCTAAGCAAAAATTTTTTTAAAAATTTAAATTAAAAAAAAGATTAAATAATGTGTTGAGATCTCAAGTATGAGGGAAACACATGCAAGACTATATGAAAAAATACTCAACTATAAAACAGTATTAATTTAGGTGAGAGATTTAGGTGATGTTTTCGCCTTTATCTTTGAAAATTTACATAGAATTAACTATTGCTTTAAACATTAAAATTACATGTAATTTTAAAACTATTCCAATGCTTAAATATTTGTCTACACCTTCTTTCAGCTTCAGAAATAGAGCCTCCAAAAAGGCACCAAACATTAAGCCCTGTGTTTGAAAGAGAAGATGACTCCATTCCACTGGGAAACAGAATCCTCAGAATTACAGGATTACAGAATTACAGCTCACCAGGTCACTACAAGCTTCCTAGGTAGAAATCTAGGACGTACCATCCAGTGCTGCTCAAGTTTCCTCAGTAACAAGATGCACCTACTACATGTAGAGTTGTGACATTAAACGACTTAATATATTCAGAGCATTTAGAATGGTATCTGGCAAACAGAAAGCACTATCAAAGCCTTAGTTATTTTTCCATCTTCATTTTATTACAGCTACAATGACTATCACTTTTACTGCCACTACCATTCCGCTATCAGCATGGCTATTGCCACTCTCAAACAATAGGCAAGCGGGCAATAGGGCTTCCCTTCCTCGTGGGGCCATTTTCCAAAGGGAATAATGGCCGCCAATCTGATCTGGGAGAAGCGCAAGGGCAAAGAGGCATGGGAATTGCACCAGAGATTGTTTTTCATCAATGCAGCGAGCCTCTGGCAGTCTTTCATGACCATTCTGGCTCGTCCCAAGGCCTTCTATTACCACACCCAGGTGGATCAGTCCCTACAGTATAAATTACCTCTGCCTGTCTCACTGACATTTTATAAAAATTTGTTCTCATCTTTAAAATAGATCAGCATATCCCTGACCCCATTCAGAGTTATTTATTAAAAACACATTCTAATATTTTTATGGGAGAGCAAGGTTGCAGAAGGGAGGGGAGAAGCGATCACGCCACAGTCACAAACTTAGTAAATTTGATTTAGTAATTTTAAAGCTATTTAATCAGTTAAAATAAAAAGTCTTTAGTCAAAATAAAGATATTTAATTGTGGGGAAAAAAGATAATTGGGTGAAAAATAACCCCTGAAATTCAGTAGCTGACACCTTCAGGGAACCTTCACATAAGCAACCATGTAAGTGACAGAGGAACTTTAACCCTCTTGGCCACAGCTGAGTGGAACTAGGAACACATCTGCCCAAGCCCCGTCAATCAGATTGTAGCTATAAGAATCTGAGAACATACACAGGCACTACCATCAAGTGCTGTAAACACTAGGAACACAAGGTCATAAATCAGCAGTCAGCACATATAAGCCAGTCACATGGAGAGAGAAACTAATACCCTTAGAGGGTGGGAAGCCAGTCCACAGACAGATGCAAAAATGAGAAACCATATGGTCCTGAGAGGCAGAAAAGGTCACTGACAGTTCCTAGCTTTCCATTTCTAGTCCCATGTGGTCTCAATGAAGTTTCTTTGTCTCTCTTTAGATGTTTATGAGACTGCTTGGTTATAGAGGCAGAGTTTATTCACGATGAACAAATGTGTCCTAAACTAGTATGACATGTTCCTGTAACAAACGGACATATCATCAGCATGTATTCTGGTTTTGCCCTTTGTTTAAGAGATTGGAACATAAGATAGTCCTCTTTCTTAAAGATTTACAAATCAATACCCCAACGTACTGACAACAGAAGAGGAAACAGAAGAGAAAATACCGCAAATAACTCAAATCTGCAAAGAATTTCAAGCTTCATGGAAAATCTATTACATAATGTCTATACAATACCTGCTTCTTGGAAGAAACATGGATTCCTTGATGAACACAGAACCAGACAGCAAGATATACCAGCAGGTCCCAATATCATCAGGGCTGAAAAGAAAATAGTATCAGGTGATTATCTAACAACAACAACAAAAAAAATCCAAACATAGCACAAAGTGTATTGCCTATGTGACTTTTAGAATCAGCATCAATGAAGCACGAAACACACATTAAATAGCATTATTCAACTACTGAACAATTTTCTGATTATCTTTTATTCCCCGAATAAGCAAAAAATAGTTACTAATATATTTACATGATTTAAATGTTCCTCAAACTTATGGTACCACCTATAATTGTAAGTTTTAATTTTTAGTTTAATTTAGTTAATTTTGCTTCACAAAACAAAAAGACAAGAACACTAAAACACAGCCATCCCAAGCCTCTTCCCAGTCTACCAAGCTCCCACATACTTGTATCACAAGTGATACCAGGGACACAATGTAATATAGAATGTCTTTATGCACATGCTCACAGAAAGAATATATCCTTATTTTTCTCACCACCTTTTCTTTTTACAGAAAAGACAGTACACTCGTCACTGCTCTCTTCCTTGTGATAACTCCTACAGATTAGAGGCAGCTCCTAGTCTACCAGCACATCCACACTCCTGCCACTGGCAGGGAAGAGGGGAGGTTCAGAGCACAACACAGAAGCTGTACCCCAGGGACTCACATGGGCTTTGCAAGGGCATCCTATCTGCCAAGGTCATTTTTTTTTTTTTTGGTAGATGGAATCCAAAAGTTGTTAAAGGAACACTAAATTCTATTTATAATTCAGAACAAAGTTACTGAAAACACCAATCACTACCACCTAATCATTTTCACTTTGCTATTTGCTTCTAAAGCAAATCAGCAGATGTCAGTTTACCACTTCTGTTTTTTGCCAGTTACTTAACTACTCAGTTCTCAACAGCAATGCTCAAGAAAACATGAAAATATTGTCAAATCAAGTTGAGTTTCAATGAAATAAAATGAGTTCACAAAGGCAAAATATTTCCCAAAATAGTCTCTACCCTTTTCTTCCTAGTTTTTAATCATTAACTTTTACAACCAGCATCATACACCAAGGTTTTTTTGGGGAAAAACTTATTTAACTCTGACAGAGAATACAAGAGACATTCACTGGTGTTTCAGCTATTCCTTATCTGTCCATTTTGAAGGCAAAATTACTATGGACCAAAAAAAAAGCACGAGGTTTGTAAACTCAGCTTTCCTGGCAGGGGTCATGAAATATACATGAGGAGGCAACCAATGTCCAAAATGGGTAACATACATGGAAAGAGTATTTTGCCACCCTGAATACCCTGTAATTAGGGTTAACTCTTCATATCAGGAAAAATTTAAGAAAGCAGAGATAAACTGGTCCACTCAACATCTACCACTTATTATTTTTATTTACCTAATAGACGGGCTGTTGCTCTACCTTTTCCAAAAAAAAAAAAAAAAAAAAAAAAACCCTCAAATGTTAACTCACAGGGGCTATATTTGCTTGAGTGGGCATTTGCAGAAAATAATCAGTCAACAAATATTTAGTGAGTGTTTACTACATTTCATGCCAAATAAGATCACTGCAGTTTCTTCACTGAGCCGTCCACTCAGCACAAATACCGCTGCAGGCTGGGTGCCTTCCTGTCTCTTCCCTCACAGGCAGGTCAGTCCACCCAAGACGTGTAGCCCTCCCTGCTTCCTAGTCACTCTACTGTACAAGAATGGCTCAAATTCTACTTCTTTAATAAAATCTCTTCATGCTGTTTTCCTAACTCCAAAATACTTACTCCATCTAATTTTATTCTACTTTATGTTTTCCTCTAAGCATTTCTTATTGGTGAGCTATCGAGGAATACCTCCCACTACACTGAACCTCCTTTTAAGAAGGACCTGAGCACTGTATCTAGAAACTGGGCGATTTTTCAGTTATCATTTGCTCAGGGAAATCCAATCATGATAGGCATTTGCTTATAACCCACGATTCCTTAATGGGAGAAAGTCCAAGCCCCTGAGTGCAGCACATAAATGGAGCAATATCTGTTTCACAAAGCGCAGAGCTTTTGGATCACACAGTCAGTCAAAGGAGCCATGTGATCCTGGTGAGGTTAAATGCTGAGAGTCCAGCTCCTCAACTGTAGAATGAGGATACCAATGCCTTCTTCACTATGTGACTCTGACTTAATGAAAACTTTAATGACATATATTAAGTACCTTGCATAACAGGTGTGTACAAAATGCTAGTTCTCTTATTTCTTTTCCTCTTTTACAACCATACCTGAAAGTAAAGAGTCAACCTACAACTTTACTTTCTCTCCCTAACACTGACATATCCTATGTTGCCAAATTCACCCTCTTCAATCATTCTATGCTTTTCCCCACCTATGCCTCAGTGCCTTCGAATGAGACTGCTGTTATAGCTTCTAAGTAATAACTTTGTTTACTCCCCGCCCCTAAGTTAATAACTTCTATCTAGTAAAGTGATTACTCATCCTTTGAATCCCAGGTTAACCACTCTCTCCTCTGAAAACTGTTTTAGTATCATCCAAATAAGAAAGTCATTTTCTCCCTGACCAGGGCACTTTGCACATGCTTGCACTAAACAGCAGGCAATGGAATTATTTTAGAAGTCATCCCCTTTAGTTTTCAAATGTCTCTAACTCCTCAGTACCCACAATATATACTGTACATGATGTGCCATTGGCACCCAGAACATGATGTGCCATTGGCATGTTTTAATCGGTATTAAAACATCTAAATGTCATAATGTGAGTTTCAATTTACCAGTAACTGGAAAAAATAGTCAGGTTTAAAGAACTCCCTAAGCAATATCCTAAAAATCCACTAGGTGGCGACATCTCCACATGAACGAGCTGCGTGTGCTGCTCCACGATGCCCATTACAATGCAGGAGGTTAACACAGGTGGATCAATAAGGGTGACAAGGTGGGAGTGAAGGGTTAATGAGCTAATAATTCAAAAAAGTGGAAAAATTAAATCAACTAAGATTTATTAGAGGACAAAAATGTAATTTGTGAAAAAGCTATTCAGTTATCAATACAACATGAAAATTTGAGTGACTGAAGACTACCTTATGGATACGAAGGAGAGGTAGGCTGAAAAGAGTAACCAGGAAGGATGCAGGTGGCTGTGGCAGAGGACAATGTATTCATCACAAAGACAGAAATGTAGGGGTAAAGAGGGGATCGGGAGGGGAAGGGGGGAAGAGAGGGGGAGGCAACGAGAGGGAGAGGGAGCCGAGGTAAGAGGTTTTAACAAATAGAAATTTAAAAACATAGCACCCACACAGAATGCAAATAATTTGGGAGAAGTTAGTGCTTCTGAGATGACCCAGACAAAAATATGGCACCAGGAGTGTCGGGGCTGCAAGAAGGAATCCCTCCCACTTAGAGCTGCAGCACCATATGGCAGACGTGACTCGAACGAGTGAAGCACCCCTGGCAAGTGCATCAGAACATGGAAGCAAAATGATGAGCACTAACTGGTTATTAAGAATGGGTGCCTGGAGCGCTGGTGAACTGTGCATCAGGGAAGAGGTGGTCATATAGTCAGTAACCACAGGGGGCAGTCAGGTGCAAGTGAGACCACATGTAGCATCCAGCATCAATTTTGGGGGCTATTTAAGAAAGAAAGGTTGAATTATACTACCTGGGGTGTTACATCATACTCAAACTACAAAGTATTTGGCATCTGGTAAAAGCAGAAACAAAACTCAATAACCCTATAACCAATAAACCATGCCTTAAGCTTAAAAAAAAAGAGAGAGAGAGAAAGGGAAATGAAGGCTAACAAAAATTTCGATAAATAAGTGGAGAACAACTAGCAAGGAATCCCAGAGAGCGGTTGCTGTCCCAGCCACACCTTCCAGCTAAAGGATAAAACCAGAAAACAGTGTCTAGGAAGTTTGTCCCTCTCCATAACCTATCATAACTTCTGTTTGTTCCCCTCCCATATATCTCTTAATCGAATCCTTTGTTGAAATTCAGAGCCTCATTTGCTCTTGCTCACCTACACTGTTGTTATACTCTGCGACCAGCTTCGGCTTGCACTCTCAAATATAAGATTATGCCAAAAACCAAAGTGAAAAGAACTCTACTTATTTACAACATATTATCCTCTATCCTTTCATAAGAGTCCAGTAGTTAGTTCAGATCAGAGAAAGATTCTTTTATTAAAGATTTATTTATTTATGCATACAAGAACTGGGGTATGGGCTAGAGGTGCGGGGGGTGAGAGGATTAACTAGAGACAGAGTGGGGAGTAGAACAGGCAGACTGGCTGAAATATACTGCTGAGGGGAGCAGCAGAGGAGTCAGGAGAGGTCTGCTGCACCATGTGGATAACTCCCTGGCCAGGATCGAACTCCTGTTGCAGTCGCTATGAGATGGCCTCACAGGTTGCATCTTAACCCCGTAGGCCACCAGGGAGGCCAGATCAGAGATTTTCAACAAGCACTTTGCAAGCCCCTCAGGTCTGCATGCCGCCAGCCCCCTTTCAACTATAACAGCTACTGCTATTTAGCTGAGTAGGATTTCCTATGAACAAAGTGTTCTGTGGCTTAATAAAGAAGTTCTAACAATGGCCACTTTCCAATATGCAGATGGTTTTCAGATACACAATAATTTTCATCGTTCACAAATGTTACATTACTTATGTTACTGGATTTATTAAAAAGTTTAACAATTATTTGTATGTTTTTTCTCCTCAGATGGGACTCTTAGCTATAAACTCAAAGACAAAATAAGCTCATTGATTTTGTATGGCCAATGGCACAAAGTAATAAGCTGGCTAGATAAATCAGTGCAATCCAGTATAGGAAGGACACTAACAGAGCCAGATCAAAAGTAAGACAGAAAGTATGGAACATATTTTAGAAAGAGCTGTACCAAGAGTTAAAAGATTTTGGCATCGGGCCTCCCCGGTGGCGCAGCGGTTGAGCGCTGGGTTGCGAAGCTGCCCGCAGCCTCTGCAGCGCCGGTTCGATCCCCGGCTGCTCCCTCGCCACCAGAGGAGGGTCCCACATGGCGCAGACCTCTCCTGCCGCCCGCTGCTCCCCTCAGCAGTGTACTTCGGTCCTTCTGCCTGCTCTGCTCCCTGCTCTGGCTCTGGTGAATTCTCTCACCCTCCCGCGCTTCTGACTGTACCCAGCGCTTGTATAAATAAAATAAATAAATAAATCTTTAAAAAAAAAAAAAAGATTTTGGCATTTACACATTTAACCTTCAGAAATGCAATGTTTTATTATAAAAGTATAAACTTCATAGTATGTAATTAAATGTATTACTGTAAATTTTCATAAAAACAATGTTTGAAAAGTAGAGGGTAACTTTTTCTTTTATGCCCTAAAAGCTTTAAATCGTAAGGAAGTTATTTGACTTTTATAATGAAAACACTCAGAAGCCAAAAAAGCACTATTTTAATGTTAAGTTTTTCAGAAAATCCTTTTACTCCAATTAGTAGCAACTCTTACAGGGATTGGAACCAACCAACAGACTACCAGTCACATCAGTAAGAACTCTAAAAACTGACAAAAAGATTAAGGATGTTTCACTTTGTTTTGAAAATATTTTACTCAAATCTATTAAGGTTATTTTGAAAAAATGCAAGTATTTTAAAAATAAAGAGGCTACAGTAATCAATTTTTTAATTGTGATAGTTTACTTAACCAGGAATGAATAATATAAGCTATTAAAGAACTAACAAAGCTAAAAATTCTGTAGTTCATTTATACAGTCATTCTGAAATACACAGAATTGATTTTGCAAATGAAATGGAATAATGCTCTCAGAATTATGAAATTATCTAATAAAAAATTTCTTGAATTTCTTGAATGTCAGTGCAGGATATATATTTATATAATACATCAATAAGCGAGATTCAGCTATACGAAGGGTAATGGGATATATTCAAGGGCTCGAGAAACAGTTTATCAAATTTAAAGGAGCAGCTAAATCTGAAAAATTGACTTTTTTGAAAACTACCAGTGGGCATGAAATTAACTTACAAACTTGTTTCTGAGAGAGTTCTACACTGCAATTTCATTTTCATCATGAACCTATTCCTCATCTGGAGCAATCTGGTGCTCAAAAATGTTAAGTAAAACTTGTAGAAATCCAGAGAAAGGGTCAAATTTGAAACCAGATCCACCCAAGTCCACTAAAGAAATCCTACAAGTACCTGCAACACTGCAAAAACAGTTGACAGTGCCACCAACCTGCACAATCAGAAGTAAGCCTCTTGGGGGGTTGCACATACTTTAAACAGCTATACTTAAGAGAAGTGCAGGGGGTATTACTCACTAAGGAGTTCCATATAAAACTGATTCAAAGAACAACCTAACACCTACTCATGCAGGAGGCATCTTCTTAGGAACTTACACACTAATGAAGGTCTTTATCTATCAAAGGCATATATTCCTTTCAAATAAAATACCTGAGAACAGACTAAATGCAAATGTCTGTGCCATGTGTGGCAAATGTAAACTTGAAACAAACAGCCCCAGCTCTCATGGAGTTTACAAGTGTTTTTATTTAACTACTTATATTTACCATAAATATGAAACATTTTCATTTAAAGACTACTAGTATACACAAAAAATATTGTTTCCAAGGAGTCTTAAAGTATCACCATGTACATAGAACAGTGTTCCTAAGTATGTAACATGTGGGGATGTGTATGTGTTTGAATTTTCGTGCTAACACAGAGCATGTACCATGCCAAGCTTAGTGGTGAACATCCTTGCCTGGAGATTCTAGGACTAATGTGTAACTCTTTAAAGGAATCATTTTTCCAAGGACATGAAAACCTTAGGTTTCATTGCCTTTATACACACATGCAAATATAGTAAAATTGTGGATACGTGGACAAAAAGGATATTTTAAAATTATGGTTTTACATCTTTCTGGGGAAAAAAAGGTAGAAGAACTAAAACAACCTAGGTAATAAATGTGTTTGCAACAACAAATAAAAGATTTAAATAAAAGCTTGGCCACATCAGAAAGGAAAGGAGTGTGATAACTGGATGTCAGCCCAAGAGTCAAATTTATTAAGTACAGAGACACTGGCGTGCAGAGTCTGCAGGAGAAGGGGCGGAGGAGAGGCTGCTATCCAGGTGAGAACAGGAATAACCACTCTGCAGGAAAGGGACAAAAGGCCATCCCTCCAGGAGGACTGAGACAGGCTAAAGCAGCTCCAGATCAATTGGGGATATTTTCGAACAGAAAGCAAAGCCTGAGGGAAAGTCAACTGGAAGAGGTAAGGGAGAGCGGGAGGGGACAGCTGTGGGCTGGTCGCCTTGAAGAGAGAAGTGACATTTGGGAAAGCTGCTGTGAAAACAGGAAACCAAGTCAACAAGTGAAAAGACTGCTAAAAGCAAGGAGAGCAGCTGAGGCTTGAAGTTCTAAATTGCACATTTACAGATTTCAATTAAAGCGCTTTAGAAGACTCAACAGGCCTCAATGCAACTCTTTTTATGGAGGAACCATTTCCTCTCCTGCAATGAGAAGAGATAAACTGCTTAAGAAAGCACTACACACTCTTTAAAACCCAAGCTTTCAGTCACATATGTGGAAAATGAGCACTAAGACAGAGTTATACGTACTGTGTGTGTGTGTGTGTGTGAATATACTTCAAAAGGTTCTTAATGGCTGAATTTCTGATCCAAACATTTTTAGCACTTTAAATGTAATTATATATGGTTGATCATTAAAGAAAAACTAAAGTTGACTGAACATGCTGGTTTACTGATTTCAGATTAGATTCTCAAAGAAAGATATCTCTACATTAACATCTTTTGCGTTAGGAATTTGTATTATCCACATTAGTATTCCAAAGACAGCAATACTCCTACATACCGAAAACAAAGTAAAAGGAAAGAAGGAACTATCCGAGAGTCTTGTCCACTGTGTAAAGTTTAGCCTAATTGATCTAACAACACAACTAGATTCTCCACGGGCAGCTCTAAATGTCTTTAAAATTCAAATTTTTGAAAAATTTATCAAAACCACAACTCTCCCCCCAACTTGTACAGAATCTGAAATGACATCGTCATTCTGCTGTTTTTCCCTAACAGTAACAGAATGGGAATTGGAGTCTCACCCATAATTCCTTCCAAACAAAGTTTAAAGTAACTAAAAAATTATGAAACCAAGTTATTAAACATCAAACCACTGATGATAATGACAATGTTAAGCAGCTAACACCAGTGAGCACTCGGTCTGCACTGCTCTCAGTACTTGGTACACAGAGCTGCATCTGAACCTCACACCAGCAGCAGCAGAGTAGGTGCTGTTATTACTGTTTCCATTTTATAGATGAGAAAAATGAGTACAGAGGAGGATCAAAAGACTATTATATTTACCTGGCAAAATTATTAAACCACCGACTTAGAAGTCACCAGCACACAACATAATAAGGAAAATGACTACTCACCTCTTGGTCATAAAACTAAAGTCTGAAAGTCTTTGATATTCTGACTACACCATGTTCTTCAGGCCCACGGGAGGACAAGAACTGACACGTCAATTTCCCCCAAGAGGTAACAACAGGTCCCCAAAAGAGGGGTAGTATTATTAAGTTATCACAGATTTATATCCACCACAAATACAAGTGTCCTTTCATTTTCAAAACTGCATTTACACAAATTGTTAAGAGCAGAAACATGTCTGCTCAAAGATCACAGGAGAAAATGCTTCAATTACCCTTCATCAGATGATTGGCCAAATCCAAGGAATCTGACTAAGTGAATCTACAATTAGTCTCTGAATTTTTGATCTTATGAAACTATGATCTACTAAATGCCCATAGACTTCTGCTGGCTACTGTCAGCTAATTCTAGTCAAAAATGAGCAACTGCTACAATCAACTCCAGCGACAAACTCTACCCTAAATGCATTCAATTTAGAAAGACTAAGGTATGACCTTTCATTGTCAGCAACGCTCACCTTCACTGTTTTAATGGACTTTTTAAAAAAGGGTATGTTTAAAGACACTGTAAGCGACCTTCAAACTACATGAAAAGCAGACAATAACCGGTGGGTTTCCTGTCACCCCCGCTGCCCCCCCACCCACCCACTCCAGGAAGGCCAGCTGCAGGGACAGATGATGTGCTTCTATCCCGCACAGCATTATAGCTTTATATGGTGGTGTGGCAAGGGCGGGTGGGGTAAAAATGAAGGTTACAGAATAACACTGTCTGGGCTCAAATCCAGGTCCCACTTTGAGCAGCAAAACCTGAGGCACGTTTCTTATCCTCCCCAAACCTCCATTCCTTCAGCTGTGAAACTGGAGCGATGATGATATCTACCTCAAAAGATAGCTATGTGGAATAAATTAAAGCATTTATTAGAATTTGTGGGACACAGGAAGTGCTTGGAAAAATGTTGCTATCACCAACACTACCAAAGCTGCATCACAGAGGAAAAGGAATAAAAGAAGTGGATGCTTCTTATCACTACACTGCCTCAATAAATGTCAACGGTATTCATCAGAGATTTCAAACCCTGACATCTGTACATCCGCCCCAACGATGGCTCATAATTGTTCCTGAAGGAAACAAATTTTCTAAGTTCTTTACAATTTAATTTCTTCAAGAATAAATATGTTAAGGGCACTTGCCACATTAGTTTTCTCATTAACAATTATGTCTTGGCTATTTACTATTAGTCTATACAGGCCTCATCTGCGATCCAAAAGCAGCATGTGCCAAATTTGGTGGGTTATATTTTGGGTCTGGCGATGCTTAAAATTTCTTCCATAGAAATTAACAGTAACAGCATTGCCAAGACCTAAAAATAACCTACCAAACAGAACATTCTACTTTGAGATAGCAAGGAAAACTTGTGTTTGATGTGTGTTCTTTTAAGCTGTAGATGGGTATTTACAAGAGTCTGCTAGAGCCCCAAAATGTCAGAGGTTCATAGTTACAACCTAAGAATCATCCTAGATCACATCCACTCGTACCTTCTTATAAAATTCATCCCTGCTTCCCACCCCACGTCCCTTGCCTCAGTTCAACCATTAACCACCCCGGATTATAACAGTCTCGTAACTGATCTCCTGGCCTCCCATTCAATCTAATGCACTTTAAAGTATTTTCAGAGAGGCACACACATTATTTTGAGGGGATGAGTGGGATTGGGAGACATTTGATCTTATCATTTTGCTGCTTGAAAACTGACCACCAAGCCACAGATTAAAGAGAGACATAAGATAGCAATCAACCACAATGGATGGAACATTTTCAGATCTTGATTCAAATAAACTGCCAACAGAAAATTCTGACATAAAGAAATTTGAGTATTTTCACGTAATGAAAAAAGTATTTAGGTTTGATAATATGCTTGAGTTTAAGTCTTTATATTTTAAAAACAGAGATACATATCAACATAATTATGGATGAGTCCATAGATCTTGACTAACATAAAAATCACCCAGTTTGTGGAATAAGCTGAAACCTAATTGGCCATCAGTTGACACATGGGACGAGAGTGAATAGGGGTCTATTATACTACTGTCTCTAATTTTGCATGTGTTTATGTGTTTATAGTTTTGCATAATAAAATGTTGTCTAAGAGGGAAAAACTCATTTCCAGTTGCCAAGAAAAACTGAGCCTGATTTTCTAACAGCAAATTCACAAGTGTGACTGCAGCCTCCCTCTCCTCGTGACTCATCGTCCTGACCCCACACCACATACCAGCAGCAGCAAACTAGCCACGATGTTAAAAAAACATCTCCATGTCCCCGTACATACTGTTCCTTGCGTCACGAAAGTCTCTCTAGACCAGTGGAGC
Organism: Talpa europaea; assembly: GCF_964194135.1. Taxonomy (NCBI): domain Eukaryota; kingdom Metazoa; phylum Chordata; class Mammalia; order Eulipotyphla; family Talpidae; genus Talpa; species Talpa europaea. The sequence goes on from NC_140077.1 coordinate 100,809,338, forward strand.
ATTTCTGACAGCTACTTGGAGGGCCAGTCTCGACACTGCCCGTGCGGCTTAGCCCTCCCTTGCGCTTCCTCAGCCTTCAGCACACACCTGTGCTCTCGGTTATTTTGGTTCGTTATTTTTATTGTTGTTTTCTTTCTAGTTTATTCCTACCTCCATCAAATGATCTGGCTTCCTTAAGGGCAGAAGCTGTGTGTTATTTCAATAAATACTCTGTATAATATGCATGGAAAGTAGTAATTATTTAATGACCGCTCTGAAAATCAGGAATGAAAGGTGACAGAAAATAGTCATGGCAAACACTTAACAAAATAATGTGCCTCGTAAATCACAGTTTATATACCCTTAATATACCGACATCTATCTGCTCTGTTTTTTACTTTTCTTTAAAAAAAATTCAGTGGCAATTTTTTCAAGAGATATGCTACACATCTTTAGAGAAATGTATTATTTAAAGATGATACTATGGCCAAAGAGATGTAAGCAGCTGATTTTCCTGTTTCTGAAAGAATTATAAGCTAAAATACATGACACGATTTCTTTGCATCTCATCTATGTAGTTATGGGGATATATATTTATTCTGTTAGAGAACAATGCCTCTCATTTCATAATGATAAAAGTATCAAAATACTCCATAATGTGAAATAATGTATATGAACCACAAAGGAGACAGATATGAACTTAAAAGCAAATGACTATAAAACTTTTGCATTCTGACAGGAAATAGTGGAAATATTTCACATTTTTTAAATTATGAAAAGCTATAATCAAAAATAAGGTAATGCTGACATAGCAAGCTGCCGCTAATACTTCAAGGAAATTATTTAGTCCCCGCACCATAAAATGTAGAAAGAGAAACACCTACTAGTACAAAACTTCATTTGCTTCATGTCTTTCATATCTCACAGTTTCACACATTAACCTGTAAAAGAAATAAAGACACAAGTTCAACATTAGTCATTGAAAAACATAGTAATAGTATAAAAACATAAATAAGCCATGTAGTCCAGAAAGTTAAAATGACTTTATATGGCTTGTCACTATTATATATTAACCTCAATATGAACATTATTGGTATTTTGGTTAATAAAATAAATCCGGCAACAAGAGGCTGGAAAACATTTTGTTAGATGTCAACGTTGCCATTTTTTTTTTAAATAGGAAGCAAAATTATATGTGTTTTATACTTTGCAAATGACATGTGGACAAAGTAATGTTCTCCAAGGCAAACAAAATGAAAAGGAACCCTATAAAATAAACCTACTAATTTAAAAAGTGATAACGTCATCCACAGCTCAACATTAGTGTTACTTAGCAGTATGGAATTTGAGAAAAAAAGTATCTATTACCTCAGCATTTTTATGACTTATGACTAAATGGAGACTTTAACACCTTAAATATGTTATTTCAGCTGATCCATCACTGAGAGAAAAATTTTGGAAATGATAGAAAACAAGTAAATGTTTCAATATTCAAAGTTATCTCAAGAACAGCATCTTTAAGAAGCCTCCTATTGCAGTAAGTTCAGGTAAAATTTCCCAAAATACAGAAATGTAAAAGAGAAAGACTATTCCTTCTTATGAAGAAACTGGCAATCTGTGAAACAGGGGGAGTAGTCCACACTGCCTCTTCTATCTGCTAAATTCAATACACACCAGGTACTCTTGAGGTTTCACTGAGATCTCTGTTGGGTACACTTTGTTCCTTGTCGCTACATTAGACAAGGAATATCAATCCCTGGCTCAAAACAGCCAAACTGAACATCACTTACCTCCAGGGGGCAGAATGATGTTAACATTGTTAAACACATAGTTTCTTTAATAGACTGAATCATACCAATCCTTCATAGGGTAAGATGAGAGTCACAAGTGATGTGTCTTAAATAACAGGCTCTGTCTTGTTCCAGTTAGAGCACAAGGCCCGTCACTTGCCCCAATCCCTTTCCTGGATCGCCTTCCTTCTCTGTCATGAGACCCTGCCACCTGCAAGCTTACGGCCTCCTCCTTCATCACCACCTATTTCTGTCTCTCCTGAAGCACTTCCTTCAATACATACAAATACATCTTAGTATCACCTACCGTGTGAGATACTCTTGACACCATGTCCCTCTCCAGCTTTGGCTTTTCCCAGGACAGAGATTCTCTGTCTCTATTTTCTCACCCTCTACCTACTGCCCCCATTGCTTGGTTCCTGAAACTCCAAAGAGAAGTCTCTAAAGTTATCAGCATCTTCTGTGTTATCTAAATCCTTCTGTCCTTATCTTAATTCTGCTTCTCAGCAGCTTTTGATGACTCACTTTTTCTTATAGCATTATCTTCTCTAGGCTTCCTGTGTCGTCTCCTGGTTTTTTTCTGTCTCCTTTGGAGTCCCACCATCCCACCCCCATTGCATTTCTCTTCCTCACTTCTAAATGTTCTCATCTCCAGCTGCTGTAATCTCATTCAGTCTATGATTTTAGGCTTAATCAATAAACTAATAACTTCCAAAGCAATGCCTCAGACCTAGTTCCTCACCATAATACCCACTCATCTAGATGCCTATTCAATGTATCCCCTGGCTGTGCCATGGCACGGGCCACTTCGCACATCAAATGTCCAAAACAGATCTTGAATTTCTCCCCCATAATCTGCTTTCCCACAATCAGTGCCCAGTTGTTTTTGCCAAAAGTCTTGGGGACATCATCCTTGACTCCTCTCTTTTCTTCACATCCTTTCTTTCTGCCACACCTGTTTCCAAACTATAGCCTCCCCAATTGACCAAGCTCACATCTCCCCTCTGCTAAAACTGGTTATGAGTTATTATTACCTATTATCTTTACTGGGATGGCAACACATACTTGTGCTCCTACTTTTGCATGCCCATTATCCATTCTCCATGTATCTCCCAGAAAAGTCCTTCAAAACATTAGTTCAGGTCACATTACACCTTTGCTCTTCACCTGCACTGACTTTAGAAGAAAACCCAAACTTATCCTTGAATACAGGGCCCCACACTACCTCCTACACTGCCTATAATATCCCCCCTCACACTACCTCCCTGTGTTTGGGCCCTGCCTTCCCCTGCACCAAGCCTGTTCTACAGCAGAGCATCTGGGGCACCTCTGCCTTGAGGAGATCTCCACACAGCTGCCCCAATACAAATGTCACCCCTTTTGACTACTAAGTTAAAGCAGCCTATGCCTATTATAACCATCCCCAACACAACATCATCTGACTAAAACAGCATTGATCTTCTGTGCACCACTGGGAACATAAGCTCCATGGTGGCAGGGGTTTGGCAGTATCTCAGTAGCCTATATCCATGTCTAGCACATAGTAGGCAAGCAACAAGCAACCAGTAATTGCTGCCTGAATAAACACATTCAACCAATACCAGTAGAAAATCATGGTAAAATATCTATGTGACAATGTTCTAAATATGTAGAGAAAGGACCAAAGTTTTTATCTTTAAACATTATTAGGGAATGTTTTATCAAACGTATATTGATCTTCCCTGAATACCTGAAGAACAAACTAACCATAATGTAGTTGTTCCTTAATGACCTAAAGCACCTACATAATAATAATTACTCTCAACCACAATGCAGATAGCTCAGCAGGCTCTTGTTTCCAACACTGAATGGCCCTAGGTAGTCACTCCGCTGCTTATAGATTGTTGGCCTCCAATCCTAATTGCAACATCCTCTTCCCTTCCAAACAGGCTGAGGCTGCTGTAATTATAACCCATGTGTAACAGAAGTAAACATTAGAAAAATAAAGTTGTGTTGAAAAATTTATAGCTTTTAAGTGGAAATCTGAAAATCTTTGCATTGTGATCTTATACTAACACAGTGACACCTGCTCTAGCCACCCTGCATCACTGATGGCTGCACGAGGATGGGTCACAACAATGCACGAAGCTGAATCTTCCAAGTAAATGAAAACCTCTCCCAAACTCTCATCAGAAGCCAGATATTGTGTTGCTGCCCAGTCCTGGATAAACAGACTTTGAAAATCTTGATCAACAGCAATTTTTTTTTCTAAAATTGGAAAAACTACACTACGTGGAGGTCTTAACTGTTCTCTATTAATCCCAGGAGTAAAACTTTTATTTATAAAATTCAAAGAAGTTAGTTTATCTAAATAAGATGTATTTTTCCCAGAAACGGAAGTATTATAAAACAAATAAACCATCAAGTTTATCTGTATCTTGTTTTCTATTATTATTCATGTTGGTATGCTGATCTTATTCTTAAAAAAAGACTTCTTAGTTTCAACTGATATTTCCCATAAATATGAGAAACAAGTGAGTTTTCAACACAAACTGAATTAAAAAGAAAAACAGGTTAAAGGCTCATCCCTGTAAGTCATGGCAACAAAACTGTATTGTCTCCAAAGTAGATTTTCTAAGGTGTATCTAGACTAAACAATACCCCCTTCAATTAATCAGTTATTTCTAACCAAAATGTACCTTTGACATGACAGAAAATTGAGTAATTCTGAAGCTGTATAATGAGTACATGGAACTTCATTAGCCCTACTTTTGTAATTTTGAAAATTTCCATATTAAACTTGTCCTTTTTTAATGCATAGAATTGCTATTATCACTTGATCTTAGCCAAAAGGCCGAGAAGCGATTAGAATTGCTATTATCTAAACAATTTTATTGCCATATATATTATAAAAATACATTTTGCAATCAATATATCTAAATATTATCCATAGATGTGATTTTATAAGCACATGGGAATGTGATGTTTGTATTCACATTAATTTCATTTGTATTTGGGGATTAAGTGCATTCAATTAAATGGACAATTGGTGCTATAATTTGTTCCTAGGATAGCTGTCATCAAAAAAACAAAATGAAAGTTATATACTCCAAAAATTATTCTTGCTTTAATTTGCACCATCTTCTAAATTCCCAGTGGCTTTGCCCTTTCTAATAAAACTTGACTCAAATTTTAAACACTTAACCTACAATCTACTTTAATTTAAATGATTTTCATTAAAAATTTAATTTTAGAAATACCAAATCCTCTTGATACTTTTTCAATTAACAACTAAATATGAAATTGACATGTTCACAAATTAATTAGTGTTTAAAGAGTAAAGGGGGAAAATGCATTAAAAAAAAACTTTCATAATTAAAAGCTACTGGTATCAAAACTAGCTAGAGTTGGAGAAAATAAAATGTTCCCATTATGTCCTCAATGGTGTTTATATATAATCCACCTTCCCAAGGGCTTTTATTTCCAATTTTAGGTAGAACTACTAGGTAATATAAGATGTTTTGGATCTTTTAATATGAACCCTAGATAACTGTATCATTAATTATCAATGTTCAGTGGAAATAATGTTTTTATATGAACAGACCAATAGAAACTACTATAGCATAAACTATTTCCCTGGAAGGTACAGTCAACTTAATGCAATTTATTACATACAAACCTACAACATACTAAAATAATGAACCTAATCATTCTTTGAATAATTAAAAATGTCTAGTTTCTTATATATCTGAGTACTAAGAAGCACAATCTTATTTGCCAGGATAGCAAATGATGCTCCTTTTGGTATATCCACCAAATGATACCTGTCATTTTGCAAGTGGGTTGAGGAGAGGGACAGGAAGGGAAAGGAATGTCACTATGGCAGAAATGTCAAAAAATTATTACACAAATAAGAGTGAATTCAACTTTTTAAAAACTTACAAAGTTGAGTACAGAGGCTAGATGAGACTTCTTAATTATAATAAATGATCACAGAAATTTCTAGCATCCTTTTAGTAATATTAAAATGACTTACCTAAGTTGATGTTCCCTCAAGTTTGATAAGGCTTCCATACCGTGTAAATAGGAATACACGATTTCCAGATCCTGTTTGGAGAAAGAAGATAGAAAACATATTAGACTTCTCCAGGTTTCTAAAACAAGTCACTGTATTTATAAACCCAATTAAAGAATGCCTTTTTTAATACAAGTTTTCTTACACATTAAAAATAAGCATTAGGAGTATAGTTGAACTGTACAAATTTTATTCATCTGTAGTCTGACATTTCCCACAAGTTTTTTAAAAGCTACATAAAGACTGAAATCTAAAACTAACACGGTAAGTTCAATACAAATAAGAAAGCTAAAACAAAACACTCCCTACTACCTAACTAAAAAGTGTACATTCCTAAAACTAAAAAATCCTTTCTTGAGAAGCAAGCTGATACAAATCCTAATATTCTGTTTGAACCTATGGAAAGCCAATAAAAAGTCCTGAATAATGAGAATTTTTCTTTCTTCAAATAGTTATAATAATAAAATAGTTATAATAATAAAAGGTCTTTCTGGATAGTCCTAAAGTTCACATTCTATTTGAAATATTGTGAAAATGTGTGTTAGCTGCAGTCATTAAACAGTACAGAAAGACTCCCCTCCTTTTTCTAAGGAACTTATATCCTGAATCTAATACTAAAGTTTTACATTTTTTCACCACAGTACCTGTCAACCCCTACAACCCGCCCATGTCCAGCAATGTTTTCATCGAAGTACGCAGGTAAGACCATTTACATTCACTTAAGTCATCCCACAAATTTACATTGACCAAAAAGTTTAATGGGGAAAGTAGGAGAAAGAAATGGGATTTTTAAGATGACAGCAGGGAATAATCTAAAAGAAATAAGACAAAAACAAGAATTTGGAAGGTCAGAGACAATCCAGGAACGAACAGACCAGGCAAGATGCCTTGAAATAACTAAGTCTCTTCTAAAACAAACCAAGCAAAATCAAATATAGATCCTTAATCACATATCCTTAATCAAATAACCTTCCTCAAATATAACTCAAATCAAATATTAACCTATTGCTTCTTAACATTATGGAGTTTCATAGTTGTACAGGGGTCACCTTCCTGAGTCACCAAGCCAAATCACAAATAGTGTAGGTGAATGTAACGTTGAGTGTGAATCATAACTGTTATGATTAGATTATACGTAATCTGCCTATGAACAGGCATTATTTCTTGATCTTAAGACAATGTGCATTATTATGTACAAATTAAATAATATTTTTTACTAGTTAATAAAGCATGAAGAACAATGCTGCACTCTCACCCAAAAATTCACTGACGTAAGTGAATGGGGTCAGGAAGCTTTTACTGAGCCTGTGTTACAAAACTGAGAGTGAAGGAAAGAGGCTGCGTTATACCATTACTGCACGGCCAAATTTTAAAAAAGCAGTTTTCACAAACACACAGCCACAGAGGCAATTGTTTGTGGCCAATATCTTTCTGCTGAGACTAGGTTCTGATTGTATGTTGCTGCTTTTATTTTTCTAAATGTAAAGGTGAGTTTTATGAAATTTTGAATATAATTGTACTTAGTTTGAAAAAAAGAAATAAAAGTAAATTTAAAACACAAGCAGTTAATATTCTGGTGCATGAATGAAACATGCTCACCTCACACAATCATGATGCTTTGGAGGGAGTATGTTTACACCTGCATCATTCAAACAACACACACCAGAGAATCCTGAGCAACAGTTCCCTGTGCACATCAGATATTTAACCAGACTATAATCTTATTAAACAAATTCAACAATTACATCCAGAGCTGCTTCTCTTTAGAATAAATCATCTAAACACACACACACACTATTTGCTTCAAACGTCCTAAGCCACAGGAGCATATAACTCGGGCGGCAGTCACAATTCTACATGAAGCAGTTACACAGAAGGCGCTATTATCCAGGCTGTTAGATGACTTTACAGACAGATTCTATCTAAACTTGAGGTTCCTAAGGTTCCTAATTGTAACTACCAGACGGAGTAGTAGGAAATGGGTGTCTAGATGGAGGGAAGCAAACTAGTAAAAAAAAATCTTTCCCACTGTGGGGAGGAACACAACCCTGGTGGCTGAGGTACAGAGGAAAAGCTTTGGAGAAAGCAGCAGGAAATCTCTGCTCTTTGACCTGCAGGAAGAAGGAAAATCTACTAGAGACAGACAAAAGAAATGCAAACTAACGGAAGAAGGAATCTGTGGCTTAGCTTTACTTCAATAAAGAGCCCAGCAGTCAAATATCAGAAGGATTGCAAGTAAGGTAAATAACACTGAAAGGCAAATAGAAAGAAAAGTTGTCTTTCCTAGGGTAAGGTGAACTGGGCAATATTTTGAAATAGGTAAATATGACCTTTGGAATCTTCCTATCCATTTTTCCAGGTGTACAGTGGCCTCAGGTTATCCCAAACCTCATTCTGGGGGCCACAGGCTGGTCTAAATAAAGACAATCTGAACATAAAGGTGTAAGGAATGGGGGGGCAGGAGACGGCCTCGAGTCCTCCCTGAGGAACTGTTTCTTGACATTTGTGTTTCCATAGTCCAAACAAATCTCAAAGTGGCAGATATTTCAGGCAGCACAAGCAAGAGAATAAATCCAGTCAGCAGTGTGAGATTTGAGGCCCAGAACTGCGGCTGCCCCTTCCTCGCCCCTAGAGGGCGCCCAACAGCTGCTCTTCACTTTTCACACAGATGTTTCAACCCTCATTTTCACGTAAAGGCTGGCCTCTATTAAAATAATCTGGGTTGGAATGGATTTGCCTTTACCCAGTAAGGAAACAAAAAAAAAAAAAAAAAAAGGAAAAGGGGTGAGGAGCTGAGGAAGTCTTGCTCCTCGCCCCAATTTGAAATTTGTAACCATAGGTGAATAGCAGAAGAGCTGCAACAGCAGTGTCTCACCACAGACAAGGAAGGAAGCCTGCCCTCAGGACTGATACGCTTGCATCCATGTCTCTCTACTCAAACAAGAGATACTTGCACGGTAAGGTTATGTTTCAACAAATTTGAATATAGCGGAAAAAATGCTATGAAGTTGAATCACCTAACATGTTCCAATACTTACTGTTAGGAGGGAAGAAATGATGATATGCAAACTGAGAATTTTTTAACCTCCCAAGACAAAAAAAAAAAAATTACCATTTTTAAGGACCTTTAAAAAAATGTAAACTATTTTCCCCCACAATTCTCTGCTCTTGAATACAAACAGGAACATATCACGCTAACTAGGAAGCAGCATTTTTTTTTTTCCCAGAACAATGAGCCTTTCCTTCTACCCTAGCAAGGACATCCTTTTTTCAAAAATAGATGCTATTTGAAAGCAAGCTAAATTATGTATACACTGGAGCCCAGCAAAGACATTGAGGGGCCAATCAGAATGCAATTTTCCATGAAAAAGAGTCTTCTGCCCCAAATGTATAGCAGGTCCCAAAACCCAAGAAGGTCCTCTGAGTTACTCAGGAGTGTGACCGTCTACGAGGCTATAACACAGCACACGCCTGACAGGAACAAAGTCAGAGGGAAAGTTCTCCACATCTTAGGCTCCTTCTCCAATTTCTCCTTAGAGACCCATGCAGAATGTAACAGACCTCAGAGCCAACTTAACAGTTACTTACAACAAGCTTTAAGTTGCATTCGTTTTCCACCATCCAGGATTTGCTAACAACTTACTGTCTGTTTTAATACGATGATCTTCGATGATCTTTGGAGCTGGGAGAACATAAGCATCCCACCTCTTCCACCCCTGGTGGCCTGCTGCTAGCACCTCTCCCTCCAGGGATATATTTTTCACTGCACAATGAGTAAGAAGACACATCTTTCTTTCTCTAAAATGAATTTTGTTTCATATGAATCTATGTATTTAAACTATAATAAGAAGGTGCTCACATATACTTCCAGTTGGAAGAATTCTTTTTTAAGTAAGGTTGATCCTTTAAAAATATTTTATCCCAGGGCCTTCCCTGGTGGTGCAGTGGTTGAGCGCTGGGCTGCGAAGCTGCCCGCAGCCTCTGTGGCACCGGTTCGATCCCTGGCCACCGGCAAGGGTCCCACATGGCGCGCAGACCTCTCCTGCCGTGCCCGCTGCTCCCCTCAGCAGTGTATTTCATCAGTCTGCCTGTTCTGTTCCCGGCTCTGGCTCTGGTGAGTTCTCTTACCCTCCCGCGCTTCTGACTGTGCCCAGTGCTTATATAAATAATCTTAAAAAAAAAAAAAAAAAGATTTTATCCCAGTCAAAGAAGCTAAGTACAATAGCAGGCTTCTGAGGGCTAAGTGGTATCTGCCAATGGGTTTGCACCTAAGGAGGAAGAGAGTGTCCTGCCTGAGTGGCAGTGGCCACAGAACCAGGAACTGCACCCATGCCCACTTGGTCTCCTGTGCAAAGACAAAAGGAAATTTGCCCTTCTTGTCCAAAGATCACTAGCAATGAATTAGAGTTATGCCTTGAACTTTATCAACAAGGAAGTCAAAAGGTAGGCCATCCAAGGCTCAAATTCATGTCCGGCCAAACAAGAGAAGGGGCAGAAAAGCACAAAGGCTCCAAGTTTTGCTGAGTCTATTAACATGGCAGTAAATTTGTAAGTTTTGTTTGGAAGATCCCACATTTTCTACACTCAAATATAGTCTAACTATTCTCAGGAGGATAATGAACAGTCTATGGGCTTCAGAGTGAAATGGAGCAGAGTTCAGGTCCCAGGCCCCATCACTGCCAAAATGCATAACCCTGGTGCATCAGACACTAAACTTGCAATCAAAGTAAAGCTAGGTTGTACGGTAAAGTATTTGATTTCATAACAACCTCTGGCACACATCAACCATTGAAAAATGGTAGCTGATTTTAACTGAGATGTGAATACAAGCACATAGAAATGCCACTATGAAAAACTTCTAATATTTCTAAAATTTATATACATGAGAATTTTTACAAATTAATGCATCCTTTTTATAAGTATCTCTATCCAAAAAAAAAGTCAAATTTCTAAAATGTTTAGAGGTTCCCTAAATTGTCTTGTTTTGTAAGTCCAGATTTTTATAACAGGCTTGGTGGGATGCCGATCACATCCAGAGCACAGACCCATTAGCACTGCTTATGCCGATCACACTCAAGCCAGCTGCTTCCCCAGCTCCCCAGGCTGGTTTCAGAATAAAGCCCACACCAGCAATATTTCGCATCCATCCCATGACAACCAATGATCCCCTGCCTGCAGGCATGCTCCCCATTTCTCTCTCACTGGTGAGAAGGGCTTCTCCAACTCTCCTCCTCAACACACACACACATTTACCGATGGCAGTGAGGGCTTCCTTTTTGAGCCACTAGAGTTCTAACTGCCTGTACCACTCTCATTTGGCCCTTTTACATGTGCTCTTCAGATCACTTTACTTTCAGAGGTTCTTATTTTATAAGCACCTGGACAAAATCACCATGATTTCTTTCTTTCACACTTATTTCAAATCCCTCCACCTAGCGCAGACTGTGGATGCACGGGTACAAAGAAAGAAAATAGCAACATTCCTGTTGGGGTAGGAGGATGCACAACGCGTAAAGTGAATACGCCTGGGAATAACAATGAAGGTGGCAGGAAATGTGTTAGATATCTCATCTGTGGGAATCTATACCTGGACAGACTGAGACAATTCTCCGAACAGCCACAAGGTGGCAAACTAGACTGACGTGTGGTCCTCTCTTGGCGAAAACTCAGTCTGCTCTTCCAAGAACACTTCCATTACACACACAGAGACTCCAGCCTTTAAAGCCTTTGGTAAGATCCTCTCAGTCCTTTGTCACCATGCCCCAAACGAGAGGGTGCAGGGGAAGCAAGTCGTGCAGCACTCCCGTTCAAGCCATTGACTATCATCTCTAACAGGGAAAACCTTTTTTAAACCAGGCTCCTAGATCCTCGTGTCTGTAAAGCACCAGCACATTTAAAGCAAAAATGTCAGATCACAAGACTGCTGAGGTGTTTTGTGCCATCCCAGTGCCTCATGGCCCTGAGATTTACATCATCCTTTGATTCAGGAAAATGTAAGGGGGAAAAAAAATCCATGATGGGGTGTATGATTTTCAGTAAAATTCTTAAATTCTTACACAGAATTTGAAGCCTAAATCATATAAAGGCTGATTTGTGTTTTGGGGGTTTTTGGGGGGTTTTTTGGTTTGTTTTTTTTTTTAGCTTACTAACTTATACCCCAAAGGAAAACAGCCCCCCAGGGTTGGGATTTCATACTTATTTACACGTCAAAATCCAGGTAAATGTGGTAGGTGTATTACTGGTCATCTATGACACAGCTGGATAGATATCCTCAGCTGCAGGTTCCTCAGCATTGTCTTTACAAGACACATGAGTAAAAAATTCCACAAGCAAAAGGTACAGATTTACACTATTCTGTCTAAAATTTCCTTGGTGTTTTCCATTCAAAAAGGCATTCTTTATATATTTTTAGGCAAGTTTCTGAACAGTTTCTAAATGAGACAAAAGTAACTATAAAGTAATTATCTCTTTAATTAGCCATGAAAATTACAAAATGGACATATGAGTCAAACAGAACACTCCCCTGTAATCTGTTTCCTCTGCTTCAAGTTGGTATCAGGAAGCCCTGCCCTACAACAGTCCTATTTCAGGGCAGAGAAGCTGAAGAAGGTAGAAAAGTACTTTGGATTCTAAGTGATAGATGAAGTATCTCCTACGGTACTCAAATTTCAGAGTTTCTCTCTCCCTTACTGGATAAAATGTCAGAGTGAAATGACATGGCAACAACAGATATCACTAGGCAGTTTTTATGTTTATGAGGTGAGCAGTATTCTGCAACTTAGAACACATTATCTCCTATGTGCACTGCCACGTCCTAGGGGAAACAGTCATCTAAGCAAATAAGTTTCATTTGTGAAGATTAAAATATCTCATTAGAAAAATCAACAATTTAATCAAAAACTTCTCTTGCACACAAAAAACTATCAAGCGTCTAAATCAGTTCACAATTCCTGTTTTCAAGAGTCAATATAAGTATTTCCCCTTCAGAACAATGCATTGCCACCAACCCTACAGCTTCCCAGAATTACAGGTTAGGCACCAAGAAGGATAATCGTATCAAAATGCATCCCCCATTTTTTAAAGTAACTAATTTACTTTAACGTCTCAGACTGCAAAAGTTGTAGTCAAATTTTTAACTTCACACATACAGATTAACACACTAGAAAGTTATTTGCAGTGAATTCAACGCTGGTCTGTTTTTTGCTCCCCATGATTAAGCTAGCAGTTGGGTGAATGACTATATTTTAAGTTAACATTTAAATATGTAATCAAGACCAACAACTAAAAAGGTAATCTGCTGTGTGTGTACATGCATGCACACGCACACATGCGCACATATACCCCCTACTCTACTAAAATGACTCCTGGGCTATTTTTCATTTCAGCTTAAAAAAAAAAAAATCAAACATTGCCATCGATTCTCTCAACAATACAATTAGAACCTATAGCTTGGTGGTCAGCTCATTTCCCATAGACAGTCTGGCTCTGGTTAAACCATAAAGAAACCTTGCTGACCTCGGGTGAGGGTGGGTGGGTGCCATATACCACTCCACTGAACTCAATTTGGGGAGCAAGAGACCCTGGAATTCTCACAAATCAACCTCAGGACTACTCAACTTTCAAAATAGTGACCCAATTCCAGAGGCTCAATTAACACTACTTATTTTGAACCATTCACTGTACAAATGTCAATATTCCTACAGTGATCGAGTTTAGAAGGTCTTGACAATAAAGCAAAGCCACACAGGTCGCTGAGGACACAGGCTCTTTATTGCCTCTTAGCAAAGAGGAAGTGCATCTGAATGGAAGCAGATTTTAAATATAGAAAAAAACTTCATTGCTGCCATTTTTCTAGGACAAAAGACAAAAATAATTTGACATCTGTTTTTCCCATCTTGAATGTTTCACTGAGGAGTCAACAGCCAATAGTGGTACTTATCCTCAAGCTTTATTTCTCAAGAGGACAGGAAAGCAAATTGAGATTGAGACAAAAGTTTTCTAACTTCCTAAGTCAAAACTCAGTTAAAATGCTAAAGAAATACTAGTTACTGTTCAAAAATCTATCTTTTTCAGATCTGTGCATGGAAGGTGAGAATGCAGGGAAGGGGGAAAGTTTAATTATCCAACCTGATAAATGCTTGAGGGATGGAAGGGGCTGCTGTAGAAAGAAGTATGTGATTGGACTATACAGAAGACTGGGAACTTTTAAGATGTATATATATAGTATATACATATAATTATGCAATAAATGGGAATATATTACCTATATACTAATCAAGTGCTTTGCTAGAAATAAGCAGATCACTTCTGAAGCATCTCAACTTTCAAATTCTCCTTCGAAGCTGACACCCAACATCTTTGCCTACCGTACTCTACTTGCTTTGCCACTCCCCTGTGTGCATGCCAGCTGCAATCTGGGGAAGTGTACACTGATTTATATGATGGACTCCATTACATTCATAAGGAAATAGACCTTTGCCCTTAGTAACAGCAATGCTCTGACATCACCTCCACACCCTCATCTGAAGCGCTCAGATCATGTGACCAGAAATCAGAAGGATGCAAAGAACCCTTGGTGTGGCAGCAGTGGTCATGCTGAGAACCCAGCTCCTGGAAAGAAGCCATCACAAGCAGAAAGGGGGAGAAGGTGGCTAGGTGGGAACACGGTTCCCAGCTCCACATTTCCAGAACTACTGTGCACGACTTGAAATGCATGTTACTTCAGAGGCAGGATTAGAAAAGTTAAGTGAGTCTGTATGTCAGCTATTGCATTGGAGAACTGAAGGATCCACATAGGAAGAAGGAAAAGGAAGCTGTGAAATTTCCTTTTCCTGGTAAAGGACAGATTTCAGAGATTGGTGCAGGGCTTCCAGCTGTAGGTCCACAAGAAAATATTCACTAGCGTGTGGCAAAATGAAAATACAAGGGCAATGTAGTGAGCTGCTTGGTGAGCTAACTGTATCCCATTTAAAGAGCTCTCCTTTATTTGGGGATTGTCAGGGTGTTTTTTTGTTTGTTTGCTTTTTTGGCTATTGCTTTTATATAGTCATTCTTCAAAGTTATATTGATATTAGCTGATAGTTGTTTTGTCTAATAACATTAACTGAAGAGAAAAATATTAATTGCTCACATTGCATTGGTACTCTAATCTCCGAATGGTGGCCAGGGAGATGGTCTTCCTTGACGAAATCACAAACTTGGGGTGCTGGTGTCCCTGACACCCACTTAGGCAGTTTCACTAATTTGGGGGTGGAGGTAGCTGCATTCTTCCAAAATTAGTTACTTCTTACTTCCAGCTCTTATTTTTAAAAATTTCCAATTCTAGGCATTTTGATCCTCCCCCAATGAGATTTTTTCAATAATTTTTTTTATTAAAGGAATTTCTAAAATTAGATTCTGGTGGAATTCTGGACCTTGGAAGAGAAGAGAAATTTTGCAGGAAATGTGGCAAGATGTTTTGGGCAGGGTAGGTAATAGGCGTGAGCCCTGTGGGGCATGTCTCCATGTGCTCCTGTCTGCCAGGCCACTGGGTGAAGAACATGACTCATCTGGACCACACTGAGTTCAAACCCTGACTCAGCTCCATGCCTCTGAACCCCTCTATGGTGGTTTGCTCACCTGTAAAGGGAGATAATAACAGAGCTTAAGATTCGGAAAGTTCTTAGAACAGTGCCTTGGCACACAGTAGGCCTTCCCCACCTCCCACCCCCCAAGACTGACTTACAATTATTACTCACTATTTAATGACAGTTATGGAATTCCAAGTAAGAGGAGTACTGCAGGATGAAGGAAACATCAGTAATTCTCAGGCCTCACACACATGAAATATATTTCAAGTAGCATTTTAGTTTTTCATTTCTATTTCCTAATTTAGATCGTGTCTGGTTTTAAAGTAAAATATAATGTTGCAACATTAACAGTAGATAGCTTAAGAAGAATGGATTTGAAAATAAATCTCAGTTTTTATTTTCATAACACAAATACTTCTATTTTGTCCAAATTTAACAGATTGGGCATAGGGAGGATTCTAAACTGTTCAGATGTTATCCCTTCTCATTCGGAGTTCACAGGTAAGTGTGAGGTACCCAGTACTTGCTCTGTGCAAAGCACATAGTAGGATGTCATCTTGGAGATACAGAGAGGAACTTAGTCTGTTCAGGTAGATAAAACATCCTCACAAATGGCTACAATGCAAGAGATACAAGCCACTGACACCAAAAAGACAAGCTTCCTTTACTCCCACACTGAACAAATGCTTCCTGCCACTGCCCCATTGCTACCAGTCAATATCAGAACTTCTAGAGCCTATCACATACATTCTTCTAAGCCCTTAAAGCTCAAAGTACATATTAAGCCAATTAAATATCAATAACGTCACTTACTTGAAAAATTGCTATTGAGTACCTACTACGAGTAAGCAAACATGATTAGAGTAGAGCCTATTTCTCATGCAGGCCTTTTCCCATTAGAGAATAGATGTCATTTCCAAAGTATACTTTCATTGAGTTCTTTAAGTTTGTGACAGCTCAAAGTAAAATATACAACAAATGCCTACTGACAAAAGCACAAATAAATATGCATGCCCCAGGGGACGAGAGCCAACTTCAAAGAACCACAAAATGCTAACACTTGCCAGTGCCCTGCATTCCTGTGGTTGTCAAAACCAAGCGCCAATCATGCAACCAACTGGGGTGACATCAGGAAAAGGGAAAGCAGACGATGAAATCACCTCCTCTCTACTCACAGATCTCTACTCACAGATCACTCCGTATTCATAGTAACGTTCCAGAGGCTGAATGTACACACAAGTTTTGGGTGCTTAAAGAGTGTATTATCAATGGTAGTAATTCTAGGAGATGTAGCTTTTGAAAATGGTTAATATTCACCCAGAACTAAGTCTACTTAAGCTCAAGGGAGCTCAAAAACAAGACAATTATATAAAGTTAAGAGTTAACTTCCTCAAGGGATTCACTAAGCAATTCTGAGCACTACACCAAGACACAAACTAAAGTATTTTAAGCAAAAGCACAAGATTTGCATAAAACTGTTACTTGGAAATGCAATGAATTTTAAGGATAATACTTATTTCAATACATATATGCCCAGCCTTAATTTATTTTATTTTAAAGATTTATTTATTTATTTATTTATTTATTTATGCAAGCACTGGGTACAGTCAGAAGCGCAGGAGGGTGAGAGAATTCACCAGAGTCAGAGCAGAGAACAGAGCAAGCAGACTGATGAAGTACACTGCTGAGGGGAGCAGCGGGTGGCAGGAGAGGTCTGCGCGTCATGTGGGACCCTCACCCGGTGGCCGGGGATCGAACCGGTGCTGCTGAGGCTGCGGGCAACTTTGCAACCCAGAGCTCAACCGCTGCACAACCGGGGAGGTCCAATGCCCAGCCTTATTTTAAATTTCACTTCATCGCAGCTGATTCTCATTTTTAATAGAAAAAGTAGTATATCAACTTCAAATATAGTTAGAGAACTAAATCTACATTACCTTCCCAGCACCTACATAGCACTTACCCCTCCCTAACCTCTATGGCAGATGAATACTACCAGTAGCGTTTCTTGTTCTCCTGGAACCAATGTAATTATTTTATTCGTGAGGCCACTGAGATGTTCCACACGTAACATTTACCAACCCTTGCTTCACTGTGCCGGTGAGGATTCTACCAAATACACAGGTGTTGCCTAAGGAGGCCAATTAACCTTGTTAAGTAGAAGATTCAGTGCAAAGACCTAAAATGCAAGAAAAAGTCTGATTTGCCACGGAACACCTCCTCACAACCCCTCTCAAAACATTCATGTTGATCTCTGACTTCAGTATTAGTAACTGAGCATAAAATGAATTTTTAAAACTTAAAAAGATAAAAAGCAGGAGTAGTTGTCTTTTCTTTCTTTTCATGCTTTTTTGAAATCAGTAAGTCATTCATGCAGAGAGAATTACACATGAAATAACACAAGTCAGATTTTTAAGCTATTGACATTGTGCTTTTTGTATCATTTTCCAGTCTTTTATAAAATTCACAGGTTCTTGCCCCAGAAAACCTTCATTTGGTCCTGCCTAATCCTCTAAAGCTCTGTTTTTGGCCAAGATTCTGGAATAAAAGATACATCCTTTGCCAATTTTCTCAACTATCTGTTTATTGTATAACCTTTTAGAATAAGATCTTTGCCCTTAAATTTACTGAAACTTTTCTCAACAAAATCAACACTTCTTAGAACAAGTTAATATAGTCTTTTCCCCTGTGTATGACTGTAGATGCTTAAGGATACAGTAATACACACACACACACACACACAAAAGCCCTGGTCTTTATGGATATTACAACCCAGTATATTATAATATAGTGGACAGAAAAGAGTGAATAAGCAGAATATTAAAAATGTTGGATAATTATAAGCAAGAAAAAATAACAAAGGCAAAGTCAGGACAGGTAGCTAATGCTGACCACACCCCCTTGGGTCCTCCTCTTGCCCCAGAGGGCTCTGAGGGCTGCACCAGGTGTTTCCAAGGTGAGGGACTGAGGCTGGTATTCAAACCTCACTCTTCTCGATAAGGACACTTCCACTCAGAAACCGCATCTGCCCTCAGCCTCTCTTTACAAGTGATTCCTGGATTCTGACTTTCCTTAAAAAACACAACCATCATTGCCTGATGATGGTTACTATTTGATGCTGGAGCATTGCTCAAAATGGTAACTACACTCACACTAAACTCCCCCAAAGCGACTAGCTGCTCTTCTAGATTTCTTCTACCACTGGTAGAATGCCTCAGCTATTTCAGAGAAACCCTAGGAGTTATCTTTGATTTACAGTTGCTATTTGTAGGAACCCTCCTACGTCATGGAGATTGAAATCCACACTACTGGAAGAACACTGGACTAATGAGGAAATCAAAGAAGCAATTAAAAAATATTTTAAGTTGAAGGACAAGGAGGACACCAATTTCCTAAATATATGGGACGCTGCAAAAGCAGTAGTAAGAGGAAAATATATAGCAATACAGGCTCACATTAAGAAACAAGAAAGAACTCAAAGAAACAACCTAATCACACACCTCAAAGAACTAGAAAAAGAACAATAAAAAACCCCTAAAACCAGAAGAAAGGAAATAATAAAAATCAAAGCAGAAATAAATGAAATAGAAACTAAAAAAACAATCCAAAAGATCAATGAAACCGAAAGTTGGTTCTTCGAAAAAATAAATAAAATAGAGTTGCTATTTGTGGCAGCTCTGTTCTCTTTTCACACATCTAGCTTTTCACACATCTCTCTCACTTCTCTGCTCCAGTGTCATCTCAGATGGCCTGTCTGCCACCAGCACACCAGGCAGTCACTCATCCACCTGCTTTGTACATATTCACAGCCCAGTCCATCCCGATGGGCATCCCAACTGGCATCCTCCAAGAACCTTTTCAGACCACGTTTCCACACTCTCCCCTCTTCTATCACCTCAACATTTATTGATGCATCACTCACCATGAACTTGTCATATGCTCATTTTTATTCCTGCTATTTCTTAACAAATGTATGAAATAGCTGCAGCACAGTCATTTCAACAATACTCAATAAAGGCAGTATGGTCCCAGAGAAAAACATCAGCATCGTATACCTTCTTTTAATCCCCACAATCTCTTGAAAATGTCTAGAGATGTTGAATTCCAGAATTCTGCCCCAGTAGCAAGTAGTCACGCTTACTGGTTTGGTTGGTCCAGAGGCGTAGATAGATGAACAAAGAGATCACACTAAGATGCCAACACAGAAGGTAAGTGAGAACGCACATCTCATCAGTATTTATTATCCGCAAAGTAAGTACCTCCTCCCCTGGCAGCACTCACCCCGCCCATGCAGCAGACGTCTGCCCAGCTTGATTTCCAGTGCTCCTAAGGATGTGACTGATGTTTACAGTTCTGCTGTCTTCCTTACATGCTTTAAGCACTAATCCACATTTGACCAGCCCCTGACTCCTACTTTTTTCTTCAATTCTTTTGTTTCTTTCTTTTATCCCATGATTTTTTTTTTCAAACATACAATATCCGTTCCTACACAATTTGACTGCTCAGTGCTCCACATACTAAAATCAAAATCTTATGCTCAATCTGATATAAATTCTTTATTAATGATAACTTGGATTCTAAAACCTTTAGGCAAAAAGAGGAAGCTTTTAATTCTGTTACATATTTCTATACGATATATAGAAAATCATTGCCAACCTACGTCATATTAAAACTATATGTTTTCCTCTAAGTTGAAAATGTACTAAGTTACACCAGAAAGAATTAAAACTTAATAGCAGATAGCCCATTTTAAATGTTCTATTTGAGGCAACATCACTTCAAATAAGACTCCCTTGTAGTAAGTGATCATTTAATTAATATCCAGACACCTTGAGAGCCAATAATAGTTCAACAAACATCTGGAAATCAAATATCAGATATAATTACTCACAGCTGGTTTAATTCAACTGATGTCACATTAAATAAACTTACTCTACAGACCTTTCTCCTTTCCCCCTCCACCAACCCCAGGGGGAAAAAATCCGTGTAACAGAGAAGGTTCTTTGTGTTCAAATTTTTTGCACATTAGCAAAATATATTCCAATATTAAAGATTTTCAGCAGCGCACATAATGAAGATTTTCAGCAGAATATTCTGTGTGCCTGAAATATTTCACAGCTTTGGGTCTTTGTTTTCCTTAAGATTAATACAAAAATAGAAAATTCAACTAAGTCATAAAGTACAATGAACATCTGTATTTTTGTGATTTGCCATTCAGTTTACAGTTTTTGCTATCAGGCTGTATTTATTCTTTCGGTAGAGATGGCATTTCCCAACAGCTTAGTAATATAAACTATCAAGCAAAAATACTGGCTTCCAACTCAGTGTTTCAGACATTATTTAACCATTTTACTGGATTGTATCATTTTATATCAAGCGTAAATTATTTATAAACAATAACAACTACCTATTATATGCCAGGTTTGTGCTGAATGTTCTATCTACAACCATTATTTCCAATTTCCATAACAATCCCACATGTAGATACTTAATTATACCAAAGGGAAACAAAGCAAAGATAGTTTCAAAAGTACTCTCCAACAACGGCCTCCCCTGGTGGCGAAGGCGGTTGAGCACCGGCACTGTGAAGATGCCCGCAGCCTCTGCAGCGCGGGTTCGATGCCGGCCAGCCGGCGAGGGTCCCACATGCTGTGGCAGACCTCTCCTGTCTCGCCTGCTGATCCCCTCAGCAGTGTATTTCATCAGTCTGCCTGTTCTGTTCCCCGCTCTGTCTCTGGTGAATCCTCTCACCCTCCCGCGCATCTGGCCTGTACCCCAGTTCTTGTATAAAAATAAATAAATCTTTAAAAAAATAAAATAAAAAATGAAACCATGTCATTTATAACAGTGGATAAACAGGAACATTATGCCAAGTGAAATGAGCCTGTCAGGAAGGTAAATACTGCAAAGTACAGTAAGAGTAATACCTTTTTTAAAAAAAGACACCGGTGATCATTTTGAAGTCAAATTCATAGAAACAAAGACTAGAAAAGTGATTGCCAAGAGATGGAGTGGGGAAAAAGCAAGCAGTTGGTATTAAAAAAAAAAAAAGTATAAACTTTCAGTTATTAGACAAATGAAATCAAAGGATCTCATGCACAACATAGTGGTAACAGATTTCAGTTGACAAGGTTAAGAGTAAAACTTAAATATCCGAAACAACAAAAAAGATAAAATATATAAAGCAATGGATGTGTTAACCCACAAGTAACCATAACTAATTCACCATCAAGACAAAAATTCATATCAACACTTAATGTTTACACCTCACAATGTAAGTGTCTCCATCATAAACTATCATCGAAGGACAAACAGGATTATTTTAATTGGTGCTCTTTGAGAGCAAAATTCCCCAAATTTATAAGACTTTATAATAAATATAGTGATAATGCACAAAACCTATTGAGTAGGAAAAAAATTTTTCACTATTTATAGTGACACATTCACTATAAATAATATAACTGAACCAGCTACTTCAAGCATTCCCATCTCTATTTAGTGGGGCTAAATAGAGTAACTGACTCTTCTGGAATGTGATAAAAAATGAAAAAACAAAAACTAAATACTCAGTACTTACTCAGTACTTACAAGCTCAGTAGTGTACAAGTCATGAAAAATGCTTCCTATTTGAAGTGGTAATTGGGAGTAAGAGGATAGCAAGTAACTAAAGAGATGACAGTTAGTGTCCACTGCCTACACACTGACATCTCACCTATTTCTTCCTTCCTGAGTAACCTGATGGGGAAGAAATGTTACAAGAAATAGGAGAAGAGACTACTGAGAAGTGAATTCTAATAAACTTTGCAGGCTCCCAGTGACAAGAGAACGAGCTCTGTGCCAGACTGAATTAAAATCTCTGCCACTTGCATAATTTTACAATGATGGACAAAGTTACTTAACCAAAGAGTCAGTTCCATTTGAAAAAATGGTGATAAACTAATGCTCATCCCATAGGGTTGTTGTGAGAATTAAGACAGATAAGGGGAGCCAGCACAAACAAAACTCATAGGTACTGTTTTGGTAGCTGGGAGGCACAAGGTGCAAATGTGGGTGGGATTCACATGGGTTCTCCAGCCCAGGATCAGTCATGTACACAGTGAACTCAAATTTTAAGTATACAGATTTAAGAGTATGTCTCCCTAGAGGTTGAACATCATTTTCAAATAATCATGACAGTTATGTAGATGAATGTTTCCAAATATTGCCAGATTATTAATAAACACTTTAAAATGTTCAAGATCACATATAAAAGATCACAGAATGGAAGGGTCAGAGTTGTTTGCATGCTGCATTTTGAGGATTTTTCACTCCAGAATCTTATAATGCATTCTTTAAAAGATTAAGAAAGTTTAGAACATATCTGGGAGATAATCTAAATTACTACAGCTCTCAAAAAACAAGTCTTAACTGCCTCTATTAAGCAACCCATTAGATTCCTGAAAGGTATCACCATTCCTGATACATTCATCAAGCCTGACCACACACCAAGGATCAAATTTAATATGTATGAATAGAAGCAATTATGTATGGCTGTGATGAACAACCTATCACAACTGCCATCACAATCTAAATTATTTCTTTAATTCAAATAATACTTTCACAGAAAGAAAAACCACATGGAAACTACAAATGACGTATAATGCAAACTCCTAAAAATATAATTTCACTAATTTAAAAGAAAACTACTTTCAAATACAGTTGAGCTCTATTCTATTTGTTTTCTGAACCCCAAAAAATTTATTCAAGTTCAATTTTATTAAGACAATTTTTAACTATATTGCATAATCAATTCCTGAAAACAAAGACATCTATCTCAAAATGTTTAGAAAATTATATAGCAATCCATTTTTTGATTATAAACAAGATTATTTAATCATAAGTGAAAGTGCCCTCATTTCAAGTTGCTATTTCCTTCCCTCATTTCACGATTTTTTCCCCATGTAAGTTCACATAATATTGTTGATCAAAAGCATTGATGTAGTCAAAGCCTATAGCTTTAATGAATTTTTATTTCCAGTTAGTTCCAAATATTTGAAGGCAAGTCTCCTGCCCACCTGTGAAGGACACAGGTGCTTCTTTTTCTCCTTTTCCTAATAAACCTGTCCTTTTAAAATTTTTTTTAAATGTGGCCAATGATTTAGCAGAAGGCACAAAATGTAGCATAGGAGAAATTATAGAAAAAACTGTTATAGGAGTTTTACCTTTGAAATCTCCATATGGATAAGTAAACGCCACTTGAACATGAATTCCTGCCTTCTGCTTAAAAAGTTCATTGTGAAAACATGAAAAGGTGATTAATAGAATTATATAGATGAAGCATGCATTACAAATTCCCTTAAATTCCGCTCAGTCATTACTTTTGCAATCAGGCATTACTTTAAAGCACAAAGTTGCAGACAATAGGTTAAAGCATAAAATAACACATGGCCACCTATATAGCTTGTTACATATAGAAAAAGATAAAATTATGTATCATATTAAAGATATATCCTGACAGTAGTTGAAGCTCTGTGGGCTAAAATGCAGTTGATTTGAAGTAAACTTTCTTCACATGAGTGCTATTGAAATAAACAGACACCTCTACACTCGAAGAATATCTCTGTGCTGAGTGGGTTTCAAAGAAAGAGATGGATTTGAGTTTTAATTCTATCATTTATTAGCAGTGCTCCAACTCTCTCAGCTGCAAAATGAGGGTAAAGGTATCTTTCATTAGCTTTGAGAATTATATATGCCTAAATAATAGCTATTGCTAAAATTTTATGTAGAAGAATCACCATTAATAAGTGACAGGGAATAACAGGGAAGAGTCAACTGGTAAAAGATACATTTCATAAAATAATTAACATTTTAAAGTGAGGATAGCTATTAGTCCATCTATGATATACCTGACATAACGAAAGACTTTAAAAAGTATTTGCATAACTAAATACTAATGTGACGCAGAACAAAGAGTTTATGAAAAAAAATCCTGTTAAGGCCTCCCTGGTGGCGCAAGGGGTTAAGCACAGCACTATGAAGCAATCCGCAGTCTCTGCAGCATGAGTTCGATCCCCGGCCAGCCAGGGAGCACCCTACATGGCACAGCAGACCTCTCCTGTCTCGCCCGCTGCTCCCCTCAGCAGTGTATTTCAGTCAGTCTGCCTGTACTGTTCCCCGCTCTGTCTCTGGTGAATCCCTGCATCTCTGGCCTGTACCCCAGCTCTTGTATGTATAAATAAATCTTAAAAAAAAAAAAAAAAGACAGAAGAAAAAAAATCCTGTTAACGGAAAAAATAATGAAGGGTCCAATTAAGACCCTCAAAGCCACACTCAGGTATTCAAGTTAAAATGGATTTTCCTTCCTTACAGGTTAATAAAAGCCTGGTAAGAGAGATCAATAATGCCTGTGTTATAATTGTCTTGCATTTTCCCACAGGAGCATTCACCTGATGATCTGGGAACAATAGCGCTCATTTCTCCTAAGAAAAAGGAAGCAGCTGTTTCTACCTATAAATAGGACGCTGCTACACAAGTTGACAACACTATGATTGTTCACACCATCCATTAAATTCACCTTCATACTTCCAACAGAGTTCAAGTTGTAGAAATTTCATATTCCAATTTTAAAAAAAGGAGCAAATTTGTGTACGCTATGACAACGTACCTGACAAAAGTGCAAAATAGACCACAGAAAGCAACGAACAGGTTGATAAATGGATAGTTCCACTAGCAAAGCCAATGTGTTTCCTGTTCAAATAACTGATCACTAAAATGTTTAAAGACTAGAAGATGTAATGCCTCAAGCTTCATTTGTCATAATTTGTGAATAATTTCTCACATGTCAAACTTGATTCTGGACTAACTTTTTCAATGAACTCTTTGTTAGACAATAACAATACTGCGCTTAATTTTTTGGAAATAACCACAGTTGACCCCATTATGAATCCAAAAATAAAAAGAATTTCCTCCACATCAATTTATACAAAACTTTTCCCAAAAGATTATTTATGGAACCCTGCCACTTATGTCAGTGATGCTAAATTTACAAACTCTTGTTTGTAAAATACTTAAGGAAATGTCACAGAAGAAAGGTGATTCCTTTCTTAGAGAATACTACTTTAGCAACAGATACACATTGAAAGTCTGTCATCAATTCCAAATGAGAAAGCTGACATTCTGGTAGACAAGAAAAGTCAGTGCAACACAAAACTTAGTTTGTTATCCGAAAGAACAGACTTAGAGAAGACATTTCTCATAAATAGCTAATAGACTCTAAGTGCAACAAAATCCATACTCTTGTAAAACCTGTTCTACTGAAAACCCATCCATTCATCCTGGCTAACAGGTATAGTCAAGTTAATGAAAAGGTG
The DNA here is from genome assembly GCF_964194135.1 of Talpa europaea. Lineage (NCBI taxonomy): Eukaryota > Metazoa > Chordata > Mammalia > Eulipotyphla > Talpidae > Talpa > Talpa europaea. The sequence goes on from NC_140077.1 coordinate 100,835,076, forward strand.
TGACACTGAAATCCTAGAAACCACTTTTTTTAAAAGGTCATAGGCTGAATTCCCAAACTGTAAACAATTCAAAATATACATAATTCAGCAATAAATTTTAAGAGTATCAGCAATAATGAATACAACAGACACACAATTATCAGTTATATGGGTGAAACTGGCAATAATGGATAAAAACAGTAATGTCTCTATCTCTCCGGGTGCTTAATAACAATTTTGTTGACTTATTTTTTAACTTCCATGAAACCAGCATACCCTGGAGGCCAGCATTTTTATTGCTATTACATCCTAGTTTCATTCAAGCTCCCTCAACTACAATCATCTGAGATCCTGCAACAACAAAGAGCAAAGCTATAGTCCAAACCTTATGTTTACCAGAGTCTGCATGTGAACTGACATTTGTATATCATGAAGTTCCCTGTGAAGAAGGTACAGTATCTTTTCCACACCTAGAATGGACATTGCAAGAATCCTGACCAGCCAAACATAACGAAGAGCCAATAGAACAAGCTATGTGACTAGTGGGGAAAGGGTTCCTAAATTAACTGCACGTCAGAGTCGCAGGGTGAACTTCTTAAGTAGACCATCTTTCCAAGTTATTAAGCCTGGAGAAAGGAATCGATATTTTTCATAAGCAGAATCTGTGCCATTCTCTCCTCTCCCTGCAGCAGTTATCCCAATAAGATGAGTTTGGGGGAAAAGTAAAATCAGGGAACAAATGAAGAATCACTGGCTTCCCATCCTGTGCAACTGGGTTCCTTGCCAAAAGCACCTCATCACAACTGTACTTGCTAATCTTAGGGAATTACATGGCACTGTGGTGCGAGAATTTTAATTTTCCAGATGGAGTATAAAAAGCATGGTTTAGCTTTATAGCAATATGGCAACATAACTAATCAAGGATGCCATAAACCAGTTAAACAAAACTGAAGACATCTTAATGATTATAGTTAGTTCCTACTAAACTTCTGGAATTAATGCATGTATGTATTTGCTAGTACTTTTAAGAAAACATAAATAGCATATTGGAGCATGGTAATAGTAGCCTGACTTGGGAATTTGAAAGCCTGTATTTGAATCTCAACTTCCCAACCAAAAAGCAAATTACCAAACTTCAGGCTTCATTACAAAAAGGGTAATGAGGATTATATACTTTAACCATTTGTAAGGGGCAGGAATGACAGGAGCAGGTTTTCTGATCCAGCAGACTGGGTAAAGGAGGAGTCAGAGCCCTCAGTGGCTTTTGCAGGCTTCTATTGGGGTTTACCAGGTACACAGCAGGCAAGGGTGCTGGGGGGCCGGGAGGCTGGCAGGACTCCCAGCCCCCAGCAAGTCTTCACTCTATCTGGGCTCTCCGGTGTCCTCTGCTTCTCTCTCGGCTTCTGCTGCTGCTGGCATCCCCGTGATGCCGCCCTTAAAAGTCCAGTCTCTCAGCCCAGGTGTACCCAACTCCAGGTGCCCACCATCAGGCATGCATTCAGGACCACAGGGTTCCCTCATCTATCCTGATGGCAGGAGGGCAGAAAAGCTTAACACCTTTTACCTACCTTACACCATTACAACTAAATAACTGGTATGCCCTAAGAAATATAATGTGTTTGAGATTTTACCTTGTACCTAACACTATACTCAACTAAAATTTTTTATGAAAGTTTAAGTCACCAACTTGAATTTATTTATTTATTTTTTGGTTTATAATTTCTCTTTAGCTCTCTAACCTGAAATGTAGCCATCATCCAACTACTGCTTCAGTAGTCACACGCATAAAAACCTACTTGAAAAGGATCATGTTTAATCATTTTAAATCTACCTTCAGAGGTAGGTTCTTTCATTATCCCCTATTTTACAGATGAGGAAATTCAGACAGATTAAGTAATCTGCCCAAAATCAGTTTGAACATGCAAAAATCTAGCATCTTAACTGTTATGAAAAACTAAGTCTCTGCAGCGTAAAACACCCACAATAAATTTTAGTCATTTCCTCCCAACCTCTGCTTCTTCATGATCATGAGTTTAAGAAAAAACAGAAAACAAACAAAAAAAAAGACCTCATACTTCCAATCAGGTTTACACACATTCCTTCCCTAGAAGATTAAATGGAAATATTTCTAAACCATGTCCACCCCATCTGTTTAGGCATCTCTGGTGCCAATACCTTATGTTTAATTCTATGTAATTTCAATTTTCAAACCTAGAATGCTTTCTGCCTGTGTTACCTACCCTTTATTAATAATTATAATTTACATTTATAATAAGTACAATCACCATTTCAGCTGGACCAGTACTCCACTAACTTCATCCAGAGAGCAGTGATAACCCAAGAGCAAGCACAATTACTCTACTTTTGCATTTTTATATTCTACTTCAGAGGGCAGCAATTCCCTACAGGAGGTTTTCACGAGTTTAAATCTAATAATTGAATTTAGCTGATGGCTTCATTTTAGATTAGATTCTTGGATAGAGTAGAAAATGTGGAGAAATTATAAACAAAAAATAATTCACCTTGGTAAGTTTTTGATTGCCTAAAAAATGTTAATCCATTTTTACTTAAGGCTTTTCTCAAAGGTATAAGGGGCAAGGAAGTTTGCAAGTAACAACTTTCAGAGAAATTATTTAGCTCATATATGCTTCGAAACAATATATATCTCAAGTGACACACATTACTTTTCAAGATCATATAGCTCTGACTTAAAAGTGAATACACCTTGAAGCGTGAGGATAGGTTTACTAATTAAATGACACAGGTATGCCGAAAGACAAAAGAGTACTGTTTTACTCCTTGAGAAGGACTCAAAAAGCACACCTGAGAATTGTCACATCTTCTGTAATATCATTCACACTAATTCCAGGAGTTTCTCCTGTTCTAAATAGAGTCAATTCAGGTAAAGAACAATAAAATAATGACCAGGAATGGCACTACCAGAGAAACCGATAACATCACACATGTGCCATTATCTGGAAACTTCTCACAAAGAAGTCCATTATCTCCTTTCCATGAAGTATGTTCCTTCTCAAGATAGAATTATATTATTGAACATTCCCACCTTTGTTTAAGGCCAAAGGGAAGAAGAAATGCTTGAACATTCACTTTTTCTAATCTTCTTAGATCTTGTCAAAACAAGGAAGAGGAAATTTTTTTTTTAAATACGCAAGAAGTTGAGTCAAAATGGAAAGTTAAACCTGCTCAGTGGGAATTCCTTATTGGCATTAAGGGCTAAGTTTTTCAAATGTGTCCCACCTATTTGCACTTTGGAAAATTTAAAACTTTCATTGATCCGCACTACAATGTAAGGTTGTTCCCTATTCCCAATTTAAGAATCACTGTAGCCACACTTCCTAAATGTTTCCCCATGTTAATTTCTACACATACTTGTATTGGTGAAGTTACAAGGTGTTGGGCAACCATTCCAGGCCAGGTTTGTTCACCATCGGCTCTAACAGTTTAAAAGAGAATTTGGGGCCTCCGCAATGGCGCAGTGGGTTGAGTGCTGCGCTGTGAAGGTGTCGACAGCCTCTGCAGTGCAGGTTCAATTCCCCGCCAGCCAGGGAGATTCCCACATGGTGAGACAGACCTCTCCTGTCGCACCCGCTGCTCCCCTCAGCAGTGTCTTTGGTCCGTCTGCCTGTTCTGCTCCCCTCTCTCTCTGGTGAATTCTCCTATCCTCCCGCACCTCTGACCTGTACCCCAGTTCTTGTATAAACAAATCTTTAAAAAAAATTATATATGCTTATGACATTTCTATATGCAAGTCATGTGCATATTTAAAAGAGAATTTGGCCAAATTCACAGGTTTAATAGTTAGCAAGCAGGAGAAACGACCCAGCAGGGAGACAGCAACTTGCATCTTCCCCACACCAGTGACACTACCTATTTTTTTGTTGAATTTTTAAATTTTTATATTGTTTTTATATTCATATTTTTCATATTGTTTTTATATTATATTGATTCATATTGTTTTTATATTATACTGTTCATTTTCAAACAATATTTGCCTCTCCCAACCACACAGGCGCAGTCCCCAGTTTCCCCCATCAATGCACCTGTGCACCCCTACCCCAGCTGCCCGTGTTCCTCCCTGCCCCCTCCAATCCCGCTCCCTCCTCCTCCCCTGCAGCACATCTCCAATCCACAATTGTCCATTCTTGCTTTGTTGTGTTTTGTATTGTTACCATTTTTTTACACCGATGTCTTATTTGGTTCCCCTATATTCCTGCAACAAGTAAAACCATCTGATAGTTTTCCCCTTCCTTCTGGCTAATCTCACTGAGCACACTTCCCTCTAGTTCCATCCACCCATGTTGCTGCGAATGGCATGAGTTTATCTTTTTTGGTTGCTGAATAATACTCCATTGTAACACCACCTTTTTAATCCCCTCCCTCTTCTGCTCAGGTATGCACATGCACGCACACGCACTCACGCTCCAGGTGTCCACAATCAGGCACATGAGCCCCACACCCACACACTGCGTTAACATGATCAAGGCCACAGGTGATAGCCACAGAGCCACAGTGGCGTAAAAAGCCTGATAAATTCATTTACCCTATAAAGGGTTTTCTGAACTCCAAATGAAACAGTGCGAAAACAGGGCTGCAGCGGGTCATAGGACAGTGGCCAGGTAGAGGACAGGTCACAGTCTGTGGGTTCTCACCCACGCATACAATTGCAAAACTACTCAGGCTCAGGGAACGACAATGGGGTATATTCAACAAACAGGGGAATCAAAGAGTTTCTAAGGCCACAAGTGGCCATCTCACTCCAAATAGTATTCACGGTGTCCAGAAGCCCCAAACGAAAGGCTGCTCATCCAAGATGGCGCTGTCCCATCAACCAGGGCCTGGAGCTTGGGGTATAAGGGCAAACAGCCAGCCCAGATCGAACTCATTGCAGCTAGAGGTGCTCACAGGTGGGGCCAATGAGATGTCGCCACAGCAGCCCCAGCCACAGTCTCAAGGTCAGGATGAGCAGCACCGGACACTGGACAAGACAACAAGGGAGGCAAAGGTACCAGGAAGCAGTGCGAGACAGGCAGGAGCAGTGGGCAGCTCAGAGGTGACCCAGACACACAGTGCCAGTCACCTGTTAAAAGTGCTGGGAGGCACTGGTCAGAAGACCATGGCCAACGAGTTGTGAGGTGCTGGCCAACACCAACAACAACAGCTCTTTGACACACCAGGCCCAGGGTCTTTTCAGTGATGTGAGAGGCAGAGCCAGAGGCAGGTACAGTGGCCCAAGGCCTCTTCAAATCTCTCCACCTTCTGCTCTCTTCAGAGGTCAGGTGCTGGATGCTGCTTCTTCCTTTGTTGGGAGACAGGAACAGAGTCTTTTTTTTTTTTTTTCAGAAGCCAGGAACAGCATCTCAAGCTGGCTCTTTATCCTTGTCCAGGGTCCCCCATGTACAGTGTGACTGGGCCATTTTCAATGCTGTGTCTGATTGGACCATAGCATCAATCAGCTCATAGCTCGCACCTGATCGGGCCACTCCACCATCCAGGCACCAAATCCATGGGCCTCTCTACCGCCTGTAGCTGGAGAAACCGCAGAAATGGAGCTGGCCCAGTGGGGCCCACGCTTCTCCCTGCAGCCCTGAACTAGGGGCTGCCTGCCCTGGGGGGGCATGGTAGGGGAACCATTCACTGCTGCCCATCATCACTGCGGGCCTTTGCCTGCACCCTGAACCCAAGTGGGGCCACTGGTGGAGGGCATTAAAATGCCTGCCACCCACTGCCACTTGTAAGTAGCTTTTGGAACCAGACACAGGGAGGGGATGTGGGGGTACTGCCCATAGGCAGCAGCAACTCTGGTGTGGGCAGCAACCACCAGCGCTTTTCCAACAGCTGCCACCACTTAATCAGTGATGGGCAAACGCCAGTCTTGCCCTGGAGCTCATGTGGGATTCCATGAGCTCATGAGCTCATTCCATGAGCTCATGCTGTGGGATTCCAGTTTCACAAATTCCAGTTTTTTTAATAAAATGGAGTGTTTCATCCCTGAAAAGTATTGCTTTGAATATTTAAGCTCCTGAAAAGTGGTGTGTACTGTATTTTTTAATGGATTATACAAATGCAATCTATCATGGGCAAATAGAAATGTACTTATGACATGTCGATTATCCTCAGTCAGTATCAAGACAGAACCTCTGCCTCCATCCGGTCTAATGCAGAATTCTTACATAGTGGTATAGTCACATACAGAGGAATCTGGAATCAAATCCTGGTTGAGATCCTCCTAGGAAAGTCACTGATTCCCTTTGGGTCTTTGACTCCAAAATTGTTTTTAAAAAACATTAAATCAAGGGTCTCTAAGTTCTAAAATCTCCTTAGGCAATCACTAACTCAGCTTCCTACCTATCTCTAGAAACTATTTATGGTACAAATTCATCAAGGATATAGCAGGGTAAGTGGAAAATTGTCAGGATTTTCCGCCTTCCCGCCATTAGCATTAATGCTAGACCACTGAGGTCCTACGTCCATACCTGATGGCGGGCACCTAAAGTAGGGTGTGGATATGCATAGGTGAGAACACCTGGGCTCAGAGACTGGGCTCATAGGGTGGTATCGCAGGGACACCAGCGGAGCAGCAGAACAAGAGTAAAAAAAGAGCAACTGCAGCAGAAGCAGCAGCAGCAAAGAGCCCTTGAGAGAATGCTAGAGAGCCCAGAAAGAGTGAAGATTTGCTGGGGTCTGGGAGGCCTGCCAGCCTCATGCCCCACCAAACCCCTCTGCCTGCCATGTACCTGGTAATATGACAATAAAAGGGCTCCAGGATTCTCCTTTACCCGTATGCTCCGATCATAGAGATCCTGCACTGTGCCCTCCCTGCTGCTGCAGCAGTCTCAACTCTCTAACCTAATCTGAATTAGAAACAATAAAGAAAGTGGAAAGGTTACATAAGAACATAATTGTAATCTGAGTTCAAAGATACTAGAGGCATGCATTCTCCAAAGTATAACGACAACTTTATGAGTAAAAGGATTTTAAAAATTGGAAACATATAGGGCCTCCCTGGTGGCACAAGGGGTTAAGCACCTCACTATGAGGCAGTCTGCAGCCTCTGTAGCACAAGTTCGATCCCAGGCCTGCCAAGGAGCAACCCACATGGTGCAGCAGACCACTCCTGTCTCATCTGCTGCTCCCCTCGGCAGTGTATTTCAGTCTGCCACCAGGTGGATCCTCTCGCCCCCCGCATCTCTGGCCTGTATCCCAGCTCTTGTATGCATAAATAAATAAATCTTTAAAAAAAAAAAAAGGAAGCATATCTATAAAGCAATGAAATAATATGCCTCCTTTACTTCTTAGTAATGCTCAAGTGTTGTATTGGGAGAGAATACACCTCTTTGTTGCCCTTTCCAAATCCTATCTACCTAGTAGGTTTTCTTGCCATTTCACCAACATGCAAAACCCCACTTATTTCTCTAGTTCAAACTAACTCTAGATCAACAATCTCCTAATTAGCCCATTAAGAACAAACACTCTCCTCTGTACTTCTAGAAGGTAAACTATCATTTACTTGCAATTATACTGCCATATATTTTATGGTTATAAAATCATAAAGTTACAAAAGTCATTAGAACATCTATCCAACACCCCATTTGAGATGGAACTAAAACCTAAAGAAGCTAATCAGCTTATGGAAGGTACAAGGTCAAATTTCTTAACCAGTCAGTTAATCAAAGAGAAGATCATTGCTGGCTATACTACTTGTGGACTGAGATGTAGAAACATGTTTAAAAATTACAACACAGTCCTTTTATTCACACACCCAGATGCTAATTGAGCCTTTACTTTAACCTTGCCAAGCAAATCTCCCTCTTAGAAAACCACTGATAATTCAGGTAAATGAGTGATTCCCCATCCCTAGCTACACTTCTAAATGATCAAAACCACCAATATGGGCATTTACTTGAAGAGACTTGCTAAATGAACCAATTTTATTAAAGATTTTGGTTTCTCAAAGTAGACATTCTTAATTTTGATTCTTACTTTATCTTAATTACAGAATGAGGAGCTATCACAGCAGTTCTCAAATTTGACTGCACATTAGAATCACCTAGGGAAACTTAAGAAGCCCAGTGCCCAGGCCACACTCCAAGTCAATTAAATCAAAATCCCTGGGTGTGGGACACTGGGGTGAGTATGTTTTCAATCTCTCCTGCTGCTTCAATGTACAGGCAAAAATGTCACTGGACCTGAAGATTTCCAAGGGCAATCCAGTTCTGATATTCTGCATCTCAGTAACCTCATTTCCACTGAACCAGATAACTTTAACACTAATGAAAGATAGTACTGGAATTGAATAACTTGTGTAAGGCAAATAAAAGATTATTGAAAGAATATAGTAATGCACCAATATAAAAGTGTAAGCAATCAAAGAGAATGACAAACAGCAAGCATTCAACTCTTCATTGACCAAGTAGATATAAGACAACAAAACTTAAAATCAGAAAGCTAAAATAAAGATAATGAGTACCAGGAATACATTTAAGATATACAACACTTGTTAAATTAATTATAAATACATGAGTCCACATGGTAAATTTCTTAGTTTCCCTAACTTTTAATTCTCAATACTCTCACATTAAGATCATGACAAATTAATATGATACGCCAAAGAGTCTTCTAAATAATCTCTCCTACAGAGTTTATGTTGGTCCAGATGACTAATATTTCTCCTCAACATGTCCTTTCCACTGACAAGCATCTATTGATATTTAAGACCTCCTCCCTTGATGCAGCGGCAATAATGCATCTCCCTATCATCAATCAGTCTTTGCCCACTCTATCGATTTCACACAATTGTTGTATTTCTGAAGCTGAAGACATAAACTTTTGAGACACCGTACTTTTTTTTTAAAAGATTTATTTACTTATGCATACAAGAACTGGGGTACAGGCCAGAGGTGAGAGGGGCAAGAGCGTTCACCAGACACAGAGTGGGGAGCAGAACAGGCAGATTGACTGATACACACTGCTGAGGGGAGCAGCAGGTGAGGCAAGAGAGGTCTGCCGCGCCATATGGGTTTCTCCCTGGTTGGGATGGAACTCGTGCTTCAGTGGATGGCGATAACTTCATAGTGCTATCTTTAACCCCTGGGCCACCAGGGAGGCCAGAGACACCCTATTTGAAACACAGATACCCTAACTCCTCACTCCAACACCACACACAAAATTACTAATAATACTGGCCTTTTTCCCTACTTCTCAAAATGCCTTCCCCAAGCATCTTACTCTCTAGCCAAAATAACTGATTTCCAAAGGTACACACAACACTTTAGCTTTTTTTGTTTTTTATTATTTTTTTAATCGAATTGTTGGCTCCTAAAAGACAGGGAACAGCGGGTCTTATTTATTCAGATTCATTCTCCACATCCCTTACAAGATTTTATCCATAACAGGTGCTTAGTATGTTTTTTTAATTTTTCTGAAAGTTGGGTTTCCATATAAAATCAATTTGAAAACCACAAAAAAGGGGAGGCTTAAAAAAATCCGTTAATAAGCTCTGTCCAAAACTGGTCATTTATCTACTAAACAGTGAGCTTCCATATGATCCAGCAATTCCACTCCTAGGTATTTACCCAAATGACACAGAAACAGTAATTCCAAAGGGCACCTGCACACCTATGTTTATAGCAGCACTGTTTACAATAGCTAAGCTATGGAAACAACCCAAATGCCCCAAAATAGATGACTGGATCAAGAAGATGTGGTACATATACACAATGTGGTACATATACACAATGGATAAACACATGCAGTTTGCAGCAACATGGATGGAGCTGGAAGGGATCATGCTCAGCGAAGTAAGTCAGAAAGAAAAAGAAAAATACCAGATGGTCTCACTCATAGCAGGAATTTAGAAAACCTAAATAAGAGACCAGGAAAAAGACTAATCAATGCAAAGTAATAATCAAAATCAACAAGCAACTATAAACCAGAGACACACTATGGGGGGGGAATTAGGGAGGGGCAGGGAGAGGAAGAACTAGAGTCAAAATAAGGGGGGGGGGTGCAATTGTATGGGGAATATAACCAAAATGAAAATGCATACATTGTACAAAGACGAAAAATGATGTAAGAATTACATAAAATAAAATATTAAAAAAAAAACCAAATCAATCCAGATGACCAGTACCAACCTGAACTGGCTCCTTCGATAAGCCATTATCTTTGACAGCAACTATGAGATCACACAGAAAAAAAAAAAAGAACCAAACAACTGGATGACAGAACTGAAAGTACTTTAAAGAAGTACAACCTGTATAATCAGACTTGTGTTGCTACAGTATGGGCTACCTTTGAAACCAGTATTTATGATCTCATCATAAAGTACACCCAGATACAGAGAATAGGGAAGCACAATATACATTTCTAACCTCCCAAACAATCTTGGGTAAAATTAAAGCACTATTTCTATAGCCAAGTCCTGGTTACTATTCAGATTTCGTTACAGGATCACGTCCTGTTTTTCTGGCTTTCCAGATAGGCAGTAACTACAACTCACACTAAAGTTGGACCAAGGACCACAGTTTTCAAAGGACCTAAGATTGTCTAGCAGGTTAGAGATCAACATTGTGCTTTCCTGTTCTCTATAACTGGTTATATTTTATGACATAGATCATAAATATTGTAAGTGTAAAACACACACTGGATTTCAAAGATTGGGTATGAAAAGAAGAATGTAAGATATTTCAGTACATTTTTAAGTAGTTTACAAGTTGAATTGATGATATATTTTGGCTGTAGTATATAAAAATTTTACACCTGTTTCATTTTACATTTTTTTAAATATATATTTTTTTTAAAGATTTATATATTTATTTATTTATTTATACAAGCACTGGGTACAGTCAGAAGCGCGGGAGGGTGAGAGAATTCACCAGAGCCAGAGTAGGGAGCAGAGCAGGCAGAAGGACAGAAGTACACTGCTGAGGGGAGCAGCGGGCGGCAGGAGAGGTCTGCACGCCATGTGGGACCCTCCTCCGGTGGCCGGGGAGCAGCCGGGGATCGAACCAGTGCTGCAGAGGCTGCGGGCAGCTTCACAACCCAGCGCTCAACTGCTGCGCCACCGGGGAGGCCCTCATTTTACATTTTTTTAATACAACAACGGGAAATTGTAAAATAACCTGTGCTTTGTTACATATTTCTACCAACACTAATCTCTACATAGCCTGTATTTTGAAAGCTGTATTGTGGAAACACTAAGTCCTCAGCAGTACTTTCTGATACTATTATAATAAAGAAATCAGGAGTCAGAGAGTTGTTTTATAAGCAAAGCCAGCAGAAGAACTTGATCAAAGTTGTCTAAAGGGGTTTAGCTTTGCTTTCTCTATAAATATTTCACCCACCAAGATGTAGGAAGCAGTTTCTTACAGTAGGAATGCTGTTACTTATAAATGTCTAGAAAATGCATAACTTGAGAAGATGATCAAGATCAGGCAGTTAGAGCCTCCCTGGTGGCACAAGGGGTTGAGCACTGCACTATGAGGCGGTCCACAGCCTCTGCAGCACAAATTTGATCCCCAGCCGGCCAGGGAGTGACCCACATGGCGCAGCAGACCTCTCCTGTCCCACCCGCTGCTCCCCTCAGCAGTGTATTTCAGTCAGTCTGCCTGTTCTGTTCCCCACTGTCTCTGGTGAATCCTCTCACCCCCTGCATCTCTGGCCTGTACCCCAGCTCTTGTATGCATAAATAAATAAATCTTCCAAAAAAAAAAAAAAAAAGATCAGGCAGTTAGGCAGCAAGTACCTGAGCAATATGGATCACAGTTCAAATTCACTAGGTTGAATATGAGAAATTCACTAGGTTGAATATGAGAAAAGGAATGACTGGAGATCTATAATACTTCTTTTAAATAATAAAATGAAATGAGATTAAGGAAGAATGGGAGCACACTAATGATAGCTTAAGTGTAGTCAAACCAAAATTAAATCAAGTATTTACTGAGTTGCTCTACTTGACAACACATAAATGCCACAGGAAAACACACTAAAACATCCTTTCACTAAGGCACTAAATTACCTATGATATAATGGTATACTATACACCAACTAAAATAAATGAAACAGATATATGTCAACATGGAGAGACCTCAAAAAATATGGCTGATGAAAAGGCAAGTTGCAGATTAATATAGAAAGCATGACGATAATTGGATGCGCTTTCAAAACACAAAACTATGGTTCATGGAGACATCTGTAGTAAAAGAACAAAAATGTGGATTTCAAGGACTCCCACCAAATACTCAACAGTGCTTGATTCCCCCTTCTGAGAGGAAGAAGGAAAAGGAAGGAATATGTCTCACACACACACAGAAAACAGGAGATGGGTTTCTGGTTCCTACAAAATAACGTCCTTAAACAAACTGACTACACACATCTGGACTATCTGGTCTCAACATCCCCCGCATACAACTCAGTGCCATATTCTTTTCTTTCTATTACTAGAGGCTGCATTTACAGACTCTAAGATCTCCATGGCAAAAACAAAGTGTCAAAAAGGGAGGCATTTATTCAGAGTCAAGTAAACACTTTGCCCCATATGCACCATGTTCATTCCCCATGCCAAAAAAGCCAGAAACATCTACTTCCTATGACTCCCTCCCCGGCAAATATCAACTTTAAAGAAATGACATAACATTTTATCAAGCTTTTACTGAGCATTATAAGTGGGATTAAATGAGACTGCAGCTATAAAAATTTCAAAAATTTGACCCAAACCTTCAGTGAAGATAAACTATAATATCATGGTTCTTACAAATCCTCTTTTTATGAGTCAACTAGTTGCACGCCCCACGGAATATTTTGTGCCAGAAAACGTATTCTGATGAGTATGCCATAAGATAGAGAATACAGACATTCCAAACATATTCTCATGTGTATGTCACTTTTATGAACATTCAGTGTGGGATCCTCACATTATACATGGGGCCCAAATAAAAGATGATTAAGATCTGAACCAAGAATAGCAGAAAAAAACTATTTTTCATCAACACAGAACAAATTTCTTCTTAATCCTTGAAAATTACTCAAGGAACATTTTTTAATGTTTTTAAAAAAATAGTTACTATCTTAATAATAATTGCCCTGTATACAAATTACATTTGTTCCTCTTGATTACTTGACTCCAATCTAACACAGTGCTTACGAGCATAAGTTCTAGAACCAGGATCCCTTAATTCTAAGACCCTCTCTACCGCATCAGCACTTACTATTTATATCAGCCCTGAGAGGTCACTGCAGTCTTCTGAAAATTGGGAAAATATGTTCTTTACATAATGTAGGTGAAATGTTTTACATGGCATATTTAATAAATGTTTGCTGTTATCATTACTACTTAGAAATAAGAGGACTTTAAAAATTAATTATTGCTTTCTGAAATTTAAGACACTGAAACACTAAAGATCAAAAATAACTCTTTTTAGAACTATATTTTTAAGACATCTTCTTACTAGCAATAAACTTGTTCAGTTTACCCTTTCCTGCTCAAATGCCTTTCACATTATTTTTCTATGTTTTTTCCTATAAGCCATGAAATATTCTGGTAAATCAATCCTTCCTCCACAGCAGCTGTTGTGTGAAACTGACTCACGAAATGCAGACACTGAAATGAAACATTTGATCATCTGGCACCCTCAGCTTGCCAATGTATGGCAGGATTTTTTCATCCTATAATTTATTTTCAAATACTGCAAATATAAATTGCTTATTGGTTTTGTCAGAAATCAATCTGGATGCATCATAAATAAGAAAAACATTCCTCATTTTGTCAAAGCTACAAATCTGTTCTTTTTTACTTCCCAAATTAAAAAAGAAAAAGAAATATCTAAATTAAGTCATTTTTTTTCCAACTGTTCTAGATAATATTCTTGCCATAAAGAATGAAATTGTTATTGCTGTAATCCTAGATGTATGCGTCATGGAGGAAGGCTTTTGGGGTACAAACTCAGAAGACACAGGGTCTTCTTTTGGTCTGTGTTCTGTGTGCAGGTCCCACACACAGCTGACACTCCGAGCCAAGCACTTCTCTGACCGCAGAAGGGAGGCTGCCAGGGTCCCAGTGTCTGTTTAGCTTGTCTCCACTTACTAGTAAATTTCTTACTTTCATATAGGTAACAAGGTAAAATTAACTTCAATTCTAACCAGTAAACATATGGAAATATGTTCAGCTTCACTCAGAATCCAAAGAAATGTTATCTAAGCATGGTGACATATTTTTCATTTCTCAGATTGACAAAATTGGAAGTGCTTAATGAAGATTTATTGCTGGCATGAATTTTTACACACTGTTGGTAGAAATATAAATTGGTACAGCTTTTTCAATGAGCCATTTGGCAATACTTATCAAAATGTTACACATCTATACACTTAGTTTGGTAATTCCACTATCAGGAATCTAATCTAGAAATCTGTTCACAAAAAGCATCAAAAATCACACATACACTCATATATAATTACGTGAACCGAGGCACAATGTAGAAGAGGGCATGGACTCTGGAAAAACCTTCCATGTCCATCCTTCAGAAACAACTGAGGTAAAATGACGACACAGGCAGGGGAATACCACATCCTCTGAATGGAATAAGCTGGCCTCCGGACATCTCAAGGAAATATTATTTAAAAGAAAATGCAAGATATGTGAATATAAATGACTCCATGTGATGAGGTTAATTTTTAAAACTCTATGCTGGTAGGATTCTCCAAGTATATAAAAACTTATTAAAGACTCTGGGTTCGTGGCATAGAGGAAGAACACTTACTTTTACCTACATTGCTTTAGGTTAGGTTACCAGAGTATATTTTTTCAATAAAAAATTATGTATTGCTACATAAGATATTATGTTGTATAGATTCAATATCATAGCTTATAAGATCAACCCTTTGATATTAAATTGGCATTATCACTGTTAAACTCTCTCCTCCAGCTCCCATCTGCTAATAACACGCAGGTCTTTTTCACTTTGCTTCTAGTTCTTTGTCTGCAGAGGATTATCATTTCAACCCTTTGCTCACAATTAAAAGTCTTCCACAAACATTATGATGGTTTCCTGTTCTCATTTTCCCAGCAGATAGAAGATCCTGAGTTCTCTGATGTTTATAATACAACCTAACATCGCAATTGTAAAAGAAACACCCCAAAATATTTTAACAAATAATGTCAATGGAATTAATACACATCTTCAAAACAAAAACCATTTTCATGGAGAAAGATAGGTTCAAGTTTGCAAGCTGTTTACCTGCTGGATTTTTAGGAAGGGGGGGTATTCTTTTTAAATATTGTACTGGCATCTTCCCAACTTTTCTTGAATATATAGGTAAAATCATGTGGCTATGTTAAACTATAAGAAACTACACTAGCTGTTCTAAATTATACTAATTCTGTATGTACCTAAAATGAAAAGTTATCTCCTTCTAGTAAAAAGCATTTAAAACATTATGGCTAAACACCACCATGGATTAAACTGTGAACAACTGAATGAACTCTGAGACCTTTAATCTGCAGCATACAAAGATCACAAAAATCACTTGTCATGGTAAAAGAGATGAAAGAGATGACCACTGCCACTCGTTAAACCCAGCATTCTTAAGGTACTTAAAATAGTGATATATCCATTGAACTTCTCAGAGGCGAGGCCTGTTTCCCTTTCAAAACTCTGTCTTTCAGCATGCAATTCCTGTTTACTGGATTTCATTCTTCCTGTTTAATGACTCCACCCCTGGTGTGACAAACCAAAAACCTGAAGGAATCTATTTTTAGCACAGATGTTTACTTAGGTATTTTCTGTTTGATCAACAGGATGCAAAGTTGTTTATGTCTGACAAAAATCTGCCAGCTTTGTTCACTGTCCACTTGCTAATACTAAACAAAGGAAAATCTTTTAACAAATCTTCCTTAACAAAAAGACGTATTAGTGCAATAATTTAAAATTGCCAAAACACCTTTTATGGAAAAAAATTAGAAAGAGCTCTGTATATTTGGGGTGAAAAATGACTGTACAGGAATCACTGCTTAAAAGGCCTTAAAATCTTCTACCATTCAACACTCATTAATGGGTGTTTTAATACCATGTAGGATACTCTTATCACCAGAACTCTAAGTATTACAGAATTCTAA
Source organism: Talpa europaea (assembly GCF_964194135.1). NCBI lineage: Eukaryota > Metazoa > Chordata > Mammalia > Eulipotyphla > Talpidae > Talpa > Talpa europaea. The sequence continues at coordinate 100,851,184 of NC_140077.1, forward strand.
TGTACAGTGAAACTGAAGAAAGTGCATGGAAGGGACTGCTGGGAAACCAGCAATCCTTTTAACAGAAACAGCTACAGGTTTGTCATTTGACACCTCCATGTGCAAGTTCCTTTCCTGCTCTTGCACACCACCCATCACTGCACCTCCACCACATGGCATGAATTTTCCTCCGAGAACAGCCCTTATTGGACTGAGTTCCCTGCGCTATGTCTCACTTGTCTGTGTATCCCCAAGCTCCCAGCAGTACAGCACCCACCACACACAGCACAGACGCTTCCGACACTTAGCAAGTGACAAAGTGCCTCAGGTGTGCCCATGTGGCCCTCCTAGAACTTCACACCACAGTGACTTCTACCGCTTGCACTCCTTTCCCAAAAATGTTACCTGGATGCCCCCAAATTACCTGAGACTATTTCATGAAATTTTTATTATGTTCTTTTGCCATGTCTACTTCAATTCATGATTATCTGGAAATTCAGGTGGTGGCTATGTTGAGCAGCCATTCAATGCATTTGAACTAACTCTAATCTAGGGCTATGGGACTGACGGTATCCTGGTCCTATTATTTTTGGGTCAATGGTCTCAGAGATCATGTTTATGCTTCAGGCAGTGAAGTCCAAATAGATAAAAAATATAAATTACTAACTGCAAGAAAAACCTTTCAACCAACCAAACACAAAATGTTAATTCAAAATTCTCCTCTTCATCATTTAAAAAAATGATAAAGCTGAGAGGGGGGCTTTTTAGTTTTATTCCTCCTATTCCTTTATATTAACTAACTCCACTGCAAGGGGAGTCATGCTGCTTTGACAGGTGTGCTCAGAGTCCATGTGTTAATAAACTCAAGGAGATTTGAACAGAGTAGAATTTTGACAAGGTCTGGCTACATCCTAAGATACATTATTCTTACTTTACCTCATACCCACCCTAATTTCAAAATCTGAAAAGAGATCAACTTTTAGTCAATGGGCAGGGAAAACTTTTATCAAACTAGTTGTATTACTGTTTTTTTAAACTTAGTTCGATAACAGATATCAAAATATAAACCCCTTTTTTACTTTCTATCAAAAAGAACTACAAATACTTTTAGATGTTTTGTGTATATACAGATCCATTGGGTTTGTGTGTGGCGGTGGGGGAAGGGGCTGCTTCTACCTATTGCAGATCACAGGTCCTTTCAAGCAGTGTCAAGGGTGGGATGAAATAGACACCAATATAAAATCTCTATGGAGACACCGCTTATTTCAATACCTCCCTAGAGAAAGCTTGTGGCTGATGTATCAGATCACATTATGTAGTAAAATTAAACCATATTCATTAAGGTTCCACTAATTAGTAATTCAGTCTGTGCAAAAGTCGATTATATCAAGAAAATGCTGAGCAAATTAATAATGCAATTAAACCTGTATGTGAGCACATTTACCCTACTTAAGAAAAGAATTTAAGATCTTTAGTACATTAGTTGAATGCTAATTACAAATGAACAATTTCTTAATTCACTAAATCAATTCTATCAGGATAAAGAAACATTTAAGTATTACTGTTACTCTTTGTATTATAGGTAATCAGTTTCATATATTCAAATATTCGACAATGTAAGCAGTTCAGAAATTTAAAGTTTCCTTCCCAGTAAACTTAAATCTTTGCATTATTTTTCACAACTCACTCTCATTTCCTAAAATGATGCCTCAGGTATAAATACCTAAAAGATGTTTTTCTCCCATACACAGGAAAATGCATAAAAACCCCACTGAAAGAAAAGATGCTGCCATTGTGTTATGAACTGAGCCGTGTTTCCCCAAAATTCATAGTGAAACCCTAAACCCCCACTGTGATGGCATTTGAAGGCGGGGCCTTTAGGAAGTATCAAGGTTAGGTCATCAGGGTAGGGCCAATGGGATCAGTGTCCTTTTAACAAGTGACAAACACCAGAGCTCGCTCTCTCTGCATTTTCACAGAGGACAGTCATCAGGGGACACAGTGAGAAGGCAGCTGTCAGCAAGCCAAGACGACAGGACTAGATTCCTCACCAGAAACAGTCGGTCAGAACCTTGATTTTTTGAAATGCCAGCTTCCAGGACTGCAGAAAATAAATTCCTATTGTTTAAGCCATTCTATTTGCAATCTGCATTATCGTGTTATTCATTTATGGTGTTATGGCAACCTGAACAGACTACCACAGGAAGTCTTAAGCCTGGTAAAGTTAGGCCAAAGTAAGTTTCAAAAGCACATTAAGTCCACTGAACAGTGCCAACATACAGTTACTACCAAAACACCCATTTCTGGTTACTAATTACCCATGCTGCATATCAACTTGACTTCTTATACAGTCTAAATATTGCAAAGCAATAGCCATTAGGGACAAGAAGCGTAGGATCAAAACAAGAAGCCTAGGATCAAGACAAGAGCTGATTATTACATGGTGGTCAGATTTAGAGATTCTATGGGACAGTGTGAATAACTCCAGCTCAGCTGCAAGTTCTACTTATTACTGTCTACATATTTCCAGAAATTACTGCTTATAAGGGTTATCAAACTTTCTTGTAACTTGATAAACTTTTTTATTAAGTCAAAGTTTGAAAGAAAACATACACTTTAAGTAGCAGAAGCTATTAGATTAAAATCTATCATTACAGAAAGTGAGATTTACACTTCGAGCCTATTCAACAAATATTAAATACCTCCCACATGTCACTCGCTGTGCTGGGGACTTACGTTACTTAAAGAATAAGACTTCCAATGATAGGGGCCTCCCTTGTGGTACAGGGGCTAAAGTCTCAGCACTGTGAAACTATTGCCAGCCACTGCGGCCTGAGTTCAATCCCCAGCCAGGGAGCTGACCCACATGGCGCAGCAGACCTCTCCTGTCTCACCCACTGCTCCCCTCAGTATTTCAGTAGATGCACCTGTTCTGCTCCCCACTCCGTCTCTGATGAATCCTTTCACCCCTTTCACCTCTGGCATACACCCAGCTCTTGTATGCATATGTAAATAAAAATAAATCTTAAAAAAAAAAAAACTTCCAGTGATGAAGAGATATCAGGTGTGATTTTGAAACACACACAAACACACAGCCTTTAATCAGTGGCCCGGTGAACTCCAAGCTATGTACTTACTTCACACCTACTCTTTGAATCACAAATAGGCATCTCAAGCCCCACTTGTTCTAAAACTGAATTCCTGGCCACTAACACCACTGTCACCATCATCTCATCCTTCTTTATTCAAAGCTGATCTTCCTGAAGTCCTTGAATTCCTCTAAGTAGTTTTCCACTACATTCAGAATAAATGCCAAAGTCCTCCATAACCAAGCCTCCCCCCATAACCCTCCTGATGTCAACACCTTCCATCTGTCACCACCAAACTGTTCTGGCCTGAAGTCTCCATTTCTCACCATGCCAGACAGTCACCTACAAAGACAGTGATGTTTTCTTTTCTGTTTACCACAAACTGGCTCCATTGTTTCATTCATTCCTTCTTCAAATACCATTCCATTGTCAGTAAAGCCCTCCAAATGTGACCTTTCTCAAAGTTGTCTTTTCCAGGATGTATCAACATCTGACAAGCTACATATTTTTGTTTGTGTGTGTCCCCTTACTAAATCAGAAGCCCCAAGTACTCAGCAGGGTCTTTGTTATTGTTCATAGCTGCATCCTCAATGCCTAAAACAGAGCGGTACACAGTAGATAGATAGATCCTTAATAAATATTTGTTAGGTTAATTAATTCTATTAATTCCAATGGAAGCAGTGTGTTTGCTGGTAACTGCTAAGGTACAAATATTTCTGCAGTTAGGTTCACTGTAAAAAAATTAAAATTATTTTTTTAAATATTTGATTCAATGCAAAAGATCCCAGGCCAGCATCCCAAACCCTTAAAGGTTTTCTATGCAGCTTCATCCTCATTTTTGCAGTGGGTTTCTCCCTACATTTGTCAGCAAAATTACTCACACCACACTGGGAATATTTCAGCAATAAAAGAATATTTTTCTGAGAACATATCTACAAAGCCATGGTGGGAAAAAATACAATTTTTCACAATTTTTGGAACACATCCGTTTGTTATATAAGTGGGGAAAATGCACCTCTAATATTATGTAAATTAAATCAGCTTTTTTTGGTACATATTTGCATGTAGGCAAAACACTGGATAAATAATGATTGGGTTACAAATAAATATTTTGTAGAACTCTGGAAAATTACAAAGTGGCACTCAGTCTGATCAAGCACTTATATCTAGAATATATACAGATACAACTCAAGGAAAAACATATAATTTTTCAAAATGTAATATAGGGTGCTGGATTAGATCCTGAAGAGAAGATGATGACAATGGAAACACTTGTAAAATGAAAAAAAAAAAAAAAAGCCTGTGATTTAGTTAAGTAGTATTGTTTTGATATTAATTTCTTATTTTTACAAATATATCATAGTTCTATAAGGGGTTAGCAATAAGAGAACCTGAGAAACAGGTGTATGGAAATGTTCTGCTCTTTTTTTAACTTTTGTTGAAAAAAGTTATTTCAAAAAAAAAGTTCAAAAGGAAGGCAGATATTTGAAAAGGCCACCAAAGAGCTATGGACGGAAAATATGTGTATGAAGAGATTCTCATCATTATTCAGAAAATGCAGTCATGTAAACATGAATTTTTACAACAGCATTATTCATGATAGTCAAAAGTTTCAACCAATCCAAACATCTATCAACTGTTAAATGGATAAACAAAATGTGGTATAGCCATGCAACAGAGTAGTATTTGGCCATAAAAAGGAATGAAATGCTGATAAATACTACATAATGAAGGAACCTGGAAAACCATACTAAATGAATGACATCTATTATGAAAGACCATGTATTTTTCCATTCATATGGAATGTCCAGCATAGGAAAATTGCTAGAAACAGAAAGTAAGTTAATGGTTGTTTAAAGCAGGAGGGATAGAAGATCCTGGTAACAGCTTTACTCCTAACTGCCAAAAACTGGAAGCCATCAAATACTCATCAACTGAGGAATGGATAAACAAATTTCAGTATATCGTACAACAAAGAACTACTCAGCACTAAAAAGGAAAATCAATATATGCAACAGTATGACTGAATTATGCTTAGTGAAAAAAGTATTACGCTTAGTGGGAAAAAAAAAAAAAGCCATACTAAAGTGATGCCCGCTGTATGATTCCATGTATAAGACATTCTAGAAAAGGCAAAACTTTAAGAATAGAAACTGGCTTGATTGCTAATGGCAGACAGGGCTAATCAGGGGGCAATGACTACAAAATGGAACAAGGGAACTTTCTAGCTTGATGAAAATGTCTTCCTTTTTATTGTGATTATGGTTACATAACTATACCCATGTAAAAATGCAAAGAATTTTATATATCAAAAGGTTAAATTTTATTATATGTAAATTTTATCTGACTGAAAAGTTGCATCCAACCTTAATTGCAACTTGATATGGAAAATATGGATCTAATGCAATGCTAGTAGTAGGGTAAACTGAAATTACAGCAACTACCAAAATTAGAAATGCAAGCACACATCGGCCTAGCAGAAATTTACCTGATCATATATGTAAGGGATATTCATTGTAGCAGTATGAATAATCTGTAATAGTTACACATACACACATACATACACACACACACATTCTTCACATACTGATGTAGAAAGAGCCCCAAGTTACATTTTATATTAAATAATTAAGAGGCAGATATGTAAATAGAAAGCAGAAAAAATAAGGGAACATTTCTTTTATATGGATCTATAACCAGATTTATTTTTTAATCTTTGAAAGAATAATCAAGCAACTAAAATTACCCACCATCTTTAGGTAGTTAGGCAGCTGTGGAACAAAGGAAGATGACTCCCAACTGAATACCTTTTTAGACTTTTTTAATGTGTGAACTATACCCGAAAAACTACATAAATAATATTTAAACACTACTTTTAAAAACAGTTTAAGTGGAAATTGTGAACATTTTGGACCACTAAAAACATTCCAGAGGCAGAAAACATTACCATGTACCCTGACAATGCAAGTTAACATTCAATTACCAGAAGAAAATGAGCAATCCACGTAGGAGACTATGTACTTAACCTTTCTTTCTGACCTCAGTACTCCACAAAAATAGAAGAAAATAAGGAGTGTAAGAAACAGAGAACAAAGAATGTTTTGGAAGGAAATGGTATAATTTTTTAAAGGAGGCATAAATGAGAAAATCCTCTATCTTTCTTTCCCAGAGTGCTGTGCTCTCTGTCCCTAAAGAGAGGATGATATTTTCTATGTCTTGAGAGGGCCAAAGAGGAACAAACAGGACTTCTCACCAGAGACACAAAGTGACATACCCTCTCCAACTGAAAGACTTAAAGACATTATTTAAACACAGACACATGCCCAGCACAATCAGGGCACCTGGATGGATTGTTTTAGGATTTCTGGTTTAATAAGGACTCTTTTGAGATCTCACATTCCAAAATCTAGCAATCTCTCCTCATTTTATAATTGAAACCAGGAAGTACAATTATAAAACAGTCTTAGAACCAGGTAACTTCAGATAACGTAAACAGTATATCTGGGCAAGATAGAGATTTATTAATCAATTCTTAACATATTTGAATGATTGTTTCTCAATTCTAGTCAAATTCTATTTGCCCCTTTCTGAGTAATGTAGCCAAGCAATAAAGTTTATTTACAAAGTAAGCATTATCCTCATGGCAAGAGTTTAAACAGAAGTACCAGAAACACTTTAACACCCAACTTTCAAGTTTTAATGACATGACCCATATTCAAACCTGGTCCATGCTAGTGACCTGCCAAGCCCCTGGCTTTTCCAGTTAGCCCTGAAAACCAAGGCTCCTACTATGATCCTACACAGAAAGGCTAAGTATTAACGAAACTTCATCAGCAGTAAAAATAAGAGGTATTCCAATTCTGTTTCTGACAAACCAATTTCATTATAGAGGGAATACTAAGCAGTGAGAAAATAGAGTCTTTGAAATCAGTGAGTTATGAGTCCTTAAGCAAATTACTTAATTTCTCTGTTTCCCAGTTTCTTCACAGGTAAACTGAAGACAGCACCATGCATATTTAATTGGGTCCATGTAAGAACTTAAAATGAGAAATTACCTAGTTGACTTTTTGGCACAAAATAGACACAATAAATGTCAATTGCTTTTCCAACATCTTTCCTCAGCTGTTCTTCCTGCCACCTGAGTTCAATCCCTTGCCAGGGAGTTGACCCATATGGTGCAGCAGACCTCTCCTGTCTAGCCCACTGCTCCCCTCAGCAGTGTATTTCAGTAGATCCGCCTGTTTTGCTCCCCACTCTGGTGAATCCTCTCCTCCCACACTCCACACCTCTGGCCTATACCCCAGTTCTTGTATGCATAAATAAACAAAAATAAATCTTAAAAAAAAACTAACATGTACTTTCATAATGTCTACACTATAAAAGCAATTTTTATTTGGGGATAATCAGAGGCATAATATAAAGATTCATTTACTGTCGTACTTTTCAGTGACGAATAGTTATAAAAGTAATTCAAATTTCTCTTCGAATTCTTAAAAAACAGCCATGAGATTTCTATTTCACATTGTTTTTATTAACACGTTTAAGCAAGTTTCTGGCTATGGTCTAAGTTTAAGCAGCATTCAAGTTTAAATACTGAATGACAGATTTCAACAATCAAAAAGAAGTAAATGTGTCATATTCATAGCAATATAATTACAAAGCTTTTGTTCTGAAAGTATGTATTCCAAAAACACATTTAGAATACACATGTGTGTGTATGTGTGTGTGTTACACATAAGGAAACACTCTACTTTCAGGAACTCTTGAAAATAAAGAATTTTGAGTTCATTTTTTTTACTCAAAATGATCAAAACTATTTGAGATACATTGGTGTAGATGAGTTTCATATAATATTTCTTTGAAGTCTAAAAATGCTTTAACAAACAAAAGTTCTTTTAAAAATCTGCCATGAATTCTCTACTTCTAAAATGATCCAGAGAAGTATTAACCTGGACAACCAAATAAAGAAATAATCTGAAAACTTGGTTTTACTTCCTTACACACACCAAAAAGATGCATACAACTACAAATGCTACTAGCTAAATGTTAAAAGGACCATAATCTATTACCTTCAGAAAACAACTCACAATTTCTTCTAGCAGTAATACTGGTGTCAGCAATAGTAATGTCTTACATTAGTGTAGATTTTTCCATTTGCAAAACACTTTCTTATATACTTTGCTCACGTTAGCCTAAGGACAACCTTGGAAAATAGGTAAAGCAGATAGTGTGTCCTACTTTACAAACCAGAAAAATAAGGTTCAAAGAAAGTTACCAAGAAATACCAATCTTGGGCCTCTCCTGGTGGCGCAGCAGTTGAGCGCTGGGCTGCAAAGCTGCCCACAGCCTAGGCAGTGCCGGTTCAATCCCCCGCCAACAGCGAGGGTCCCACATGGCGCGCAGACCTCTCCTGCCACGCCCGCTGCTCCCCTCAGCAGTGTATTTCGTCAGTCTGCCTGTTCTGTTCCCCTCTCTGGCTCTGGTGAATTCTCTCACCCTCCTGCATTTCTGACTGTACTTAGTGCTTGTATAAATAAATAAATAAATCTTTGAAAGAAAAAAAAAAAGAAAAAGAAATACCAATCTCTGTCTTCCAGCTTCTCTTCCTCATTAGAATTACAGAAAATTTTGAATTTTTATGCCAAAATGAGTAGCATCACTACAGTGACACTGGTACAAAAGTAAGCCAAAATTAGTCTCAACTTTTTTTTCCTGGATCTTACAGGAGATTAAATATACAATTTAAAATACTGCTGATCTAATTGACTAAAGGTGCATAAAAGTTCACAGTCCAGTAAAAGTAAATGCATACATACCTAAATATAATCCAATGCTACCACTTGAAGTCCAGGGCTTAGGACTTCATAAGGCCATGCCTAGAATTCTTGTTCTTACTTTTGACTTGCTTCTGTGACTGATGCTAGCCATGGTGACTAAGTAAAATTTGAATCATTATCACCTAACCAGGCAATTCCACGAATTAACTTTGGATTAACTCTTAAAATAATCCTAAATCTAAATTATATTACATTCAAATAATAAAAATTTTTAAGAGTTAAATTTAAAAGTATACTTTGGGGCTGTGCCCCTTCAGTGCTGTTCATTGACTTACTATGAGAATGTCTGACAAACACTGCACACGTCAAAATATCTATGGAATGGTAAGATATTATAAAACACCATGGAAACAGAACTGTTGACCAAAGAGTTTCACCACTGTGCAATTAAAAGGGGAGACAGGATCTGTACACTTAATAATTACATATAACAATTACAGAGGAAAATGCCTTCAAGATGCACAAACTAAACTGGTAAAAATCCCATAAAGAAAAGTTTAACCTCCAACCCAAGTGACCAGAAAAATTTCGTGAAGGAGGAAACATTTAAGTTAGTCCTTAAATGATGACCAGGACAGGTGTAAGAGAGGGAGAACAGCTTTAAGTGAAGTAAAGTTTTGCTGATAGGACACCAATAAAGCTTGGGAATGAAGGCAGTTTGAAATGGAAAGTTGGATTACAATGGAAAATAAACAAATGTTTTCTTTCCTCAACTCTATGGCTACTTTTCCACAAAAATCAATTCAAACATAGGAAGAGTTTACCTGGAAGATAATGCAATAGTATTGTTCTTTGTGGTTACAAGTATGATTCTTGACAATTCCCATCCACAGGAATGGTTCAAGGTGACAATGAGAAATGAGGCCTGTGCTTGTTTCCTCTAAAATACCATCCAAAATAAATAGGTCCACAACAGTATTTCTCTTCTTATAGGTCTGATCTTGTAGTAAGTTGAGAAAAGTAAAAATGAGGGGAAATGGAAAGTAGGACCAAGCTTTATTTTTTTTTTAAAGATTTTATTTATTTGTACAAGGACTGGGGTACAGGTGAGAGGCACGGGAGGGTGAGGGAATTCACCAGAGACGGAGTGGGAAGCAGAACAGGCAGGCGGACTGAAAACACTGCAGAGGGGAGCGGCGGGTGAGGCAGGAGAGATCTGCCACGCCAAGCTTTATTTTTTTTAAAGATTTATTGTATTTATTTATGCATTAAGAGCTGGGGTATAGGCCAGAAGTGCACAGCGGGGGGGGGAGGGAGAGAAGGAGAGGGTGAGATGATTCACCAGAGACTGAGTGGGGAGCAGAATAGACAGACTGAAATACACTGCTGAGGGGAGCAGTGGGGAGAGAGGAGAGGTCTGCTGTGCCCTGTGGGTTAGCTCCCTGTCTGGGAGTCAAACTCAAGCTTCAGTGACTGCCTATAGCTTCATAGTGTTAGGACTTACCCCTGGTACCACCAGGGAGGCCTGGACCTACCTTTAAAAGCAAAGGGAACGGAGGATAAACTTTGTTCCACAATCACTTGAGGGGAATGTTAATAAAATAAGATTAAAATTCTGAGAAATTTTTATCTTCTGAAAGAGATTATAGAGAGAGATCAGGCTTTAAAAAAAATCTTGGACAGAATATAGATTAAATAGCATTTTACAGTCAACATCATTTAACCTGTTTTATATATGAAGAATACGATAAAGCATATAAAAGGCCAGTTTATAAGTTATAGATGAGATCGTTCTCATTTCTTTTTAAAGATTTCACCCAGCTTGATGGAAACTATGGATTAATTTATAAGAGACTAGCTTTTTCTGCTCATTCCCACATGCTATTTTGTATTTGTTCCAATCAATTTAAAGGTATTGTTTTCCTGAAAATATATTCAAGGTGTTTAATATCCACTCCCTTCAAGAAAAAACACAAGTGGGAATGCACAGAATACTGTATAATATGCTTGAAGTTTTAAATTAGCTTTCGATCCAATACAGAAAACTACATTAACTAACGGTTCTCATAAATAACTGAGGTGACATCTGACAATATAAAAATTGATTCTCCTCCAAGAATAAATAGCTGAAGGAGAATAAGCACTAGGGACATTTCTATTTGGGAGTGATGAGTTCTGACACTGTAGTAAGATTTTGTTGGCATTTTCTACAAAGTTTCACTTCATACTAATAAGACACTGTCGCAGATTTGGAGTAGTCTGGGCAAATGCTCTCAATTAAATTACCTCACTTTTAACTCAAAAAACCCATCAGAACAGTCTCTTTTCTTCACACACATTGACGTAATTACCATAGATGTATAGGCTATATTAACTATTTAAAAGTTATCTTTGTAATTTCCAAGGAGTAACAGCTACTGAATACAACCAAACACACTAAAAAATGAACAGATTACAAACTAACACAAGTTTCTGTTGTATCTGATACAAGAGAAACAACTTACCAAAAGTCAACAGTTTTATCTTTGAATCCAATTTCAAGGTTTAGCTAATATTCTTATGATCATTTTAAATAAGAAAGTGGCAGTAAAATAATTCTTTTTTTTTAATGCATACAAGAACTGGGGTCCAGGCCAGACACGCAGGGCTGGGGGCAGGGAGGAGCCACCAGAGACAGAGTGGGGAGCAGAACAGCCAGCTCTACTGAAATACACTGCTGATAGGAGCTGTAGGCAAGACAGAAGGGTTAGCTCCCTGACTGGGGATCAAACTCAGGCCTCAGTGGCTGGCAATAGCTAGATAGCACTGAGACTTTAACCCCTGGCAACCAGGGAGGACCCCGTAAAATAATTCTTGATCGCACACCAGATGGACGTCAGGGTATCTTACAACACAATGACTGAGCAGAGTATGTGGAATGTGCCGGGGCCTGGTATATCTGATGGACTTAAAGAACTCATAGTTACTGCTTTATTTTTTAATAACAAAAGACTAACTTTGGAAGAAAATTTTATGAAACCTCTCATCTAACTCTAGATTTCTTGAAAACCTAGAAAAACAACAGTTATATTTTCAAGGAAGTTAGGCTAGAAAACTGAAGACAACACCCTAAATAAAACATGTCGTTTCTAGGAGCAAAACTGTATGACTCATAAAAAAACATACAGAATGAACATTAACAGATGAACAATAATAAATATACCCAGTGTCTTTAAGATGTTTCATAAAGTTATGTTAATAATACTATAGTGGAAAAAATTTCTTTTCCCCTATCAGAGTATATTTGCCAAGATCACCAACAGATACCATATTAAATGACAAGAAGATGCTGGACCTTGTTTGGCAATACCTAGGAAGGAAAAATAGAGACGGACATAAAAATTTCGCTTTTACTCTCTTTGAAGTAACAGTAAAACTTTATCCCCCTGCCTAAACACTCATCTTCGGAGGGGGAAAAATTACCAGACTTGTTAAATACTTGAGCCCTGAAATCAGCTAGAAGTTCTCATTGAGAGTCCAAGAGACTACCCAGGAAGTTAATGTATGTAATGCCACCACCACTACTACCAAAAAAAGGTAAGAACTCATTTTCATCTCCAGACACAACCTCTTTGGTTTTCCTGACAAAGAAGCTTCCTTTACTTTATCCTCTGTCTACAGCCCCTGGAAACTTACTCTAAGATATTATTCTTAACATACTCCTCATAGAAAATACAGAAGACCATATATCCAGTTCTCGCACGGTAACTGATTGTTCAGAATAATCAAAGTCACGAATTTCAAGTGTAGCCCCAGTCATTACTGGTCCCTCTTCCTCTCAAATTTGTCCCTTTCAATTCAGACTGATGCAGACCATTTCTTAGTCATCTCTATGTAATCCCAAATATGTTAAAAATCATTTTAAACACAAAACCCGTGACATGTACCAAAATATCTATAGTATGTATGTTCACTGTACCCAGTCTAGTTGAAGGTATGCCTCAGGTATTCCAAAAGCACTAGCTATTCTCCATGACCTTCACATTCATTCAAATGCTGCTGCATTATTTGTCTTCAAATACTACTCTGATGCCCAGTGCCTGGATTCAAAAGCCTCCAATGTCTCCCTACTGCATAGTGTATAGATTAGAGATTTTCAACCTGGCATGATTACTTTTCAAGCCTATTAGTCACCCAAAAAACAGAGAAATGCACATTTTTATAACCACAAGAGCAAGTCAGTAAGATACTTCTTACAGAATATGTGCAAAATATGAGGGAATTAACACAGTACAGCAGAAGTCAAATATCTAGTCAAATTTTTTATTACAAAATCAGAAAACAGTTGTGTATAAATTTACTCAGTATGTAAATAATCCTATCAAGTCAGCAACTTTCTAAATATTCCGTTTGAATGTTTCATAAGCATTTAGCATTATTATTGGCAAATTGAGGAATTAAAATAATTTAAGTCATTTATGCAGGTATTGAAGAAGTAGAACACAAAACTCAAGGATTAATAGAATTGAAAAATCAATGTTTTTCATTTAATATTAAATACATTGTATTAATTCCCTAGTAGCAGTGTTTATTTCTAAGGTAACAAATTTGTCTTCTGTGGCACCAAAATACAAAATTTCCACCAAGTTATCTTCCCTTGAAATAAATAAGGAATAAAAACTGTGACATGTACCAAAAAATCTATAGTATGTTCACTTACTCCTTTAAAGCTCTTAAAGTTTTCATTTATAAATTGGCTAGTAAGAGAATATGAAACAGCAACTGAAACATTTGTGTTCAAGTGACTTATTAACATTTCCTACAAGTCATTTTAAAAACAAAACCTGAGTGAGAACACTACTAAGAAAGAAAAATAACGGTCAAGTTGATTTGATGTTTTGACCAATTTGACAGACATTTCCCAAGCTTCTGTCATTGGAGTTTTCTAAGTTAGGCCAGTCACAGGAGAAAGTTAACTATCCAGTCAAATCTGTTCAGAACTACATTACAAACAACTCCCAGAGTGCTCTGCAGTTGTCTAATACTTGACTAACTAAAAGACCATACATATATTTAAATTTAAGGAACATAATTTAAAAATAAATATATTTTTGTTTATGATATTGTTATGTTAATAGGCTCAGCCCTTGAAATTACAAAATATGCTTTCATAGCAAAGTGTGGTCTACTCTTCACCCTATCAAATATTAGAAAGAATGTTCTCCACTTCTCTGAGGTATAACTGATAACAGCATTAAATAATCACTCCCACACCCACTGTCCTCCAGAGGTATTGGCAAATAGAGGTTCGGCAAAGGACAAACTGGAAAACAAGTCAGACAGCACTGTTTAGGCTTTGCAAGCTATACAGCCTCTTGTCACCTACTCAACTCAGCTTCTGCAGGGAGAAAGCAGTCACTGACAACACCTATGAATGAGCTTGGCTATGTTCCAAGCTTATATACAAAAACAGGCCAGGGGCCCAATTTGGCCCAAGGGCTATAGTTTACTCACTCCTGATCTAGGGGATTAAATTTTCAACAGTTTCTTGGCTCTTCCCCTATATCAGGGAGAAATTCACTTCACTATTTGTGTTGTCTATTTCCTCTACTGGAGTCCAAAGTAGATCTGGAATTTTCAACATTTTTTAGTGAAGGATCTCCTAGAGACCAGACTAGATTTGCAGCCCTCCTCAAATGCTCCTGAGACGCCGCCTCGGCCACAGGTCTGACAATGACAAATGTGAACCAGCGTGAGCACTGTGAAGACTACCAGCCTGCTAGCCTCCAGGTTCCCCTCAAAACCACAAGCCAACATTGCAATTCATGGGTTTTCCTCAATGTCACTCAGGCATCAGCATCAGGTAAGAGAAGCATCCATGGGTTAGGGAGTCTCTAGACACTCCAAATATCACTCTGTGCCTTCCATGAGAAGAGCAAGTACATGTTAAAATTAAAAATAAAACATGGGTGAAAAAGTAGAAGACAAATATGATCCACTAACAGCATTCATTTATCTAATTTCATTCTTTCCTGTCTTTCTGTAATTTAAGCCCTTAAATGCAAAATATTCAAATTTCCAGCATCTTTTGACTAGGAATAGTCATGTGACACAGATCTGGCCAATGACAATTCTTTCAAAATAAAAGATGTTTTATTTTCAACACCCTCCCTTTTTTCCTGCTTCATGGTACATCCATCACTTTGTGGCTTTGAAAACTAAAAACTAAAGTCACTTGCTCAGTAGGAGACTAAGTCAGACTCCATAATGACATTGTAAGTATCTACACCAGAGCAGCCCTGCCTACCTTTAAATTTTTTATTGTGTGAAAAAATGAGCCCACAGTCAAGCCTCCATGTGTTCAGTTTTGGGTAACTCGCAGACCAATGCAATACCAATACAATGTAAGCCAAGAACTTAATTTATAAGTCACGTCAGTGATTTAGTGATAAAATACATTAATGATGAAAAAATATCTCAGGCAAAAGGTAAATTTGAGACTAAATACAACTAGTTAAATAATAACAACATATTTATTTAACACTCCACACTAGTATTCATTAAATTCTGGAGCAGATGTTAATTTGCCATCTATCTACTTCAAAAGAAAGAACATCGTAATATCATAAAATTAAAAGGATCCATAATCTCAAAATAAATAACTCCTTTTTTTTTTAAACCACATTATTCTGTTTTTGCCAAGGACTGGTTAAAAATTTGCCATGGTTGGGTATGATAATATTACCAACTTCACATGGGTGTGAAAATTAAACACATTCTTTTACGTGATAAGAAGAATGGGAAGCAAGTTTATGTTATTTTAATACACTCACTTGGCAAAAGTAAATAAGTGACAAATCAGTGTCTGTGCTCCAGTGCCTTATGAAATGTTTAAATAGTCCATGAAATTTCAAAGCTTGATACCCACAAAAGTTAAATACCTCACCACAGTCTGTTTGACCACAAAGTCCAGGAGCACAACCACTAGATTACGATGAAAATGCACAAAATATCAAAACTTTTCTGTGCATACAATTAAAGTTATAAATGTATAACTGCAATGGTAATCACTCATCCCAGAGCATATAAAGGGGAACAAGGTTTTTTAAGTGAAATGATTTTACCATGTTGCTAGTGGAATTCTCATTCATTTCCAATTAGTCACAGATAAAGATTCAGATTTGGAGGGTCACAATTGGGGCTACTGAACTTTGGGGTTTCTGCATACGTTGCATGCATCCAAAAGAAGACTGTGATTTCTCGAATTCAATGAGCAAGCATGCAGGTAACCTAATGCTTGGTTCTCAATTTTTTCCAGCTCTACAAAAGTAGGGGGATCAGACACAAAATGGAAATGCAGTCCAATTCTTCCTTACCTCACTTCTTGTCATGTTATACTACTGTATTTTAATATTTTAAATCATGAATTTTAAAAACTCCTCTGTTTGAAAAGACGCATGTGATCAAGCAGCTTCTTAATACAATAACTAAAAAATTTAACAACTAAATGTTTCTAACAATTTGACTAGGCATCTCCTAATAAATCTGAAAATGCTTAAAAGAAAATAGAGTTTGCCAAGCTGCATTATATAGTCCAGAGAAGAAATCAGGAGCTTATTGCCTTGAAGAATTCAAATAATTACTAATATACAGAACAAAATGGACAAACGTTAAATTGTTTTACCTACACTCTCACACGGTTTCACATTTTTATTTTAGAAAATTTTAGTTACTTCAAAGCCTGGCCAAGCCTTTTTCTTTTTCACTTGTGCCATCAAAAGGAATTTACTGTTGATGTCATCAATCAGAAAGTTCTCTTAACATATAGGTAATGTTTCCATTTTTAATTATTAAAAATGGTTAATACTTTCTAGCTCTTTGTTTGTAGTTACCTCAAGAGTGAGGTCTCATATTTTTAAATTCAGTCTTCCAGTGCCAATTTTATAGGAAAAAAGTAATATGTGGTACACAAAAACAGCATGCATTCCCTAGTGTTTACCACCAAAAAAGGGAAAAGTTAGGTGGCTAATGGAGAGTGGGAAGTGGAGGGTATGGGGACTGGCTTTATAACTGAAATGCAAAGGCATACACATGAGGGCCAGTAAGTTTTGTAGGTATATTTCTACCTTCAGCAGATTTTAAAAAAGAAATTCCTGTTTCTTTAATACTGAAAGTCCTAAAAAGTCTAAATGAAAATACTGACTACACTCACCTTCGATAATATTATCATCTGTAGCTAAAATATTGCTTCTGACTAGACTTTTTAAACACACCCTTGTCACTCTTTTCCCTGCTTTCCACCCCCTCACTCCTACCAAATGTAACAATTTAAAGAACTTGCAAGTTCACAAGAAAGGGAAAGGTGTACAGGGGAACACACAACTTCAATTTCACCTGGATTGACTTTCTTAAGGCACTACCATAATTTTGACTCTATGTTGCTTGATATACATTGAATATTGTATTTCCCACATATTTTTTTCTTATAGCAAATTGTGTAACTTACATAAATTAAGGATGATGGAACATTCAAATGCAGTAAAATACACTATCTCTTGAATAGCTACAAAAATCAGGTAAGAATATGGATGAAAAAATAGTTAAAAGTTATGTTAGCTCTCCTTGTCTATTTATTAAAGTTATAATGTATATAGGTATCTGTATATTTTAAATTTCCTCCAACTAATGTGTTGCTTCAACCATGTCATTAATGAGCCACTGCATTCAAAATATCTAGTTAAAAGACACTAATCACTTTAATAAGATTAAATTGTTAATCAGGAAAATTACTAATTTTTAAAATATCTTAATTTAGCAACTCCTTGTCAGCGTCACAAAAAAAACTACAAAATCTATGCTTCCTTTTATTTTTTAAGTAATTCTGAACTAAGTTGTCTAAAAAACAGCTCAAAGATACTTTCACTCTGCAAAAACCTTCCCATAATTTAACAGCTAAAATAATTCTTTATAAAATTATCTAACTTCAAATTTTACCAGTTGTCTAAAAATTATTTTTTTCTGGTTCAGGATCTAGTCCAGAATCTTACTTGGTTACCACTTTTCCTTATTCTCCCCTGATCTGTGACACTTCTTTCTGGCTCCTACAGTAAAGTCTTTTACTGTGAGACTATCACCACGGCTGTGCCCTTTTCAAGGGCATCATATCAGAAAATACATATTATTATGCTTATTATGGTTGCTATAACTTTGATCAGCAGGATCATATGGTGTCTGCCAGTTTTCTTCACTAAAGGTACTGATTTCTCCTTTCTAATTAATTAGGTAATCTTAAGGTGGAGACACCTTGAAACTATGGAAATATTCTGATGATATTAGATCTACACTATATTCTCATCCTACTGCCATACACAGATGATTCCTGCAACAATTATTACTTGATGTTTGCCTACAGGTGATTTTCTATTTCCGTCATTCCTTCTACTTTTTTATTGGAAATTCAACTATAACAAAGAGTTGTCTTTTTCTCCCCATTTATTTATCCAATTATTTGCTTATATTAGTATAAACTCAAAGATATTTCCCTCCTAGGGGTTATAATACATTGTTTTGTTGTTCAAACTGTCCCCAATTAGCCCACTGGGATTCCCTTGTAAATATATCCATTAGACTTCCTTCTGAATTATAAAAATGCTACTTGAGCAAGGCAGTTCTTTGAGTAAGGCATCACTGATGGCTAAAGTTATAAGCAAACAAAAAAGAAAACCTCTGTAAAGGAACTAATAAATTGAAACGCTCGAATGTGCTATACCATCACAACTCTTGCTCATCTAAAACGTACTGATCTTTGGTCTTTATTTTATACACATCACTCTAGAGTTTTCTCATTATTATCACTATTAAACCCATTTCACCTTACATTTCCCCAATCCTCAGATAATGGTACTTCAGGAACACAAAAACTAACCCCACCATCACCACACCAAAAGTACAGAGAATGAAGAAAAGGAAATCATACTTCATACAGCTCAGTAAGTAGTGGTTAATTAGCATGTGAAAATAGAGGGGTTTTTCCTGAAAAGATAAAAATCCTTACTGTCAAAACAATGTGGCAATTGCTTTGTTTTCCTCCCTACACACAGGCTGGCATTATAACCACTGAACATATTTTGCTAACTATATGTACCAGAGATCTAACAAAGCAACAAAAGACCAATTATATATGTACTGCCAATTAGTTCTCCTTCCTAATTTATCAACATTAATTAATCTATCTAAACAAAAAATAATGGTGCACGGGAATAAGGAACTGGTCTCAAGAGCTCACTGCACCATTACACTGTGCCTCACAGGTCAATACGAGCTTTTATACGAAAAACTTAGGTTTGCTTCTCAAGCTCAGAAGGTTCTCAAATCTTTCAAAGAACAAATGCTTGCAAATGTCATTCTCATTAGGGATTAAGAAAAACAAATATATTTAGCATTATGATATGATATGATATGATATAACCAGATATTTCTTATTAGAATACAAAACAAACACGTGGAAGATATCAAAGTTGAAGGAAAAAATATGTTAAAAGTCTTTAAAATGGGGCCTCCCCTGGTGACACAGTGGGGTGAGCGCAGCGCAGTGAAGCTGTCCGCAGCCTCACAGCCTCAGCCTCTGCAGCGCCATTCAGATCCCGGCCAGCCAGGGAGCAACCCACATGGTGCAGCAGACCTCTCCTGCCTCGCCTGCTGCTCCCCTCAAGCTCCCCTCAGTGTATTTCAGTCAGTCTGCCTGTTCTGTTCCCCGATCTATCTCTGGTGAATCCTCTTACCCTCCCGGGCCTCTGGCCTGTACCTCGGTTCTTGTATGCATGAATAAATCTTTAAAAAAAAAAAAAAGTTAAAAAAATCTTTAAAATGAAGAAAATTACATTTAACATGTATCATTTCCCCTATGAGCTAGGAAAAGTCCATCACTGTCACTGCCATGATTAGGCTGTCCTGACACAATGCAAGCAAATTTGATACAATGAGCTGCCGATATAAATGTGCTCACGTTCAGCCGCGGTGTAGGTCAGGCTCCTGATCATCTCAAGCCTGAAGAACAGACATCAGCCTCTAACAGAGCTCCCCATCTCTTACTTCCCTCCAAATCACAAGCATCTATATGCTGGTAAGAGTCACTCCCCATTCCTACTCACCCCCTGGGCTCCAAAACAATGAACAAAGGTCTATCATTTTCTTATAACCATGTGTGCAACTTCCACAACAGCAGGGAAGTATGGAATACGTTCCCTGTCCCCTGGTCTGGTGGGTGAATTCCTACTACCCCAAGACTCAGTACAGTCATCCAGGAAGTCCACACTCTGGTCACAACTGCCACAAGACAGCTGTTACAGCAATAATGAATCACTTTGTACTTATAGATACAACAGACTGGTAAGTTACCTGAGAGAAGGCTCATTTCATCTCTGCATTCCCAGATTCTACTGAATAGGTATTTCACTGAAATATGCTACAAAAGAACCATCATTTGACATTGCACTAAATAGTAAATGGATGTTCTTTCACTTATCCTACAAAACATCAGGAACCTACATTTTCTCATTTTACAGATGAGGAAACTGCTACTAAAACTGGGATGAGGCAAAGAAATAGCCCATAAAACACAGATATCAAGGAAGCATAGAGCCCCCATTTCTTTCTCTCTTTAGTCTAGATGAGTTACTTCAGGTAATTACAACTTGTTTTCACTACCTAGGAAATTTACAAATAAGTGACAAAACTTTCAAAAGTAAATTTCCATGAGTCAAGCCGAAGTAAGGTTTTTCTGCTTTATAAAACAGCTATCATATCTTTATTTCAGAGAGATAATTGTTATCTGAGACATTGCCTTAGGTAATGTTACTTTATGAAACTTGAATTTCAAATATCACCCAAGGCAGGATTCAGTGTGATCATTAAGTTTCTCCCCAAATCCTACTAGATAAGGACTTTTTTCAGTCCCTCAGTAAAATTTTCTTAAAAGACATGTTGACTTTTCTTATGATGCAAAGAATACTGACTTTAAGAACAGTTTTGGATCGTATACCCTCCTTTTTTTTTTTTAACTCAAATAGCAACAGTTAAAAATAATAGTGGCTGAAGGTTATAGCTTCTTTTGGCTTTATTGTATCCTTTTGTGAGAGGAAAAAAGGCAACAAATTAGCAACTAGGTAGTTCTCTTCCTTTAATTTTTTTGTTCTTTTTGACTCTTTGTGAAAGCTTAGAGGTGTTAAAAAAAAAAAAAACCTCTAGATACAGCAATGCAGTTGGAGAGATCCATTTTGAACCTCAGCCAAGACATACAAAGCTAATTATGGAACTATTAATTACTAAATGTTTATAGTTATTTGAAGGCAACTAAGTTTCCACCAATATTCCAAAAGAATGCTAATAATGTTTACCATAAACTTAAATTCTCACCTGTTCAAAGTGACATGCTCATACTTTGAAATTAGTTTTTCAGTTATAAATGTGTGCCTTTTTTTTTTTTAAAGATTTATTTATTTATATAAGCACTGGGTACAATCAGAAGTGCAGGAGGGTGAGAGAATTCACCAGTCAAGAGCAGGGAGCAGAGCAGGCAGAAGGACCGAAGTACACTGCTGAGGGGAGCAGCGGGCGGCAGGAGAGGTCTGCACGCCATGTGGGACCCTCCTCCGGTGGCCGGGAAGCAGCCGGGAATCGAACCAGCGCTGCAGAGGCTGCAGAGGCTGCAGAGGCTGCAGAGGCTGCGGGCAGCTTAGCAACCCAGCGCTCAACCGCTGCACCACCGAGGAGGCCCCTAAATGTGTGCCTTTTTTAACCTATAAATTCAAATAAGAGTGTTGCGAAAGCTAAACGCTGTGATCAAATGGGCATTACTTTGTGAAACATGCTTTTTAAATTGCATATAGACCATTTAGTTGTGATTTGTAAACAAAATCTAAGTAAGTAACAAATGTGTATTACTAGAGCCCAAGATAAGCTAAACTAGAATCCAAGTATTGTCAAATGAAAATAACTCGTAAACATGGATAAAAAGAAAACCAACTGGAAAATTGACAGAGATAGACACAATTCTTCCACTAGATTTGGAAGTTAAATATTTACCAGAGAGAGAGTCTTCTGTGCAGATTCTCATAACTCAAAGTTCTTGGGCTACAGGTTATTTTTTCAGTCCTCTCATTGTGACTCAAGACATATTCTACTAAATGACTTTGGAAAGAATTAAGTCTTGTATTGTTATGAACTCTCAGCTGACAAAGTCATGAGTTAGGAACTAAATCAAAAGATACAATAACCTCCCCTCCCCCCCAAAAAAGAGGTCCAATGGTAAAGGACAAATACTATTAACTAGGAGGAGATGAGACAGGGACTGTTTTACCCATAACAGTTACAAAAGTAACTTTTATGGCCAAAAACACATTAACTTAGGTCTTTAAAATAGAGGAAACAATTCTGCAATACATATTTCACCTGAAAAACTAAAAATATGCATCTGAACACTTTACAGAAGCAATTTCAAAGAGTCTGAATGCAACAAGTTAATAAAATGGTTTAGAAAAATCATTTTATTGTTCAAAGCCTCGGGGAATAAAGCTGTTTGTAATTTATTTAGGTCTTTACTTCACTAAATTGCTTTGGTGACCAAGCTTCCCATTTACGTGATTAAAGACATAAACCCAAATAGTTGAATAAAGCAATTATTTAAGAGTCCTGTTTTTCAACAGAGGTGCACTGAAAAATGTCAATAGAATGCTTAGTGTTCATTATTGTCAAGGGACTTTGTTATTTAGAACACAGGGCCCCACTGACCAGCACTGAGCCAGGTTTCCAGATACACAACATGGGACACACATTTCTTCCTCCTCTTAGACTATCAAGTGAACCAGTGACAACCCTTGAAATATGAACACCGATACTTTGGCTAAAAATTC
This sequence comes from Talpa europaea, assembly GCF_964194135.1. Taxonomy (NCBI): domain Eukaryota; kingdom Metazoa; phylum Chordata; class Mammalia; order Eulipotyphla; family Talpidae; genus Talpa; species Talpa europaea. Next base: position 100,873,918 of record NC_140077.1, read on the forward strand.
TTGTCAATTTTTTTTCTAACTTCTCATTACCATTCTCTCTTTCTAATGATGTGGGTTCCCATTTGCCAGCATGAAAAGCTCCCAAGTTTTCCAAGTCCTGTGTTAACACTGAGACTCCCCCAGATCCCCCCACCCTTACCCTATTCGCTTCTAGCTAACATCTTAGGTTACAATAGTGACATTGCTTCTAAGCAACTGATTGACCTAAGTACAAAACTATATCCTCCTGGGGTTTGTGAGCAAAAAACTGGGCTGGAAGGGTTGAAAAGAACTGACTTCAGCAAAAAAATACTTCAATATCTTCCTCTGTTTTTTTTTTCTTTTAAAGCACCTTCCTTTTGCATCTAGCAAGAATCATCCAAACTCTTTCACTGTGTCTATGACAGCAAAACTTCCTAATTCACATCCTTCTGTTCATGATATCAAGTTTATTTAATATGTTTCCCTTCTTATGTAACAAAATTCTAACTCTAAGCATTCATGAAAAAAAGGAGTATAGAAAAACTTTCAGCTATTGCATTAACAAATAATCCAATACAAAAAGCACCTGCTACCAAAACATCTTTGAATAAAATGAATTATTTGTTTCAAACATTTGGATTAATTACTGTTGACAAGCCAGGTAAAGATGGAAAACATTCACATTTCAAACCACTTTCTCTTTGAAATAACAAATAAACATGGGGGGTGTGCACAGAGTAATAACCAAATGAACATCAAAGTTAACAGGATTGACACTTAAGAAGGTTCAAAATCTTTGGCAGCTTTCTCTGTTTACTCTGTCTATAAGGTGGGGGGGGGCCCACGAGGGAGGAAATACCTGACTTTCAAACTGTCAATGAAGCTTTCATGCTGTGGTGTTAGTTATATGGTCCACTTTTGACTCAAGCCAGGTTCTGCCCTGGATCAGTTATTACTTGGTACTACACAAGTGGCCAGGGGAACAGGAAAGTTTAACAGTTCATTTATTTGGCACAATCCACACACTGTGTCACAGAGGAAGTTTTGTCTCTTCCAGTCTTGTTTGTTGACCGCGCCCCTTCTCCTCTGGATAGGGTTGGAGTGGTGGCTACTCTAATTAATCAAGCAAAGGCACCTCTCTCCCCTCCTCTGATTTCCACTAAAGGCCTCTGACATCATTTTCTGACTGGCCTTGCTAGGCTCCAATATTCTCAGCATGTGTTGTGATTTCAGTTGGCACTTCAAACCCTGAAAGGAATGGAAATATTTCACAGAAATTTGCTTTTCCACCATGCTGCTACTGGGAACATGCATTTTCAAATGCAGATAACTGATTCAGTTGACAATTTTAAAACCAGCAGATGGAGAAGGCAAAGAAGAGGTTCTTGTAACGCCCAGGGAAAACAGCAAAGCTGGACATTGTTTTTGATAATGTTGGAGGGCCTCCCTAGTGGAGCCAGGGGTTAAGCCATGCACTATGAAGCTATCCACAGCCTCTGCAGCACAAGTTCAATCCCCGGCCTGCCAAGGAGCAACCCACGGGGCGCAGCAGGCCTCTCCTGTCTCCCCAGCTGCTCCCTCAGCAGTGTATTTCAGTCAGTCTGCCTGTTCTGTTCCCTACTCTGACTCTGGTGAATCCTCTCACTTCCCCCATCCGCCCCCCCATCTCTGGCCTGTACCCCAGCTCTTGTATGCATAAATAAATAAATCTTTCAAAAGAGAGAAAGAGAGAGAGAATATGTTGGAATAGGAACTTTCTGGGGACACTGTGTAATGAATTTCACCCATCTCTAGTGAATTATCACCCATCTTTCACACATTTGGTAAATATATGCAATTTATCTATGACACTCCCACCCCAGATGTGACCGCTCCATCATGAGAAATGAAAAATCAAAAAATGGTACCAGGTGTCATTCTTGTACCCTGTCCAAAAAGGCAGACAGTGGAAGATTCTATTTTACTCTGCTCTTCCCACATTAAATAATAATCAACGTCAGAGAAGCAGAGCATTTGGATTTGAACAGATGGCATCTAACAACTAACAAGCGAAGCAACTCTTTTGAGCATTAGATCTTAAATGTCTGAAGGTCTAAAAGATCAGGAGAGCTTATTTGTCTTAAGAGGGTTGGCAGCAGGATCTCCTGTAGTCACCTCCCAACGCTCAGGAATATGCGTCACTATTCACTCAGCAATTAAAAGCCAAAAAAAAAAAAAATCAAACCACCACAATTGTATAAAATTTCCCTCTCTCTAGACCAAATGGAGACAACCAAACCCAACACAATCAGCAATTCCTCCACTTGAGAGAAAACTAAGCCCGAAGGTAAACGCATGTATAAAGGTTAACAAACTTATCTAATTTTGACAAGGTTGTGCAACACCGAAAGAATCCTCAGGGTGCCCTTCCAGGGGGTGCATGTGAATCTGCCTGCTCTGCAGTTATGTCTGCAGTTTAAACTAAAAGCACGAGCCCAGCTATTTATTCAGTGTCCCTCCCCATCGCAAAGCAGCACCCTTTTTCAAATGAGCAAAATAGTGAAAAAAAGAAAGAGTGAAAAATGCAGTGTTTCAGTTTAAAAGACCAACACGACTTGTTCTTTTGCTGAGCCAGATAAGTTTCCTCCCAGACCTCTGCAAACACCCCAGAACTCCATAGGTGGAAATGCCACACGCAGGGCGCGGAAAGGGGCTGGCAGTCGGGGTGGCAGGAACAGCCGGCCTGCCGAGGCGCGGGGAGCCCCCCCTGAGATTCAGGGGGGCCGGGTGGCGGCTGGGAAGAGGGGAAGCCAATGAGAGGACTGCTCCCCCGCCGGGCAAACGCAGGGGGAAGGTCAGCAATGGGGAGGGCAGCGAAAAGGCAGCGGATACCTTAGAGAGGGGAGAAAGAACCCAGGATGGGCCGAGAGGGGAAGCCTCGTCGCCGGGATGCCCCTGGAAGTTGGGGTCCTGGTGGGAGAAGTGGGGTGCACGGGGCTGTGTCAAGAAGCGGGGTGGGGTGGAGGGGCAGCGGGAGGGGGAGGGCGTAGCCTGGGAGGCACCGACCCCGCCGAGCGCTGGCGGCCGCCGGCGAGGCTCACCTGGGGGGTCCTCTCGGCGGGGTTCTTCATCACGGCTTGGCGGAAGCTGTTATCCACGTAGGACGCCATCTCCCCCCGCGCGCCGGGCCGGGGCCGCTCGGCACCCTCGGCGGCCTCCTCCCGGCCCAGCGCGGCCGCTGCCTCCGCCCTGCGCTCTCGCCCGCCCGCCGGCGGCTCGGGGGCCAAAGCGCGGCGGGGCCCGCGGGGGGCCGGGCGCGCGGGCGCCCCGACTGGAGCGCGAGGCCGCGGGAAGACCCCGGGGCGCGCGGCGCCCGAGACCCGCGGCCGGGGGGACCGGATCGGGGCGCGCGCCGGGCGCTCGGGAACTCCTCTTCCTCCTCGGCGCCTCCTCCCGCCGCGCGGGGCCGGCTTCCTGCGCGCGGCTCCTCGGCCCGGGCTCGACACGCCTCCCCGGCGGCGCTCGGGGGACAGCGGCGGCTCCTCCCGGTCCCCGCGGGCCCGAGTTATTTTTAGGGAGGTGCGAGCGGCCGTGGGCAGGGGGAGGGCCGCGGGCAGGCGGGGCCTCCTCGCCCCTCCCGCGCGGAGGGGCGCCCCCTCCTCTCTGGGGTTCGCGCCGCCGCCCGGGGGGCTCCGCGCCGCGCTGGGTCCCCCCGCGTCCGCGATCGCCGGGCACCGGGCTCAGGTCCGCGCGCCGCGACGCGCGAGGGCCTCGGCCGCCTTCCCCGCCGCTCCGGGTCTCCGGCTACTGGGCTCGGCCGCGCCGCCCGACTGCTGCTGCATCCCCGCGGGCCGCCCCGCCGCCGCCGCCGCCGCCCGGGCCGCCGCCGAGGGCTCCCCCGGCCCCCATCCGCGCGCCCCGCGCGCAGCTCCCCGGCGCCGCGCACCCGCCGGCCGCCGCCCTCCGGCCCAGCCGCTCGCGGCAACTTTGTTCTCGGCGCGCGCGGGCCGGGGGAGGGGAGAGCGGCCGCCCGCGTCGGGGCTCCCGGCGAGGGGCGTCCGAGGGCCGAGAGCCGAGAGGCGCGCACGGCCCCGCGAGCGCGTTGGGGACGCGGCGCGCGCCCCCCGCTTCCTCCGCCTCTTCCTCCCCTGCGCCCGGTCGGGCCGCCCGAGCCGCTCCTCAGGGAGGAAGCGGCCTCCGGGGCTTGTTGCTTTGTGCGGCAACCATGGTGAGGAGAGTGGCGGCGCGGGCGCGAGTCGGCGGGCGCCGCGTCATCGGGGGCGGGCGGCGGGGCGCGCCGGGTCCCGCCTCCTCCAGCGCCCGGAGCCGCCGCCGGCGGGCCGCGCCCTCGCGCTCCCGCCCGCGCCCCAGGTGAGCCCGGCGCCCCGCCGCGGGGGTCTCGGCGCCCCGGGCTGGCCCCGAGCGGGGGCGCACGGCCAGGTGCCCGCGCGGGGGGCGCGGGGCTGCGCGCCCCGCTCTCCCGGGAGCCGCGGACGGGGGCTGAAAAGTGGACCCGGACCCGCAGCCGGGGGCCGTCCCGGGCGCTGCTTTAGACCCCGGGGCTGGCTGGCTCCGAGTTGCTTCGGGGCGCTACGTGCTCTCGGGATTTATTTAGCTGATTTGTGGCTTGCTGCAGGGAAAGCGCTGCTCTCCTGCCCCCCGGGCTCACGCTGCCACCTTCCCACACTCAGGGACCTCCAAATTTTGGAGCTGGAAGCGTGTCAGTTTTAACACTAGTTTGCACGTCACCGCCAGACACGCAAGCACGCCCAGTTTGGAGGTAATCGATCAGTCGTTAACGGGAGACCCGACGGCAAGTTGTGAAATAATCAGAAGTATTGGCAGATGTGGCTTTGCGTCAGACCGATCAAACCTCCTCCTTCAGACCTCAGATTTCCAAACGGGACTCACTGGTGCAGAGTTCCCCCCCCCCCCCCCCCCCGCCGCCCCTTCCTCTGTGAGCAAGATGCAAGCAAGGCCAGCCAAGCTCTGGGGAGAGTTCTGCTGTTCTGGTCCTAGGCATTTATTTTTATCTGCCTCCCCTCGCTTACCCCTTCCCAACAAGTTCATGTTTTGATGTCTGTGTGGAGGCTATACTTAGAAAAGGACCGTTGCTTTTATGACCTACTACACTGAATTTTTTTCAAATTTCGAAACCGCTTTTGAAACGTTTAGGTTTTTCTCAACACTTGGAATAGATTGTACACAAGTATTTGGGGTTCCTTAAGTCTCGTGTGTGGCTTCCTAGAGAAGGGACTTTGCATCTTCTGATCCAGGGTATAAATTGTATGTCTGTGACCCTTTATACTACTCTCCCTGGAACTGCTTCCCTCTATTTCTCATTCACTCCTCCACTGAGCCCCAGCATCAAATTCTCTATGGCTCAGACCATCCCCTCAAAAGCAGTGGACATGAAAACTGCCATTACTGCTCTACTGTAGAGAGAGAGAGAAGAAAGAAAAGAAATCAAGTCCAATGAAGTGAAAAAATATACCTGACACCTCCATCTGGTGTTTAGTAGATGTCTCAGAAGTCATATGTGCAAACTCAGCTCCAGAACTCCTGCCCCAAAAGTCCCCTTGGTACAGGCGCCCCCCACTTCCAGTTAATGCCACTTATACCCTTCCTATGGTCTGGGTGAAAACCTTGGTGTCTTCTTGACTCCTCTTTTTCTCTTACATCCCACTAATAGTCAGTAAACCCGTCAGCCCAACCTTTAGAGTAATCTAACCTCTACCTACACCTCCCTGCCATGCCCCTCGTCCAAGCCAGCATCATCTTTTGCCTACACTTTGAAATAACCACCTGCCTGGCTCCCTCTTCCTGCTCCGACCTCCAACAGTTCTACTTTGAATACAACCACCAGGGAGAATCTTTTTACTTTAGCTCATCCCTTCTCTGCTAAAAACCATTCACTAGCTCCCCACCTCACTTAAGGTTAAAATCAAAGGCCTTACCATGACATGAATGGCCTAAGGGCCTCATTCCCTTGTCCCCCATTTAACGCTCTGACCTTATCTACTACTCTACCCCCCAACACACACACACACACTCATTTCCCCAGACCCATTCATTAATCTCTATGCTGTTTCTAGAACTCTGGACTCATGGCCTTTCCATTTGCTGTTTCCTGCTACCTGAATTATTCCCCATCCCCCACCCCCAGCCCACAGAGAAATGAAACAAAACCTAGATTGGCATTCTTCATCTTCTTGTCGATATTCAAATGTCACTTTCCTTATAACTCCACATGCCTTATTTCTCTCCCTTGCTTTCCTTACCTTCAGCTAACATTATATATTTCTCTTATTTATTTTATCATTACCCTCCACTGTAATGTAAGCTTCTGAAGACATGATTTTTAGTCCTTTTGTTCCCTGCTATATCTCTCAACACAGTGTAAATGAATTAATAACTTCTTTTGCCGGGTATGTTTATGAGATTGTTACATACATTATATCACTTGTGCATTCTGTTACTAATGGGAGAGGGGAGGCTAGAAGAGAATGTAATCTCTGTTTTCTGTTCTATAGAAAGAGGATAAAATCATAGATTTCTAAGGGTCCAATATAATGATGCCATGGTATTTACTTAATAGATAGTAGTTATTTTTAAAATTATGCCCATCATCCCAACCCTCTGAGGTTAGTAGAACAGTTATTATCATCCTGTTTACAGATGAAGAAACTGACACATAACTAGGTTATGTGACTTAACCTAGTTCCATGCCTACCTTGAAGGGTGAGGGCAGAGCTAACAAATGGAGACCCATGTACTCCTGTCATAAATATTTAAAGCTAGAAATTAACTGATCATAGTGCTGCAGGAAGCACTAACTCTGACCTCAAACTCATACAACTCATACCCCATTTTCTTCTCATTTCAGCTCCATCCCATCCCACAAAAAAAGGAGACCCCAACCTGCATGTATTTTATACATGCAGATTACACCCCACCCCTCAAAAATGCTGCCCCTTTGTGATCCCTCAAGCCATGATCAAGTACTGGAAGATGATACTTGGTAGATCAGGGTCAGAGGGGCAAAGCCCTAAATTTCAGGGTCCTGAAATTGTCTCCAGCAAGCTTATAACTCCTTGTTCCATGTAGGAGGTGAAGCCAGAACAGAGCCTGCAAATGCAGTGGGCAGAAACCCCTTTCCACGGATCTTATAGTTAGAAAGCTGTGAATTCTAGATGTAAACCCAGTTCATTCTTTTTTTTTTTCCCCCCTGAGTGCTCTCCTGTGATACTGACTACACCTATGACCTCAGGTAAGGCATAATAGTATGTCTTATCCATCAACAAAATGACTAACTCACTGACAACTTCTAAGCTATCATTTAACTTCAATTAAAGTTAATGTTCCCACTATTAATAATCTACTTATCTATATATGTCAATAATGCTTATCGCCATTCAGCATCTGGGACATCTGATACTTGGCATGCACTGCCAGATTATTAATATTTGAGCACCAAGAGTGAGCTACATACAACACAAATGGCAGAATTAGACACAGATCTGCCAGTTTGCCAATTAGTCTATACCAAACTGTGTCAACAAACCATAATCAAAGTAAGCCATCTATTAATGCTGCCTCATAAAGGTGAGTAAAATAATGAGTTTCTTTGTTCTGTCCCTACCACCATCGTATCATCTAGAAGATCAGAGAGGCACAGCATTGGGTTTTAAGTCCAAAAATACATTTCAAGTTCTGACCTAATAGCATTCTACTTGTAACTTTAAAAGCCTGATGATTGCAAACAGGCAACTATAAATGAAAGACATTCTGCAGGGGAGGGGGCAGGAGGAGGATCAAAACAGGAAGAGCACAAGGGACTATGGTGATGGGACATGGGTGGGACATAGTGGGAATCTCACGGGGACTTCACCTGCGAGGAGAAAGCATACCTTGTACAAAAATAAAGAATGGTGTAAAATATAAATAAAAAATTTTTTAAAGGCCTGATGATTCCAACTCTAAAATGGACACATCCCGGAATATATCACACATGTGTGGTGTTTACAGTCATTTTTAAAGGTGAGTTATATGATGATGTTAAGAAAAAAATTCCAGTGAGTTCCGCTGTGACACAGATTAAGAATTGATATCTATTCCCATCATCTACCAAGAGTCATTTTGTTCAAAAACCACATTGAGTGCCTATTGTGCCGTGGGTCAGTAAATAGTTATTATGTGCTATGTGCCAGGTAGTGAGCTCAATGCTTGGAATACCAAAGGTCAGTAAAACAAACATGGTCTCTTCTGGCCTGCGTGGAAGGTTGTTCCATGTGCCTGACATTTGCTTAACTTACTCACCCACGAGGAAGAATGACTAAGGTGATAGAGAGGACCCTGTTCTGCTAAGACAGGAGCTTCCTCTGGTTACCATTTTCTCTGGTTTTTACAACCTCTGAAGGCAAGATTTAGAGCTGAGAGAGGTTGGATTCTATTAAAGGCATTCCTCACATACTTCCCCCTTCCCCAAAACATTTTTTTTTACATTTGTCAAAAGTTGCTTTTACCCCACAGTCAAGTTACTTCACTCTCAGGAGAGTAGAAGGCTGTAGTGTACATGTTGTATCATTCTCTGCGCACACTCCACCAGGAAATACTATATTCACCTGCAAATAGCATTCCAGACAGTCCCTGGTGGAGAGTACAGTTACAGACATCCAGGGAGGGATACAGTATGTTCATAGGATAAAGCTCAGGAACGAGTTAGATGAAGTGTATCCAAAGCACCATTAGAATCGGCCTCTTGGCTCTGTTTTTACCGGAGTTGGGATCAATTCAGTTCTGAGAAGGATGCTGCAACACTAAAGTACATGTCATATATATGTTAAGGCATTGCGGAACTGAAACAGAAAGCCATCTATTCTTAATTTATCAATATATTTTTTTAAAGATTTATTCATTTATTTTATACAAGAACCGGGGTACAGGCCAGAAGCGTGGGAGGGCGACAGGATTCCCAGAGCCAGAGCGGGGAACAGAGCAGGCAGACAGACGAAATACACGGCTGAGGGGAGCAGCAGGCGCGACAGGAGAGGTGTGCTTTGCCATGTGGGACCCTCGCCAGCCGGCTGGGATCGAACCGGCGCTGCAGAGGCTACAGACAGTTTCACAGCACGGCACTCAACCGCCTGCACCACCACGGGAGTCCCTTAATTTATCAATATTACCTTGATTCTGCTTTGGACATAAAATTACGTAAATATATACATCAAAAAATATATATTCAAGCTAACAGAGAAAACTACTCCATCCAGTTACACTGTTGTATCCCTCACACTGCATAAGTACTTTCTTCCATTGGCTTGTTTGCATTTAAAATACTGGGCCACAATGAGAGAACAACCTTTATTTCTTTTTGTGAGAAAGCGGATGCTGACATTTCTAAAAGGAAATGCATTGTTCAACTTTCGATCCATTGTCATTCCCTTCTGTTGTGTAGTGTTCTGCATTTATTTTTATAAATTGCCCCATAGAACTGTAGTCCAAAAACAGTCTGCTAATTTTAAGGGAACCTGTAATGGGACTTAGATAAGATATGCATATTAAATTATTTTAAGCCTAAAAATAGGTAAAATTAAGAAATTTCTTGTATTTTTATTTTAAACACATTAATTTTATTATTCTTATAGCATAAAACCATAAGTGTATATATTTGGTAATTAAGACAAGAAAATACATTATAATGAGAAACATTTTTTTAATATTTTTGCATAGAATAACGGGGGTGTAGGCCAGGGATGTGGGGGACAGGGAAATGAGAGGATTCACCAGAGACAGAGTAGGGAGCAGAACAGGTGGATTTACTGAAATACACTGTTGAGGGGAGGAGCAGGCGAGGCAGGGAATGTCTGCTGTGCTGTATATGAGTTAACTTCCTGGCCAGGAATCGAACCCAGTCCTTAGCAGTGATAGTGCTGAGATAGTGCTGGGCCACCAGAGAGGCCCAGGAGAAACATGCTGAATGTGTTTTCAGCTGTATTTTCTGTTCCATTTTAAGGACTACATTTAAAACTTGACAAAGTACATGCTACTACACAAACAGTGGGGATATTTAATGTCTGTTTTTTTTTTTTTTAAGATTTATTTATTTATTTATACAAACACTGGGTATAGTCAGAAGCATGGGAGGGTGAGAGAATTCACCAGAGCCAGAGTGGGGAACAGAACAGGCAGACTGACAAAACACACTGCTGAGGGGAGCAGTGGGCACGTCAGGAGAGGTCTGCGCACCATGTGGGACCCTCGCCGGTGGCCGGGGATCAAACTGGTGCTGCAGAGGCTGAGGGCAGCTTCGCAGCCCAGTGCTCAACCGCTGCACCACCAGGGAGGCCCTAATGTCTACATTTTTTTAAAACATACTAGATATGAATGCTCAAGAGGAAAGAACGTTCCATTTCAGACATGCGAGGTTAGACCAGTGAGACAATTCTGTCAGAATGGAGCACTGTATAAAATTGCATCTGGATTTCTCCAATTGTGTTAAGGTAATTATATGCAACTGAAATTACACCCAGAAGCAAGCTAGTATGCAGAGCAAAGTTTGTAAATGTATTGCAAAGAAGAAGAGCAGCTACAGTTATGGGCAACTGTGGTGTCCCAGTGGTATTCAAGGGCAATTGCAAGCATGCTGTAACACTGATGTCTGGAGCAGGTCAGCATCAGGCAAGGTCATTTGAGCAATAAAAGCAGTATTCTTCATCAGCTGTGATTTTTTTTTAAAGTCAAAACTAATAATCATTTTGGAGTCATAATTATTTAAAGTTTGCTAAATCCAAGGCCAGTGCCTCACACCCTATTTACATAAACAAAGACCAAAGTGCCTGTGCTTTGAGCTTATAAATCGTAATTAGGCAAAGGAAATGAAGGGCAATCAAGGGCGTGGGAAACATGCACTGAGGGCCTATTTAGAAAAAAAGAAGCTATCGGTTGTATTGTTATTTTACTTTTAACTGTCAGAAGGTCCATTGTGTTGTAATACAAAAATTCAAAGGAGGGGAGTCAAAGGAGAAAAGCATGTTGCCTTTCTGGGAGTTGAAGCAGGAAATCTTAAATATGAAAAAGCATCATATATGGAGGAGTACAACTCAGGGAAATGGGAAAAAAAAGAGAGAAACTTTGCTCTTGGGCAGAATGTGACACAGGGCCAGGTAAAGATAATACAGATTTAGCTCAGAAGAAAGTAAAACCATCCAGGCCCTTGCGGGGCATATCACAACTAGTCCTGGCTGTCTTCAGTGCTTTTCTTATATTGACATTTGACATACTACTTAATGTAAATACAACCTGGGATAAGCGCTGGTCAGACATTTAAAACAGAATTCAGTTCCACCTTACGCTTATCTCACCTACAAGGAATGAGTCTGTGTCATCACAGCTGTCTGTAAGAGTCCGGAGATAATTAAATCAAGTTAAAGACCAACAAAAACCACAGTACTCCACCCCAACCTGGCCAGATGCCCCACAGGCAGGACTACTGACACAAAATTAATAGGGTAAAGTGATTGGATTAGGAGAACTTTATTACATTTCTGTAGGGGAAAGTTTATTTTCAGTGGAATGAGTGAACACAGTTTTATAAGTGTATAAGTGAAACATATAAAAAAGTGATATACGGATATAGTGGGAAAAATTTTAAATCTAATATCAAACAGTCCTGAATTTCAAAGTTTGTTGTGATACACATTAACTCTGTAAACTTCCACCCATTTTATCTTTATGACCATTTCAAACACTTTCAAGATAAGCTTCTATCAAGAACAATGAAACTTGTGAGAACAAAAAACACTGTAGAATTTTGCAGCGCTTATAGTAGCATTGGCACTCGGGCCAGAGCAATTGGCTTTCTCCTGTCAACAGGAGAGCTCAAAGAAGCACCTGTACAGTTCCTTTGCCAGCTTTGAACATTGCTGTCTGCCCTACTATGTCAGACACAGAGTTAGCTGTGGGTGTCTTGCCCAGTATGAACCAATATTAGAGAATACTCCTCTTATTGGCCAAGACATTCCTTTGACTCTTTTGAACACATAAGATGGAAATTAGAGAAAATAAAAATGTCATCTCTGACTCATTTTCTCACTTTCAGTCCCTGAGTTCAATCACTTATAAAATTATGTGGAATTGTACAGCCGATCCTCCTTATCCACACTATTGTGAACAAGGTAGTTCAGGGCACTCTTTCCCCTAAACCTTTTCTCCCGTCTCCAGTCTCCCCAAAAATGTCTCCTAAGGAGAAGCATGGGAATTTCAGAGTATTCCTGTTGCTTCCCTGAGCATCATTTTCAACCTTGTTTATTTATTTTTCAGTAGCTAACATATATTAGCTTTATTAAACATTCATGAATCAGGCAGCCTCTCATCTATGATCCAGCAATACTGCTGCTAGGTATTTACCCAGAGAACAGGAAAATTCTAATATGAAAAGACTTACATGCACTCCTCTGTTCATAATAGCACTGTGCACAATAGCCAAGTCATGGAACTAACCTAAGCGCCCAATGACAGACAACTAGGTAAAGAAATTGTGGCATATATACTCATCAGAATACTATTCAGCTTGTAAAAAAGATGAAATAGTGCCCCTGGAGACAAAATGGATGGATCTTGAGGTGAATATGCTAAGTGAAATAAGTCACAAAGTGAAAAACAGATACTGATGGTTTCACGTATGTGTGGAATATAAATAACCAAAGAAAACAAGCTGGCAAAGAACTATAAAAAATAATTCTTAGAGCTATGTGTGTTTGTATATAGGTGTGTGTAAATCTACATCTGTCTAAAATATGGTTAAAATAATCTTTAAATATATAGATTTCTTTGTTAATTCTAATAATGCAAAGCTGTAGCCTTCCAAATATCTTCTAGGCAACAAAAAATATATATATTTTAGCTCCACATAATATCAGCTATGTTCCTTCACATACTTGTTTCCTAATTTTAGGGATTCTGTGGTATTTTCTCCTGGAGAAACGTTGAAAAATAGTACATATTACACCACATTTTGGTCACATTTGCATTCTCTCTCTCTACATATGTACACACATAGTTAACACACACTTTTTTGCTGAACAGTTTGCAAGATACAAACATCATGACACCAAACCCTTAAATAGTATATACTTCCTACTGCTAAGAACCTTTTCTACATAACCACAATCCTAGTATGGTTCCTAGAAAATTCAACAAAATCTAAAATTCAGTCCAAATGCAGTCACCCAATTGTCCTTAAAATACCTTTTATTGTCAATGATTCCAATTGGGGTTATATATTTCATATAGTTTCCATTCATGTACGTGTGTGTGTGTGTGTGTGTGTGTGCATAGATGAAATGGGTTGTAGGTCAGACACAGGGGGTGAGAAGACTCACCAGAGACAGTGGGGAAGCAAAACAGGCAGATCTACTGAAATACACTACTGAGGGGAACAGTAGGCAGTGTCGAGACAGGAGAGGTCTGCTGCGCCATGTGGGTCAGCTCCCTGGCCAGGGATTGAACTCATGCCCCAGTAGCTAGGGCTATGGCTTGATAGTGCTGAGACTTTAACCCCTGCGCTACCAGGAAGGCCCTTCCTTTCACTTTTGAAGGAAGAAAAAGCAGTAGTTGTGGATTCATCTTCATGAATTGAGTGAACAGAGAAATTCAGACATGCCGTGTTATTGAGATTTACCCCAGGGCTACAGCAAATGGAAGACATTTAGAGTTGTGTCCATTAGTAGGGAGTGAGGAATAGAACAGAGAGGCTAACCAATTATTTAAGGCACTTAACAGGGTGGGGTTATTTTTTAAAAGACTTTGAAAGGATTCAAAAGAAATGAAGGAGAAAAAAATGAAGTTTGGGAGAAAGTGAAGAAAGAGATAAAGAAAAATGCAGCAATGTGCTCATTAAAAGGAAATTCAGAATTTGTTTGACTCTATCTTACAAATTAGTATTGTAAGATGCAGAATCACATCTGGGGGTGGGAGGTACCATGATTGTTTGAGTGGTTAGGATTTATAAGAATCTGTCTCCAGGTCTTCTTGGCTGTGACAGAGGACTATAGAAGGATTGTCCTAAAAGACTTAGGGGCATCCACCTAACCAGGAACAGCTGTGTGCAGTGTTTATGATATGAGTCATCTTTTCTCCTTGAAAATTGGGGAAGGAAAGGATGTCAGCCCCAAATTGTCTAATTATTTTTAACTAAATTTTTTTTTAATATAAACAGATGGTTGGTAGATTGTCTTCTAGCACATGTACGATGATGGCAACCTTGTTTAACATTCAAGTGCTAATCATTGTCCTGATTTGTTTGAGGAAGTGTTGTAATATGAGATATATTTGGTAGCTTTGCCTACATATATCCAAACTAAATAGTTTGGGACTAGCTGGGACTAGCTTTCCTAGTCTCCAGCTAGTCCACCAACTTTCTCCTCTAAGTGTATCTCCTTTCTCTTTTTTAAGATTTATTTATTTACATATACAAGCACTGGGTACAGTCAGAAGCGTGGGAGGGTGAGCGAATTCACCAGAGCCAGAGTAGGGAACATAACAGGCAGACTGACTGACGAAGCACACTGCTGAGGGGAGCAGTGGGCTGGCAGGAGAAGTCTGCAAGCCATGTGGGACCCTCGCCCGGTGGCCGGGGATCGAACCGGCACTGCAGAGGCTGCAGGCAGCTTCACAGCCCAGCGCTCAACTGTTGGCGCCACCAGGGGAGGCCCAATGTATCTACTTTTTTCACATAAATTTGTATTCTTAAATTTTAGGTAGCTAATTCATAAAACACTACATGTAGACAGAACTTAGTCCCTAGTTTTTCAACCAAGCAGCTTTGAGTAACTTCAAACACTTTCTTAAATCAAAATACCATATTAACATTTACTGCACTTACTTGTGACTGTATAGTTAAACTGGAGAATGTTGTCATCCCCTGTGGTTCCAGAAGCACTTTAAAAAGTAATGGAAATTACAATGCACTCTGGAGAGATTTATGAGAATATTAATTAAAATTAACTTGTCCTAGTTTTCATAGTGTCTCCAGATTTGAGAAAGATGATGAATGTGGCAAACTGACATGTTTTCAAAATATGACTATTCTTTAAAGCTATGGTTTTAACAAAAATCTAATGAATCTTCACAAGAGATAATCTCCAATGGAATAGAGCATTTTTAGCTGAAAAATTAGATAATAATTTATACGTAGGATACATGAGGGGCTCAGCTGAATTAATGAAATATGAAAGAAATAAGACAATTTCTGAGTAATTTGTAGCATTTTCTCTCCCAAGGCATGGCCTATTCATAGTTTTACTTTGATGTGCACACATAATACATACATAATATATATTAACATTGACAGGAGTTAAGTACACAATTGAAAGGAGAAAATTGCACCATTTTGCATCTATCTCCCTGGTGATTAATAAACACCTAAAAACTGCATTTGAATAGAGATATAAATTGAACTTAAAATACTAGGAGGCAAGAAGTTAAGCTCTGATTATGCTGTTAGGTACTAAGACACTGAAGGTGGTGTGGGGCAGGGAGATCACAATTTAATTTCATGCACTGCAGTCTATTGAATTGAATCGATTATAGCCAGGATTGTTTCTGCCACATAGTCTTCTAATTATGATTAGATTAATTACATTTATGAAAATCTATCTAACATTGTAAAATTTGTTTTAAATTGAAGTTTTGTTTTTTAAAGTTTATTGGGGAGCTTCCCTGGTGGTGCAGCGGTTGAGTGCTGGGCTGTGAAGCTGCCTGCAGCCTCTGCAGCGCCAGTTCAATCCCCGGCCACCGGGCGAGGGTCCCACATGGTACGCAGACCTCTCCTGACGTGCCCATTGCTCCCCTGTACTTTGTCAGTCTGCCTGTTCTGCTCTCCACTCTAGCTCTGGTGAATCCTCTCACCCTCCCGTGCTTCTCACTGTACCCAGTGCTTGTTTAAATAAATAAATAAATCTTTAAAAAAAAATAAATAAAGTTTATTGGGAAAAAATTCTTTGAAGATAATGTCTCAACACTCCCAACTTGTCACCAAATACCATTCTTAACTTCCCATTCTCAGTCTTCATTCCCTTTGTTATTGACAAGCTCTTATTTGGTTAAACCTCCTACTTCTTAGGCCCCCAAATCAAACAAAACATGCGAACGCACGCTCACACACACACACACACACACACACACAGAGTTGTGTCAGGTTTTGATTATACTCCATACTGATTGATTTTTTTCTTCATTTTTTTTTTCCTGAGTTAGAGTAGAAATACACCTTCTAAAGAAAACCTGCTACATTTAGGTCCTCCCTGGTGGCACATGAGGCTAAGTCTCAGCACAATGAAGCTATCTACAGCATGAGTTCAATCCTGGCCAGGGAGCGAACCCACATAGTGCAGCAGACCTCTCCTATCTCACCTGCTGCTCCCCTCAGCAGTGTATTTCAGTCAGTCTGCCTGTTCTACTGCCCATTCTGTCTCTGGTTAATCCTCTCACCTCCCCAAACCTCTGACCTACACCCCAGCTTTCGTATGCATAAATAAATAAAATAAATCTTTGGGGAAAAAAAGATTCGAGTATTTTTACACTTAGAATTCCAGATGCTTCTTTTCAGCATTTCATTTCCAGAATTAATTATAAATATTTCAAGAGTTATTTTGCAGCATTGTTTATAATAATAAATGGCAATAATCCAAATATTCAACAATAAATGGCTTATGAAACAAATTATGCTAAAGCAAAGAAGAGACTACTATGCAGCTATGAAAATAACATTTTCAAGATCATTCAGTAATATAACTACATGCTCATATTTTATTTGCATGAGGGAAAAAAGTAGATTGCAAGCGTGAATTTAAAATGATATCCCTTTTTTTTTTTTTAAAGCATAGACATTGACAATATAGACATAGAAGGAGAAATAGACAGGAATGGGTAGGCAGGGGTGCAGTCCCAAATATTCAAAATGATAACTATAGGTATCTCTGCTTTCTTTGTCTCATGTCCTCTTATTTGAGTTTCCTACATTTTTAAGTGAATTACTTTTATAAATAGGGAAAGATTGATAGAACCTAAAATGAAATTCAGCATTTCCAAATATTGTGTTTAAAATTCATGGTTGAGATCTGATTTGTAAAACCAACCAATTTACCAACGAAACAGCAAAGAAAATCCTGTCCTCTTAAATGGAATCAATATGTTTTAATGTGTCTAGTTGATTTTCAGTTGACAAATTAGTTTATCAATTGGAAATATTGATCTAATAACTAGGTCGTGTTTGAGTTGTGTTATGATGGGCATTATTGCCATTGAGAAATCGAGAATTTTTTCTTTTTACTTTTGGTCTTTTTCACTTTTTTGTTACCTTATTCATACAATCCTTGAACTCGCCCTCATCCATTCTCTGATAAATAATAGCAGACTTAAGAAAGGTTCTCAAAAATGCATCTAATTTAAGATAAAAAGTGCTGACCTGGGCCTCCCCGGTGGCGCAGCGGTTGAGCGCTGGGTTGTGAAGCTGCCCGCAGCCTCTGCAGCGCCGGTTCGATCCCCGGCTGCTCCCCGGCCACCGGAGGAGGGTCCCACATGGCGCGCAGACCACTCCTGCCGCCCGCTGCTCCCCTCAGCAGAGTAGTTCAGTCCTTCTGCCTGCTCTGCTCCCCGCTCTGGCTCTGGTGAATTCTCTCACCCTCCCACGCTTCTGACTATACCCAGTGCTTGTATAAATAAATAAATAAATCTTAAAAAAAAAAAGTGCTGACCAGCTTAAGAACTTCCACTATAGGTAATTTGTATCTTAGTATGGAATATGCTATGAAACCCCCAAAATTTCTCAGTTGGGGCACTATTTGCATTTAGGGTAGGACAATTAAGATGCCAGGAGGAACTTTCCATCCCCACAACCCTGAAAAATCAAAAAGTTGATGTAGAATCAGTGTCAGAATATTCCATTCTGAACCCCTGCTGGCTGCTAGGGAATTCATTTATTTAACTGGGTATTTATTGGAGACGCAGAGCAGGCCAGGCACTATCCTAGCAATTCAGCGCAAATTTTGGTGTTCATGGCTGCATAGAAATCATGAAAAAGAACATATAATTTCACTGTAAAGTATTAATATTTATATGCTTAGTTATAGCTTTTTCCCCTTAGTTATAGCTTTTTCCCTGTTTTTGCTTCAGAAAAGACTAAAGCAAAAACAGAAAAGACTAAACTTAATTTGGCACTATCTGTCTTACTAGTCCCCTGCCTTCTTCCACTTCTCAAATACTATTTTTAGAGACACCTGGCTGATTTTCTTCGTCATTTATGTATGGACCAGAGACTCCTGATTACCTCTCCTCTTTAGTAAATGAACAAGAAAATGGAGGTGCCACCTGCTTGCTGTCACCAGGCCCCTGTTTTGCATCTCAGAGTTTCAGCAGTTTATTTGAGAGGATGATGCTTTGTTCCATTTAATTGGAGCCTCTGGTAGTTTTTCCCCCAGATATTAATCACCGTCATTCTGTTACTTGAGAGGCTTTGTGTAGGTAATTAAAGATCTCATCATATCATGCTTGAATATAAAGTTGTAAATGACTCATGCTGTAAACTTTGATCTTCTGAGTATAAAGAAGTCTGTTTCAGTGAAGAAAATTAGGTTTTGATAAATTGTAAAGCCATAAAAGAAAAATTCAGTTACACATTCCTAACAGTGGATTACAATAGCTTATTTAAAATTTACTTAAGCCTATTAAGTAATGGAATAATTTGTAACAAAAACTAGTACAAAATTTAAATTTTTGATTAAAATACAGAGGCAACCACAGGCCTCCCAAGAAATACTCTTCTAAGAAAAAAAAATTAAAAGAAAAACTGTTTACAGCATTATTATTATTATCATGACTTTTTGAAGAGACATCTGGATGTCACCCCTCTTTTTCTGTTTTATATAATTAGATGCATTTTTTTTGGATGAAAATAATGTTTTTAAAGGAATCCTTTTCCTAAATATATTGGTTTTTCCACTGATATTCTTGTAGTAAGACGTCACATATATATATATATATATTTCTACTATAGAAAGAACAGTTACAAAAATAATCAGAAATAATTGTGAAATTAATTATAGCTTGCTGTATACTGTAAAGTAATAACATAAACATATTCACTTAGAATGAAAACAGTGGGTCAAAAGAGCAAACTGCTGGGATTCAATATTCTATAGCCAGCAAGACAAGAACTGGAACCAGATAGGGTTTTAACACTTATTAGAAGTCTGACTTTATTTTAGTAACCCCCTCTGAGATACAGGTTTTTCACTTGTAAAATGGAGACAATAATACTTGAGTCACCATTGTTAGAACAATTAACATGTATGAAGTGTTGGGGACAGCAAGAATTGAAGATCCTTGGTGTCTTTCCAGGATAGAATTTCATGAAGCACCAGAAGAAAGCAAGGGACAGAGTGTATTAGAGAGAAAGAACAGCGCTCTGATCAAGGAACGGACCATCTAGGAAGGTAAGAGCTCTGCCCCAGGCTTTGGGGCAGCCAGTTTTTTTTTGTTTGTTTGTTTGTTTTTTGTTTTTATTTTTTAAAGATTTATTTATTTATTTATGCAAGCACTGGGTACAGTCAGAAGCACAGGAAGGTGAGAGAATTCACCAGAGCCAGAGCGGGAAGCAGAACAGGCAGACTGACGAAGAACACTGCTGAGGGGAGCAGCGGGGCGCGGTCTGCCTGTGCCATGTGGGACCCTCGCTGGGGGCGTGGGATTGAACCGGTGCTGCAGAGGCTGCGGGCAGCTTCGCAGACCAGTGCTCAACCGCTGTGCCACCAGGGAGGCCCTGGGGCAGCCAGTTTTTTTGGTTTCTTCTGTCTGGCTTGGGTGGGGTCCCTCTTACCTTGCACCCATCACTCCCCGATCCCAGGAATTTGAAGTCAACCTCCCTTCACTTTTTTAGAGTCCCTGGGGGTAAAACTGCCAAGAGGGAGGTAGAGGCAGTTGAAAACCTCAAGATTTATTGCACAGTTAGATGTAGTTAAAGGTTGTGAAAAGGGTGTCTATGCCCGCCCACAATACACTAGGTCTGTTAAATATGTGGATTCTTTCTAGGCCTCCAGACTGATCAGATCTTATCCAGTCTTTGAAACAAGGTGTTGGTGCAAAGGAATTTTGGGATGTAGGACCATGGCTGTTCTCCCCTGGAAGAGGATGTCAAGGGATCCCTTTTCTAGCCTTACCAGGAGGCACACAGTTCATTGTATTCCATAAATATCGGCATCATCATCGTTGTCATCATGCCTGCCTTTACACAACTAAAAGTCAACTATTGGTTTAAAGGCCTACTTAGTGGCAAAAACTTCTTGACTACATGTAGAAAATTAGTCTCACTAGTCAGAGTTTTTTCTACTATCAACAGTTAAGCAGAATTTTTACCATTATCCAAAGTTCATAAAGTCTTATGACTGCAAACCTAAGTATTCACTACAAAATACCAAACTTTCAGAATTTAAAAAAAAGAATGAGTCAAATTATATTGTTTGATAGTCATGATATCACTTTTTCAATTGGGGCTAAGCATCTGAATATTGGTGATTTATCTACTGTGGAAGTTGTAAAATATTAGTGACATATCTAGTTTGCAAATATAATTGCTTTAATCTATGTAGTGTTTGGCATAGATAAGGCTGGAGATCAAAATGAGAGTGCCAAACTCTAATTCAAGTTAGTGAACCTTCAAAAGTTTTCATTATGACATACTGTCCCTTTGAGTTTCTTCTAGACCCTGTGTGTGTGTGTCTGTATAGAGATAATAGTTTCATATCACTAATTATAATGATTTAATTATATAAATATAATCATTATAAATGTTAATAATTATAATTACTATATATCATGATGTGTATCACAATATTTATTGGCTATCTAATTGCATGGTTGTCTCTAACAAATGTGGGGTGTGTGTATGTGTGTGTATAAGTCTGTGCTGGAAATGTTCTGTTTGTCCTTCCAGAATCTTTTCTGGTCTCTGATCTCTGAGACCAGACTGTGGTCTTGCACCAGTAGGTTGACTTGTAAGGATGATGTCAATGGATCCCCCTGTCCAGTGTCTTCAAAACAGGTTCAGCCAATAGGGTACATGAGCAGGTGTGGGAAAGAGGGGACAGCAAGACTTTGAAGCTTTGAAGTATTTATTCACCATATCCCTCCCTAAGTGATCACTGTGAGAGGAAGTGGACTGTCTCCCTTGACCATAAGTAAGATGGGCAGGTCCTAACTCTTACTAGCCCAAGGAATGACACCACTGTGCTTTGCAGGCTTCCTCCTCATACCTTTTATGAAGGTCTCTTCAAATTTCCCAGTAGCAATGTCTCATATTCTCTCTCCTGATCTCTGACTGATACAAATACTTCAAAGAAATAATGTAGGGGATGGTAGTACAGATAATGTTTTCATTTGCCTCCCAGCCTTACTAGCTTCCTTCTGGCTTGGTTTAATATCCTTCCTTCTTTTGGGATGGTAAAAACATGTGCCTGTTTCACATGACCTGCAACCATCACCCCAGGACTGCGCTGGGCTGGTTGTATTAGCACCCGCTCCTACAACAGTGACTAGTTCATGTAGCAATGCTGCAATGTAAGGCAATGGGATTCCTGACCCAGAACTCCCCAAATTAGAGTTGAAGTTTGGCCTCTTCTTAGACCAAGTTCTGATGATTGTAACCTTGGGGCACCCTGTTTTGAGCTTCCTTATTCCCAAGCACAACCTTCTGCAGAATGGAGCTCAGGAGAGAGAAGTAGGGATGCAAATCAGAGACTGGGAAGAGGTTCCAGGAGTCATTGCACCCAAGCTGAGCCCTGGTCCCTCAGCTTCCTTCTACAATTGCCTTCACCATGACAACAAATTACTAGATTTTCTTTTTACTTGAACTGACTGGAGTTTCTATCACATACAATTAAAAAAGAAGTACTGATTAAGAAAATGGCAAAACTCTTGCAAATTGATGTTTTTAACATTTTGATCTAATTGTTTTTGAAGATTTCAGTGACGTTCGCCAGAAACATACTAGCAAGGTCCTGCTTCATATATTCATCAGGATCAGTAGAACTTTTTATTACTCAAAGACATTAGAAGGACTGTACTAAAATTCATTCTGCTTTGGACATATTTTGAACATTTTTCTAGAACAAATTATTTCCCAGAGGGGGGAAAAATAACTGAATTAGGAGAAGAGATGGCAGTGGTGTGTGTAAAATGAGAGAGCTTTCATCTCATTTTTAAATTAACAAATATGGTTAGGCATCAATGATTAAGAGTAGTGTTGTGATTTTACTGCTCATTGTGGATTTTGCTTTTTGTTGTTGTTGAAAATGCCCTGACTGAAAATAAGGTAAGATAATAGAAGATAACTTATTTTTCTTAAATAGAGTAGCTTCGGTTCATAGATGTGACATGGTATGGATTCAAGGAAAATGCAAAGACAGAATAAAAAACAAATGGGGAAATACTCCACTTAAATGATTTGTATATGTATTATCTATCAATACTTATCACCCACTTCCCTGTCGGCATGATTGTGAGGCTAAGCAAGCCCTTGAAGATTGAAAATGGCTCATAAATATTAATTATAGTTTAACCTTCCTGCATTTGGAAGTAGTAAGTCTACAAGGCTCACCACTTTTTGTTGCACTGATCAAAGCACATCTTTTCACTATAATTCTAAATTTAGGTTTAGAGCAGTTCTATCATTTTGGGTGCAGTGGTTCTCTGAAGAACTTGAAACAGTGAAATAAGAATTTTTAAAATTAACAAGAACATCATTAAAACATTATCACAGAAAAGGAAAGATCAGGAAATAGACACCTAGGGAGCTGGGGAACTTTGGAAAGATGTTGCCAAGACGATGGGCAAAGAAGACAACCCAATTCAGCTGATTTTACTCTTTTTTCTTTTTTTTTTGAAAGGTTTATTTATACATACAAGAACTTGGGTACAGGTCAGAGGTGTGGGGGGGGCTGGTGAGAGGACTCACCAGAGACAGAGTGGGGAACAGAACAGGCAGATGGACTTAAATACACCGCTGAGGGGAGCAGCAGGCGAGATAGGAGAAGTCTGCTGTGCCATGGGGCCACCCTCCCCCCCGGGATTGAACTCGTGCTGCAGTGGCTGTGGATAGCTTCCTAGTGCTGCAACTTAACCCCCAGTGCCACCAGGGAGGCCCCTGTTTTTACTCTTGAAACAGATACTTATAAATTTATTTGGAACTTAGAAGGAAATATTTTTAGGGAAACAATGTTGAAAACTGGTGATTAGGTTTCTAACAGGCCTTGCCAGCCTTCTAAACCCCAAGTGGCTACACCAAAGAACTCAAGCTCCCTGTTGCTCCTCCAGGAAAACATGCAACTAAAAAAGAAATAGTACAACAGCACCCTAGAGTGCTGCGCTATCTCCCTATTTCCCACATCTTCATTAACTACAACTCCAGTTTGGAAACCTCCAGTTTCTTCTACTGGGAGGAAAGAATTCCTTTCTTCGTGGTGATGAAAGAAGTAAGAGCCCTCAGGTAGCCGAGGTTAACAGGAAGGGGCATGACTCACTACCCATCAAGGATGTTCCTAAGTTGGGTTTCAGGGCTTGGGAAGGGCTCCCTCATTTAATTTTTTCTCAATGGGTTTATTTTTGCTGCTTGATGTTTGGTTTAACTTGATAGAAATAACCATGTTGCTTCTGTATCGTGAGAAGTAGCAGGTGGCGTTAAGTCCTCTTTCTTGTGGGCAAATAATAGAATCTGTAAATACTAGCCTATTCCTTCCTCTCGACCTTTGTCCTCCTTAGAGTGTCAAGGGGAAGGTTACTCTGGGCCACTCAGAGGGCAGATACCACGCACAGGTCCTCCCAGCCAGCACACAGGATTCTCTGGCCTTGTGTTCTAAGTACAATGGCCTTTATGTTATTCCAACTAAAGCCAGAAATAACTGAGATCCACTTAAAAAAATATAAACCTCAAAAATCTTTCTCCCCCCCATGCATTAACAGGCAAAAGAATTAACTAGTAGTCACCATTAACTTTTGTGGCTGCAAAATTATTGGCTAATTATACCAACTATTGCATTCTTAGCCTATCAGACCATGCTTTGATCATCCAGAGACAAAAATGTTTCTTGGAACCAATCCACAGAGCAGCCAACGGAGTCTGTTTCGACTGTTCTTACTGAAGACCGTGGTGCCAGCAGTGCTCATCATCATTGCTGACCACTGAGGCTTGGCAGCGACGCAGAATGAATGGTTTCAGTGCACTATTCAAAGTTCTTAGGCAATGAGTCCCTACTTGGCATTCTGCCTCCTAAAACATTCATCAAAGCAAAAATCACCACACAAATGTGTACTCTCTGATGGAGCGATCGCTTATCTCTCAAAATACTGGAAATTCTGATTGTGCAGGTATGCATGCATTTAAGGGGTAAAAAATCTGCGTCCATTTTAGAGCACCCTTCCCTATACACTGTATTCATTGCCTATTGCCTAATTGACAAAATCTAATAAAACATGTATGAAGAAGCTCAGAAATATCACAAAGCTAGCAAAATATTCACATAGGTATCATTTGGTTGCTATTAATAATTTAAGGTTCTTCCAAACCGAATGTGTATCTTTATATTTTAAAATGTCCAGGGATCATCTGGCATTAAAACTTAATCACCATTCAGGAAAGTTTTTCCATGTAGGTCAAAGTTTAATGAACAATTAAGGCAGTGGAAGCTTAAAGTGGAATTGCCAAAATTATACCAGAGGATATGATGGTAATAGTAGAATGTACCTTAAAAAACAACCTAAAACACATTTCCAGTCTATCATTTGCCAGTGTCCTAGTTACCTTGTACTCAAAAAAAGACTTGATGACATTGATGACTATTACAGCAAGTTTTTCTGACTTTATTGTATTCACTGGGTTATAAATGTACTTATTCCTACATTGTGGTATTAAACAATCAGATAGCACAAAATATTGTAGATTTTTTGTTTGATTTTTTTTTCCTCTTTCACAATTTTGGTGCAAACACTATTTGTGGAAGGATATGGCAATTCAGGTTGGGGGCAGGTTGTAACAGAAACCATCTGCCCTTTCCATTTGTCTTGAGTCCCTTTGTCATGATTAATTATTGTTACCAAAAAAAAAGTGCACCACCTCATTGCTGGTGCTTTGTAAGATGTTAGCAGTCATTGCCTTCTTTTAGCGGAATGGTGCTTAAAATATTACACGTTTTGTTCTCTGTGGCACTAAACACAGTCTCTGGTTCCAACAGACTGCAAGAGACAGGTGGGACTTACTCACATTCCTGTCAGAGCCAACACAATGGAGATAAAGTTTAAGTGGATGGTTAAGAATGTTCTACCTTGTATTAAGCATCTCTGATGTTTGCCTTGTAGAGAATCAAAATCCACTGAAGGGATAAAATATGCATATCATGTTTATACTGATAAAATGAGCTTCAAAAGAGTAAGCAAAAAATGCTAATATTGCATCTTGTATTAATGTTTGATAAAAACTTAAATTCACATTTCCAGCAAACCTTCAGCATTACTGAATTTTAAAGTTTCCCAAGAGAAGGTGAAAGGGACCAGTGTTGGGATTTCTTTTTTTTATTCAGGGGAAATGCATTCTAGGAGGGGCCAACGTAGGAGATTATGAGGAGGGTGAAGGTCTGTTCAGATGTGTGGTATGGTATTTCCCGAAAAGGTGTCTTCCACAGCACCTCCTCAGTTCAGGTAGAACATTCACCAAGATGTGCTGTTATACTCAGAAAAGTGTTCAATTATTCATTCGGCATTTATTAAACACCTTTCATGAATCCAGAATGGGATAAAAAGAAGAGAGAAGTAGACATAAAGGGATGAAAGCTATCACTGCTATGTTTTTAATCCTCACAGAACTTCATTTAGTTGAGAAAGAGAGAAACCTCAAACACCCGAGGAACAGAGATCACCTCTAGTGAGGGCCCTCCATGCTCCCTTCCTGCTCAGAATATCCTTTCCCTTAGTCTGCTAATTTCCCTTCTCTAACAGGAAGTTCTATCTGTTAGAGCCACTCATCACATTTGGGCTTCCTATTTAGGCCTTCTATTTATGATGTAGAACACACTTACACACACAGTCTGTGTCACAATATATATGTTGTGCAGGAAGGCTCACATAGTTATCAAGTAACATCTGAGTCTTTGCAAATGCAAAACAAAGTTCCAAAGTAATGAGACAAGTTAACTTGCAGACTAAGGGGTACCCCAGACCTGCCTGCTCTAAAGAAGTTCTGCTGTTCACCTCATAAAGTCAAAGCATGCTCCTATTGTGAAAAAAAAAAAAATTAATAGAATAGTGTGCATAGAGAGAGGAGAAAGGGCAATACATTCCCAATGAAACACCCCAAGTTACCCAGACAAACAGATGGGGCAGCTGAGGGGTGTAACCTTGCCACAATTCTACGGCACCTTCCAGTAGGGAACCGTAGGAGAAAGGCAGAAAGGGCCAAGCAAGTTAAAGTCTGCATTGTCAGTGCCCCACCCCCCATATGTCTCTCACCCATGTATTCCTTCCATGTCCCCCAAGTCCCTGAGGCAAGTCCAAGGCTGAGAAGCAAGCACAGCTTCTTCACATGCCTCTCTGCTCCACGTGTCTCCCCTCCTGTGTGTTCTCCCAAGTTTCCTCTCCAAGTCTTTTTCTAACTTCCCCTCCCTGCTCAGCTCCACCCTCCTGTCAGGTGGGGCAGGGAACACGGAACCTCCCCTTTCCTCTGTAACAATAAGACATTATATGTACATGAATGAAAGGAAACTCAGAATGATCCAGAATAAGATGTGAGAAATAGCTAAGGTGAATTCTAACATTGGTAAGTTCACACTACAGATCCAGAATAAAGGAGCATTTCAAGGTTAACATGTTAGACCTGGAGCTTTATTTATATAAAGCATGCAAAGTCAAAGGAGAAGATTACTGAAAGGGAAGTGTTAGTAACCTGGCAAGAAGAAATGAAGGCTGAAATCAGGGAGCTCAATGGGGAAACTATTGATTTTTTTTTTTCCAGGAACATGGAGACAAAATACCTGAACTAAGTGGAGTGATAAAAATAATGTTTTTGGTAAATATGATTAGCTGTACTCACATATTGGATATAAGTATGGAGGAAAAGAAAGATGATAACTCCCAAGTTTTAATGTTAGGTAGCTAGAAACTGGTGACGAACATTGAAAGATATAGAACTTTGAACTACACTTGAACTACAACTGATTTGGCCAGAAGTGTCAGCACGAGGAGATGGGAAAACTGGTCAGAGTCGCTTTAAACACTTTCAGTCACACAATCAACTGACATTTCCTATTTCCTTATGACCCGGGACTAGATTTTTAGTATGACATGGACAAAAATAACCATGAATCTGCAAGTCACAAAAAAATCAGAATCTTGAGGGTAAATGAGGAAGAAAGATGGAGTATAAAGGGCTAAGTTTTCTTGGAATGCCCATAATTTAATGGGAAAGAAGAGTAAGCATAACTAAGGAGGTAAAAGGAAAGAGGAAGCGAGCTTTCAGAAGATAAGATGATCAGTCCTATGAAATGTTGGCCTAAAACATTAATTTTTTATTATCTAGCTGGATGTAAAATTCTGACATAGGTTTTCTTTTATTACTTTGAAATTCCCACTCTCTTTTGGCTTGTTATTACTATTAAGAAGTCTGGTGTCACTCCAATTATCATTCATTTATTGGTAATTATTTTTTTCATTGATTACTTTTAAACTATTCTCCTTGTCCTGACATGTCATTAAAATATATTTTGGGCCTCCCCGGTGGCGCAGCGGTTGAGCGCTGGGTTGCGAAGCTGCCCGCAGCCTCTGCAGCGCCGGTTCGATCCCGGCTGCTCCCCGACCACCAGAGGAGGGTCCCACATGGCGCGCAGACCTCTCCTGCCGCCCGCTGCTCCCCTCAGCAGTGTACTTCGGTCCTTCTGCCTGCTCTGCTCCCTGCTCTGGCTCTGGTGAATTCTCTCACCCTCCTGCGCTTCTGACTGTATCCAGTGCTGGTATAAATAAATCTTTGGGGGGAAATAAATAAATAAGTCTTGGGGGGGGGAAGTGGGATGCAGCGCTGAGGGCCTTTCTGGTATAAATAAATCTTTGGGGGGAAATAAATAAATAAGTCTTGGGGGGGGGAAGTGGGATGCAGCGCTGAGGGCCTTTCTGGTATAAATAAATCTTTAAAAAAAAATAAAATAAAATATATTTTAATTTATACTGTGTCGTTCTCATTGTGAATCACGATTCTGAGGCTAATTTTTTTTTTTAGTAATTCAAAACATTTTGCAGATATTGGTTCTTTAAATACTATATTGGTTTTTTAAATACTTTTAATACTATACTTTAAATACTGTGCTCCCTGAGATTCAAAAGTTTTATAAAGGCAGTTGTAAAGTTAGACCTTAATTTTCCTATGCATTCCAATTTACCTCTCTTATATTCTCCATTTTTTCATCTCTCCAAATTATAGTATGGTAATTTCCTTAGCTCTAACTTGTAGTTTATCAGGTCTCATGACTGTTCTTTAACTTTTCTATTAATATTTAATTCCAGCTACTATTTCTATATTCTTTGTAGAGGTATTCAATTTCAACTACTTTTGTTTTTCATATAGAAGTCATATTTAATTATTTCTCATCAATATGTTGGTTTTTCATGGGCTCTTACTGTTTTCTCATGTTTTAGAATCTTTTGTGCTCCGAATCATATTATTTTTATTTTATAGTTCCTATTTACTAGTTCTATTATCTGGACTTTTTTGGGACTCCTAATCCTTTTATTTTATTTTTTTTTTTTTTTAAAGATTTATTTTATTTATTTATTATGCAAGCACTGGGTACAGTCAGAAGCATAGGAGGGTGAGAGAATTCACCAGAGCCAGAGCAGGGAGCAGAGCAGGCAGAAGGACCAAAGCACACTGCTGAGGGGAGCAGCGGGCGGCAGGGGAGGTCTGCGCGCCATGTGGGACCCTCCTTCGGTGGCTGGGGAGCAGCCGGGGATCGAACCGGCGCTGCAGAGGCTGCGGGCAGCTTCGCAACCCAGCGCTCAACCGCTGCGCCACCAGGGAGGCCCTCCTAATCCTTTTAATTGTTCTGTCAATTGATTCTAGTGCATGGTAATCTGGTCCCTTGCTTGCTTTGTATTCAAGAATTTGTGTTCACCTTCAGCAAGGGAATCCCTCACAGCCTGAGCTAATGTGTCCCTTCAGAACAGGTTGTGTTTGCTTTTTCCAGGAGTCTCAGTGTTGTCACTGAATAGGGCCAATTTCTTTGGTCTTCTTTGACTTACAGATTCTTGACCTTAGCAGATAGTATAGATCAGTATCCAGCAAACCACCACCTATTTTTATAGTTTTTTTTGAAATGCAAACATTCCCATTTGTTTATATGTTTCTACAGCAGCTTTTGTTCTACAACTGCAGAGCAGGAAGGCTGCAACAGAAATTGCATGGCACATAAAACTGATAATATTTCCACTCAGGGCCCAAGCTGACAAGTTTCTTTGTTGACTCCATGTGCGAGTGCAGGCTGCTTTTCATTTTTTTTTAAATAGTCTACATTATGTCTAGAGACAGTTTTTTAGGTCCTGAATTCATGCCGCTTTACTGATTCTAACTCTCATTCCTGCAAGATCTCAGAGTTCAAGGCCCCATGTCCTATAGGACATTTAAATCCAAACGCCTAGATTTTTTTGTTGTTGTTAAAGATTTATTTATTTATGTATGCAAGAACTGGGGTACAGGCCAGGGATGCAGGGTGGGTGGGGAGAGGACTCACCAGAGACAAAGTGGGGAACAGAACAGGCAGACTGACTGAAGTACACTGCTGAGGGAAGCAGCTGGTGAGTCAGGAGAGATCTTCTGCACCATATGGGTTGCTCCCTGGCCAGCCGGGGATTGAACTCATGCTGCAGAGGCTGTGGATTGCTTCATAGTGCAGTGTTTAACCACTTGCGCCACCAGGGAGGCCCAAACTCCTAGATTTTTAGGAAAGCATATTTTCCTGCTATGCCAGCACCCCTCCACAAGATCGTAGCACCCACCCTTGCAAAACTTAAAACTCTTTTTGTCTCCTGCAGCTATCACTAACAAAATAGCTATGCATTAGCTATATTCTTCAGCAATTATAGGTGTCTTGTAGCAAGATATTTCTTAAGCTATGTAATACATCATATTTCTGGAAATTAAAAGTTGTATAAAATGTAACTGGAATTTTATACAATATAACTGGAGAACAGAAAAATTAAACGTTTTGAGTAAAATTATTTATATGGGATCATGAAGGTGGAAACTATTTAGGAAAATTGAGAAGGAGGTGGACAATGAGTGAAATAAAGATAAATCAAGTATTAGAAACCACATAGAAGACTTGCTCCAATTTGAATTCTACCTGTGTGACCCTAAGAAAACTTAATTAACTTCTTCTAACTTCAATTCACTTATCCGTAAACTGGAGGTTAAGCAGTCCAAACATAAAGCAAAACCTCAAGATATGACCCTTGTGATTTTCATGAGTGTATCATGTCCTTAAAACGTTACTCCCTTTCAGATTACCTTGCTCCTGCTTTGAAGAAAGGCAAGAAGCATATTTAACATATGGCATATAGAACAGCAAATATTTCTCACTGAATTTAGCCGTCGTCATCGTTTCCATGGCAACTACCTTACTCTCAGAAGAGGGGCAAAACACATAAAGATGCTATGAAAGATTTATAGTCACTTGTTTGGGGAGATCTTCATAACTCTCAAGGTTATGAGGGAAGGAGTCGTCCCAAACATATGGTAATGAAAGCTTAAAGTAGTTATCAGCTGTTTCCCTTGGGAAACTATTTAGTAATCATTTTTCATTGTTTAATAATCTGGCCTCATTTTTTAACCATGCCTATACATCTGTCATAGGTTATCAGATTCGTATAAATAATTTGTCAAAGTATACTTTACTTATTAGGTAAATACTAAGGAGGGAACAATTAGTCAGGAAATTAGGCTTGAGAAAAAAGGAGATGATAGGGTTTGGAAAAGGAAGGCAAGATGTGGGGGCTGGGAGATGTGGTGTGTCCTAGAAATAGCAATATAATGGGGGGAGGGTGGAGAGGACCACAACTGTCTCGGGAATAACGCAAGTCAATGATATTGGGCTTATACAAGTGGTATTCAGCCAATGTGGAGGCTATATTTGCATGCTATATTTTTAGATGCAGCATTTTTTTTTCCCATAAAGAAAGCAATGATTCATTTCTCTAATAAATTCTTTAGATCAATTTTGTTTTCAGTCCAGTGTTTTCGATCTTTTCCGATATGATTTTTCACTGTCTGATGGAATTCACAAAGGCAACACAAATCAATTTCCCAAATGAGTTTCCTATATCTTCCAGTGTTTTAATTAGCCAACAGTTTTATTTCTTAAACTCTTAGACTTGTTTTCAATTAGAATATATTCAATTATAATGAATGTAGGAATACAAATCCCCTTTGGTTTTTTATTTTAAGTGATTTCTAAACACATAATTAACATGGTATCATTTCACTTTTAGCAATGCCCCAAAAAGGGAAAGCAATGTGGTACTTGAATACTTTCTGTCTCTAAAATAAAAATGACCTCATTATGAAGCTTATATTCTATAGAGAGAAACAACTCACAAATTTGAGTAAATATATTTTTAAAAAATCTCAACTTTATTTACTATGAAATGCTGATAAAAAGCATTTTTTCCTCATGGTAGAAAATGTGTTATGATGAACTTGTCTAGAGATATCCAGAACATTTAATAAGAAGGTGGAGTGTAGATTCTTCTTTACCCTATTTCTCCGTCTCCAAAATAGGAGCTACTGTTGGATCTTTATTCATTGTCAGATATTCAAATTAGCTATCAGTTTGCTACAGTGTTGTGTCCTCACTCCCAACCATATATTGAAATCCAAATCAGCAAAGATGATGCCGTTAGCACCTCCGGGAGGAAGAGTCCTCATGAGCAGGATTAGTGCCCTTAGAGAATCCAGGAGTTTCCCTGGTGGCATAAGGGGTTAAGTCGCAGCACTGTGAAGTTATCTACAGCCACTGCAGAGTGGCAAGAGTTGGAGGCTGGCCAGGGAGCTATCCACATGGCACAGCAGACCTCTCCTGTCTCACCCACTGTTCCCCTCAGCAGTGTATTTCAAAAGATCTGCCTGTTCTTTTCCTCACTCTGTCTCTGGTGAATCTTCTCACCCTCCCTCCCCCACACACCTGGCCTATACCCCAGTTCTTGTATTCATAAAAAGGAGAGAATCCAGAATAATCCCTGGCCCTTCCACCCTGAGAGGGCACAGTGAAGACGAAGACAGCTGTCTACGAATCTGATAGTCGACTTTTAACAGACACCCAATCTGCCAATCGTGGACTTCCTAGCCTCCAGAATGATGAGGAATAAATTGTTGTTGTTTATAAACAGGAAAACCACATTATTTTGTTACAGGAGTCTGAAAGGACTATTCACAGTTCTAAAAGAAAACCTCCTTAGAGAGGAGCTAGCAAGGGACCTTCTAAAATAAAAGTGTAAATTGCTCAGTGCTATGTATTAATGGCTTTATCAGGATAGGAGTAGTCTTAAGGTTATTTGAGTAAATATAATATGAAATACTCTCAAGATCTCCTGACCAAGTACATTGTCTTAGGAATGTGAAATTTTGTTTGTAATAACTGCACCCAATTATTAATGCAAAGGCATGCAACCAAATAGAAAACCCTATGTGGTGTCACACTGATGTAATTTGAGAATTAATGCTTCCTTTTCATACACTTAGTATATATATGTACACCTTCTATATATGGAACTTAATTAGAAAAACCTACACAACTTCACA
The DNA here is from genome assembly GCF_964194135.1 of Talpa europaea. NCBI lineage: Eukaryota > Metazoa > Chordata > Mammalia > Eulipotyphla > Talpidae > Talpa > Talpa europaea. The sequence continues at coordinate 100,906,739 of NC_140077.1, forward strand.
GGTTATAGAAAGTAGTCTCAATAGAATTAAACTAAGATACTTTAATAAAAATGGCTATACATGTATTTCAAATATCTACATATCTCTCTATAGAGATATAATTATTCAGAACTTTTGAAAGTTAATGTAATTTTCATAAATGTGGGCCTCTGATATTTTCATATATTAAAACAACAAAATTTGGGGGGAGGATTCTCTAAACATTATAAATGTTAGCGGAATTAAACATTGATATGAAAAGCCAATGATTTTTTTTTAAACAATTCTGTCAGTCACCATTTTGAATAAGAGGGAAAATATCATTCATCTGTATTTCTTTCAAACAAGAAACAATGAAGAATTCCAGGAAGAACAATGAAATCAGAAATGTAATTTTCCTTAGTAATTCTTTTCTAGCTTATTAGACTTGTCATTTTCCAAATTAAAATAGAAGATGTAATGGAGGAATTCCTTTTAAACATTAAGTGAGCATTAAGAGAGATAAGGGACCAGGAAAAAGAATAACTATAAGAAAGTAAAAATCAAAATCAACAAACAACTATGAACCAAAGACACTCTATGGGGGGTGGGGGCGGGGAGGGGAGGGATTGGGGTCAAAATAAGGGGGTCGCAATTGTATGGGGAATATAAAAAAAAAAACAACTTCCACAAAACAATAAAAAAAAAGAACACACACAAAAAAAGTGAACAGCAGTGAAGCTACTAATAGAATGCTTTTGTTTCTCTACAAAAAAAATCTTAAGAAAGATTTGAGAGACAATTCATTTGAAATATTAAAACATTTCCTAATATACTTATCTAGTTCTGTATGACCCATTTGCTTTGGTAAAATCTGAAAAAATGCAACCCATGACTTACTAAGCATCAATCACTCTACTCCACCCATTGCTTAAACCAATTTTGTTGATTCAAAAATATTCATTGTTCATCTTGCTATTCATTATTTATTCATGAACCCTTATTAATAATACATTGTCATAAATTACAAATATCAAAGTTAACACTCTTGTGACTGTCTTTTGACATTTCCCAGGCAAGTATCTAACTAAACACAAACTAAAGCTTAAGCACTAAAGTTCAATGGGAAAAGACAAGGAACACACCACCCTCCTAAAGATAAGTTTATTTATTTTTAGAACACAATGAAGCTAAATAATCTACTGAGTCAGTTCAGCGCTCAGTACATGTTGTAAGCCTCCCTATTTCTGTTCTGCATCTTCCCTTTTGTTGATCTCTAAAACAAAAGCATTGAAAACCCTGTTTTGCAAAACCACCCTAACACATTTTATTCTACAATTATCTTTTTGGGGTTGAGTCATGAATAGATAAACTTATACCAAATAATGATGCTTTCATATACTTTTACCAACTTTTTTTTTTTTTTTTTTTTGGTGAAGACCATTTAAAAATGCAGTCAGCCTGAATGAACTAAAGATAAATGGATCGGCAAGTAGGCAATGAATCATGAGCAGTTTTCAAGACAAAGAAAGAGGGTCAGGTGAGGTGATAAAGGGTAGAGATGCCACACTCCTACTGTAAAAAGTAAAAGGTAGCAGGATAGTAAGGAAAGCCTGGGTTTGGGAAACGGGCACCAGACCTGGGTTTGAGTCTGTTCTTCCTGAGCATCAATTTCCTTCTCTATAAGAAAGGAAAATTCAATCATTTATATATGTCAATTTGCCCTATCCTACTGACTAGCATATCACAGGCATTTTAAAATAGTGGCTAATATTATCAATAAGGAAAAATACTAAACTACTTTAATATGGTGCCTAATACCAAGCACGTTAGTTTCAAATCCATATCACCCATACTTCCTAGGCCAGAGTAGCCTGGCAGGAGACAATTGAGGGACAACTATTTCAAAGACCCTAAAGATAGCCTCTGGTTTTCAGCTTCTCCCAGTAGAAACACCAGCCTGTCTCTCTCCTCTGCAGGGTCCCTGGGGGCTCCTGTCTCCTCTCAGCCACTGGGGTTCCACCAAGCCCAGTTTGCTCCACACACACATGTGCATGTGCTGTGCCGTCTGCTCCTGTGACATGAGTCAGCCTTCCCTACTGTTGCTGGGTCTCTGATCACTGCCAGTCTCTTCCCCGCCTACCCGATTTCTGGCTGCTCCCAACACAGCCCTGCTACCTCCATCAGGGAAAAGACATGTGCAATTTTTCCTGAGGGATGCCCTCAGCAGCCTCCTGCTGCTTCGGCTCTTTCAGCCCTTCCACTACTCTGTTGTTTTTGTTCAGGGGATGAACGGAGGCCCTCGCCACACTGCTCCCTGCCCGCTGTGAACAAGCATCCAAGATACTACCAAGGGTTGGCAGGGTGCCTGGCCTCAGGGTGAGGCAAATCTATGATGTGGGTGAGGTGAGCTGAGGACCTGAGTATTTTGAGGGCATCCAGCCTGGGATCCGCTCCCACAGATTAGGATTGAGGAAGGTGGATTCTCCCAGCAGGTCCCCAAACTTCAGGTCCCAGGCATCGTCAGCATAGTCAGTATAGTCACTGTGTATTCTAATCCTCCTCTGGAGGGAATTGGGGACAGAATTAAACACGGTCGAGGTCATTCACAGGTAGGTTTGTGTTAGTGGGTTTATTCACACAGGAGTAATCCCCATCTGACCCCACAGTTTCCACCTCTGGCCACCCCAAAGTCCTTCATATTTTTAAGCATTAACAGCCCCTTCTAGATACAACAATTCAGAAATTGTATTATCTTTCTGGTCTACATTATCTTGGTCTACATTACCTCTACATACTACTTCTTGTTCAAGTCACCATTGCTATTAAATGTCTTCCAGTGTCTGCGAGACTATTCTTTCCCATCTAATCCCATTCTGAACCTTAGGCTTCTGGCCTGTCTCCACTGGAAGTGGGTGACAGCCACTGTATGAGCTGGTCCATGACACCACACTAGTCTCAGCCCCTCCTTCGTTCCTGATTTGGGCAACAAGTAAAAAGGTCCCCAGTGGGGTTTAGTACAAAGCTCCTTACTGGACTGACTGGGAAGAGGTGCTCTCCCGACTGGGTCTCTAAATTCATCAACCACCTTGTCTCATCCTGGTAATTGCACACCTGGCTAGAGTTCCAATTACTGAGTCCCATTTTTAATCTGACCTGGATAAGAAAATTGGAAATGTGTTGTTCCTGGTTCTGGCAACTTCAGAACATACTAGAGTCCTACTAGAAATTAACTTGTCTCCCCAATCCCTCCACCTCCAGTACGCTACCTGTGCTTTAAAGTCAGGCCTGGGTTCCCTATCTCTGGGGGTCACCTTGTCCTGCCCTGTGCAGCTGGTGGGATACCTGTGCCCCAGCCTAGGTCTGCACCAGGCTCAAAGTGACAGGAGAATGCACATGCTTGACCCCTGTGCTTTCTCTCACCCCAGAGAATCTCTGAGGTCAGCTCCTCTAGCTAAGCACCAACCCCTCAGCGTCTGTGTACCTCGAGGGGCAGCGCCACTTCAGCCTCTGCCTCAAGTTCTGGAAGCCAGAGAATTGTGGCTCATCAATGAACCCTATGATGGTTCCCTCCCTGCTCAGACATCATCCTCCTCTTTCCAATAACCTACATATGCTTTCACAAAATTCATCTGCTTTTAGATCAATTTGCTTGTTTATTTATTAATTTAGTACTGCAGTACTAATATAGGTTTCTTCAGTATGTTAAAAAAAATCTGACCCCATATTTTATTACTCATAGATTCATATGTGTATTTTAGAATATGGAACTTCAGGGAAATTTGCTCTCTGGGGTAAGTGACAAAGAACAGGCTTCAGTCCACAGACTCTTAGGGAATTTGACACACAGGGAAGTGTCAGCCAGGGTTATTGCTACACTCACGTGTCTCCTGGCAGCACTTGTCAGCTCATGCCATTGTCTTCTCTCTTTGTTCTTCATTTTACTGAGCTGTCCTTTGATATATATCTATATCTGCACATATAGCTACATACATGCTAGTCAGTTTCAAACATAAGCTCTCACCGATTAGGTTTATGTTCAAGATATATTATTCTGTAAAGTGCCTGTCACAATGACATTTGCACTTGGACTTTTGTAACTACTGTATTTTTGTTAAAATGATTATTCTAAAATTAAAGTGGGAAGGCAAATTAAAGGTATTATTAGTCATTTGTGGATCAGTATTGTGCTATATGTAAGATTGTAAAGATAATGGCTATGAAAGTGCTTTGTAAGATACTATTCAAGTTATTATTTCAGTCATTTCTACATTATTGCATTTTCATAAATGTGCCAGTTAAAATAAAAAAGGTATATTGTCCTTTATATTATAATAATGCTTTTAACTAGAAGTAAGCCACTCTTAACCATGCTTCCATTATTTCCTTTATAGCTATTTATTTTCTTTATCCTATAATAACTGTGAATTTCCAGAATAACAGTCATAGTCTCGTACACCTAAAAGGAGCTCTAGAGTTCGTATCCATTTCTCTGCCTTCAAGCATAGCTTAAATCTATTCAGACAGTTGAAGACATACACAATTGAAAAAATATATAAAGCAATGTTTTGCTGATTAAAATACAAGACATACATTTTAAAAACGAGGTTGTTTATCTTCCCTTCATTCAGTATCAAATATTTCTGATTTAGCTATGTAAATACTCGATGTTCAAGGGCAAAACAAAACTATATTTCCTTTGCCAGTTCTTACCATAAAAAGTACAGAATGTGATTTGATATCACTGTTATTAGTGATGCAAAAAATGTTCAAAAGAACAAAATAAGAATTTTAAAGAAAAAAAAGCTTAACCTTTAAAATGGCCATTTTCTGAAGTTTGTAAATCGAAGTAACATTACAACACTGTATATGATTCAAAAGTATAGAATCACACCTTCTCAGATGTCTGTTGCCACACATACCCACCCCCAAGGCACACAGAGTCCTCCAACATAGTCCACTGTGTCCCCTCCCCAGCTGCTAAAAGGATCATTTTCTATATAATTCTCCTGTAGTTACTAAAACATATACTGATATTTTAAGAATTATAATCACAGTTATACCACAGGTATTTTCAAATTCTGAAGTGGTGCTATCTTCTTTCATTTTAATAAATTAACAGCGTTTTCTTAAGTGAGTGCATGATTATTATTTTCTATTATTATAGAATGAAACAATATGATTACAGTGCAATATTACTTCAGTAAGTTAAAAGGTAAGTATGTTTGGTTACACCGTTTTCTTCACTTTTTTTTTTTTTTTAATAAACCAGAGCTCTTCCCTACCCCCCCACCCCCAAACCTATTATGCCATGAGCTCCCATAGAATGAGTTCCAGCAGCTCAGTCCCCTTTCCATGGGATCCCAGTTGTGTTTCTTGGGGCGAGGGGGTGGTGTGTGCAGGCTGGAGCTTCAGTGGAACTCGGGTACCTTTCTCTTTGGCTTCTTTTTTCTGATCATCTTCCTTCACACGTTTCAGGAAGTTATCTCTGCTCTTAGAGAGCTTAGTGTGCTCAATACGAATATGAATTCTCTTGGCAAGAATCTTGTCCTTTACTTGTTTGTTTACAACAAAGCCCACTGCATGCTGGGTAACAGATGCTCCAGTATTACCATGGTAACGGGGGGGGGGCGTTCCTTTCTGAACAGTGCCCACGCCCTTGATGTCTACAATGTCACTGTCACCTTTCTTGTAGATTCGCATGTCTGTGGCCAAAGGAGCAACTCCACTCTCCGTGTTTTCTAAAAGGCCTAGAGAGTAGCAGGGCCTCGCCCCTGTTTGTTGTCATTTTGGAGAATTACAGGAAGATGGCGGTTCCTGCTGAAAAGTTACTGTTTTCCTTAATTGTTAGAAATGTCTGAAGTACCAAAAATTAACATTTTTCAGGACTTGATCTGCAATTTCAAATTACTTTTCCAAATGAGTCTCCTAATGTCTCTCCTACCATGCATGAGAACTCTAGCACTGAATGTCTCAGTGATTCTAATTTGCACTAAATTTGAAATAGGTGTGTTTGCTGTAATTAATCCTTTGGGAAGCAAACAAAGGTGGGGGGGCACATCAGCTGATGCACACATCAATTATAAATTAAATTCAGATTAATTTTAGATTATTAGCAAATGACCTAAAATCTTTTTTTTTTTTTACTTTTTTTTTTTTTACTTTTTTTTTTTTTACTTTTTTTTTTTTTAATAGAGGCATGTTTATTTATTTGTTTGTTTGTTTGTTTTGTTTATACATGCACTGGGTACAGTCAGAAGCACGGGAGGGTGAGAGAATTCACCAGAGCCAGAGCGGGGAGCAGAGCAGGCAGAAGGACCGAAGTACACTGCTGAGGGGAGCAGCGGGCGGCAGGAGAGGTCTGCGCGCCATGTGGGACCCGCCTCAGGTGGCCGGGGAGCAGCCGGGGATCGAACTGGCGCCGCAGAGGCCGCGGGTAGCTTCATAACCCAGCGCTCAACCGCTGCGCCACCGGGGAGGCCCTGACCTAAAATCTTATTTCAGATGAGCATTTAACAGATACAATGAAAAGTGGTCAGGAAATAAGGATGATTGTTCCTTGACTCAAAGAACCCCATCTGGATGCAATGCTCTAGAGGTCCTTTGATAAATGTCACATATTAAAGGTGATTCTTTTTTCTGATCTGTTTATATTTCTCCCTTATTAAAAACAACAACAACACAAAACTTCTGCATCTTCACTGGTCCCTAGATAAATTCCAAATCCTATATCCTGGCTCTGAGATAACAGAAAGGACAGAGGGACAGCAATACTATGGAAGAAACACAGGTGACATATTCAGAGGCCCAAGTTCAACTCCCTATCCTGTGCAAATATTAACCTTCCAATTTGGTTATCTACACAGTGAGAATACTAATATCTATTTTATAAGGCTGCTTAGAAGATTAGATAAAAATTCACTTGAAAGGGCCCAAAATAAACAACAGGCCTCATTTCAAATTTCTCTTTCCCTTCCAATCTGGCCTCAACTTCATTTACCCCACCTGCCACAGCACCCCATGCCGACCTGTGACTTCCCTGTTTCTCTTATCACTGCTGACACTATTTTCTCCATCAAAAGCTTCTTCTCCATAATCTCCAAAATCCCATCTAATACCCAAATAGGAAGCATTCCAAGTTAACCTTCCCAACTGAAATGGGCTTTTCCTGTGCTATCAAGCCCTTTCCAGCATTTACCATGGCTTGCTATATGTGGGGGCATCACATGTCCTTGGAAGTGGGGCCCATGTGTCGATGCTCGTCGCATTCCTGTGTCAACCTGGCTCAGTGCCTGCCACAAAGTAAGCACCCTTTATTGTTAGATTAATATAATTCTATCCTATCTCCTTGCATTTTTCTCTTGCTCTCCCTTTATTCTATTCAAGTCATATTCAGTGACATTCTACCTCAAATACATCCACTGTGTTCCACAAAAGAGATGGAAGGCTGTGAACTTCCCTTAACCTCCAAACAGAAACACAAAAATCCCAAGAAGTACATGAAATGATGGTTTTAAGGAAGGCAGCAGAAAAAACTAGCCTGTCACAGAAGCAGCTTTTGCATGTCTAAATCTGTCTGTTTTGGGATGGAAGCCAAAGTCAGGGGTCCAAGACTATTCCAATTCGATTGCATTCCATTTATTATTTATATGGTGTATATTGCTGCAGTCTCTAAGCACTTTAAAATGAAATACAACATACCTCTGGGAGTGAAAAAGGAAATGAGGAGCGGGGGTGAGGAGGTGTTAGAGCATTGGTTATCATTGTGAGCAGGGTGAGGTCTAAACAGAGACAAGCAGCTCCTCCCCTGTCTGACACAGGTGAGAATAACATATTCTTCAATGTCAGTGGCATAAATTTACATTGGGAGCTAGAAAAAGCTTTCTTTATCCTTTGCTTGCAAAACATACAGTTCTCAAGGGGGTGGGGCAGAGCGCTCTCCTTCCCTGGTTATCTACCCTGGAATTCAGAACCTGCTCAGATATAATCGATACTGATGCTTAACACAATAACCTTACCCTCAAGATTTTTTTGTTTTGATTCCTGTGGCAACAGAGATTACAAGTGCTGAAACTTCTGGATACTGAGTTTTACTCATATGGTTCAGTTTCCTATGGCATTTGGAAATTCTCATAAGGAAGAAGAAAAGGAAAGAGACAGACAAATATGCCATCAGAACACTATGGAGCATCCTGGGTTCTGCCACTTATCCTGCAGGCAACACCACAGATACACAGACAGCAGGGGGTCAATCAATACCTGCTTTTCTCCTCTTTAAATTCTTCGAGTAGTTCCTGATATGTCTCCTTCATTCTTAAGGTCTAAAAAAGTTTCAGGACCTACTGGAAAAGGAAGGCATCCAAGTCCTCAAACACCAGACTCCAATATTTCTAATGGCTTTAAAAGTGTCTTTAGGCAAACTCAAAATTATTGGGGAGAGGGGCTTTGATAAGCTTTTTTGATCATGCAGATTTTTTTCTGGAAGCCATGGACAGGGAAAATAGGATAAGTAGGGATGCTTCTGCCTGGGATGCTCAGTATCCTCTGCGATGATTAAAAACACTGACCCAGTGGGAGCATAGCACATGTGTGGAGGTTACCAGGTTTTGGAGCATCTTCTGTTTGAGTGGTGAGTGTGGGCTGCGAGGGGCTAGAATAAGACCCTGGAAGATGTCAGCTGCCACTGTGAAGAGGCAGAGGGCTCAACAATGTAGTGACTGGACCAGAGGAGGACAGAGACTAGCAGGAAGGGCTGGGGGTGAGGAGTGGCCACTTCAGTCTCAGTGTTACAGAGAAGAGTTGTTAGAGGGTATTCTTCATAAAAAGGGACGTTCCATGATCCCTGCCCCACCTAACGAAGGGTGGAACAGAGTGGCAAGAAGCTGAAGACTTACATTCGAGGAAGAAGGCACGTTTGCGTCTCAGCTTTGGACTTGCACCAGGGATAAGGGGGCATGGAAGGAGTCAAGACACGTAGAGACACTTGGAAGAACTGTGGAGGAGACTGGAAACACTGATAATGTCAACCTTTACCTTGATTTGTACTCTGATTTTGCTCCCTTCATCCCAGACTTGCCTGGCCCCTTCTGCCCCTTCCTAAAGTTCCTTGCCAGAAGGTGCCTAAGACTTGTGGCATGTTTTTGGGTGCCCCTACGTAGGGCCAACCCTGTTTGACTGGGCATTTGCCCATGAGGGGATGGGTAATTTGGAGTATTTTATTAGGAAACAATTATCCTTTCTCCCCTGCTCTTTCCATGCACACTAATTCTATTAAAGTTCCTTTCTATTAAAGGTTGCACACACTAAGAATATGCTTAGTCTTTATGCAGGAAAAGGCAGAGCTCATCTAAAGCATGCAGGCTTGGGGGGTCCCATGGTGCCCCTCAGTCTGCATACTAACATCAGTTGTTTTCCACTGTGTTTGTGATCCCCCCCTCTGTAACTGCTGATCCTTCCAGAAAGAATGTAAAACACAATAGTTTTCTATGAGCACGACATGGAGGAAGGTGAGGGAGGCCGGAGTCTGTTTTGAGAGGGAAGAGGGTTGAGCAGAGGTGTTAGCATAAGAGGCAACTGAGGAGCAGGCTGAGTGTGGTCTGGAGTGAGAGGGGGAGAGAGGCAGCTGGAAGGACTTGTAGAACATGGAAATGAAATCCCTGGCTTCTGGAAACTGTTAGGGCTGCATTTCCTGCATCCATGTGAGATGGGGGTTGGGGGAAGGGAATGGGCAGGAAGATCATTATTACATGAATTTTAGAGAAAGAGTTGAGCTGGGGTTGATAATAAACTGGAACAAGAACAGTTACAGTGTGGATTCATTTCTAATTTAGAAAAAGAAAAAATTGGAGGAAAGATGCCTGCCAGCCTATTACATGCCCTCCTTGGCATCAGTCCTGGGGCAGGAAGAGTGTGCTCCACATCTTCCAGGAAAGGCCGAACTGATGGTGGGTGGAGGGTGACTCAGAAACAAAACACATTTTGAACTTTCAGGGACCGAGCTAACCGCCTGCAAGTTACCTAGAAGCGAAAGATGTGGTTTCGGGGGACCCAAGAATGTGAGGTGCTGGGTCTCAGGCCCCTAACTGGCCTACAGCCATCTCTGTGCTCTGCCAGGTATAATGATGCATTCGTCAATCACTATACTACTCATCCATGTCGAGTTGTTTTTTAAAAGAGAGCACCTAAAGTAGATAACACTTTCATCAGAATGAACAACAAAGCTGGCACCCCTATAGCTTAGCATGTAATCAGGACTTTCATTCGAGTCACTTTTTTCAAAAGATTTATTGTATTTATGTGTACAAGAGCTGGGGAGTAGGCCAGAGGTATGGGGGTGGGGGTGAGAGGAGTCACCAGACACAGAGCGGGAGCAGAACAGGCAGACTGACTGAAATACACTGCTGAGGGGAGCAGCGGGCAAGATGGTTGAGGTCTGCTGTGCGATGTGGGTAGCTCCCTGGCCAGGGATTGAACTCATGCTGCAGTGGCTGCCTATAGCTTCAAAGTGCTGGGACTTATCCCTTGTGCCACTAAGGAGGCCCCCAAATCACTTTTGAAAAAGTTAGTTCCTTATGAAAAGTTAGTTCCTTATGAAAACCTGTGAGGACAGATGGCAATATCACCACCCCTCTACAGAAGAGATGATCGGGTTGTAGTAAGTGGGGAAGCTGCTCCACTTTCAGTCGGCTTCACCTGCCCCACTGGGAAGTTGCCACTGTCTGTGGCATCTGGGTTGATTAATCTTTGATTGTGGGCAACTTTGCTTTGGTTTTTCAGTTCTTAAGTCATGGGGTATGGGAAGCTCAGCTCAGCTCAGCTGAGTGTGCTTCACGCTGGAGTGTGGTTAGACCCATTTTTCAAGAGAAGCTTGCATGAAAAGTGCATAGTTGCACGAAAAGTCTAGTTGGTGCATTTGAAAAGGAAATCAACACACAATGCACACTGGCACACTGGCCAGGAGTGTGAGATCCTGCCATAAACATGTGTGCCTGCCACCCTCCCAGGATCACTCCCAGCATAAGTGTAAAGGTGATGTCACACACGTCCCCTGCCTGCTCCTTTCTTTAGGACACTCACCTGGTCTCAATATCTGCCCCTGGATTCTTCATCTCTTGTCTGTTTCCCTCTATGAGTCATTTTCTCTTTTCTTTTGGGACCCTTGGATATCAAACAGTGGCAAGGAAATTTTGTTTGGTTCATTTGTTTAGCATCCTGAACTAGGGTGAGCTACATAGCTGGAGGGTGTGGGTGCAGGGAAGGTGGAGCAGGAAGGATGAGGAAATGCACTGCTTGGGAAGGAGAGGAAATGAAAAACTGGGAGCTGACGTGATGCTTAGTAAATATTAAATCGTAATGAAATAGAGAGTAACAGGCCACTGCGATAAGCAGGCTAGCCCTTGACTGAAGCAGCACACAGCTGGTACGAGAGCTTAGCATATCTTTTCTGACACTGCAGACAGTTTACTGTGCTGGGAGAAAAAACCTGAACAATGAGGACAAGGCAAATGTTTTTGATAGAATGATGGAGTAAGAATGACAGCATAAAGGAAAGAAATTCTATTGTTATCATTCTGAATAGATGATACATCTCAGGGCAAATAATTTCATCAATTAGCAGCAAGGATTTTGGAAACAGCCACAATCTAAAGGGTCTCATTAATGAAAGTGCTGCTGATGTGATGCTTTAGTAAATTCAGGTAACAATATTTCTTAGCTCCTATTGTGCACAAAGTTGCAGGCAAGGGCATGGGGGAGGGGTGCAGAGAAATGGATGTAACCCTTGCTGAACAGTTTACAGTCTAGTGGTAGCAGATTTGGAAGAACCATAAAGTGGCCCCACCCTCCATGCCCCCCCCAAAAAAATACCATATCAAATTATAAATACTTTCGAGCATTAAAAAAATAAAAAACTGTGAACTAGACACTTCTCCCAGAATACATATCACTTTGTATTCATCCAAACATAATTCAAGCCAGCTTTGCTAAAACTCTGTTACTCTTCTATACAGTCACTTTGGTTTTATGTTTCTGTAAGAAAATGCAAAGAATAGCAGGTTTTCGGGAGTATCTTTAAGATTTTAAACAATAAAACAGTGTTTATATTTACCTAATCTTAAGGCTGAGTCTAGGCTGGAGGCTTCAGGTACTTCACACAGTAACTGGTTCTTTCTCCTAACTTACTCCCTTTGCCCACACCCCTGATTTCTATTATAATACTATGAATTTCACACACCCTCATTAAAAATCCTATTGCACCTTTCTTTCATTCCATGTGGCATGCCAACACCAGCTTCAGGTAATTACACCTGCCTTCCAACTTCTCAAGCCTGACAGGTTATCCATGAGCACAAATAGTCAAAATTTAAAACAGAATAGTGATAGTGCCACAGGGTAAGAAGACTGAAATCCAAATGCTGTCAAAATTGAGAGATTTGATTAATGCCACTATTAACTTTCTGTCTCCTGTTGACCCCCAACCCCAACACCCCTTAAAAGGAGCAGGCCAGGGTCAGAGTAATATGCTAACACTGAGTAGCATCTTTTCGCAAGGAATAATTATTAAAATAATGTCTAAGTAACCTGCTATATAAAGACTGCCTTCTATCTACTAAGACACTTTAATTCTCGGAGTCAAAAGTTGCCTTCACCTCAATGCCCCTTTTCTACCTAGATTCCTCCAATATTGAATTTATTTTTGTCTCATTTGTGACAGCTACACTATCAGTGATGTAATGCAGTGGGTATTTGGGATCTCTATAACATCTGTGGAAGTCAAGCCCTGTTTTCCAGACAGACACAAAATTCATGTGGTTTTTGACTCATTTTTAAGTAGATCCTGACCCAATATAAAAAATTAAGAACAGGTGACCAATATTCCCAAGGAATCATAAAAATTCAGAACATTCTAAGAAATAAATACCTTCAAGAAAATCCTAAATTGGGATTAAACAGTGTTTAAAATCACTTGGTTAACATTCCACCTTTTAATCATCCTCTCTGAAGCTTGGCATCATCTAAGCATTTCAAGCTTCTTTCTTACATCTTTTTAACAGTTTTCAAAGCAATTTATTGTGGTGTTTTCAGGAAATTAATAAAAATACCTTGGACTTTTGTGGGCCAGCTTAGCTGGGCCAGCTATGTCGTTTTATTTATTAAAAAAAAATAAGTCTGTACTGAATACACAATCCATTGAAATATGACATACTGACATTATCCTTCTCGACAGTGATGTCTTAGAAAGCCCTACCATTTTTGTAAATTTACAGGAGTCAGAAAATTCTTTTGTTTGCTTTCTGTGAAAATCAGTGGTTGGCCATTTTCTGTAGTGTAATGAACATATCTGTCATCATCTTAAATATGTGACATCAATATTTTAAGTAATTCCAATCACAGTTCAATCTAAAAGCTTGTGTTTTATATTCTTTAAGTACTTTTTTTGAATTCTCTCATTTGGTCAATTATTCCTGTTTATGAAAATCAATTATTAGTTGCTGTAAACAAATTTCTTTGACAATATCTTCCTAAGCAAAGGGATGGGCATGTTCAGTGCAAGATGCTTCCCGGTGTGGAATGTGGGGGTGGAGATTACGCAGCTCCCCTCCCTGGGCCTCTCTCCACGGAGGCTGGTGGCTCTGTGCCAACAGAAATGCCTATGGAAAGGAAAGCCTGCTCTGAACCGAGGGCCGACTGCCTTTGTGAAAGGCGAGAAGACAAAGCCTAATACAGTGAAACTTCTTTAGAACATTTTCCAGGGAACTGAACATTTTCAGTGTTCGACGTGGGAAAACATGCACCCAGAGAGCCGCATAATGACACAGGTCACCCCACTTCCACTTGCAGACGGTCCAGCTCTCCCTACACCGAGCTAAGAGACTGGACTAAGGAGGAGGTGGTCGCTGGTCCTGGAAAACTTTCCTCCTGCCCCCTTGGTGGTTACACAAAATCTAAAACAAAACAAAAATTGTCAGAGACTTCCCTCTTAAACAGGTCAGGTCTGTTCTCCAAAGTCACCTCTAAGGAGATGTAAGAAGACCAGATGATTATTTGAACTGGTTCAGGTGGTCTAGTAGAGAAAGTCAAAACAGTACCTTTAGAGACTCCAAAAGTCACTTTAAGATGAAGACTGGCGCGACAACACTCTAATCTTCTCGAAAAGTTATGCTTTTTTCTCTATGAGCTACTGTTCTGGGCATGTTATCATATCATGGTTCTCGGGTTTGAAACCCTGTCTTCTTGTTCATTTGAATTTATTTCAGATCCTACAGAAAAGAAAAGAAAAGCACAGGACCCAGGTAGCTGGCAGCCCAGTGGTGTCGGGGCACGCTCACTATGCAGGTTGGCCTGCAACCTAATTTTTTCAGTTTGGTGGAAAGCAGGAAATTCTGCTCACTGGGCTTTTCAGTTATCTGCGAGCATCTTAGTAGCTTTCAGATTACCAAGAATCTGCTGTAATGTGACTTTCGTGACACAGCAGATAAAGAGATCAGGATAGATGGCTGACAGACTCTGTTTTCTAAGAATGGATGATAAGCTTTAACAGATTAGAAATGTAATCAATCAAGTAATGGAACAAGACAGGAATGAGAAGAATGTTTCCAATTTAAAAATCTAGTGTAAATGTTGCCCTTAACAAAATCAGAGAAAGTATAAAGAATCAGAGGGAATTTTAAAAATACACCATTGAGGTAGGAAAATATTGCTTAAATAGATGAATCAATAGTTTCAGACTTAAATAATTATATGTATGTATACTGAGGTTTTTCTTTCCTGTTAGGATTAAATAACATTTTAGAGTAAATTTATTTAGGAGTAGACTATTTAGCTTGCCAATAATAACAAGCTACTTTTTATAGCTCTTTTTAAAATAACTTTTAAAAACGTACAAGAATAGATGTTTGTTTTAGAAAAACATGACTAATATCTTAACTTTTCTAAATGCTAGTTTCCAGAATACTCGTGATCTAAAAGAACGGATAGAATCAAACTCACTAAAAGTGGAATGTTCCAAAGGCCCCAGAAAATACAGGAATTAAAGAATGAAGCAACCAGTTACCAAAGTGGAGTAACTTCCAACTCTATCCACTGACCCTACCCCTCCACACCCACCTCACAGCACCCCACCTCTTTACTGATGGTTCAGCCCCCCAGTACTTGATGGATAGTAAAAGGGTGGGTTGTGATATTTTAGTGGTTGAAATAACTCCATGAACAACAGAAAGTCCAAAAGTCAACATCCCTGCTCTTAAATAACCTCAGCCACCACTGAGGAGTTCTCATCACCTACCTTGTTAGCCAGCCTCCGAGTGCTCCCCTGACCCCTACCTCCTGAGGATGGTGTTTTTGTGTAATGCCCTCCCCTTCAGGGTGGACTCACTTTAGTCATGCTTTTCTAGTGAATACAACGTGACATCTACAAGATTATATTACAGAATGGCTGTGACTTCTGTCTTGAGTGCTCTGTCGCTTGCTTCACCTGAAGAAAGCCAGCTGCCAGGTTGTAACTTCCCTGTGAAGAGGATCCAGCACAGGCCACTGGCCCTCCAGGAACCAAAGTGGCCTACAAGGAATGGTGTAAATGGACCTGACTTCAGGGCCTCCCACATGGAGCAGACCTCAGCCCCCAGCTGACACTGGGACCACGACCTCCTGAGCCAGGTTGAGCCAGAGGCACCAAGCTAGCAGTGCAGATGCCTGATCCACAGAAATTGTGAGATAACAAATATTTCTCATTCTTAGCCACTAAGTTTTGGGATAATTTATTCTATAGCAATAGATAAGTAATATACCTTCAGGTCAGTTCCAGTTTTCCACCTTCATCTCATTGCCTACTTCCCATGCTATCTAATTTTTATTTCCCATCCTCCTATGTTTCTTGTGTTTCTTTTGTGGAACATCTTAAAACTCTCTCTGTTTCACAGGTTTCAGGCCATGCCCTCGGGCTTCCTCCTTCACCTCAAATGGCCTAAAAATAATAAAGTAAGTTTCCAACCTAGAAGGAAGTCTAGTGCAAGCCTCTCTAAGAACAATTTATAGCTTCTATTAAGAAACTGTGAGTCATCCAAAATAAATAATGTATCTATGATTTCATCAACTTAAAAATACTCTAGCATTTGCTATGTTTTATCAAGCTGAAATGAAAAACCTGATGATTAAATAATCAATTCCCCAATTACTTAAACTTTTCAAGTACTAAAACAGATGATCTTTAAATGCTTTAGTTATTTTTGGCCTGCCATCTGAGTCAAATCATTGCTGTATGTTAGGATGAAATGTCCACACCTCAGGTTTTTCTGTCTCCTGGGCTCAGCAGTTCCTTCAGTTCCCCAAATAAAATGCTGTGTGCCACCCCTTTCCCTCATATTGCGGAAATTCTTCTCTTTCTAAAGGTTTGCATTTCCTTTATCACCTTTTCTTTCTGGAATTACTCTCCCTCATCTACTCTGTGGGCCTTTGCAGACTGGGCCAGTCTGGTGAGTTTTGTTCTACAGCAGACCTGCCCCACTTTCTTCATTTCCCTCTAAGTGCACTAACATAAGGCTGTTGAGCAGAATTACAGCAAAGTACGAGCAAAGTACGAGATAACTAGCCCTTCCTGAAATCAGACATCTCCTCTCAGTCTCTTTTTTCTTTTTAAGATTTATTTATGCATACAAGAGCTGGGTGCAGGCCAGAGGTATAGGGGGTGAGGGGATTCACCAGAGACAGAGTGGGGAACAGAACAGGCAGATTGACTGAAATAACACTGCTGAGGGGAGTAGCAAATGAGTCAGGAGAGGTCTGCCGCACCTTGTGGGTAGCTCCCTGGCCGGCTGGGGATTAAACTTGTTCTGCAGAGGCTGCGGAGAGCTTCATAGGTTGCATCTTAACCCTTTGTGCCACCAGGGAGGCCTTCCTCTCAGTTTCTTGGACAATTGCAGCACAGGGCAGTCTTCAGACTGTCCTCCTCAGACCCAGGGTGCTCTATCCCCTACTCTTTGCCTCCTTTTCTGCCAAACCCTTCTCATCCATCTTGCTGTTTTCCTCTAGTCCAGCAACCCCCAGATCTACCTCCCAGCACAATGTTAATTTTCCTTGATCTAGGACATTTAAACTTGGTTTTGCTTAATCTTCTCCCATCCAAGTTGTGTGAAAGTGTGTGGGAAGTGGGGTAGCAGGGGAAAGTCCTAATTTCTACCACCAAGAAGCTCCTAGACCCATTCATATTTTCTTTCCTATATGTGGTCATCTTCCTCACTCAAACTGTTCCTAGTCATTTAAAGTGCCATTTTGAAATGTTATGGTAGAGTTGAATAAAAACACTAAGTTTTAAAATTCCTAATAGAGTTTATCAGAAGAAATGTTATTTTATCATTGAAATCCTCCTGGATTTACTAAAAAAATGAAAAAATTAAAAGAATTTTCTCTTAAGGCTAAATCAAATACCCATACTATATACCAAGCTATAGTCTACTTCAAGTAAAAGGTAAGAGCTATTTTTTTTATGCTTGTTTGTAATTATGAGACTCCCTTTGAGGATCAATTTCCATATATTTGAATGATCATTCTATGGCATGGACAATGATTGGCAAATAAAACAACATCTTTTTCATATCAAAGATCTGACTTGAGGATTGCTGTAATTTGTTTAGTCTTAGAAGCTAAATGAAGATTCACTGAGCTTCAGACTTTGATTCTAAGGAGGAACTTTGGAAGAATGGAGGAATACCATCCTAGATGACTTTTTATTGCTTCCCCCCTGTCGTTTAAATATTTATATGATATTATGAAAGTACATTTTCTCAGAAAAGTAAGAACAGCTGTTCTGTGGCTGGGCACTGGGGAAGCATTCCCTCTCTGCTTCCCTCCTGGTAGCTAATTGCATCCAGTGTTTTCAAAGGGAACTGGGAGTTTCTAGAGAAAATAACTTGAAGCTTGTCTGGTGAACTGGTTGAGGGACAGGAAAAAGGAAGCTGGGTGGAGGGAGGATATTAATGGGAGAAATTTTCTACAGGTAGGAGAAAGAATTCACCGAGAACAAAGATTAGGGATGGCCTGGGCCACTGGGTTCAACTCAGACATAAAGGACTCTCAATAGGAGTTTCCAGATCAAAATTAACCTACCCTGATCCTACCCAGTCAGTAGTATGCTCAGAAATAATCAGGAGAGCTATCAGACAAGATTCTGGTGCCCTTTAGGGCCCCCAAAAGAGAACACATCCTAGAGGTAGATAATTGGCTTCCTCCCCCTTGCATTGAGGAATCTCAGTCAGAATGGCAGTATGGAGAATGGCATGGGAGCCAGGAGCCCAGTGCCAGCTGAATGAGCTGTGGGGCAGAGATGAGCAGGACTCCACTTTGGCCAGAGGCGCTCCACTGCCCTAAGCAAAATGTGTTTGAGCAACAGCCAAGATAGAACAGAAAGGGTAACAACCCGTAGAAGAGAGGTAGTGTGGCCATTTGGGGGCCTCCAGAGATCCATGCTGGTGGAGGCAGAAGAGAAATTTGGAAGGGGATTGACCTTCTATGATGATGAAGGTGGGAGAGGTAATCAGCTAGGGAAATTTAGGGTTGAATGTGATTGTCACTCCATTTGTATGCACTGGTTGGAGTACTCTGTGAAGTTTCTACTTATGAACACTTTTTTCATATGGGACAATTTCACTTATATTGAAAGTACCATTTTGACAAAATTATTTTTGAAGACCAAACTTAGATTTCAGTTATAACAACTCAGATATAATTAGCCAGATTTGGGAATCTATATTCTTTATCATGGAAGTACAGTAAGACAAAATTTGGACACTAACCTCCCTTTAACTTACTTCCCCAGTAAATCAAGAATCATAATGAAGTGTTGTGGCTTTACTATGCAGATAACAAGATAAATTTGGGGAAAGTGTTTAACCCAGTGCTCATTGCTCAATGCTCAGTGATTAGGACTCCACCAGAAAATCAAACTAGTGGCAGAACAAAGGCCACATAAACAATTAGAGCAAACTCCAATGGATTTTGACAGCCACAGCACCATACATGAGAAAAAGAGAGGATAGATTCTTCCATTATGTAGAGTAGGGGGAAAGGCATTCTGAATTGAGCATTGGGTGCATGGGATTTTGTTCTGGTTCTGCTTCCAGCTCCCTGGACCTTTGGTTTCTTCATAGCTAACTTCTCCCAGCATCAGATTCCTTGATGGAAAATGAAAACTTATAGTAAGGGACCAGGGAGCTAAGGTCCCTTTTAACAACAATTCACACATTTGTAAGATCCAACCATTATTGTTCCTAAACACTTGCTTTAATTATTTACTGTTCCTTCGTGTATCACACAGCAATGAGGGGGTTAGCAATTATAATGTTTTGTGGTTTTAATTTTTTTAAAACTGTTTTTATGGAAAAAGCATAGTATGTTATAACCCCCAACTAAATTAATGATAAGTGTAGGAAATTGGCTTGACTGGAGGGGCAGAAAATAGTAGCACTCTGCTCTGGTGCTCATCTGAATTCTAGCGAAATGAGTAATAGGAAGAAGACAGACCTTTCCACGAGTAGTCAGAATACAGAGTCTTGCAAACCTAAATATAAAAGTAAGGTTGTGATAGTCACAGTTTAATTGTGTATTATTTACTTTTCTAAGGGAAGAATAGGGAGTGGTGGGGTAGGGTGGCGATGGCACTAATATTACAGTGAATACTTATTGAGGACACACTTTGTATCATGTACTGTGAGAAATATTCTACATATAATATCCCCTGTCCCCTGTAGGTAGACATGATATTTCCCTTCTACAGAAAAGTGACTTTACACTGAAGAGTTGTTGGAATTTTAAGACAAGTCTGTGAATCCACTCAGTGTGTTTTACAAGATTGTTTCCTGAGAATAGGGAGAGAATAAAGGTGCTTAAAGGTATAAAGATTAACTGGGGGCAAAGCTCCCCAGTTTGCAAAGTGTGCTTAGTAATAGGATATTTGAATATTACATAATTTTAGCCACTTCTGACCAATATTCACTTACTGCATTGTAAGTTTCTAGTTTGCAGCACTTTTATGCTATTAATATGTATAACTTAATGCTTTCCCAAATGTTAGAACAAAATTTTTTTGCAAGACCACTACCTTGGCCTCCACTGTTGGATTGTTGAAGTTATCAAATCTAAAGTGGCTGCTAATTTAGCAAAACGAGACAATTGCCAAAATCGCATTTATGCTGAGCAGCAAACCCTGAGTTTCATCAGAGGAGACTGCTACTGATTCATAACAATAGGGATTTTCTCTAATAGAAATGCAGCTGGTGGCCATGGGAAATCATCTTTAATCCCTATAATAAGTTCAGTAGCTGTCACAACATTTTATGACAATTCAGGCTTATTTTTATTTTTTTTATTTTTTTATTTATTTATTTTTTTTTTAATAGAGGCATGCTTTATTTGTTTGCTGGTTTGTTTGTTTTGTTTTGTTTATACATGCACTGGGTACAGTCAGAAGCGCGGGAGGGTGAGAGAATTCACCAGAGCCAGAGCGGGGAGCAGAGCAGACAGAAGGACCGAAGTACACTGCTGAGGGGAGCAGCGGGCGGCAGGAGAGGTCTGCGCGCCATGTGGGACCCTCCTCCAGTGGCCTGGGAGCAGCCGGGGATCGAACCGGCGCAGCAGAGGCCGCGGGCAGCTTCGCAACCCAGCGCTCAACCGCTGCGCCACCGGGGAGGCCCCAGGCTTATTTTTAACTACTCTGTTAGCCTATTGTGCAGCATTTATAAACCCACACCCAGCTGATAGTTGATCTTTGAACAAATGGAGTGAAATGGAGTGGGGGAGTGGTTTAGGAGTGCCGACCCCCTTGCAGTTGAAAATCCATGTGTAATTTATCGTTAGCGCAATGTATTGTAGGTTCTGTATTTGTAGATTTAACCAATTTTGGTTTAATCCATGACCGTGAAACCCTTGGATTAAAAACAATCAGAGTGTAAGTAGATCTGCACAGATAAAGCCCATGTTAATCAAGCATCAGATGCAACATCGCTCCATTTATTTGCCTTTACTTCCTTTCCTTTTTGTGTTCACTGTCTTGTTTCATGACACAACATCAGCCACTCAAGCCAGAACACAAGGTCATTGTGACTCCTCACAACCTCTCCTCAACATGTTTCCCAAATGTGTCTCTTGTCTAGATTCCTGTCATCTCTGACTATTTCAGGCCTTCACCTTCACTTTCCTGGACATGTCAACAGCAGCCTGACGAAGCCCCCATCTGTCTCCAGATTTTTCTCCTCAAGCAGTTTTCCATACAGTCAAGCATCTTCTCTTTAACCCAAAGACTGGCCAATCTCAGCCTGGGTGAAACCTTTCCAGCCTCGCCTGCCATCTCATCCTCTTAGCCATGACCTTCCAGCAATGCTGACCAGTATTTTGCCGTCAGAATTGCTTGACCCCAAGTCACAACAGATTGTGAAGAGTCTCAACAGATTGTGAAGACACTCAAAGCTGAAATCTGAAATTCTCCTCTCCTGTCTCGCCCTCTGCTCCCCTCAGCAGTGTATTTCTGTCGTCTGCCTGTTCTGCTCCCTGCTGTCTCTGATGAATCCTCTCACCCTCCCACGCCTCTGACCTGTATCCCAGCTCTTGTATAAAAATAAATAAATCTTTTTTTAAAAAAAGTAAATCTTTATGTTCTGCTCATGGTGCTAAAGAATCACTTGCCTAATTCAGGTTCCTCTTTCTCAGGAGCATGAATACAACAGGTGATATACCCATTGGACCCCTACTTGGAGGTTTCAAACTTGGATGACTTGGGAAAAGACTGTTCCAGGGACACAAATAAGGAATTTTCAGAAAGAGCCTTTCAGCTAAGGACAAGGAGCCCTTGACTATAATAAGAAGAAGGAGGTTAACTCAGAGAGAGTTGAAGAACTTCTGAAACTGTAGAGAGTCAATACAGAGCTACAGCAAAGTAAAACATTGGTCACAACCAAAGGAAAGGAAGATCAGCAGCAAAACAGACAAATTTTAATTTCTGGAGAAATCTAATCAGTTAACGCTGGAAGGGTTGGGTGGTCAAGATGAGAAGTGCTTCTGTCTAATACATTCACACCTCTACCCTGTGCTTCGGTTGTCACCAGTCAGGTTCTGTGGAAGTCGGGGGCAAGATGGTTATCTGGGGTCTACCCCTATGAAGGAAAAGGAAAAGCAGGATTGCACAGAGGAAGAATTTGAATAAAGCTTTGACCCATCAGTTGAAAAATTGTTTTGTGGCAGACAGAATGCCTGACTTTTATATACCCCCACCTACATTTCTCCTGACACAGGCTGCCCTGAGGATTGACATCAAACAGAGGAGAAAACTCTCTGCAGCTAATGCAGGCCCTGAAAGGAGTGGGCAGTTGGAGACGCCGTGTTACCAGCACTTTCTGGAGAAGGGATGCAAGGTCTTTCTTGAACGAGGACCTGGGTGGTGATCTCTGTCTACCTGCAAGTGAACCTCGCCATCGTTATATAGGATGGTTTTTAAAAATGGTTTCAGGATTTATTTCTTTATAACAAAAAAATTATTTTTGTTGTTGTTGTATTTTATTTTATTTTTATATTCCCCATACAATTGCAACCCCTTTATTTTGACCCCAAGCCCTCCTTTCCCCGCCCCCCAAGCCCCATAGAGTGTCTCTGGTTCATAGTTGTTTGTTGATTTTGATTTTTACTTTCTTATAGTTATACTTTTTCCTGGTCCCTTATTTAAGTTTTCTAGATTCCTGCTATGAGTGAGACCATCCGGTATTTAACTTTTTCTTTCTGGCTTATTTCGCTGAGCATGATCCCTTCCAACGCCATCCATGTTGCTGCAAATTGCATGTGTTTATCTTTTTTGAATGCTGAGTAATATTCCATGGTGTATATGTACCACATCTTGATCCAGTCATTTATTTTTGGACATTTGGGTTGTTTCCAAAGCTTAGCTATTGTAAACAGGGCTGCTATAAACATAGGGGTGCAGGTGCTCTTTGGAATTGATGTTTCTGTGTCCTTTGGGTAAATACCTAGGAGTGGAATTGCTGCATCATATGGAAGCTCTATGTTTAGTAGGTCAAGAAATCTCCACACAGCTCTCCGTAGTGGTTGGACCAATGTGCACTCCCACCAGCAGTGCAGGAGAGTTCCTTTTTCTCCACACCCTCGCCAACATTTGTTGTTGCTAGTTTTTTTAATATGTGCCATTCTCATTGGTGTGAGATGGTATCTCATTGTAGTTTTGATTTGCATTTCCCTGATTACAAGAGATGTTGAACATTTTTTCATATGCCTGTTGGCCATTTGCATTTCCTCTTCAGATTAGTTTCTTTTTAGCTCTTCTGCCCATTTTTTGACTGGATTATTTTCTTTGTTGTTGTTGAGTCTCATCAGCTCTTTGTAGATTTTTGTGATTTCAGTCCTTTATCTTTAGTGTTGTGTGCAAAAATGTTCTCCCAGTCGGTGGGGTTTCTCTTTAACAAAAACTTTCTTTACTGAAGTAACATTGTGTTGTAACATTATGTTTCAGGTGAACATCATTATAAATCAAAGCCTATATACCACATTAAATTCACCACTAAAATATCAGTTCTAAGGGGATTATGCTTAGTGAAATAAGTCAGATGGAGAAAGACAAACAGCGTATGATTTCACTCATGGTACATGAAGAAACAAAACAAATGAATGAACTAAATTCAACAAAAATAAACTTTAGAGTATAAGACCGTATTAATGCTTCCCAGAGGGGAAGGGTAGAGGGAAGGGTCAACCAGGTAAAAGGGGTCACTTGTATGAAGAGTGGAGTCTTAATTTTAATTTCGCTCAACAAACAAAAGGTATTCCCTTTTCAGTAAAGAATCCTATACATTTACTGTTGAATTTGAAATTATCAGAATTTATATTCCATGGATTACCAAGGGGTCAACATTTTATTTTTGGGTGGGCTAGAGTCAGCACTTCATTTTTTCATTCCATAAATACATATGAAATATTCATTGCATGGAAGTCTCTGGAAATTGAAATATGAATAAGGATGCTTTACCTCAAAAGTCATGGGAGTTAGATTCTAATGAGGAGACAGACAAAATTGACAAATAATTAAAACAAAGTGGTAAGAGTTAAAAAGACAGGTACAAACAAGATGTTATAGAAGGACAATGAAGGAATAAGTGTCTGCAGTATCCTCCGGGATAGTTTGACTGCAGTATCCTCTGGGAAGAGGAGACATGGGCTCTGACCCTCAAGAGACAAGAAGTATTTGCATAGGAATATTAGAGGAGGAGGGAATTGCGTGTGTAAAGACCGAGAATGAAGGAGCCTCATGAATCAGGAAAACCAGAGTTGACATGACTGAGGCACAGTTTGTGTTTAGGAAGTATTGGAATAGATGTTTGGGAGGAATATGTATCATTGTATTTATTCATATTTATTAATACAATTTCCTGTGTATGTTTTATCTAATGAGTATTTCTCCAATATATCTAATCATGGCTTTGTGAGTTTGTTTTTTGCAATACCATCCCTCTGCAGAACATTCTTTGGGAAATGTTGAAATACTGTGATTGAGTGTGCTGGGCCATCTAGGACATAAACCTGTTCTACATCTAGTAACTGGACTGGTCTGTTCTGACTTGATATTAACAGATAAGGAAAATGGTATCTGCTGCAGTTCCTGGGAATGCTACAGTGGTCTCTCTCATTCTTAGAGAATGGAATACTGAATCTGTTATATGGAACACCATCTCTCTGTCATAGAGAGTCCGTAGCAACCACCCAGTTCAGGTCTCAGTCAGGGAGAGTAGAAGCTGACTTTGACACTTTCTGGTGCAGGAAAGCTGGTCTAAGGAAGCTAAGGAAGACAATCCGTTGACACAGCCAAGACTGTAGCCATGGCATCTGTATCATTTCGAGAGCCAGTATCTCCAACAGTGGGGAAACACATGATTGTTACAGGTAGGGTCTTTGTGTATGCTTCATGAGAACTAAACTTCTTTACTCCTTACCTATATGGCACTCACATAAGGGATATAAAAATAAACTAATCACATATGTTTATTTTCTAAAATACAGTTAATTATGTGCACACTTAGTCTGAGCATGGACCCTGTGTTGCCCTAAACAATTCTATCTGAGCTAGCTTCCACAAGGAATATTTTTATACCATAAAGTTTATGTTATACATAACGAAAACTACTTTGATATTAATAAAAATGTAATTTTGGTCAGATTTAAATGTTAATGATTTAAGTTTCTTATATTTGTATAAACTTGACATACTTGGTTGATATAAATTTGAGCAAACTGTTAAACCTAGTAATACTAATGATTTGTATTTTATTCCTTTAATGGCTTTAAATGATTTGCGTGTAATAATAAAATGTAATTAAATAGAACATGAGTAATCATGACACTTAAAGGAATAAATTAAATTTCATCTTATTTCCTTTATATCTGAAAATCATGAACATGTTTTAGCTGTAAATTCCCGCTCCAATCATGAGAAATCTGGTTCCAGATATTTGCCAACCATTTACTTGTTTAATTCCAGTAACATGTGTACAAGACTCAGATTTGCCGGCCTGCGTGCTCTAGAAAATCCTTTATCAACCAAGTACAGAATTCCTTGCACCCAGTTTGCCTTTAGATTTAAAGACTACTCCCTTTCAAAATTATAGAGGTCCGTACCTTCTTTCCCAGCTCCCCCTCCTGCAATGAGATTTTATAGGTTTGCAGTACAGTCAGAGTCTCTTGTCACAGTCTAAGTTCCTTCCTGGAAATCTCCCAACCTCCTAAATGATTTTTAAAATTTCATATATATTCATCAAGATTTGCTCTTCGTGCTATGGGTTTTGACCACGAAGCCACCATTACAGTTTCATACAGAAAGTTCTCACCACTCTAACCCCTGTGCTTTTCTGTGGGTTCCTATGAGCTGGCTATGAGCGGGCCACTCATTGGGCAACTGTGACCTATTTGCTATCTACAAATCACAGCAGAGCATGCCTGGACTACCTACGACAGTAGCCCGTATCACGAGGCAGGCCCGGGGACGCATAGGCCACTGTTGACCTGATCATGTGACTATCTCCGTGGTGGTCTCGGGATAACTCTGCCAGTGATAACATCATACTTTGCTGACGCAAATGTCTCTTGACGCACAGTCACGATGTTCCCTTCCCTGCCCCTCGTAAAACTTTGTCCCCCATTCCTATCCCACCCTCCGGACTTTAGTCTTCATACCATTGTCCCATGACCGGCTTTGACTAGCCTGCATGCTTTCAATAAATGGCACAAGATCTTCTGCTCAGGTAGCAGAGTCTTGCCTTGCAAACCTGCTCCACAACTCCTATGTCCCTCACTAGTTCCTGAAGCAAAGTGGCAACAAAGTTCCTGTGGCAACACTTTACCTGTTCATCCCCCAGTCTCTCTGTCTCTGACCTCCTGAGAACCATGGATCTTTTCACTGTCTCTGTAGTTTTGCTTTTTGCTGAAATCATATAGCTGGAATCATATGTAGCTTTTTCAGTTGGACTTTTTTTCACAGGCCAGTATGCATTTAAGTTTCCTCTGTACCTTTTCATGGTTTGAACGCTCATTTTTTCCCCCCTAGGATAGTATTCCATTGTATGATATACCACAAATTGTTTATCTGTTTTCTTATTGAAGGATATCCTGGCTTCTTATAAACTTTGACAAGAACATCTATAAACATACTAAAAAATTAGGCCACAAACTTTGCAAGATACAAGATGAACATGAATACGATGTTCTCTTTCTTGTAGAAGTTTATAATCTAGTGTTCTGATTAGAATATTATAGGTTCTCCTGTTAATCCATTTGTTTAATTTAAATGTCCATTAAAACATGGTGTGACCAGTGAGAATGGCACATATTAAAAAATCTAGCAACCCCCCCAGTGGCGCAGCGGTTTGAGCACCGCGCTGTGAAGCTGTCCACAGCCTCTGCAGCATGTGTTCAATTGCTGGTCGGCCAGGGAGATACCCACATGGCGCAGCAGACCTCTCCTTCCTGTCCTGCTGCTCCCCTCAGCAGTGTCTTTGGTCCGTCTGCCTGTTCTGTTCCGTTCCGTGATCCATCTCCGGTGAATTCTCTCACCCTCCCACACCTCTGACCTGTACCCCGTTCTTGTATAAATAAATAAATCTTAAAAAAAAAACAAAACTAGCAACAACAAATGTTGGTGAGGATGTGGAGAAAAAGGAACTCTCCTGCACTGCTGGTGGGAGTGCAAACTAGTCCAAACACTATGGGGTGCTGTGTGGAGTTTCCTCAGTCTGCTAAAGATGGAGAGTCCATATAATTCAGCAATTCCACTCCTAGGTATTTACCCAAAGGACACAGAAACATTAATTCAAAAGAGCACCGGCACCCCTGTGTTTATAGCAGCACTATTTACAATAGCTAAGCTATGGAAACAACCCAAATGCCCAAAAATAGATGACTGGATCAAGAAGATGTGGTGCATATACACAATGGAATATTACTCAGCAATCAAAAAGATAAACTCATGCAATTTGCAGCAACTTGGATGGAGCTAGAAGGGATCATGCTCAGCGAAATAAGCCAGAAAGAAAAAGAAAAATACCAGATGGTCTCACTCATAGCAGGAATCTAGAAAACCTAAATAAGGGACCAGGAAAAAGACTAATTATAATAAAGTAGTAAAAATCAAAATCAACAAGAGAACTATAAATCAGAGACACACTACGGGGGGGGGGGTGGAGCGGGGGGAGAAGGGAATAGGATCAAAACAAGGGGGGTGGGAATTGTATGGGGACTATAACCAAGATGAAAATGCATACATTGTGCAAAAATGAAAAATGATGTAAAAAAATATATAAAATTAAATAAAATTAAAAAAAAACATGGTATGGATTGAAAGGAAACACAAACCCAATCCAAAGGCCTGAGAAATAATGGAAAACAAGTGGAAAAGGAGGAAAATTACCTTGCATAATACTCCACAAAATCAAGCCATATGTTTTGGCTTTTTTCCCCTACTCATTTCTTTTCCTTTGAATATCATACTGAGAGCATCATGAACTCCTACTTCACAGATGGATCTTAGAAGTTACTTTGCAGTTCACAAAGGATATTCTTTTTGAAAAACTGTGAGTCCAATTTTTTAAAAAGTTGACATGTGACATATACTTTATTAAGCACATAAATCCAGTGCTCAGCTTGATAATATTTTACAAAGTGAACAATACCTATGTATCTACTTTTCAAATCAAGATAGTAAACATTTTTATAACCCTAAAAATTTCCTCTATGTCCTTTTCTAGTCAATACCTTCACAGTCAAACATGGTTTGATTTCTATAATCCAGATATATTCTTAGTACTGTGAGTTTAATATGATAGCTTAAATTATCTGTATTTTTTAAATATTTTATTGGCTGGCTTATTCTTCCATGTAAGTTTTATTATCAACTTGTTAACTTTTATTATACAGTAAGGAGATTTTAAAGATAGCACTGTTTTGCTTTACAAAGATCTTATTCTAAAAACTAATGATAAACAAAATTACAGATTTTAAAAATATATTAAAGCTTGATGATGAATTTTTACAATATCTGTTTATTTACAAATGATATCACTTGTTTACCCAGTTCCAGGTCCTATATTTTAAAGTTACAATTTACATTTATTTAAAAACACATACCTAACTCAGATCTTTTTAAAATGAATTCCCACTGGTTAAAATTAAAGAGATTTATGGAATAATTAATATGGAATGTTAAAATTAAAAGGTACCATAACAGATAATCTAATTTAACCTATAATTTTTCAGATGGGAATTCTGAGGTGTTCAGAGAGCTAAGTGATTTCCTCAAGTGCACACAGCCTTGATTAGAAGCTTATATATGATTAGAAGCTTATATACGATTTTATATACGTGTTTATGTGTATGATATGCAGATTGCTCACTAACTGAAAATAGATATGCCTTTAGTCCTTCATCGTGTATCGACCAGAAGACCTGCTCATGTAAACTAGGAATATTGCAGAGTTCTGTCTTATAAAGGAGTCATCACATCATGGGACTTTTGTTAGAAATATGTCAGAATTGGAAATACTCTCTAGGAAATAGCCAAAACCCAATATGATGAATGAAACGCTAAGTGGCAGGAGCAGTACATAAATGTGCACGTAATTTTGAAAAGCATTGCTCCATGAGCTTGGGTTTCAGATCCATTTGTTCATCTCATTTTTGCCTGTGAAACTGTCACACTAATAGTTATGTCTCAAATTCAATTATTTCAAAAATAGAAAATGATTCACACTGAACTGCCAGTGCTTTACCGTTTCGAGAATAGTCTTGCTGCAAATTCAGCTTAGGTCTCATCACTATAATTCATAAAGCAAAGATTTTATATTTTTAAAAACTAATTCATGACCAAAACTTACATATTTTACTGGCATGGACACAGTTGGCTGACTGATTTGCATTTTATTCTGTAGTCCCAGCGTATGATTTGCCCCGAAATCAAAATTTATCTACAAGTGACAGCAGTTACCAAATTAATCTTACCTTAAATTGTTGGTCATCTAAATCATCACCAATGTGATCTGCAGGAAAATAACATTAGCTGTGCCATCGATTTGAAAAGAACCTCCCAAGCCCTGAAAGGAAGACTTATGAGGACAGACTCTGTCTTCAGATTTTTTCTGTGTTAACACATGTAGGGTACTCAGAACAGTGTTCAGCATGAGGTATATGTATGTATACACACACATATATAGTATATTGCATGTATACAAACAGCATATTATGTAGGCACACAGTATATTATATACACACAGAGTATATTTTATATAGAAATAGATATAGATAAATGGTTGTCCTCTGACATAGATGACTAGCAATATAAGTAAACCGCTGGGTACAGGGCCCAGAAGATAAAATATTTATCATGTTAACAATTATAACCACATGAAGTGTATTTTTTAAGCTGCTATTGACCTTTTGGGTTTCACTAAAAAAAGTTATCCTAAAGAAACTAAATTCTATTAAAAAGATGTTATGATGAAATGGCAGATTTTAGAGCACTACTTATTAACCTCAGTAATCCTGTTTGATAAAATGATATGTCATCCTATCATCAGGAAAAATAGAAAGATCTCCTAAGGGTGCTCTGAGCGCTAAGTATTTCCTACAGGTATCACCTTTGTCTCTTTACCTGGATTTGTTTCCCTTCCCTGTCCTTCCTCTCCTGCAAGAAAAGAGGTGGCACCTGCTAGACTCCAGAAAGGAAGCACTTTACTCACACCACTTGCTGTGTGTGATCCTAGTCAATTTCTTTCACAGCAAGCCATAAAGGATAAACGCTTCACTGTCTTGCTAACCCCAGTTGCCAGTAATTATCTCAGAAAAGGTAGAATCTTTCACAGCACCTATTAAAAGGCCCCTTTGACCACAGATAACATCTTTTAGAAAAATACACTCCAGGGAAAAGTCCAAGGATGGATGGAAGATTATCCCTGTCTTTAGGAATCACCACACCGAAAAAAAATGGCCTCAAATCATGTATTTGGTCAAATCCATTTGTTTGGGGCAGCACATTCTAAATTAAAGAATTTCCTGAAACTACAAGATTGCAGGAGAGGAGGCTATTGGAGGGAATGAGAAGATTGAACAATTGCTTCTGTCCTGTTCTAAGGGTTGAACTAGACAGACACCACAAGAAGTCCTACCCCCATTTCCAGTAGAGTATGAGTGGGACTGGGTTTCTCTGACAAGGACCCAGAACACACTGAGGAAATCTGGTGGTGGAAAGAGTGATCTGATTGATTTCTAAATCTCATAACTAACAATCAAGTGAACCACTCAGGGGGTGGAAGTGGGGCTGACCTAATGGCAGAGAACAGAACTAGAAGTGACTGGAATAAGTTCAGCAGCTCCCAAGTTCACTAAACAGTGCTCAAATCCCACTAATAGGGGAGGGAGGTGGTTACTGAGGAAAACAGACAGGGTGCCATGAAATGTAAGCCAAATGCCAGTAAGTAAGGCAAACACCTCCATGAAGGGGACTCTGAGCCAACCACCGTCCCAGATCCAGAGCTCTGATTTTCAAGATGCAAGATGCAAAAGAACCACCTACGGAGACTTGTAAGGATGGAGGAGGCCCCCAAGTTCTGACTTAGTTTTTCTGGGACCCTGGAGCTGCATGTTAAACACACATACAGGAGACTGTAATACAGGAAGTGCCTGTGACACACTGCACTAAGCCAGCAAACCCTAGGGCCACAGGAGATGTATGCCTCTGTTCCTGGAAGCTTGCAGATGCGCCAGTTTTATTATCCTTTAAGTTCTAACTTGCCTCAAGTCAGAAGACCTGGAGTCTCAACTCAACAGCCTTGATTTTGAAAAGTCATTAAAAAGCCCACAATTTAAAAAACGGTGGGAACATTTTTATAATTCAAATTAGTGTGATTATAGAAAAATGAAACGTGCTTTTCAAGCCAATGATGACAAGATAATGAGAAATCTAAGAAGTCAAAACTTACGCAAACAAAGCGATCTGAAATTAAGGGAAGAGTAGTGAACAAATGCTGATAGCAGTCAGGTTAGATAAATTCTTTGCTCACACCAAGGAAATAATACCTCCCACATCTTTGAAAAGATTTCCAGACTCCTTCAAACTTCAATTTACAAGCTAAGTAGCTATCACCAGCCTCTTTTCATGAAATGGAAGCAGAACCAAGGAGACATGCTAGTCATGTGGGCTAAGTAAGGAAATTTTTTAAAAACCCAAGGATTCTACAATCCAGGGAACTGTCCTGGGAGTTCATTTCTTTTTCTGAGGGTTGTGCAGCCAGTTAGAACACAGGAAGATCATGAGCCACACACTCCCCACTCCCGCCCCTCAGGGGTGAGCTGTGCCCACACGCACACACAGGCTCACACACATACTCTGACATCTGAAAATGCCCCAGGAATGTCCGCCCCTCTTGTCTGGGGGATAAACAAACAAAACCCAACCCATCTACCAGTTCTAGATCTCAGGGAATTCTTCCTGAAATGGAGTGTCTTAGACTTCCCTGAAGTGGGCCCCCAAAATAAATGATAGCATCTTACTGACCTCAGCACGTAATTACTCAGACAATAAAGACTAAAGTGAGAGTTTGCAGTAAATCCCCAAGGCTACCCCCACTTCCTAGGGAGGGGAGGTGCTGTAGAAATATTGTGTATAGGTAAGGATTGTTTTGTGTGATGATAACTTTGGAAAGCAGGGAATGATTTATATTAATCTAGCTAATGAACTCCATTCATCATTGCTACATCAAAAATCTTCTGCTGCTTCTCACCCAGGGCACACCGAGACCCAGCTGCTCACCCACAACCAAGGCGGGAGGTTGAAAATCTCTGCCTTTGTGAATTGGGGTTTGAGGCCCAGCTCACAGCATCTTCATGTGACCTTCTCCAACGGACGGTTACGGTTGCCTTTCTTGGATCTTTATTTTAATGGTCTTGGTGG
The DNA here is from genome assembly GCF_964194135.1 of Talpa europaea. NCBI lineage: Eukaryota > Metazoa > Chordata > Mammalia > Eulipotyphla > Talpidae > Talpa > Talpa europaea. Next base: position 100,939,170 of record NC_140077.1, read on the forward strand.
ACAACTTTGGAAAATTGTGATACTTAGATGGAACATCCAATTTTATTTTAAGGCATACTGTCTCAAACCTCATGTCCAAATTTGGATGGGAGTTTGTCCAGCCATTTTTGTTTGATGATATAACAAATGTAGACAAAAACTGTACATATGAATGTTCATTTCATCAAAGTGAATCACCTTAAATTACCACAGAGTGACTTAGTTTAAAATGTTTTGCAGTTGAGATATACATTTGGAGCTGAAATTGTGCCTAAAGGAAGATTACATACTGTACAAAAAGTCAGGATTATCCTTAAAGCAGAGAGTTCACACAGTGGGGTAGGGTAAAAACCACAGACAAATGGGAAGGAAATCACCCCCTCCCTGGCCCAAAGATTTCAAGGTCAAGGATACTCCAATTTGCTGGCACTCTCCTATCAATGGGGCTCTTCTACACGTGGTTGAGTAGATAAAATCTAGAGTGAGTGACTCCAACATAAGTCAGCCCCAAAGACAAATCCACCATGTTAATTCCTGTAGTCTATTCATTCAAAGGAATTACAAGCATTTGGATCTTCTACTAAATCTCCTATGCCCCTAAGCTCTGTGTCTACTCGCCACTCCTTCCCTATCTTTTTACTTTTTTATAGTTACAGAGATAGAAGAAGAATGAGGAACAACAACAACAAAAAAAAAAAGCCGCACATAGTCACATATCCTAGCTGGTCTCTGTTTACCATTTTGAAACCTTCACCAAAGGACATTTAGGGAATCTTAAGTAGAGCTTTCAAATCCAGCTTCAATACAGTGCTGACTTACTATACGACCTCTCAACAAACAAATCCAACAGGTCAAATGCGGGTGCCTCCTTATATGCTTACTTTGCCCTCCACAGCCTTCATTTTTCCTGTTGTCCAGGTTGAGACCTTGTCCAACCATACCCACATTCTGTTGTAGGGTGACTCCATGGCCCAGTTTTCCCAGGATGAGGGATTTCCTGGAACACTGGATTTTCAGTGCTCAAACTACGATGAGTTGATCAGGGTAAACCTGACACTCACCAGGCCAGCTGTTCAAAACCTAACACATCTCCTGCAAGGTGTGTGTAGAACCATAATCTGAATTCCTTGCAAAGCAGGATGGGGAAGTACTCATGAAGGCAGGGTACAAGGCAAGAGTTCCTCATGGATAAAAAGTTTTGAGCTATTTTCCACAGTTATCACTAGGAAGAAGCCCACCTCTACTCAGAGAAAATCTTGTCAATGATAGACGCCAGATATCCACTGGCCTATTAAACCCTGTCTGATCCACCTATTCAGTTCACCGTAAACCCAACAAGAAGAAACTGAATCTATCTCCAATTATTTCCAGTTATTTCAGATGGTCTCAAATAAGGAATGTCAGAACTGATGAGCTAGACTGAACTGGCTGCAACCTAATATGATGGACTTTTCTACTGCGTCAACTTAGCTAAGTGTAATGACATTTCGCAGAATTCCCTTCCCTATATAGCTTTGGGTGCATTTGGGCACGGGAGACATTTTGTGTGAAATTTAGAGGGTGAAAGTGAAACAGCAGACGTCATTCTATGCCCAGGTAGTTGGTCTGAGGTGCTATGGCAGCTCCTTCCTACTTCAGCCAACGTGTTGTTTCACCTTGTTGGTGTAGGGAAGGGCAATAATCGCACCTCTTCCAGCACCTTCCATTGTTCCTCCTTTGGCTTCATCAACTTCTAGGCCAGGCGGAGCTCTAGCACTGTGATGAAAGGCACCAGCTTTCCCTGCAAGTCACCAGAATCTTCAAATTTTGAGGCTTGTAGGCAGTGAGACCTACTCAGGTTCAGCCAGTCTCGTGGGTTCCAATTTATCCTATGACTGTGGAGCCCACCTTGAGTCAGGACCACCCCCAAGACACACATGGAACAGTCCCAGTAGCCAATACCCTGGACCTGTAAGATTCATTTTTGTTCTAACTCCACATCTCACTCTGTCTTGCGTCCTGTGGCTTACTGCTGCAGGACACCCTCTTTGCTATTTTCAAAGCTACACTGGCTTGACCCATTGCCTCTGATGAATCACTTGTTTCCCAGCATCTGAATCACTTTACTGAACAGGGGGAAGGAGACTGACTACCCATAGGAGTATATCTGAGGCAGGATCTTTCTTGTGAAGCAGACTTTTGGGGCAACACCAACTGAGGGATGAGGACTTCTGAGATTCACCTAGACTGGTTCCAATCTCAAAAGGTAGGGAGGGTATGGACATAGTCTTAGCACTAAGAGCAGCCTAACACAGAGCACACACAACAAAAGTTGTAGAAGGAGGGGGTAAGTGAACTGATTAATTGATGTATCCTTAAGAAGTGTATAGTCTAAAGCATTTTCATGCTATTCACAGACACTAACTTACACACTTGACCAATTGTATTCTTAGAGAGTGGTTCTGGATATCTGTTTATCCAGAAACTGGGTCAATAATTATCTCAGCATAAAAGGGCAATCCAGAAGGAACCCAACATTGTTCACTCTGTTTGCTTACTTCTGTGCCTGGAGTAGATGTGTATTGGTGGAAAGGAAAGGAATCTTCCATAGTGTCTTCTTTCTTTCTCATCTGAAATTTCTCTCAGAGTACTTTCTCAATGATTTATATGACTTGCTCACTAATAGAGCACTGCTGGGAGCAACATCCAGAAGCAGATTTCAGACAAAGAGCTTCCACCTGCTCTCTCCAATCTATACTCCACTCACCCATGTCAGGATGTCTGACTGGTACAGGTTGACAGTGATTTTGAAATTCATTTCTTTTGGTAGAGAAATTTAACAGTTTCCCATCATCACACCCACGTGTATTTGACTGTATGCTTATACTTTTCAATGTTAAAAATTATACTATTTTAATTATGTGTTTAACAATGAGTGTTATATGGGGGCGGCATGCTAAGGCATGAATGACTTGATCTGGGCCCTTTTTTATAATTGTATAAAATGAAAGTAGCATTAAAAGATAATTTTAAATTTAAAAACATAAAATGTTCAATTTAAATATTTACAGTGCTGTGGCATTGAGCACATTTACTCTGTTGTACAACACCACCACCATCTAGCTCCAGAAATTTCATCTTGCAACATGGACACTCCACACCCATAAACCACTAGCTTGCTCGCCACTCTCCCGAACCCCGTTCCACCACCACCACCCACCATTGTACTTTCTGTCACAATGAATTTCACAAAAATGGAGTCACACAGTGTTTGTCTTGTTGTGACTGGTCTATATCACTTAACGTCTTCCAGATACATCCACACTGTAGCATGTGTCAGAATTTTCTTTCGTTTTAAGGTTGACTAATAATCTGTTGTAAGTGGTTATGGACTGACATGTTTCTCCCCAAATTCCAATCTGACACCTAATCCCTGATGTGACTGATTTGGAAGTTGGTCCTTTATGGAGGTAATTAGGTTAAATAAGGTCATAAAGGTGGGGTCCTAGTCCCAAAGAGCTGGTGTCTTTTATAAGAGGAAGGAACACCAGAGCCTTCTCCCTCTGGCTCTCTCCCCTCCTCCTGCCTCTGGCTTTCTGAGTGTTGAAGAGAAAAGACCACATGAGCTCACAAAGAAAAGGCCTCTGTCTATAAACTAAGCAGAGAAATCTCATCAGTGACTCTGAAGGCACTGTGGACTTCCAGCCTCCAGAACTGTGAGGAAATATGTTTGCTTAAGTCACCCAGTCTGTGGTATTTTGTTAGTGCAGCCCTAGCAGACTAATATACCACATTTTGTTTATCCATTCATCCAGAGATGAACACTTCGGTTGCTTTATACCTTTATACTTTCTGATTATTTCGAATATTGTGAATAAACCTGCTAGGAATATGGATGTATAAATAGCTCTTCTAGACCCTGCTTTCACCTCAGAATTGCTGGATTATATGGTAATTCTATGCTTAATTTTTTGAGGAATCATCATAGCACTTTTTACAGCAGCTGCACCATTTTACATCCCTACCAGAAAAGGGCTACAATTTCTCTCTCATCATAAAAGCATTTAAATATATTTTGGTTAAGTGTGAAGAACCTGTGGCCACTCAGAAATAATTGCAGATTTGGGACGATTAGCTACCTATTCAAATGTGGGAAGTTAATCTGCCTTCCTGTAAGCTATAATACAACAATACAAATTATTACTTTTGAGGGGGAATTCAAACAAGCAATATCATTTGGTGTAATTTTTTATCAACAGCCCTTCCTCAAAAATTGTTTCAAAATTCTGTGATGCTAGGATTATTCATGTTAAAAGTGAAAAAAGTCACTCTTCCAGGCCCTGTCAACTGGAATATTTTCTCTACCCATTCCCCTCTGGGTGCTTTAAAGGTATCAGATAAGTTATCATCTAAGATCACTGTCTGAATTGAATTACAATGTTTGTGATCATGATGTGATTTGCTTTTGGTTCCATATTTTACATAATGTGTAGCTCATAAATTGAGTTTAGGAATATGTTACTTTACATAACCAATAAGCTCTGTGAATACTTGGTGCTATGTAGGACATCTTTTTTAAAAAAAAATCTTTCTTTAAAATTATTTTCAATTTTTATATATTTAAGGAGTCTTTTGAGGAATGATTTTTTATAAAGAAAAAATTGTTAACTCAAATTGCAGAAAACCTAAATTGTAATGTTTTTCAGTATAGTATCAGCACTCCTAAATGCTTCAGTTAATCCAGGATCATGATTAAAGCTTCTAATTATTCCATGTGATTCTTAAACTGTCTTCTTCCATACACAGCAAAGAATGGAGATATGTATTTCAAATATTTCATATCTGTTAGATATTCTAAATGGTCCCTAGGAATTATTTACAGTAATTGCAGCATTTTCATTTTTCAGGCTACTTCAGCTGAAAGACAAACTGAAGTAAAATTGGCAAGTGAAAGTCAATATTTAACTGGCACTTCACTTGGACATTTTATTCTAGTTTCAAGCTTTGATGCTTAATAATTGATAGAGGGAGTAGAACAGGGTAAGCTCTGTTTTGTTTAACAGTTTTCTCAGTGATTTGAGTAGCAAGCAAGAGAACCTGCTGTTAGGTTAGCAGAAGACTTAGGCCTAGAAGAAAGAGAAAGAAGAAACAGTTGATAAATGGGGTTGTAAAAAACATTATCTAGAATTAGGAGCCAAAACTAACAAGATTATAGTATAATAGGAAGAAGTATGAACCTTGCACTTAGGGTTAAAAATCAACTGTCTAGGTAAAGGACAGATATTATGTAATGGATTGGTGTGGAGGTTGACTTTAATTTCAAGATCAGCCCAAAGGTTAGTGTGGTTACTGACAAAGTTGACATATCAAAGGTTCTGTGTGGAACAAACAAGCAGACTGCCCCTGACTAGATCACTCCATAGCATTATTTTTGTTGTGTATGCCACATTGTCAGGGAGATGCTAATAAATTGAAGAGCATTGAGAGGCAGGGTAGTGAAGGGTCTGAGAATAATGTTAGATTAAGTACTCCTGAAAGAAAAGGAGAAGCCTCACTTGCAGAACTACTTAATGTAGCTATTTCCAATATTTGTCAGGTTGCAAAGTGAGGGAGAAATTATAAATTTGAATTCAGAATTCAGACCAATGTGACTATTACAGGAAGGCAGATTTCAGTTCAGTATATGGAAGAATAATTAGACCTGTTCAAAAATAGAATGTGCTACTGTTGCAGGAAATATTTTGGCAGGTAGACGAATATCAGCTGTGGGAAGGAACCATATCCCAGGTACGAGATTGTACCTGCTGACCTCTAGAGGCTGCATGAAAGCAGAGCCTATTGGAATACACTGGAAACAGATAGCTCCATGCCAATACTGTGGATGATATAACTGGATTTAGGGCTGTATTAATATGATTTCCAAACAACCATTGGCAATTCAAGTAGATTAATAAGTCCACGAATACAACTGGACATCTATTTATTTTAGCACACGAATTTTGAGCATGGGCTCTATGCACAAGCTATCGGGGATCACACCCAGTGGCACCAAACCATTCTCAAAGCTTCAGCAGAGCAACAGAGACAAGGAAACATTTGAAGATGAAATTACCTCCCTACCTTCCCGTAAGAGTAGCAGCTTGGTATCCTTTCTGGATTCCAGGAATATAGAGTTACAATTTCAGAGGTCATAATTAGATGTTTGTAAAATTCAAAACACCTAACATTATGAATCTTGGTATACAAATTAATAGATATTAGACACTCTGCCTTCTCCTCTTCATCTTCCTGTTCATCACTGTCATCTAACATTTACTGACTGCTTAGAATATGCCAGGCACTATTCTAATGTCTTCACATGAATTATTTCATTTAATGCTTAAAAAACCTGTCACATTGATATCGTGCTTCCCACTTTATAAGTAAAAAACTGAGTGACAGTAACAGGTATCTGATGCCTCTGTATTGCTGTGTGTATGGAACATAGGCAGCCGGGCATCAGGTGAACTCACCTGTAATGTCCTGGAAACCTCGAATACAGCATTTTTAAAAAATTAAGGTAGGGGCCTCCCTGGTGGTGCAAGGGGTTAAGCACAGCACTATAAAGCTATCCGCAGCCAGTGCAGCATGAGTTCCATCCCTGGCCAGACAGGGAGGTGACCCACATGGCTCAGCAGACCTCTCCTGACTCGCCTGCTGCTCCCCTCAGCAGTGTATTTCAGTCCTTTGGCCTGTTCTGCTCCTACATTTTCTCTGGTGAATCCTCTCACCCCTCCACACATCTATCCTGTACCCCAGTTCTTGTATCCATAAATAAATAAATTTTAAAAAAATTAAGGTAGTTGGACCTCCCCAGTGGTGCAGCAGTTGAGCGCTGGGTTGCGAAGCTGCCTGCAGCCTCTGCACCGCCGGTTTGATCCCAGGCTGCTCCCCAGCTACTGGAGGAGGTCCCACATGGCGCGCAGACCTCTCCTGCCGCCCGCTGCTCCCCTCAGCAGTGTACTTCAGTCCTTCTGCCTGCTCTGGTGAATTCTCTCACCCTCCCGCGCTTCTGACTGTACCCCAGTGCTTGTATAAATAAATAAATACAAATAAATCTTAAAAAAAAATAAGGTAACATTCATTTACAGCACTGTACAGGTTTCAGGTGTAGTTCCTCACCTCAGTGACTATATATTCACACCACCAAATTTCCAATCACCAACCACCACCAAGACATTCCCTTCCCTCTGCTTCCCTACTGTTAACCACCATGTTATTGTCAGTCTGAGGTTTCCTTTCTGTTTTTATTTTGTTTTATTGCTTTTTTCCTTTACAACAGCATTCCTGAAAGACTGTTTACTGACAAGAACCGAATTAGTATTTATATAATCGCTGCATTCCTAAGTATATTATAATAAATAGAAGAAGAAAATCCCGCTAGCTTAATATTTTCACAAAACATACAACAAGAACACTGGCAGATGAGAGGAAATGATGTTACACATTCACTTACTGGCATTAAGCCACAATAGCCTGGTAATCCTAACGCTCCTCTTTTGAGCTACCCTCAAGGGGAGATGCTCATAGAAAGTGGACACCATTTTGACTCCCCAAGTCTTAGGCTTTCACAAGTTTCCTCTACTTGTACTTGACATATTTTTCAATCTATACATTATTATTTATTATCAGTGTATGATTGCTGACTTAAAAACCATCTGTCTTTAAGGTTTGGTATCTATATGATCACAGCTAATATAGATCCCAGGGATTTCTAGTTGTCTCCACTTAGTTTTGCCTGCAATACATCTTTCATGCTCAGCATTTTTGTTCAAAGTCACATTATGACCTAAAATGGGTATTATGTGGAGTGAAAACTTAGAAACTCTCAAGATGTCAGCATGTGCAACATATCCTGTAGGGAGTGCAATCTCACTTTAAAGGGATCCAACTGTGAGCAATTAGCTATAGAAACCTGGGGGGCAGGTTTCAGGGATGAGTAACAAGCTGAACATTACATTGCTTTGACAGGGCGTGGTACGTTTATCCACACAGTAAAGTCACCAGCTTTTCTCCTGCATAAACACGGCTGCTCAGATTAGTTTCATTTTGATCTTCTGAATAGACCCTTCCAGACTGTTTGCATCTGACTCGTCAGCAAGTTATGTGCACTGAAGACCTCGCCCTCTCTAACAAACATTACAACCAGTTTCCCCAATCTTAATGAAACATCGCTATAATTACCCAGTAGATAACTATGATACTTTCACAAATTTCCAGACTCTAGCCTAGCACTGTTCAATAGAAACATAATGCAAAACATATATATATATGTTAAGAATTCCTGGTAGCCAAATTTTAAAAATTAAAACAACTGAAAATAATTTTAACAGTATATTTTATTTAATACAACAGATCGAAATTGTTATTGTTTCAATTTCAAAAGGTATTAGTAAAAAGTTCTACATTCTTTTGCACTAAATCTTGGAAATCTGGGATGTGTTCTTAACTTACAACACATTTCAACTTGGACTAGGTGCTTAGCAGGTACTTAATAGCCACTTGTGGTGAGTGGCCTCTGTATTAGAAAATGCTGATATAGACTTGTTGAAGTTTAGACTATAATATTATCCTGGAACATCCAAATATCCAAACACCCTCCTGGATGGGTTTTTAACTAAGCTTTTGGAATTTGATAACAAACACTTTTACCTGTAGCTTCTTATGCCAGGTCACCATTTCTAATTAGGATGAGGAATGAATCATGATAGTGAAGAACAGCTAGAAGTTTGTAACTTTTTATTTACACATATATATATACAAATAAAAATGAATAAATGTATTAAAGTGGGATATGGTGCAAAGAGAACAATGGTACTGGATTCCAGAATTTTAATGATTTAGCATCAGGGAAGCTCTAGCTAGTCTAGGAATTCATAAAGTGGCTCCTTGATTATTTTTAATAATTAATGAAGAAAGCAAATATAAAATTTCTTTTCACAATGGATTCAATAGGCCATAACTCTTAAATGGACAGTGGTCCCATCTCAGTCTCTCCCTAGAGCCCAGCATTTCTTCATCTGGTATAAATTAGAATATTCTTGGCCCTTCAGCAACCATAATACATCTTTATTTTTGACTTTTGGATTCTGGGAATGGTAGTTTAAGCTCCAACCCCAGCCCTTCTAGCTAAATAGTTAGCATTTTTAGTAGTTTGTTGTGTTCTCTTTAGAGGAGAACTTTTTTTTGGGGGGGGGGGGTCTACCTTGATAATGGGAGATTTTCAGATGTCTTTTGTGGAAGAAGAAACTATTTTTTTAGAGGAAAGCAAATCTGACCTCCCTCTATTGGCACCATGACACTCCTGTGACATATCATTAGACATTTTTCACTTCTGTAGTTCAGAGCATTTCATTTAATCACATAAGACCTAATCTGGTATAAACTACGACAACAGCATTAACATAGAAAAAGGTACGTGACAGAAGGTGGTAGAATAAGAGAAATGGTTAGAAGGTTTATGATATGAAAATCTTCAGGCACATGTCCAGACATGATCTACAAATGCTACAAATAATCTCACTTATTTCTTACAATTGTATGGTTATTAGATTGAGGCTAGGTTTACTTTTCTTTTTTCTTCTTTTTTTCAGATAAAGAAACCAAGCCTGAGAAATAGTATTTGGGAAAAGATTATAAACCTTTTATAAAAGAGTTCAGATGAAGTATTGTCCCTTCTCTTTTTCCCCATACGATGCCTCCCAATAAAACAAAACAAATGAAAAAGGAAATGGCTTGCTGTAAACCAATTGCAAACCATAAGATATATGGAATGAAAGGGCACAGTGTGAATTACATAGAGAGAGTGATATAAATGTGGTGGGGAGAAATAAAGCATTTCATCATTTCCCTGTATAGCTGAGAGGAAAGAGGAAAATTGAAGCAGCAGTGAAAACAATAGTTTCCTGAGGTGATCATAAACATGCTTTCACAGAAAATAAAGTTTTAGAGGAACAATGGAAATTGAAGAAGTAGAAAGGACTGACTATGAAGTGACAAGTATGATTAAGAGGCCAAAGGAGAGAGAAACAGATATTCAGGTGACCGTTAATTATATTTAGTGACTTTCCAAGTTTTCTAACTGCAGCCTACAGTAAGAAATACATTTTACTCAGGGACTCAGCTAACACTATGTGTGTGTGTGCACACGTGTGTAAGACAGAGGTGCAAGGATGATACGGTGATGAAACGATAGTGTTTTTAACAAGTAGTGGTGGAACAATTGGCTATTCACACACAAAAATATTGAACTTCAATTCATATTGCCTTCAAATGGATCCTAGACTTACATATAAAACCTGAAACTAAAACTTCTTTACAAAAAAAAAAGAAAATCTTTATGACCTTGAGTTAGGCAGAGTTTTTAAGACTTAACATCTGAAATATAATCCATCAAAGAACAAGTTTATAAAGTGGTGTGTATCAAAATTTAAAGTATCTGTAAGATACTGTTAAGTATCTGTAAATTTAAAGTATCTGTAAGATACTGTTAAGATGAAAATACAGGAACAGACTAGAAGAAAATATTTGCAAAATACATATTGATAACGGACATTCAAAATACATAAATAATTCCCATTAAGAAATGCAGTTTAAAAATGGGGAAAAGATTTGGACATTCCATCAAAAGGGCTACAGATGGCAAACAAGCACAGGGTGCTCAATGTTATTGGTTATTAGAGTAGCGCAAATTAAAAGCACAATAAGATGTTGTTACACACCTCTTAAGAAAATATTAAGATCAATTCTACCAATTATTGGCAAGGATGTGGGGAAAATAGAATTCTCACCCACTGCTGGTAGGAATGTAAAGTGATTCAACCACTTTGGAAAACAATTTTGCAGCTTTTTTAAAAAAGTTAATACAACAAGCATATGATCCAGTCATTTCACTCCTAGGGATTTCCCCCAGAGAAATGAAAGCTTGTGTTCATACAAAGATTTGTTCTTAACAGTTTTATTTGTAACAGCCAAAACCTAAAAAACAACCCAAAAATCCATCAATAGGTAAATGGGGAAAGTATGGTTTTATATCCATGCAGTAAAATATTATTCCATCCAAAAAAATGCCACTATTGATAGAGATTTTAATAAGGATGATCTCAAAATGATAAATGTTTAGTGTAAGAAGCCAAACCAAAAAAGTGCAAACTGTATGATGCCATATAAATGTAATTCTAGAAAATGTAAACAGAAAGTAGGTAAATGGTTGCCTGGGCAGGATAAAATGGGGAGTGGGGGGCAGAAAGGGAGGATTTATAAAGAGGTATGAGGAAATATTTGGGGGTGACAGATATATTCACTGTCTTGACTGTCATATTTCATGAACAGGGTTGCCAGATCTGGCAAGTAAAAATATAGGATAGCCAGCTGAATTTGAATTTCACATAAAAAAAAATATTCTTCAGTGTAAGTATGTGCCATGCAATGTTTGGAACATACTTACACTGAAACACATATTGTTTATATGAAATTCAAATGTAACTGGGTATCCAGTATTTATCTGGCAAACCTATTTGTGTGTGTACACATATACAAATTGTTTGCTTTAAATACACACAGTTAACTGTGTTATGACTAAATAAATTGTTGGGGGTAAAAAGATAACTTTTCAGTGAATGGCAGCAAGGCCAAGGCCAAAGTCCTAATCGCCATTGTCCCTGTCCCAGTGATTTTATTATACCAAGTTTATTCTGGAAGAAAATGTTTGCTCACAAGGATGGAAAAATAGACCCCCCACCCCGCGACCCCACCATAGTAAGGCTGTTCAGATGTGAGTTGATATGAAATTTAATTTATACTTTATAAATCTTTGTTGTCAAATGACTTTGTGTATCTTTCACCTGTTCATAAGTCTATTTTCAAGGCAAAGTGCTACAGCAGTGGAATCCACTCTCAGAATAAATAAGGAGTCATTTTATCTCAAGTCTCTTAACCGTCTGGGAGCACAACCAGTCCCCTGGCTGTCTAAGTAAAGGTGAAGGTGTAATAAAAGGAATACAAAGAAGCATAGAGACTACCTAGTGTTGATTACTGCTTACATTATGTTTCTCAATAATCCAAATAGCAGATTCACATTTTTTTTCCAGTATAATTTTAACCAGTTTTACTTGTTTATTACATAATCTACAAGGCTGAAAAAACACCACTTCCTAGTCTAAATTGCCCTGGTTTGGATTGAAGTCATTTATAGGCATCTAGAAATCAACAATCCTTCCGTTCTGTACTGTTTTCCCAGGGTACAGAGAAGGAACTCACCATATTTCATGTAGGCTAAAAAGTGTTATTTTAATAAATTACATTTTAATGTGTTTGTAATTGTGATGTGATTTGACTAACAATGCTGGCATTTGAAGGGATAAATTTCTTTTCTCTTTTTGAAAAGCTCATATTAAGTCAATGGTACATTTGACAAATGCACAAGCACCGTAGCTGGAGAAGCTGTCTCCCCAGTCCAGCCTTACTAGTGCTCTTTCTTTGGATTAGGTGGTAATTACTATCATTACTCAGAGCACTAATGGAGCAATGCATACCCTCTCAGTTCTTTCCAGTGTGGGTAAGACCAGTGTAATTCTTGCCTAATGTTATCATTTCCAGTTTATCTAATAAGTTAGTATTCCACCCCGCTTTCCTATTTTTTTTTCATTTGCACTGGCAGCTTAACTATATTTTGCATTTTCTCAACTGGTCACTGACAGCAATGATGATCATAAAGCCAAAATGGGATGGGGCTAAATTAACACAATAAAGTATAATAAAGCAAAGCCCTTCTCTGCAACCTATTATACAAATGAAAAAGTGTCATTTCTTTTTGTGAATCCTCAAAATAGAGCATTTAAGAAAAATACTTATTTTTTGCTGTGATGCAATGAAGTACTTGACTCTTAACAGACAGCGAAATTTCAGATCTCAACTACACATGGAAGAAGTATAAGATAAAAGGCAAATATGAGACACTCTACATCAGGGGTTAGTAAATGCCTATCCAAATCTGGCTCAGTGCCTGTTTTTGTACAACTAAAAATGCTCTCTAACTTTGTAAATGATTGGAAAAAATTAAAGGAAGAATGATATTTTGTGACATGTGAAAATGGAATAAAGTTCTAATTTCAGAGTCCATAGTGAAGTTTTATTGGGACATAGTCACACAGTAGTTTACATATTGTCTACAGCTGCTTTTGAGCTGCAATGACAAGGCTGAGGAATTGTGGCAGAAGAGGAATAGCCTGAAAAACTAACTTTTACTCTTTAGCCCTTTAGGGGAAGTTTGCTGACCTCTGCTCTTAATCAAAGGGTTTCAACAGAGAGATGCAGCAACCACTGCTCTCCCTTGCATTTGTGATGACAGGCTCTGACTGACCTGTCTTGCCTTCATTTCTTTGTACTACCTCAGTATAAAGCCATATCTTCAAGTATGAGTGTAAATACCAGACAAATTATAATTCATCCTGTGGTCAAGAAGCAAAGAACAAAATAATGAGTTTAAATAATTTCAAATGGTCTTCAAAGTAGATCGTCAACCAGTGAAAGGTTATGACAGAGTAGTTTCAGCACCTACTGGATTTTTTTCTTTTATAGTTTATGGCAGATAATCCAGAGACCTACATATCTTCTTTTCTAGAGAGTCTCCATTTTGGATACAAACTGGTCACACATGACTCAACTAAATCCTGATTCAACCAAGCCAGTCACTGAAGTCCTACACCTCTTGCCAATGCTTGCTTTTGGGAAGAAATGAATGATTCAACCCTAGCCAATTAAGTGAGAGAAACTGACCTGGGATTTTCTAGGAAAGACTTCTCCCCTAGAGAAAAACACAAACACCTCCTCTTGGGCATTATGGTATCTGCTTATGATACTTGGAACTACGACAGCCTCCTTGGAATCACACAGGGAGATTTCCTGAAGGCAACCAGCTACTCTGGGACACAGAGCACATGGATGGAGAGAACTTTTCTTTCTGAACTGTAGTAGTTTAGCTATTGAATTAAGCAACCCCAGATTCCTCCTATGTCATAAAATCTCATTTTATGAAAATCATTTCCCTTATTATTTAAAATAATCCATTTTGCAGTGGAATGTGCTGCTTAGTCCTAAGCTAATCAAAGCTATTTTAGTCCTAAGCCATCTAAAAAATATCTATTTTTATTAGTTCTACATATATAGATCTTGTTAATATCCTTTTTCATGGAAACACCTAGAAACTATCACCATGAATGGTATAGTTGGCAGTTTCATGCACATTCAAACTAGAAGACTCTAAGCCAGAAGAAAGAAAGTTATGATCATCTACTTAGATTTGTCCTTCAGCTAAGATGAACATATGGAGAATCACCTGGTTGTTAAGTTTTATCAAGATGAGTCTGTCAGTTTTATTTTCTAAGTAAAAGTCCAAGGGTGTTTACAAAATTTTTGATCCTGTCTTTCTGTACCCACCAAGAAAAATACAGAATTTTTTTTAATTACATCAACTTTTACAATACCATAGTCATTCTTTCAACAAATATCACCACGCATTTGCTTAGTGTATTGCACTGCTTGGAATGTTATGGAAGTATAAAACAAACAAGATAGTTCAGGTCTCTAAAGTAAACTAACAAAAGGTTATTTGATAAGCACTGTCAAGACACTCCCAAAACAGCAAGGAAACAAAGAAACCTAAGCTCACACATTAAACATAGATCAAACTGGGCCTCCCTAGTGGCACAATGGGTTAAGAAGCAACCTATGGAAAAAAAAAAAAAAAGAAGCAACCTATGAAGCTGTTTACAGCCTCTGCGGCACGGGTTCGATCCCTGGCCGGCCAGGGAGCAACCCACATGGCACAGCAGACCTCTCCTGGCTCACCCGCTGCTCCCCTCAGCGATGTACTACGATCTATCTGCCTGTTCTGTTCTCCACTCTGTCTCTGGTGGATCCTCTTATCCCCCACACCTCTGGCCTGTACCCCAGCTCTTGCATGCATGAATAAATAAATCTTTAAAAAATATATAGGTCAAACTGTATATCAAAAGTTTCAATGAATAATACAAAGTCTCTCGTGAGAGCAGATAATGTTTCCTAAGGAAGTGAACCTGATCTTTAGATTGGGTGCTATCTTAGTCTGTTTGGAGCTGCCATTAAAGAATATCACAGAGGGCCCCCCTGGTGGCGCAGTGGTTGAGCGCTGGGCTGCAAAGCTGCCCGCAGCCTCTGCAGCACTGGTTCGATCCCTGGCCACCGGAGAGGGTCCCACATAGCGCGCAGACCTCTCCTGCCGCCCGCTGCTCCCCTCAGCAGTGTACTTCAGTCCTTCTGCCTGTTCTGTTCCCCGCTCTGGCTCTGGTGAATTCTCTCACCCTCCTGCGCTTCTGACTGTACCCAGTGCTTGTATAAATAAATAAACAAATCTTTAAAAGAAAAAAAAAGAATATCACAGACTGGGTGACTTAAATAATCAATGTATTTCTCACCATTCTGGAGGTTGGGAAGTCCAACATGATGGCTTCTTAGGGGCCATTTCAATGTCTGGTGAGCACCTACTTCTTGGTTCACAGACAGTTAATTTCTTTTCACTATAACCTCATATGGAAGAAGGGATAGGGAGCTTTCTAAGGTCTCTTTTGTAAGGGCATTAATTGATTCATGAAGTCTCAATCCTCATGTCCTAATCACCTTCCAAAGGCCACATCTCCAAATGCCATCACATTGTGCCATAAGAGTTAATATGAATTTGGGGGTGGGGGTCATGAACATTCAGCATAAGAGATCAGAGAAACAAAGGCTGTGTTGTATAATCTTTGTTCACACAGACCCACTGCTGGACACACACTAGGCTACCATCAATACTTGTTGAGCCATTGTTTGAACTGTACTTAAATACCAAGTAGATTCTCTCATTCTTCATAACTCTGAATTCTAATTTATAATTCTTATGTGATAATTATATAGGTTACTTATTGCCACAATAATCACAAGCTTGATTAGAGGCCCTTTGGTTTATTAAAGGCTGCCCCTAATGACTTCAGATTTTTCACAGAAGGATATTTGCTTGAAGGAACAAAAGTACACAGCAAGAATGGTTCTGTATGATGTTTATTTGGTCCTTTTAGAAATCTGACAAACCAGTCTTTCAGTTCATGCAATGGTGAGGCCCATTGCATAATTGCATCCACTGGTTTGAAATACAAGGTTTAAAAATTTTCCAGCTCATGCGTTCTTTCTATGGTACTGTCAAAAATGAAGAGTCCTATTTACATTGCTAGTTGCAGCAATTAATATTGAACATCTCTCTCCTTTCCCCTACAGGCATATGTCAGATGTGTCCATTAGAGTTCATTTCCTAACTTCACATTTCCACCACCACCCTCTGACCCTCAATTGATTGGCTTGATTCTCTCCACAAGTCCATCCGCGCATCAGCAATGGCCAAATTAGGCCCATATTGTCAACAGTATTTTAAATATACTTATTAAAACACTCATTTCCATGTCCCACTTGATTTATTTCTTTAGCATGGTTTATTTTGGTCACTGAAGTGGAGCATTGGCCTCATGAGGTCATATCATAGAAAGAAGGAGTATTCCTGGACAGTCTCATGCTCCCCTCTGCTCTATTAAAAATAAATATTGTGAAAAACACATCTTTCTCTGACTTGGGATGATTTAAGGCAGTCCCAGAATTGATTGGTCTTTAGATATATATATATATTTTTTTAAGATTTATTTATTTGTTTGTTTTTTTAATTTATTTATCCAAGCACTGGGTACAGTCAGAAGCACAGGAGGGTGAGAGAATTCACCAGAGCCAGAGCAGGGAGCAAAGCAGGCAGAAGGACTGAAGTACACTGCTGAGGAGAGCAGCGGGCGGCAGGAGAGGTCTACGCACCATGTGGGACCCTCCTCCAGTGGCCGGGGAGCAGCCGGGGAGCGAACCATCGCTGCAGAGGCTGCGGGCAGCTTTGCAATCCAGCACTCAACCGCTGCGCCACAGGGGAGGCCCGGTCTTTAGATATTTTTAAAGAAGTTTTTACTTCTTTTTAAGATGACTTTATATATCCAGTCTTATAATGAAATCCTTTCATTCATTTAGTGAATAAACAATACACTTTAGCCTTCACCACCTATTTCTTGAGAACCTAATATGTTAAAGCACTGTGCTGGCAATTAAGAGTTTACAGAGTCGGGCCTCCCCTGGTGGCACAGTGGTTGAGCGCTGGGCTGCAAAGCTGCCCACAGCCTCTGCAGCGCCAGGTTCAATCCTCGGGCACCGGCGAGGTCCCACATGGCGCGCAGACCTCTCCTGCTGTGCCCACTGCTCCCCTCAGCAGTGTACTTTGGTCCTTCTGCATGTTCTGCTCCCCGCTCTGGCTCTGGTGAATTCTCTCACCCTCCCGCGCTTCTGACTGTACCCAGTGCTCGTATAAATAAATAAATAAATAAATCTTAAAAAAAAAAAAAAGTTGACAGAGTCCATAGATACAGTGGAATATTACTCAGCCGTGAGAAAGGAGGACTTCCTGCCATTTGTAACAACATGGATGGAACTTGGGGAGATGATGCTAAGTGAGATTAGTCAGAGTAAAACAATTATTCTATGATATTGCTTACAGGTAGAATCTTAAATTTGTAAAATTTAGAAGTAGAACTGTGGTTACTAGAGCCTGGGGATGGGGCTAGCATTCCTAGCATCTAATTTTTACTTGTGGGGATTTTGTTTTCCCAAAAATCTTTGAAAGACACATTTTGGTAATGAGAAAAGGTGGAAGAAGTTAAGTAGGCTAGGGTCAGATTGTGAAGCTACTAATCAGTAATCCCAAGATATATGAATGAAACCACTTATAGGCATTGGAGAAAACCAATTTGTTTTTTATGGAAGATGCAATATTGATTTTATCTGCATTTCAGATCACTCTTGACAGCTGTGTGGAGGATTAATGTACAGGATAGCCTTTGAACCAAGACAGTTAGGAAGTTATTGTGATAATCCAGATGAAATACAAGTTAGGGTTGTTTCCTTTTATTGGCTGCCTCAGTGAAAATGTAAGCTCTGTGAAGGCAGGTTTTTGATTTGTTCACTGCTATATCCCCAGATCTCAAAACCATGCCTGACTTATACAGAACTATCTCCTCTTATTGTTCTTCACTTTGTTACTTTTTGCAGATAATGCATTTTTAAAAATTGAAGGTTTGTGGTAATCTTGGATCAAGCGAGTCCACTGGCAGCAGATTTTCAACAGTATGTACTTACATTGTGTCTCTGTGTGACATTTAATTAAGCGATGCACATTTTTTTGAGACATAACGCTATTACATACTTGAGACTATAGTGTAGTGTGAGCATACCTTTTATATGCACTGAGAAATGCAAAAAATTTGTGTGACTCACTTTATCATGATATTCACTTTATTGTGTTGATCTGGAACTGAACCTGCTGTATCTCTCAGGTGTGCCTACAGTTCAGTAAACATTCATTGAAGAGATGAATAAACAAATCAGTGACAGAATAACTCAATGAGTAAGTTAATTAAATGAAGCAATGCAAAGGCAGAGAAGAGGTTAGAAAGAGACAGTTACCTCAGCGGTAGAATTTTCTTTTTTTCCTCTGACACATACCATAGCTGAGTCCTTTTCAAGTGTTGGCAGCAGATGAAGTTTGTTGGAAAACCTCCCAGATTCCCCCATCTGTGCTCTTTCCAGCCTCCGTGGCATCTGTTTCTCAGTGTCCACCATCTTCCCACCATCTAGAACAGAGGTTGGCAAACAACAGCTCCTGGATTAAATTCATCCTGCCACCTGTTTTGTAGGACTCAAGAGCAAAGAATAGTTTTTAACATTGTTACGTGGTTGGGGGAAGGAGCAAAAGAATATTTTATAACACATGAAAATAGTTGAAATTACAATTTCAATGTCCTTAAATAAAGTTTTATTGGAAGTAAGTCATGTTCATTAGTTTAATTATTGTCTTTGGCTTCTTTTGCCCTACAAAGCACAAGGAGGCAGAGTCAAGCAATTGAAAAGGAGACTATGACTGGTGGAGCCAAAAATATTTACTCTCTGGTCCTTTAAAAAAAGTTTTCCAATCCTTAATCTGGAAGAGTTCTTAGGAAAGAATTGAATTTTATCCACAATAAGGAATAAACCCTTCATCAATGAAAGCTCCTAAAATATATTTTTAGCGTAATGTGTAAGACAAAGCTAAAATGAACAAACAAAAAATAAAATAGGAAAAGACTTATGTT
Organism: Talpa europaea; assembly: GCF_964194135.1. Classification (NCBI taxonomy): domain Eukaryota; kingdom Metazoa; phylum Chordata; class Mammalia; order Eulipotyphla; family Talpidae; genus Talpa; species Talpa europaea. Next base: position 100,958,387 of record NC_140077.1, read on the forward strand.
AATGATAGAATGATCCTCACTTTTCAAAACTATTCCAGTTTACTTTTTTTTTTTAAGGTTTTTTTTTTTTTTTTTTAATTTATACAAGCACTGGGTACAGTCAGAAGCACAAGAAAGTGAAAGAATTCACCAGAGCCAGAGCGGGGAGCAGAACACGCAGACCGACGAAGTACACTGCTGAGGGGAGCAGCGGGCGGCAGGAGAGGTCTGCGCGCCATGTGGGACCCTCCTCTGGTGGCCGGAGAGCAGCCGGGGATCGAACCGGCACTGCAGAGGCTGCGGGCAGCTTCGCAACCCAGCGCTCAGCCGCTGCGCCACTGCCCTATGCCAGTTTACTTTCATGAAAGGCTTACATTAATACCTTCTCTTGCTAGCTTGTTGTAAATCAAAGTTACTTCAGTTAAACACATACACAATTTCTTAAATATAACTTTAGAGGTTCAGACACAATTGAGCAAGTAAAGCTGGGCACAAGTGCAGGGGAGAGAGGAAGTAGGATCTACTACTGCCCTTGAAATCATTTTTCCAGGGCAGGAAGATGGAGAATTGTGGTACACGGAGGAAGGAGGAGGAAAGATCTAAAAACTTACCATAGGATGAAGGGAAGCTAGACACACCACAAGGAATGCAGCACAGTAATTGAAAAGAGATGATAATTCTTAAAGGAAAAGCAGAGACCAAAGACTGGACACAAATGGAAGCTTTACTTTTGAGCAGGGAATGTGAGCCTGCACAGGCTCTATGTTCTGGAGGGCAAGGTTTGGGAGAGGGATAATAATAAAATCAAAGACCCAGGGAACTGTTTCATTAAGGAAGTTACATTCATGTGTGTTGCTGTTGGCTCTGACCAACAGTGATATGTGAGCATTTTGGTTAAACACTTAGTTATATGTCAGAGATCTGCTGCTGAGGGGCCCACCTCCAGCAATGGCTTCCAGCAGCTTCACTGGCAGGTGCCTGCTCAGCTGTGTGTCCAGAGAGGATCTTCCTAGCACTCCCCAGTGCCACATACATTGCGCCACAATATTTCTAAATTTCTAGAAGTACCTAAAGCACCAATGAGGAATCAAGAGTTCAGAAAAGCTCAGGGACGTGACTGAAGCCCCAGAGAACCTTGATCAGGCACCATCCACGCTCCCACCCCACTCTCGGCTCACAGAGCACATGCACTTTCCACTACACAGGCTAAAACTAAGTGCTTTCAACTCAGCTGTCAAATAATGCCTCTTCCTAAGTGTATTGCAGTCCACAGAGTGACTAATGAGCTCGATATAGACATACCTGCCCTCACATCTGGGTGGTGACGTGGCAAAATTTTAACAATAATGGAAACATCACACAGAGAAGCAATTCTCTCCAAATCTGTCCACATCTGTTGGATGCATGTACATGACCCAGTGGGGAAAAAGATCCATGTTTGAGTAAGTTTGGGAAATGCTGGGTTCCATAATCGTGTGCAGGTTTATTTATAATATACCACCTCAGAATGTTTAGTATCATTTGCTTTGAATATTTAACAGGCAAATGTAGCCAGCCAGCAGTGCATCCTGTCTCACTATGGAGTAACCCCCACTACACACACACACACACACACACACACACACCCCCTTCATGGTGCTCTCCTGGGAGCTGCATTTCATGAAACATTTCGGAACACAATGGCCCACGCAGTTACTGAAACTCCAGCAAGGTGAACATAATTCTTCTGATTTCATCTTAGCTGGAGGAGATTGTAAAAAAGTTCCTTACAACTGAGACCTCAGCACCTGTTAGACTGAGAGTGAAAACCTTTTTTTACACTCTGGTCATTCTACACTTTACGAAAGCCAGCCTAGCTCAGTGACAACCTGACGTGAATAAAATTGAAGCTACAATATAGTCATCAAGAAAAATTAGCCACAGCGACTATGCAGTGTCTCGTGGAGAGTCGGCGTGATAAGGAAGCTGTGAAAACATCTGCCAGAATCCTGTGTGTGAAGGGCAATTTCTGTCATTTTCTCCTCCCCGGGAAAGCTTAGATGACTTTTCGAAGCACACACAGGTGGCCACATTGACCATTTTATCACAGAACCTGGTTTAAATCTTATACCATCTTGGGCTCTTGGCAAATACTGAGGTCCATGACCCAAGAGCAAAGTTGAAGGAGCTCCACAGTTGGGGGACCCCGGGGACTCCGTGACCCTGTGCCGCTCTGACTCCAAGGTCTGTGATCTACTTTTGGTAACAGGAAAGATGTTCTTTCCTTGTATCCCCAGCTGCCCAAAATGATCCTGCAGCCCCTTTGGCTCCAGGGCTTCTGAAACTCCTCCTGGGTCACACTCCATTGTCTATTTCCAATCAGCACCATTCTCTCGGGTGTTCCTCACCTCAGCTTTCAACACCATGTTTCACTGATCATTTCCCAGACCTCTTCCTCTTACTAGCTTCATCTGCTTTCACAATTCCTTGTTTATCCTTGTCATTTTTTTAAAAGATTTTTTTATTAATGCATACAAGAACTCGGATGTAAGCCAGAGGTGCAGGAGGTGAGACGATTCACCAGAGAGAGTGGGGAGCAGAACAGGCAGATCCATTGAAATACACTGCTGAGGGGAGCAGCAGGCAAGGCAGGAGAGGTCTGCTGTGCCATGTGGGTTACTCCCTGGCCGGGCTGGGGATGGAACTCGTGCTGCAGTGGCTGGTGATAGCTTGATAGCGCTGTCTTTAACCCCTGTGCCACCAGGGAGGCCCTATCCTTGTCTTACATTTGCAATAGCAAATATTTATTAAATAACCCTGCCCTTGGCCACACCTGTAATGAGCTGTCCTCTTCAGATAGTCTTCTCCATTTTCCAATCGCTTCTGACACATTTGGGAGTTTTCAAATTCTCATTTCAGAATTTACTCTTCTAGATCAAACACTCCAGTGTCTGAGGACCTTTCTGCAAATATGGCAAGAATGAGGGTTTTTATTCTACGAAACACATCTAGGTTGGTTATAAAGGAAGCAGTGAATTGGAGCAATGAAGAGCTGGCCTGTGAGATGTCCTAAAAGAGAATAAAAATCTTGTTGGCTGTGTCTCCAGACAAGTAACCAGCCTTTCTGTGTCTCGTTTCCCCCATTTTTAAACTGGGAAAATTAACACTACTCATCTCACTTTGTTATTTAAGGATTCATTGAATTCACATTTTTTAAAGACTTAAAACAACACATCGAACATAGGAAATGCCATATAGGCATTTGTTATGATTTCCACATAGAAGATAATAAAAGCATCTTCATGTGTGGAGATGTTTACAGCTTTTTTTTTTGTTTGTTTGTTTCTTTGTTTCGTTTTGTCTTTTTAAGGCCCAGATTATATAAAGGATCATCTACCTAAAGTTCATCAGCACACTTGCTACATAGGAGAAAAGCGTCCGGCATTAGAAAAAACTGGAGATCTCAGATATTTATTGCGGCCTGCCTCCAACCGAAGTTTGCCAGCAAAATATAAACATGAGTATGTTGGTGAAATTGGTTGGGGAATCCCAATGTTTGATTTTATCAACAAAACAAGGCGTGAGAGTGGCTTTCACATCAAGGTATTGCTCTTAAATGTATGTTCTTGAATTCTTTGTGTTTGCTTCCATGGGAAACAACACATACTTGATTTTGAGCTGTAATTGACAAATAACGGGATCTATGGTTTTCAGAAAGAGAAATGTGTGAATAAATGTACTGGCTATCATCATTCCCTTTTAGTGCCTTGAATACATGAGCGGAGAGGTGTGAAGAAAATGAAGTCACAGGTAATCCAAAGGCATTTGTGTTTGGCTTTGGAAAGCATTCAGATTCACATTTATGCTGAGACGTTCTCACTCACTTCCCCAGCTGGCCCTGCTTGCTGAGTGGGTGGTGTAAACCAAGAAGCCTGGGCTGGACACAATCACAAAGCTAAAAAAAAATGTCCTGGATCTTTAAAGTCCATTGTGTTGATAATGCTTTTGAATTAGGTAATCCCCTACGCAATCAGAGGATTCTTTCAAACCTTGTCCTACTTTTTTTTGGTGATGAGGCTGCAGGTATGAGCTCACAGAGTTGCCTCTTAAACAGAAGGGAGTGCAGGTAATTTTAGAACTGAAATCTGAAAATTCCTTTTTTCCTCCAGGAGGTTCCTGTGATATCTAAAAATTAACCATGTATCAATTATGCAATCAGTAGATTTCCTCAAATTCTGAGGCAATGTAGTACAGCTTCCTAAGGTAGTTAACAAAGGAAAAAAGAAAAACCATTTTCTGGTCCAAACTGGGATAACACAGGAAAGTGGTTAGGAGTTCAGGCTTTGAAATCAGATCATCTGGGTTCAAATCCTGGCTCTGAATTAGGTCTAGCTCTGTGACATCAGGCTGGTGAGTTCACCTCTCTACACTTCTGCCCAACCTCCTTCACAGACCAGCGATTACAATGCCCACTACTACAAGTCGCCTGAATTCCTGTCCTAGTTCTCTCACCTACTACCTGTGAGTGGTCTTGGACAAGTAGCTTCAACTCTTTCAGTTTCGTGAATTATGAATCTTAGTATTTTCCTTATCAGGCTGTTGTAAACATCAAACATGCTAATATTTATAAAGTGCTGGGAACAGGACCTGGCATGTATCAAGCACTCTATGTGTTTAACATTATTATTGTTATGTAGTGAGGATCAAATGTGGGAACACAGGAAGCATGAAGCCTGGCACATGGCTGACTTCCAAATGTCAGCTACCAGTGTTCTGGCTGTAGTAGCTGCTGTTACTTCTTAGTCGATCACTGTGGTAGCTGGTGTTGACTCTGTCAGCTAAGCAGACTGAATGTACAAGTTCTCAAACTGCTTCCCAGTCCACTTAGGCAATAAAGATGAAGATCAGGAATTTAATATAATAATTGTCACCAGCAGGAAGAGTACCCAAAAACGAGGCAGCTGGTTGAAACAGAGTCCAGAACTTTTGTTGCCTTGTAGCTTGTCTTGGGGGGGTGCCCTGCTTTTGTACACAGCCTTCAATCTGTCTGCCCATTTTGAGTGTCTGCAGCTCTCTATCTTCATCTTTCTCTTAATATTTTTTTTCTGCTCAAATGAAGTTCAGTCCAGCAGTCTTTGGCCTTTGGAACAGGGAATCCAAGATATGTCAGCCACAAGTTAGCCCTCTAGAAAAGTGTTTATTCCATTTCTTTTGTTCATATTGACCCCAGTAGGACTGAATGTGAACTCTACAACCTGTGAAACATTCAGAAGCTGTTCTTGTTGGGCACATGCTGGAAGGGACACTGATTCTCATTTTGACAGTAGTTGTCCTAAGGATCAAGCTGTCTCAGATAATCTTAAACTATACCCTAAAGGAGTCCTTGGGTTTAGAACTTTGTAATGAGACCAAAAGATTCACCAAGAATGATTACACGCATTAGTAATAAACCAAATAAGTTTACCCATGAGTTAAGACCTCAGTTTTGTTGTTGAGGCTGCTGCTCTTCCTTCCACACCAGCGATGGTTCTCTCTCCACAGCCAAGACAAGAGGAGATATTTGTTTTTGAGTCTAGCCTCAGACTTGAATTCCTTAACAATCTCTGCTTGAGGCAGCTACTAGTGACCAATCAGACTTGACTGAATTGACACTTGAGCTGACTTACACATGCACTCTGTGCATTAAAACAAGCTCTTTCTACAAGAAGAGGTATTTCCTCATCCCTCTCCAGACTGAGGAACTGGTGAATTCCTTAATGTGGCATAATTTAGGGAAATATCCCAATCCACATCCTCTTCTTTCTCTGGTTCCTTGTCTTTAGTGAAGCTCTTCCACACCCATCTTCCTTACTTGTCTAAAATAGTCCAAAACAAGATGGCACTTCTTCTCAGTCAAACTTCAGCAACTCTTCTGTGTCTCTCAGGCTGATTTTTTTTTTTAAAGATTTATTTATTTATTTATTATTCATTTATTTATATAAGCACTGGGTACAGTCAGAAGCGCGGGAGGGTGAGAGAATTCACCAGAGCCAGAGTGGGGAGCAGAGCAGGCAGAAGGACTGAAGCACACGGCTGAGGAGAGCAGCGGGCGGCAGGAGAAGTCTGTGCGCCATGTGGGACCCTCCTCCGGTGGCCAGGGAGCAGCCGGGGATCGAACCGGCGCTGCAGAGGCTGCGGGCAGCTTTGCAAACAAGCGCTCAACTGCTGTGCCACCGGGGAGGCCCTCTCAGGCTGATTTTTAAGCCTAAACTTTCATGTACTAGATTGTGAGTCTGAACAGCTGCTCTTCCTACTTTATTGCTCCAGGTCTGTATAAGATGGCAGGAAAGGAAGCTCAGGTACCACCAACAGAACCTTGGTAAAATAGCTGGGCTACTGTTTTTCACCTGGGAATGGTCTCCCCAACCTGGGCACTAGGAAGGCCTCAATAGATAATCTGGATTTTGGCAGAAAGATAACTTTCAGGCTGATTGACAGCTGAAAAAATCTCCCCACATCCCAGAGATCAGTAAAAATCATAATATCAGATAGCTCTTCTGGGTTTTTGATATTTAACTATTTCCTACTCACCTTCATATGGAGCATGATGCCATAAATTATATTTGTATATAAACCACTAAAGATCATTACTTTTGTTTTTATCTCAGATTTAAGGCACTACATGTTTTAAGTGGATTTGCCAAATTATATGTATTTTATAAACTATATGGAAATCATTGAAATAATTCTTGGGTTTGTCCTCACGCTAAGCTGGGGAGCTTTTCCATCCTAGCTTTTGCATATTAGCCAGGCATGTCTCCTCTCCCCTGGTCTTGCTTTAACACAAATCTCAGCACAACAGTGGGCTTCCTGATGCCCACTTTCTGCTCCCACACTCAGAACTCATGATTTCACTAATTTGGTTTTCCAACGACAATGTACTAAACTTGTTGACTAACTCCTCATGGGTGTGATCCCAAAGACAATATTAAATCAATAATTACAACATATACAACAACTTATATATCATATAGGACAACATCTTGAAAAAGAAGGTAAAACTGTGATCGTGGAACAAGAACTATGGAAACATCTCAAAATACTTACACGTGATACAAACTATACTAAAAAATAAAATCTTTGAAGCTGTGAAGCTTCTGCCTCATTTTTAGCAGCCATAAATTCCAGTATTGACACTTGTTTTGTGACCATTTCCATTGGAACAGTCTTGTGATGAGACATTGAATGTTTTAATGGCTGACATTATCGAGGCCCTGGGTTGGTTGTCTCATTAGTGTTTTACCCACTACAAACTTACTTTGAGAGAGTCAAGATAAAAAGAGCTGCCATTGCTTATGTACTACAAGAGGAAGGTACTGTGGTTATTTCTATTTTATAGACAAGGAAACTAAGTATTGAAAACTGAGTTTCCATCATTTACTGCACAATTAGTATATAATGGATTTAGGATTTCAACCCAGGACACTTGAACTCCAGGGCTTAGTGAGCACAGGATGTAAAAGAGACAAAAGAATAGAAAATTAAATCAGAACATTAGATTGGCACTGTAGTGTGAAACACACATCTGTTATCAGTTTTCTGTAGGGCGGGGTCTGGCTGGGGTCAATGCAGATGCCTTCCCTTATATAGTTTTCTCAATTTGCTTCCATCTTCCCATTAGGCATCATTTGAATACAATGTTCTTCACCTATAATATTAAAATGAATGACTAGAAATACTAGTAGTATTATTAGTAATATGGTAAAATGAATTACACATTGATATATAATAGCTTAGTAATAGCTTAGATTTTTATTTAATAAGCACTTTTCAAAGTTTGCCAAATAGAATAGTGTATACCAAATATAACCCTTGGAATCATGGGAGAAAAAGGGAAAGGCTGTGGTCCCAACAACCAGCAACCATCTCTCCTTGCCTCAGCCTGACCTGGTGCTCTTCCCAATGACCACAGTTGCCTATCAGTGTCTTCGAACACTTTTAAAATCATCTGAAAAAAGGTATCGCCAGTGTGGTGTTGATCAGGATGCAGACCACCCATCACATATTGTAGGTTTCCTGTTGCTGTTTTTTTTTTTCCCATGCCAATTTATTTATTTTATTTTGGGTTCATTTGGATAGATCAGTTACAATTTTGGGTCTCATTAAGATTCCAAAGCTCTCACACGCCTCATCTCCAGATGTTATCAATAGACAAGACTTTTAAAAGGTAATAGAACCTCCTTTTCCAACTGAGTTATGGAAGCAAAATAGAAAATAGCTTTGTTAAAATTAGGCATGTCTTTCTTTCCCAGATGGGGGTGTGTTTAATTCTCACTTTATCCTTCTTAGAGTTATTTGCATCCTAACATGCATCCTAACAGTTTGTGGTTTAATATAAAAATAATTATATTAACACCTTCCATCTTTAAGTGCTATATAAAGTGATGCATTTTCTGATACTATGAGTCTTAGTAGTAAGAGTGAACATTTTGACCATTTGTAAGAGAGAAGAAACACTGGCTAAGGAGGTCAATAACCCTTCTTTTTCTTTAAATAATATATTAACTCCATTATTTTCCTTATATAGAGATTATCTTCCCCCCATTTTACAAAACCTGGCTTTATAGGGTTTCTCAAATAAGTTGAAGACTGTCATTTTCTTACAAAACCTTGTCTCTGAAATTCCCCAAAACAAATTTTCTCTTTGATGCTTCCGTTGCCTAACCCACCATGAAAACAACAAAGTAGCTAGTTACAGGGCAACCCTAAAAAAAGAAGGGGTAAGCTGGGTGTGAGTCCTCACCCTTGTGCTTAAGAACTCTGGATAAGGCTCAAGGGCAGGCACACAGGGAAACATTTAAAAAAAAAAAGTTTATTTACAAGGGAAATAACAAAAGGGAGAACACGGAAAGAACGAGCAATTGGTCAACACATTCTACCTTACAGCTGTCTGAGCTGGAAGCCCGGGTGCGTGCTGAAGGCTGGTAAAAACCCAGAAAGCACAAACCCAGATGTGTTGGGTTTTATACCAAGCATGGCTGCTTAACTCCACCTTTAGTTCCCAACACCCCTCCTTCAGAAAGTCAAGTTATATAGCAGATTCATGACATGATGGGAGTCTAGACCTGGGTGTCTAGGATCTCTGACATAGAAGTAGAGAGTGCATGAAACATCAGTAGGTGGAGTTCACTCAGGACACTCTGTCCCCACAACAGTAGAACTACAGATGTGCTCTCTCCAAACTGCATTTAAGGTAGTTCTTTACAAAATGATGTTTGGAATAGGAAGTGTCTTTGTTGGCTGCTAGGGACACTACTGCCACTTCACATGTCACTGTGCAACCCCCAGCAACATGGTCTCCCAACCAACACAGGGCTTTTTCTCTCTTGTTGAGGCGACTTTGTTGACCATTACTGGCAAATTGGGAAAAAAATACACCCTAATTTTCACATCATTTTTTAGGATGTGAGCATGTGAAATGTGAAAAAGAAAGGAACTCAATGTAGTTTAGAGTCCAGTGGGTGATTTTATCCCTTAATTAAGGGAAGCTAAAAATATGCCGTGGTGATTACTTTTTTGTAGGACTTAACATCTTAAGTATGTGTCTAAATGTAAACATTTTTTTAATTACACTTCTTAAAGTTAGTAATTAAGCATATGCCATGGATTTTCAACAAATATCATTTGATGATGATAGGGAGACACACAGCTAAGAAAAGGACTGTATAAATTAGAGTCAGTACTAATGAACCTGAGGCTGACTGCACAGCCAGACTCCTTCCCGTGTGTTGTCAAAGAATTTTGAAACTTGTGCATGGTGTACACCAAGCACAGGTGGTTCAAATACCAGGACATCTGGTTTCTAAATCTGGCATTTATCCTGGCTTTTTAAGAACTCTGGGAGAAATTCTTAAACCCTTATATATGTAGATTATCGTTTTCCCGATAACATCCCCAAAGCACTTCAAATGTGCTCAAGTATATAAAAAATGTATAGAATGTACAGCAAATGACACCAGCAATCAGAAGAAATGTTTCTCCAGCATTGCACCTAGCTTAACAAGCCATCTTAAATGAACGAGTTGAAAGCAATTCATTAAACTTAGAGGTCCCTGCGATGTGGTTCCCAATATGTCTCAAGGTGCAAAAGAAAATGACACTGAAAAATGCTACAGGAAGCCACTGTGAACTCCTTCAGATGGGGAAGAATTCATAGGAAGTTTCTTTGTGATCTTGTGGGTTTTTAGTGCAACTACGATCTGCAGCTGGACTGTAAAATTCCCACCACATTCCAAGTGGCCTTAAGCAACATGAGGTCTAAGCTCTGTTTTATTTAACTTTTTACTGATCAACCACCACTCACAGAGCTTAGCATAGGGTAGATGATCATCAATAAAACAGGAGATGGAAACTGAATTAGCTTCCTTACTCATGCCGTGTCTTTGTTGGAAGACCAAGTTGTGGGAGAAATCAATTTTTAAGTGCATATTAACTTGAGAATTATTCTACTCCTCACTAGTTCAATAATGTCATTTGAGAGCTATTTACCATTTATATTTGTATTGAAACTTATTTACTGTTACTGCTCACAATGCCTGAGTTACCACCCCTAGTGTAATTCTGTGTTGTAAATCTAATTGGACAATTAACTTGGGAGAAGCACGCTTTTTAACCTTTGAATTAACAATGGTGCCAAACACATTAGAAAATTCCAAGGGTGAGAGCGACAGCAAAATAGGCACTTGATTATATTTCAGAAGCTGTGCTCTGATCACAAGAGATTTGAGAAGGTTTTGATGGCTTTTCCATAGCGTGAATAGTTGAATTGGCTCAAGATTTCAGATCACCAACTAACTGGATAAAAGGCTGAGGTTGGAACGACAGAATAAATTGTAGTATTGCTTTAAAAGAGTATCCAGAATATCTTGAATTATGCAATAAATAAGGAAAGCATCTATCTCACTGAAGAAATACAGAAAGAAAATACCACTCATGTGCCATCTCTCTAAGAACAAATGAGGCCAACTAACATTCACAATGCTTTTCAGGGTAAATAGAAGTTTGTAGCTTTAATGAATAATGTGATTTACAAATGAAAATAGTCAAAGAATTTTTCATTTTACCCCTTTTTTTCTCTTTGCCTGCTAATCTGTCTACATTTTTTATAACGTCTCAGATTTCCCATCTATAAAATGGGTATTATTTTAGTTTTCTTATTGGGCACAGCAAATAGCCACACCTTTAGCTTCTTTAAAGCAACACCCACCTCTGCAGGTCAGAAAACCCTGAGGGCGTGACTGGGTGTTCCACTCAGCTCTCACAAGGTGCCTACTGTGATGGATTATTGGCTGATGCTTGGGGTCTCTCTCCAGTGGTAGCAGCAGATTTTAATTCCTTGTGGTTGGTGGATGGGGTCCCACCTCTTTGCTGACTTTTAGCAAAGGGACAATCTCAGCCTCTAGAAGCAGCGCATGTTCCCTTCTTTGTGGTCACTTTGTCATTAAAACCAGCAACAGAAAATCTCATTTTGCCAATTTCCTCTTGTGCTTCTAATTCCCTTTGTCAGAAAGAGCCCAGATCATTTTAACACCTTACCTGATTAAGTTAGGACCAGGGAGGATAACCTCCCATTCTTAAAGTTAACTGATTTGGGATCTGAATTATGTCTGCAAAATCCCTTCAAGCAGTTACTAGATTAGTATTTGATTGACTATCTGGGAGAAGATGTCTATGACCATGAAGTGGGAATCTTAAGAACTATCTTAGAATTCGGCCGACACAGGGATAATACTTTAGAATATTGTTAAATGGATTAAGAGAGATTTGTATATGTAAAGCACTTCACATAGTATTTAAAGTCTCAATAAATGGGATCCAGCATTATTAATGTTTAAATGCACTATGTATTCCTGCCTACCATTTTAAAATAGTAGAAACAATAGAAATATAATGGACTATATTGCTCATTATTTGAATATTCCACAGAAAACAGATACTTGAGCCATAGTAAAAAAAAAAAAAAAAAAAAAAAACTCACAAAATCCAATGTTTAGTCTATTTGCCAAAAGTTGGTTTACTAACTCAAATTAACAAACTCTCTGCTGTTAAAAAAAACAACAGGATATAATTCATATTAGTATCCAAGCCCATATATTATATGGCATAAAATGAAGAATGGAGGGACTCCCCAGTGGCGCAGCGGTTGAGCGCTGGGTTGCGAAGCTGCCCTCAGCCTCTGCAGCGCCGGTTCAATCCCCGGCTGCTCCCCGGCCACCAGAGGAAGGTCCCGCATGGCGCGCAGACCTCTCCTGCCGCCCGCTGCTCCCCTCAGCAGTGTGCTTCAGTCCTTCTGCCTGCTCTGCTCCCCGCTCTGGCTCTGGTGAATTCTCTCACCCTCCCGCGCTTCTGACTGTACCCAGGGCTTGTATAAACAAACAAACAAATAAATAAATCTTAAAAAAAAAAATGAAGAATGGATATCTGCATTGCCCATATTTTGTTTTTAATAAGAAAAATTAATCACAGAATCCATGTCTGAAACACATTTTTCAGAAAAAATTGTTTGTTTCTACTCAGGCCTTGAATATATAATGAACAGTTCAAATGTTCCATTTTCACAAAAGCCTTTATGTGTCCTTTCTCCCTCCAATAGTTCCGTCTAGAATAGGCAGCATTCTGTGATTGGGTGTTCCAGTTGTAACAATGAGAATGCTTCTTCCCAGCCGTGGGAAGACGGACACCTAAGGGGTTAACAGTAATATTTTGCAAATTGAGGCAAGTGAAGGAAAAAAATACATTAGCATAAGAAAAGGTAGCCTTAGGGAATTTTCCACTCAAATGTTTGGTACTAAGAGCTCTATGTTACCAAGGAGAGCCCAGAGAAGAGAAATCCTACTGTCTATGCATTCTTGAAATGCATTGCCATTGTATTCACTCTAGAGAAAGGCCTCATAGTTACAGAGATGGAAAATGGTTCTTTCTAGCAAGAGAGTCAAAATTGGATTTATTACAAAAAACATCCTGGGTGAACTATAACAACATAGCAAGAGGATTCCTCAGTTATCGATCCCCAAAAGATTTCCCAACTATATAAGAAGTAGACAAGAATTGTTTGGTGTTTAAAAAAGTATTGAGCAATGATTTTCATTGTCAACTAGAATTGATCCTAAATGTCTGCAATTATTTTGACTCAAATTTAGCGATTTCTAACTAATTTCAGACATTGTGCCTAATATATCTGACTGTAGTTAGAAGGTATTTCCCTTTTATTGATGCCTACACCTGTTTAAAGTTTGCTTAATTAGAATAGTCCATTTGGATATTTCACTTGTTGAATCACATTCAAAATTATGGTAAAGAGATTCTGACGATTTCCTAAGGACAGAAAATATACTAATCAGTCGTTATCTGTTTCCATGAAGATGTGAATTAGGTTTTGACTCAGTCATTCTTAATCTTAGGAACAAGTGTCCAGTTTAAAAAAAAAAACTGAATTCTGAATTTCATTAGTTTTAATACTCTGGTGAGCATGACTATTTAGATAATGAATTTCATTAACAAATTAAAATAGAAAAGGGCCAGCTTGTTTTAGATAACATTTTTTTTTTTTGACATTATACACAGATAGCTATAGGAGAAATGAGGGGGTGGGGAAACAAAATAATTTGTTGTTTTCTTTCTAAGAAAAGTTTCCTAATTATGAAAATGTAATTTTTGGCTATTACAAATGAGAACAAAGGTCAAAGAAGAATGTCCAGCACCCAGAAAATTTGCCCAAAATCTGATATTAAAAGTACTTATATGTCTATTGTAAGGTCAATCTTCAGGGACTCATGTCAGAAATCAATTGAGAAAGACACACCATAATCTCCATTGTGTACAGATCTGCTTTCCCAGCTAACTGAAGCCCCTTATCAGGAAAGTCATTTGAACCAAAATTTGAGGATAAAGGAAGATAAAAACAAAATAAGTCCTCTGACATTGAAATTAAAAATGATTCTGATACTTTTTGAGATGTTATGAACGTAGTATGCCACATCAATGCAAGTGGAAAATGCACTACAAACTCTTAATAATCCATGTCACTGTTGCCCAAATAAGAAATGGTGGTAGACCCAAGCCCTTTTCAATGTAATTTTGACAAGCCAAAACTCTATGCTTATTCACAAGTTGTGGCATCCACTGGGGGCTACATGGGGAAGGTGCTAGTGTCTAGCAGTCACTTATTTAGTAGTAATAGATCATTATTACTATAGATCATTATTACCTGAGGGGTATGGGGATTATTTCCTTAAATGGGAACTGAGTTTAAGCTATGAAATATTTTATCCATGTTCTAAATTATGCTTTCGGAACCAAGGTTTCAGATCTACTCCATACCACAGGTTGTTTATAACCCAGCTCTTATCCAAGTTACTGCTACCACACTTTCTACTTCCGTAAGAATAAAGTAAAATGAAAAGAACTAAACTACTTGAGTCTAATCAATAGTCACTAAAATGTCTGCTTATTTGAACACAGAATCATAAAGTCTGGAGCATAAATATTATGAACTATAGTCTTTCTGCCACCAACAGCTGTCCTTTTCTAAAAGGAAACAGTGAACCACATGGGTCATATTTTACCGATTATCTTCTTTTTCTCAGCTCATCAAAAGACTATCTTTGTTTAACTGAATTCACATTTCCTATTTAATTTCTCAAACTGATTACATTTTTGTAGGATCATAGACTTTAGACATGTTGGTGGCTATTTACCTTGCAGTTAGGGACTATTAATTCTCTCCCTTTTACAGTATGCAGAACCAAGTCACTACGCCATTGGCCAAGCCAACCACAGATACCAAAACCCATGGTAAGCACATACTGCTACATGTTTAAATAATTAATTGATGTTTCCTCCCTTCCTAAATTTAGTAATATGGCTACTTTTTTTAGCTTTCATCACCACTTTCTTTTCATTTCATGTAGTTTCCTTGTGAAGTTGTGAAATTTTATTCCTAATAAGAACATAAAAGTTTTACTCTCTACTAGTTTACTCTCTACTAGGTTTTAATTGAAGAAAGGAATAAAGCAACTGTAAAAATAAAAACAGAACCAAGCCTGCAGCTATTAACAATAACAACTGGGCGAGTATGTTAGCTTTAACTGTATAAATAATCCTCTCTAGAAAAAAACAAAAGTATTGTTTTTTGGCTAAAAAAATAAAATCCATTTCATGCTGTTGGCCTAGAAACCCTCATAATCGGTAAGCTTGGTTAATAAATGTAATCCTACCGAAGTCACATAATGTCTTGAATTCATGCTACCTTAAGACAGCCTCTAATCTAAATTAAACATGTCTAACCCTAGGTATGCTCAATTATGGGAAAAGAGCAAAGCCTAGGCTTGTCATTGAGATGTGATATATAATCCATATTCCTAAGAGGGAAGGGTTCATTCAGCGTAGCTCTTAAAAGATTACAGATTCAATGTCTTCATTATCCTTAGGTTTTGGGAGATGAGGGATTCCGGAGCCTTCTGTTCTTTTTTTTTTTTTTTTTTAGGATTTATTTATGCATATAAGAACTGGGGTACAGGTCAGAGGTGCGGGGTTGGGTGTGGTGAGATGATTCACCAGAGACAGTGGGGAGCAGAACAGACAAATTAACTGAAACACACTGCTGAGGGGAGCAGCAGGTGAGACAGGAGAGATCTGCTGCACCATGTGGGTAGTTCCCTGGCCAGGAGTTTGAACTTGTGCTGTAGAGGCTGCAGATAGCTTCACAGTGCTGTGCTTAACCCCTTGTGCCACCAGGGAGGCCCAGATTCTGGAGCCTTTTGCATCTCACTTTTAATTGTTGAAGGGGACAGCTATTAGCGTGGGCAAAAATAACAGATTTTATTCTCTTTCTGCCCTATTACTGCAATAAACTGCCCCGACAAGATACAAGAACTCAAATACCATGTAAAAGCCTTTTAGTTACTACAATTCTGGGAAAATGAAAGATCTCACCAGGCGATTTCTACAACTTAGAAGGCATATCCTCCCTATGTTTAAAACCATAAAGAAATATTTACAATTTATAGCAGGCAAAACACATTTTCATGAAAATATTCAATTCTGTTCAAATAACAATGCAGGTACCTATCTGCAAATGCCCTGTCAACTATTTCCAAGCAAAGCAAAACATTCAAGGCCATTGAAAATCAAAGTAACTTCTACAAGCATTGGTGAAATACAATTTTCATAAACATGAAAATCTGCTGCATTTATTTAAACATATACTTATTAGAAAGTATCTGAAAAATACTGAAGCTCTGAACATGTTCCTTGGATAAAAGAATATTGGCCTCATTCATTTCTAGGGAATAAATATGGTTGTTACCATGTGATGAGTATGTAAAACATTTATGAAAAATATGTAGTTAGGGGAGGTGGATTTCATTGGAAAACTGGAGATATAGATCTCTGTAGATGTAGCTTGTATATCGAAACCAATTTATATGTTTGCGAATACATATATTTACATATATTAATACAGACCCCAGATGCTCCAGACCCCTGGGATCTCTAAGTTGGATTGAAGGCTACCCCTTTTCTGGCAAGATGAGTCCTTAGCCTCCTAATCAGTTTTCATGTCTGTCTTTCTAGTCAGAAGTGTTCACTCAGTAAATCCAGCACTGCCTCTGTGGGAATCACTGTTAGATTCTGTAATTTTTAAATTACAAATATAATTCATGCTTGTAGCAAAAAATCAAATGATATATCAAGAAATATACATAGGGGCCTCCCTGGTGGTGCAAGGGTTAAGATGCAAGCTATGAAGCAATCCGCAGCCACTACAGCGCGAGTTTGATTCCCGGCCAGCTAGGGAGCAATACACAGGGCGCAGCAGACCTCTCCTGTCTCACCCGCTGCTCCCCTCAGCAGTGTATTTCAGTCTGCCTGTTCTGTTCCCCGCTCTGTCTCTGGTGGATCCTCTCACCCCCTACACCTCTGGCTTGTAACCCAGCTCTTGTATGCATAAATAAATCTTTAAAAAAAGAAATATACATATACTTATATATATTTATGAATTTTTTTATATATCTCAAGACCAATTTATACATGCTAAGGGACAAATTAATAGTAAAGAAAATTAGAACTAGAAAATTATAACCAGAAAAGTTAGAGAATATTTTTTAATGTACTGACTCCCCACTGAATTTGTCTGTAGCCTCTGCCATGAGTCTTATTTCTACCTAGTCAGATGCAGTGCCCTTAATTCTTCCTCACTCTTGAGATTCTAAGCACACCTGTTGCTTGGAAGCCTTCCTGTCCTACTCTTGGGCTGGGAAGATGACGCTCTTGAATAGGATGCTGACTAGAACAGACCCAGGGGTGCTCCAGCCCCCTGGGACCTCTGAGTTGGATTGAGGGCCGCCCCTTTCCTGGCAAGATGAGTCCTTAGCCTTCTAATCAGTTTTCATGTCTGTCCTTCTGGTCAGACGTGTTCACTCAGTAAATCCAGCACTGCCTCTGTGGAAATCACTGTTAGATTCTGTGGCCACAGTGATGAGCCAGACAGGCTCAGCACATGCTCTTCCTGGTCTTGTGCTCTAGAGGAGATAACATTAAACTATATGACTTTGATAGAGCATTAGGCTATCTTTCATGCTGAGTAAGTTTTATATTACAACATGTAAATATTTTTAAATGTTAAAATATTTTTTAAATTACAAATATAATTCATGCTTGTGGCAACAGATCAAACAATAGATCAAGAAAAAGATCAAACAATAGATCAACATCCTGCCTTTTCCCATGCCACGATAAAACATTTCATTACCAAGAGTATTTATTTATAGGATGTGAAATGAAGTTTTTGCTAGAGGCATTTTACCTGGATTGAGAGTCAGAGAAGTGTTCACTGAGGAAGTAATCATTAATCTGACTTTGGAAAGGCAAGTTTAAGCTCATTCCTGGCAGAGGGAATAGCAGGACCCGAGGTGGGAAAAGTCTATCAAATTAGACCAGCACGACTAGATTACATATAACCATGGATGGGTAATTAGATGAGGGTCAGGTGCTGTAGAATCTTGTGGCCAGGGTAGAGAATTTGGACTTGGATTTTAACTTATGGACAAAGGGAATTCATTGGAAGATTTAAAATAGGAAGCAACATGATCTGAAATATCTTTAAAGAACACTCTGGAATGTTGGAGTGCTGTGTGAAGAAAATATTGAAAGGTGACAAGAACAATTATAGGGTGATCAGCTAGGAGATTATTTCATTTTTAACAGCCCAAATTTGAGTTCTTAGTGTGCTTTACAAATGAGTCAAAATAAATTGTGATTTTGGAGGGCTGTGAGGAGGAAGAAGGATTCGAGTTGAACTTTCAAGGAAATACAGCTTTAAATAAGTAGAGAAAAGAGAAGATATTTGCTGTAATGATTGGGAGTGAGAATGTATTCAGGAATCTGATGAAGAAAATTTTAAACAGCATCTGAATTTCACAGAAAATTCAGAAGACAGGTTATGTGACCCAGGTTCACAGAGCTAATGTTCCAGTCCATGTTGACTAATTCGGTGATCTGGTTCGTTCTGCAGCATTTTTTTTAAAGGACTCTCCAGGCGATTCCGATGTGCAGCCAGGGTTGGGAACTACAGAGAAGACTGTAAGGGGCCTGAGGCTTGAGTGCCCACTTTGAGGATAAGATGAAAAAGAGTCACTAGAGGAGAAAGGACCCTATGAGGTAGGGCCCTTGAGATGACAGAAGTTATTCCAAAGTCAGTGAAGAATTTCAAAGAGGGGGATTTAATACAAGGAAATGAAAAGCCAAGAAAATCATGACAAATATTTGGAGGTTATCAGAGGTCTCAGCAAATGCACTGTAGGAAGAACAGGATGATTTGAGTCAATACAGCCAATATTAAAGAATTTTTGTGGACATAATGGAGGTAAGAGTCCACTGTGCTTTGGAGACTAGAAAGCTAGTAATGGACAATAACAGGATTTCCTCCATTCTGAGGCATACTTTAAAATTTTTAACTTTCTTGAAATCAGGATGTGTTGTATAATAGCTGTTTACAAATGTAATGTACAAATGTGGTGACTCTTTTTCCTCCCATGTAAAGTTGTTATTAAGTCAACGGGGTGTTTACACAATTTACTGCCTCTTAAGGACCAATAAAGGCATATTTCAGCAAACATGAAACGAAGCCCTGCTATGTGACAGGTGCTCAAAATTTTAATTCTTAATAAGCAGGATCCTTACATTTAAGTTGTTCAGACTTTCAGGACAGGTAGATATAAACAGAAAATTTTAACACAATATACCTTGATGGAGAATGTCTGCAGTAACTGGATGTGGGTTGACTTAATTTTTCTTTTGAATTAAAGGAGAAAGTTTCTTGCTTAAAATACATCAAGTTTCTCCAGATATGTGTCTCAAAGTTTTAACTCATTTTCATAGGGTCTTTTCTGTTTGCAATTGAATGCTTTCTAACACATAAATACAGTAATTCTATTTTCAACAAGAATAAAGAGCACAGATAGAAAATGGAGGAAGACTTTACAGTCAAATTAGAAGTCATAATAAGAATGTGCTGTCAAACTGAATCAACAGGTGTTTTTATTTTTTTTAGGATGTATTTTTGGTATAAGCTACACTTTGTGTGTATGTGTGTGTAGAACTGGTGTGTAGGTCAGAGATGCAGGGGTGAGAGGATTCACCAAAGACAGAGTGGGGAACAGAACAGACAGCGTTTACTAAAATACATTGCTAAGGGGAGCAGCAGGGAAGACAGGAGAGGTCTGCTGTGCCATGTGTGGGTTAGCTCCCTAATGGGGGATCAAACTCAGGCCATATTGATGATAGCAATGACACTTAACCCCTAGGCCACCAGGGAGATACCCCAAGCTATACTTCTTGTGGAGTATGAAATAGCATGTTTTCTTTTTCTATTATTTACATTTAACACAGGGCCAAGAGTATGTGGGTACTTAATTTATATTTTCATCATATATAAAAGTCAAATCCAGTATTTCCTACATGCATAACAGCACAATCGCTACAGTTCGGACTGGAGAATTCATGAGGATTTCCTGAGAGAGATGAAATTAAACTTGGTTTAAAAGAAACTGTTTAGGAAAATCTCTGGCTGCCTACTTGGGAGAATTCTTTATCCACGCAAATGAAAGATTTGCTAAGATGTTGAAATTAAAGGATTTTTCATGGGCAAGCAGCATTCAAGAAAAGAACTGCTGACATGTTTTTGACCCAATTTCACACAGCGTTGTCTCTTTGTCAACTGGATATTGTGATATTTGCCACTTTTTTTTTGCCAACTTGTAGATATGTCTTAATAATATCTTCAAAAAAACACACACACACAAATATTTGCAGATGTGGAGAATAATGTCTTTAGGTCAAGTTGAAGATGAGTGCCAGGGGCAGAAACATTAATTCCAAAGGGCATCTGCACCCCTATGTTTATAGCAGCACTATTTACAATAGCTAAGCTATGGAAACAACCCAAATGTCCAAAAATAGATGACAGGATCAAGAAGATGTGTTGCATATACATAATGGAATATTACTCAGCAATCAAAAAAGATAAACACATGCAGTTTGCAGCAACATGGATGGAGCTGGAAGGGATCATGCTCAGCGAAATAAGCCAGAAAGAAAAAGAAAAATACTGGATAGTCTCACTCATAGCAGGAATTTAGAAAACCTAAATAAGAGACCAGGAAAAAGACTAATTAATACAAAGTAAAAATCAAAATCGACAAGCAACTATAAACCAAAGACACACTACAGGGGGGAGGGGCAGGGAGAGGAAGGATTAGGGTCAAATAAGGGGGGGTGCAATTGTATGGGGAATATAACCAAAATGAAAATGCATTCATTGTGCAAAAATGAAAAATGATGTAAGAATTATATAAAATAAAATATTAAAAAAGTAAAATCTCAGGCAACTCTGAGATTGAAATCTTAAAAATAAAACAAAAAACAAAACAAAACAAAACAAAAACAAGATGAGAGCCAGTGGACTGGATCTCAGAGGAAAGTACTCCAGTTACTGAGCTTTCAGCAAGTGGACCTTCTGAGTGTCATGATTTTCTTTGAAAAGGTTTTTCTTGTGTGAAAAATGAACTTTTGCCCAGTCATTCTCTTGAATTATCAGGAAAAAATTTCCCAGCTTAACAAAAATAAAATGAATTTTTCCACATTGAGAAACATCCAGAGTCTTCTTACTCCACTCAAATCACAAATAGAATTCAAGGCAGTGCAGTGGGTTCACATCTTCCATTTCTTCCATGTTCAAACCTTTCACTGGATCCTTTGAGGGGTAATCATGGACACCAGATCTGAAGATATTCTAAATGATCCATTCAAAGTGAACTAATGGGAGAACCACCTTGATGATGGAATATAAGCTTGATTTACTATAATGCAACTTGTTGTTTATGAAAATAGAGGCATCACATTTTGTTTATAGTCTTTTTACTATAATCCAACGTCCACAATATTTAAAATAATAACACATGAGAATTCTTGCCTAAATAGTGTCTTTGATCATTTGAAATTATTGGGTCATTGGTTTAATGCCATTTGATGATTGAAAGATGATTGTAAAACTCAATTTATATTAAAGTAATAAATTTCTGTGTCTAAAAAATACTATTATGAAATTGTCCACAGGTTTCAAGTCAACTTATTTTCCAAGTATTTCATTCATTTACTTTTGAATAAGCATTATCAATATATAAAAATGAATGTCTTAAGGGGTGCTCCACCTTCCTGTGCACGATGACCCTCAGAAAACTGAGAGGGGGGTCAGGAGGCAGCAAGTTACAAGGGACAGACAACCCAAACGGATGTCAGTCATGAAGAGAAAAGAAACATGAATTCTCAAGAATTAGCTGCAGTCTACAGATAATTTACTTTTCACTTGCTTGAAAGTCACAGAGATACAGTTTTATTTCCAGAGTGTTGACCCTCCCCATGGCTTCCTCGTTGCCTGCCTTTTCATAAACATAGGGCTCTGGAGTGAACTGGCGTCCTCACGAGCTGCCTAGCATGGCATACTTCAAAGAGTGCTGAACTGAGATCCAAGAAAGCTGATTTCACTGGGAATTTGTCCTTTTCAAGGGAATAATGAAGGAGATGCACAAAGGTTTAGCAAAAAGGAAGCCCAACAGTTTTTGCAAAAATACAAAGTCAGAAATAGCCTGCTATGACCCAAATAGGGGATTTCGAGCAGGCATGAAGTGGTATGTAGGTATAGTGATTAAGGGCTTTCCAGGTTTATCTATTTTAACTGTAACAACTATTAGTTGTTACAACCACAAGTTATTTCTATACTAAACCTCATTGTCCTAATTTTAAAAATGATGAGAATTTCGTCCTCTGGATGGTTGTACAGATGTGTCGTGACATGTACGGCACTCAGAAGGGCACTGCACCTGCTCAGTGCTTGGTAGATAGTGTGACCATATAATTAATCACCCAAAACAAGAAACTTTTGAGAGTGAAAGAGGAAGTTAATCAAATGGGTCATTAAGACAACAGACTTAACTGAAACCACCCTGGATAAGTCAGGCCATGCTATTAATAAATGCTATTTATTTATTAATAGATAAATGAAGCACATTGAAATAATATAGCAAATGCATCTATTAAAATTCATATATCATAACCCTAAAGCAATCAGTACAGAGTTTCAGTATAGGATAGAAATTTCAGACTATACAGATGAATTGATATCCCAAAAATACTTAGAAGCAGACTAAGACATGGAAAAAGGGGAAAATATGAAAATAAGGGGTCAGCTTAAATAGATCTAATATATAAATAAAAAGGAATCCAAAAAGAGGTCGGAGAAAACAGAAGGAAATCAACAATACAAGCAAATGTTTCAGAAAGAAGTAACACAATTTTTCAGATTAAAAGACTCTAGTATCACAAAAAAATTTAAAAGAAGCACACATCACGGCACACCACCATGAAACCTCAGCATAATGGGATGAAGAGATAATGGTAAAGCCACCCAGTTCTCTGGACTCAGACCTAGTTGGTGGAGGCCTGACTAAACACACACAGAACGTTGGGATAACAGACCCGTTATGGTGCCTTATTCAGGAAAACAGAGAAGAAAATGGAAATCAGCCAGCATAC
This sequence comes from Talpa europaea, assembly GCF_964194135.1. Taxonomy (NCBI): domain Eukaryota; kingdom Metazoa; phylum Chordata; class Mammalia; order Eulipotyphla; family Talpidae; genus Talpa; species Talpa europaea. Next base: position 100,981,472 of record NC_140077.1, read on the forward strand.
CAAGTACACTAACTCCTCTGGCAAAACCAGGGTGAAGGGATGAGCTGTGGGGCCTGGCACTGTGGCTAAGCTTGAAAACAGTAGCCCACAGTGCCTAGACCAAGCCCAGCACTTCTGCACCCCAGCAAAGCCTGCATCAGAAAGTTGTAGGAACTAAAGGACCAGTAGAAGCACCACCATTTAAAACATTGCCTGCCTATAATAAGTGGGCTAAGTTATGTTAAAAAGAAAAACCAAATGAAGCCACCTAGAAAAAAGCTAGGATATATACAAAAAAATTAGGACTCAATAAAGTATCATACTTGACAGCAGTCCTGGACTCCAGAGGACACACCTGACCCTCGTGTCTAAGAGGTGAATTTCAGTCTAGAATTTTATACCAAGGTGATCAAATGGGAAAAAAGATATTTGCAGGCATGAATGTACACAAGGGAAAAAAAAAAAGATAGAAAAGGAAAAATGCATCACCAAACATTTTCTCCTAGGAAGCAATTGGAAAATGTTATCTAGCTAGGCAAGGGATAAATAAGGAAAAAGGATAGAGCAGGAGCTAAAAGTAAGAGACCCAACAAAGGTGCCAGGTAAAGGCAATTCCTTCCCAGGATGGCACTAAAGGAAAACTGAATAAATGTGACCAAGCTGGGGCCTGGAGAACAATGGATCCAGAGAGCAGGACTGGCTTGGGTGGGTGGGGGGAATAGGGGTGGGGCTGCATGAGGACCATTTGTTGTGCATAGAGATACACTGGGTTAAGTTCCTGAAGGACCCCATGAGCTAAAAGCAGTTGCTTTTGGAGCTGAGAACACTGGAGTGGAGAGCAGGGACAGAGGCGAGCATTTTCTTATAAGCATTTTAGCACTCTTTCCATGTATTATGTCCACTTTACTAGTGTCTGTGGGCATAAAACAAGCATTTTACTTTGATAAAAATAATTCATTATAAAATGGCATCAATGACAGTCAACTAGAATTTGAATAGTTAAAAAGTTAAACATTAAAAAGTTTTCTATTTAAAAAGAGGACTTTCAGTACTCAAGAAATAGTCACTGACCTGAATAAACAGGGCTTTCTGTTTATTCACAAAGGTGTAAGGTGTGCCTGTGTTTGACATCAGTTGGGTGGTGTGTATTAAAATGCTCGTTTTATTCCATAATGAAAATATTGCCAAAACCAGTTGTTAAACTAGCACAGACTTAATGACAGCCACTATTTAAAAATAAATTGGTATATAAATGAGCGCTTTTTTCTTGGAGTTGTTTTCCTCCAAACATCCTATAAATCTTGACAGCTTTCTATTTTTAAGACTGTCAGTGCCTGGCAGATTGGAGGGGTTTTCCGTGAGCTTCAAGAAGCAAAGTTCTGCTGTTTTTGAAGATCATCAGCACCCGTTCCTGCTTGGCCTTTTAGGTTCATTTAGGAAGTTCTTTGAACTTCCTTCCTCCAGCTTCCTCCTCCCACCCCCACCTAGCCTCCAGCTGGTTAGTGAGCGAGGGTGGTAACTCAGGAAGCTGTGTCTGCAGTTGCTGCACCCTTGGGTCACTGTTGCAGCCCCAGACAGATTCAGTAAATAACTTATCCATTCAGTAAATAACTGCTAACAATGCCAGGCACCATGCTAAGGATTCAGCAGTGATCAAAACAGATATGATTTCCTATCTTCCTAATATTCTATCAGGAAGGTTGGGACAGAAACAGTCCAATATATGACTACTAATTTAATTGTAGGGGGGTGCCATAGGGAGAAATGTAGGATGCCAGATGTTGATTGTATACTTTGTCAAGATGGAGTCATTATTGTAAAAGGATAAGATGCAACTTTTTTTTTGAGGCCTGCTTGGGAGACCAGCTTAAGGAAAGACAGTGCTGATATTAAGAGGCAATTTTACCAGGCTAGCACTTGATGCCCAGATAGGGGACAATTTATTTCATTTCTATAAGTGGCCCTTCACTGAAAATAATTCTCTGTGTAAATTTATGAAAGATACATCTGAAGTGTGTAAGCAAGAGGCACCATCAACTCCCTGGCCAATCATCTGTAATTTTGCAGCATCTCAGGTATCAGACCTGTAGCTCTTTGAGCCTATTGCAGGAGACCAGGGCTGCCAAGGAGCAGCTGTGGAGCCAACAAAACAATTCATGGCAATGAAATTCCAGTTTGGACTGCAAACTAGAAGTAAACAGATGAACTAAAATTTTAGATCTGTACTCAGAAACAAGTACAGGAAAAAAGGGACAAATTTTTTAAAAGCATTCAGATCGTTCCTGTTTTATCTTTTCAGTTTTTAAAGCCTCTGCGCGTTCTGGTCATGGTAATTTCAAACACTCTTCTATAACCCACATCTATAGAAGTGGTTGCCAGAAGATCAATAATATCATTTAGCTTACATCTGTATCACCAGATGAAACAACAAAACAATCATCATCCATCTCATTTAATGTGCTGTACTTACTATCCTTTCTGTTTTTCATTATTTCTTTACCTTTTCTTTTAAGCCTGCTCATCATTTCACGTTTCCATGGCTGGAACAGAAAGACTTTCAAGTTGGACAGAGTTAGATTTAATGAAATGTAGATACTCTGTGAACCTCATTTTCAAGACTAAAGTGTGGAATGATAATATCCATTTCACAGGGTTGTTTTAAGAATGAAAATCAATGTACGTAAAACCCCAGCATGGATCTGACACACTGTAATGTCAGCTCCATTCTCCATTTTAAGAAAGTCACAAAATGACCATAGGACTAACCTCTTAAGGCTTTCTAATTATTTTCTAAGATGATCACCTGAAAATACATTAATTCTAACTTGTCTTTTTTTTTCCACAAAATTTTGTCAAAGGGCAGTAGACTGTTTTGAAAGAAATAATTTGCCTTCTACTCTCAAAACAATCCTTAATTTCCCCACCCCCACCCCCATGTCTCTATTATGGAGTCCAGCCATTTCAAAGAATTTGAGCTTGTAAATTTTCCAGCTTTGGGGGGATGAATTTCTTTTATCCGCAGCACCTTATTTCTCACCAATGCCACCTTGAGGTTCATCATGGGTGTGTTTCCCCCAAATGCTCACTGAGCACATGATGAGGAGGAGAAAAGCCTACTCAGATGGGATATTTGCAGACTGGAGAAAAAAAATTCCAAGAGTCCCTGAGGCAGGGCTGTTTTGAAACTACCAATGGTCCATAGGAAAGTTTTTGTTCCGCATTTGCATTTTCCTTGGAACTCATTTTATTCCAAATTTATTCCTTGGTATTCAGAGAAGAAATACCCCTTACTGACTACTTTGGTTTGTAGCATTTAACTGGACCACTCCACTAGGTCAATAAGTCTGTAAATACCCTTGTAGCACTGTCTTTTCCACCAAAGAGCTCATAGTAGGCACGCAGATAATTCTGAAAGATTGTGAGGAGAACAGGGACATAGCCAAGCCTGTTTTATTCATTTAAACCAGAGCGGGGAGGAGGGAGACGTAATATGGGAGACTGTGGGGGAGTCTGGAAAGGGGAGGTTAGCTATTAAGTGTGGGTAGGGACACAGGGACGGAGGATTTCTAGAAGAGAGGGCATTAGTAACACACCCTAGAAGTCATGAATAGCCTGTATTGATGCAGTGTTTCCATGCTGCTAGATCCCAAGTGGTAATACTTGGTGCAGACACAGGAGAAGACAGAGAAGTAGTCAGGAGCAAGACTATGAAGTGAGCTCACACTTCAATTTCACAAAAGATGAGGAACCCTAAGAAAGAATTTCAATTTTACTCACCCATCCTCTTACACCGCACCCACATCAATAGTCGGGTTTAGGTCTTAGATAGACAAGGGGATGAGGGCAGCATCGCTGGATCAGGGAGACCAGGCAGGAGTCTGTTCAGTGACCCTGGAGAATGATGGGAATGACCATTAAGATAAGAGGAGGCAGCTGCATATGTGAGAGTAATCCTCGTGGCTCCTAGTTCTCTGAAGGCAGCAAGGATCCTCAGCTGAGTTGCATCAGCCTGGACTACACCATGGTAGCCAGGCTTGATTTTAAAAGGAGAAAAAAAAAAATCTATGGCAGTTTTGGAGACACATGGGTCAGGTTTGAACCTGCCCTGTCATTCAGATATAGCAGAGCTTATATGCCAGCTCCTGCACAAGGCGGTGCAGGGCAGACTAACATACTCCCGAGGTTTGATTTTGAACCCAAAGCTGGTTTTGAAAACAGACCAGGTCTGAGCTCCTACTAACACCAGTTGGGTGCAGGCTGGCACCTGCACCAATGAAGTCCTGGAAACAGCTGGTTTGGCAAGTGGGAAAAAAAGATGAGAGGAGTCAACCAATATTTACTACCTATTGATGCCTGGCACCAGGTGTGGGATTAGATTTATAACAAAGAGTAAAAACTAAGTACAGTGCCTGTTACAATATAGAGTATTTTGGAGGGTGCAATGGCAACATATGTTTGGGACCCTAAACCTTGAAAAGGGATCAGGATGGTTCTATAAGTTCACCTGAGCTTGAAGGATAAGCGGGAATTAGCAGCTAGAATTGCTCTAGTTAGATTCGAAAATGTTATCATTTCAGAGGTAGAAATTTTCACACTCAGAAACATTACTTTGGAGCACATTATCATATATTCGACAACCACTTTTTATTTCTAGCCTCTGCGGGAGCATGTAAAGATGGCAGGGTTTGTAGAGAATGCTGCACTTGTTTTCCGTCTAGCAGCCCAAAGGCTAACTCATTAAAATTCAAAGATGAATTACGTGGTGGGTGGCAGAACAAATGTTTTCTTCACTGAGCAGAACTAAGGCCTTCAAGACAGTTTCTCCCAGAGTCTAAGTCACTCCTTGCAGCTGTTCAGAAAGACATGATTCAGACATCACCTCCTCCTCCAAATCCACCTAACCCTTTCTCTGGGCAGACACATATGGTAATGACAGCAAGAAAAAAAAGAGGAAAGCAAAACTGATTCTGCACTCAGTTTGACTTTGGAACCATGGACATAGCTTACCTAGAAGATCTACCATCTATCTTAGTTCATATTTATAAATTAAAGAGAAAATGAAAAAGTGTGTACAGGGTTGATAGTTTAACTCACAGAGGGGATTTATTCCAAGGGATTTTCAAAACACAGTTAATTTCAATATAAATCTCTAGTGGGTTAGAAGCTCAAAACAAAAAGAACACAGAAAGCCTGGTGGAAGTGTTCATAGTGCTCCTCTGACTCCACTGTGGGTGTATGTGGGATAAAGCTACTGAGCAGGATGTAATGTTCTTATTCAATCATTCCTGGTTTGGTTGAGAACCAGGATTTTTGGAGTGGGAGAAAGAAAATGCAGATGGTAAGATTAAAGAGCCGAAAAACAAACCCTGAATTTGACTGGAATATATATATATATACACACACACACACACACACACACTCACACATAAATATACACACATATGCATGATCGTATGTGTTTACATATATATTTTGTCATATTCTAGCCACTATAAGGACCTAGACATAAGAACCAGCTCAGTAGCTCTAAGCTTCCTTCATACTCAGATTTTATTCTTCAAATCTCTTCTGCACTAAAAGGAATTGGGGCTTTTTGGAGAAATGGCTCTAGAGAAGGAAATGGAGACCACAAGTCTAGGACACCACGCCATACCAGGCCAGGAAGCTGGGCAAGATTACAAGTCCTGTGTAAGGGACTTAGGAGCCACACTTGAAGAGACTCGTAAAGGCCAAAAATAGGACGACTTGAATAAAAGGGCAATAGCTACAATGGAGTAATATTCACTACACATACATATAAATGAACACTCATGAGTTCACAATGTCACTAAAAACCACACAAAACTGGCCACCTTGGAGGATTTCAACGAACCCACTTCTAATTTTGAAAACAGTTAAATACAAGGAAAGAATCAGTCATTCTGCCTTTCCTATACAAACCACCACTGCAAACCAAATAGGAGAAGCAGTGACTTTTTTTTTTTTTTTTTTTTTTTTTTATAGAGGCATGCTTTTATTTATTTGTTTGCTGGTTTGTTTGTTTGTTTTGTTTATACATGCACTGGGTACAGTCAGAAGCGCGGGAGGGTGAGAGAATTCACCAGAGCCAGAGCGGGGAGCAGAGCAGGCAGAAGGACCGAAGTACACTGCTGAGGGGAGCAGCGGGCGGCAGGAGAGGTCTGCACACCATGTGGGACCCTCCTCTGGTGGCCGGGGAGCAGCCGGGGATCGAACCGGCGCCGCAGAGGCCGCGCGCAGTTTCGCAACCCAGCGCTCAACCGCTGCGCCACCGGGGAGGCCCAACAGTGACTTTTTTAAAGATCAAAGTCACCTAATTAATAAGGAAGAATACCTTGTGAGCGGTAACCATCACTCACAAACTAATAAACTTACAAATCTAGGACATCCTTGTCCCCCTAACATAGGTACTAATTGTCAAAGCCTACCAAGACCACAAAGAGAGAAACAGTCAGATAGTACGTACCTCAACGGAGGAGCGCGCCAGCAGCTTAGAAAGTAGTTGGTGTGGGCTGAATTGAGTCCCCACCTCCTCCCCCCAATTCATAAATTGAAGTCTTAAGTTGCATTTAAGTCACCTCCGAATGTGACTGTATTTGGAGATAAAGTCTTCAAAGATGTATTTAAATTTAAATGAGGCCCTTAGGGTGAGCTCTGATTCAGTAGAACTGTTGGCCTCCTTAGAGGAGATTTGAATGCAGACACCGCAGGACAGACCACAGCTAGACTGAGGGCATAAAGACTGAGGGAAAAGATGGTCTTCAGTAAACCAAGAACCCGAAGAACCAGCTTGCTGACACTTCAATCTTTTGAGAAAATTCTCTTCTGTCATGTAAGCCCCGCTTGGGCTGTAGCACTTCGTTTTGGCAGCTTCGGCAAACACACAGCACCTTGCCTCAAAAAAAACAACCTGATTTACATCAAGCCTCTAAATCCAACGATAGTGTTTACGGTGACAATGGAAAATGTTAAATGACATCATGAGGTTGTCGTTGTGGGAAATTTTATAGGACAAATGTCCCCGTTTCTTTAAAAAATAAATAGCAAGAGAGTGGAAGAGCAGCAGAAGCCAAGATGAAAGAGAACCTGTGAATTGAAAGAAATTTAAAATATTTATCAGCCAATTGCAAGGTGTAGAGCTTATTTGGATTCCCTAATACACAAATTGTCTAAAAAGCATAATATTTGTTAGAATTTTAAATGCTGAATATTTCATGAAATCATTCCATTTTTAGGGGAAATAATGGCACTGTGATTATGCTAAGAGATTTCCCATTTTTGAGAATCACACCAAAAAAGATATGATGTGGGGCCTCCCTGGTAGCACAAGGGGTTAAGCACTGCACTATGAAGTAATCCGAAGCCTCTGCAGCAGGAGTTCAATCCCCAGCTGGCCAGGGAGCAACCCACATGGCTCAGCAGACCTCTCCTGTCTCCCCCGCTGCTCCCCTCAGCAGTGTATTTCAGTCAGTCTGCCTGTTCTGTTCCCCACTTTGTCTCTGGTGAATCTTTGCACCCCCTGCATCTCTGGCCTACACCCCTGCTGTTGTATGCATAAATAAATAAATCTTAAAAAAAAAAAGATATGATGTCCTGGCAGGAGGAGGACTGATTAGTAAGTAGGATAGAAATGAAATAGAATTGTTATTTGGCAGAATGAGGGGGCACCCTAGGAACCCCAAACCTGCTGGTCTAAATGAGTTCAGCCATCGCTGCATAAAGACAAAGCATATTCTAATGCACAAGACCTTCATCGAAAAGAACTTTAGGAGAATTAGCATGCAATAGAAGGACAAAATAAAGTTTCCAATGAAGCACCCAAAGTGACCCATTCCGGGGCCTCCCTGGTGGCACAGGGGTTAAAGTTGCAGCATTATCAAGCTAGCACCAGCTACTGTGGCTTGAGTTTGATCCCCGGCCAAGGAGCCGACCCATATAAGGTGCGGCTGACCTCTTCTGTCTGGTCTGCTGCTCCCCTCAGCAGTGTATTTCAGTAGATCCCCCTTTTTTGCTCCCTACTCTCTCTCCAGTGAATCCTCTCCCTGCCCCCACCCCGGCCACACACCCCTGGACCCTAGTTCTTGTATGCATAAATAAAATGAACAACGTTACCCATGCCCTCATGGGTAAATACCCAGCCAAACAGGGTTGGCCCAAAGCAGGGCTACTGAGGCCCAAAAGCCTGTCACAAGTCTCAGGCACCTTGTGGTGAGAACCCATAGGAAAGGGGCAGAAGGAGCCAGACAAATGTGGAAGGAAAAGAGCAAAATTAAACTGTAAGTCAAGATAAATGCTGCCATTGTCAGCCTCCCCACGTGTCTCCCACCCACATCTGCTTCAAGTGTCTCCTTCATGTCCCCCAAGTCCCTGCTGGCAGCCTAAGATGGAGAACCAAGTGTGGCTTCTTTTCCACAAGTCTCTCTGCTCCACATGCCTGTGCCTCCTCCAGGTCATCGTCTACTTTCTCCTCCGATCTGGTTTTCTTCTTTCCCCTCCCAAGTCCTTTTCCCAGTTTTTTTCTAGCTTCCCCTTCCTTGCTGCTCAGCTCTACCCTTCCTCCCCTTGGGCAGGGACGCTGGAACCTCTCCTTTGTATGGGGATTCTACTGTTTCAGAATTGTTCGCAAGTTGATAACATTTGAAGTTGAGTAACAGTACTCCAGGGATCTTTGAGCTATTTTTCTCTTAGTGTGTATGCTTAGATTTCCAGAGTAAATAAAAGTAATTGCATCAACTTTATCCTTACTTAATGATGGTCAAAATTCACCATCTGGATACATAAACTTGTCCAAAACTAAATTGAGTCAGTACTGTTCTAATTTCGCCACTAACCTCCACCTGGATCGCTGCCAACAACTGAAATAAATGCTGCTCTCCTTTCTCCCCCTTACTTGCTCACACAAGTAAGCAAATGATGCCCAGGAAGAACGAGGAAGTGCCAGCATAGGAGATGCCAGGGACCTGGTTTTTCTGAAGCCCCGAACAGCTGAAATTGAAGAACTTCCTGGCTGTCTTTTATGAAGTCTACCATATCGCTAGTGACATCAGGAATTAAGTCAACATTCCTAATAGATGGCCTTAGCGATCTAATTTGCTGCTTTTCTGGTAAGATTTGGAAAGCTATGTGCATGAATGATAGTCACTTCATAGAAATCATTTTAAACCACCGATAGAAAGTCATTCAACACCTCTGCGTATTTCTACGTTATGGTCAAACTCTTAGCAACAGGACCTTTTGGAGTCTTATTCTGCACAGGAAGACAACATGTCTGATTGAGATTGCTTAGCCCCTCTCACTGGAAACCCAGCTGGCACCCAGAAGGGAAACCAGCAACGTGCTGGTGACATCACTGTGGTGAAGACAGCGTTTTTCACATTCTGGAGCGTGAGGAAGACAATCTGGCCAAGTAATGAAGAAGTATTCGCTTAGGGTAATGTGAGATCTTTTTTGTTTCAATTAATTCTTACTTCAACGTAGTGGTAGAATATTTGATGAGGCTTTCAAATAAAGTGATTGTGTTTTCTATGAAATAAAAGCAGAAATCAAACCAAAATAATTACAATCTGAGGTTTGAAGCATATGGTGTATGTGACTTTACAGAACTTCCCCAGCCTTCGATGTTCTCTTTCTAGAAGAACGTCCCAAGAGTGGGTTTTTTCTTCTTACTTTTACTATCTCTTGTCTCTTAAAACAGTATTCAGGCAATGTTCTTATGGCTGAAGTAGTTACACTGGCAACTGGGGACTAATTCTTCTGTGTTTTTGCATGCAAACTTCTTTGAGAAGTAATTTCCTTTTTCTTCCTTTCTTTCTGCTCCCCCCCCCCTGCTTTTTTTCACCTTTTAGGTAGTATATGTTTCACACTAGTGTGGAATTATACAGCTTTATTTATAAATTTAACACTAAATAAGATTATGTAAAATGGTGTGTGTCCATAGGCATGTACACCCATTTAATAAATTTATTTTTGAATTGTTAATGATAAAAAATTGACCTTAGATATGTTTGTTACTTTGGGAGGCAGGGAAGTAAGTCAGAATGAGAGATTCAAGCAGGTATAAAACATTTTCTACTTTTCATCAAGAATCACTGACCTTGGCAATTTATTGCAATCAAATAACCTCTTGGTAGACATTTTACTTATTTATAGATTCAGCAGCAAATATGCAATTGTTGTTGTATATATTAATGTTACGGTCCTTTCACCATGTGTCTGTTACATAAATTATCAGCTTTCTGTGTGGTCTCCAAGAAGACCTGATACACTGCTGAACACATAATAGGTTTTTGCTCAATAACCTCTAGGTAAGACTTATTCTCTAGAAGCAGGATCAATACTATAGATAGCTTCTGGGTCTTTGAGGTTATAAGCTACCTCAAAATATCCTAATCATTCAGTTGAATATTACTTTGTATCTTTATCTTAAATAGGTTGTTTAAATAACTCAGGCGTAGAACCTCAAAGTTCTCAGCATCCTGGAGACTAAACAAGGCATAAGCCATGTAGATATATTTTGTTAAGTTCCTTTGGACATGAATTACGAAAGTTAGTTCCTTCTATAAGTGTCTTTGTCTTTCTGCTCACCATAAATCTCCATAAATCTCACCATAAACTGACCTAGGATAAATTCCATTAACATTACATTTTTCCTTTGTTAACAATTGCTGACTATATTTGTGTACTAATTTTGTTTGTCCAAATATGAAATATCAAGATAATTTCATATTTGGGGCCTACCTGGTGGCCACAGGGGTTAAAGTCTCAGGGATATCAAGCTATTTCTAGCCACTGCAATTTGAGTTCGATCCCCAGCCAGGGAGCTACCCACATGGCACAGCAGGCCTCTCCTGTCTCCCTGCTGGTCCCCTCAGCAGTGTATTTCAGGAGATCCACCTGTTCTGCTCCCCACTCTGGTGACTCCCAATCTTTGGTGACTCCTCTCACCCCCTGCACCTCTGGCCTACACCCCAGTTCTTGCATTCATAAATAAATAAAAATAAATCTTAAAAAAAGATAATTTCATGTTTTTAATCATCTCTGTGGCAGGATCAAATACGTTATTTCAGAGGATTAAGATTAAGTCTTTTGAAAACAAGCTAGAGCAGCATCATTTATGATTCTAGAGGGACTGGGAGAGAAAGAAGGAGGAAGTAGACTGGACTTGCAATAATGATGTGGCCAACGCAGACTTGAACTATCCCAATTTCCTAACTTCTTCCTTTGTCACACTGCTGCTCCAAGATATACCTTGAGAAGACAGGTAACTGTGTTTCTAGCACCTCTCCCTGGCTCTGGGTGCTGGAAACCTGGTCTCTGGTTGCAGGACAGGAGGAAACAGCAAGGAGGTGGAAGGGGGGGGGTCTTTCCTTGGGCAGGTGTGCCCTGAAGTCAGGGGACTGCCTGAGTGAGCACACACTGCTCCACCTGTAGAGAAGGCCAGCTAGAAAGGGAAGATAGGATTGAAGAATTCCCCAAAGCCCTGGCTGTATTTTGTTGGCAGTTTTTCAGTGTAGGTGCAGATGACACCACAAAAGCAGGACATTCTTTAAAAAAATAGGGGTCTTGTTTTCCTGCAAATGTTCCAAAGAGAAAGTAATAGGGAGAGAAAGACTGTTCTCTCAGAAAGCACAGATCCTGCCAAATGGTTTCTAAATGTGTTTCTCAAAAATTTGCATGCGCCAGCCGTGGTTTTTGAGTACTTCTGGAAATGGAAAGTGCAGAAATCAATGACCTTAGAGAAAGCAAGTATTTAAGGGAACTTCTGGCTGAGAAAACAGGCAGTCATGCTTTTAAGTCACCAGACAGAGGAGGCAGCAGCCCTTTTCATCAGCTAGAAATGCACAGTCTCATCACTAGGACTCAAGGAAAATGCTAAAGGCCCAAAGGAAGTTTCCAGATAGTTCTCTGTTTGAAACTCAAGTGAATAATTGTTCCTGGGGTATATATTAGGAAACCAGACTGCCTTACTGGAACTTCAACAGTTAGCAATTTGTTTGTTTAACGTTGGAATCCAAAAGGCTGTAATTTTACCACTTACTAGAACTATTTTTAGTCTACCAGAGGGAACCCAGAAGATGTCAAAACAGTGGAAAAACATTTGCTCCTGAGTTGGGTGGTCGCTCTCCAGAATAACCAGCTTCTTTGATCAATTTAAATAGGTGTATTAATTCAAGCCAGTTATTTCGCCAACAAAACTAGAGTTACGGAATTGGGAGGTCACTGAAAGTTGGGAACCGGGAAGACCAAGCAGAGAAGCACCCCACACAGGCCCCTCCTGCTGTCCAGAGTATTTTCTCTGGCAGAAGTGTCAAAATGAAAGTCACGTTTGTCCAACCAATTTTAGTCAGTTACATAAGCAAGATCCAGCCAGTCATTTCCTAACTTATTGTGGAAGTCAGTTTTATCCTCATATTCCACTTTCTGCTGTCCAGGCTGCTAGGAAAATTTTGTTCATTTCTCAAATAGCCAATGGTATTTGAGGAAAATGTAGACATGTTTTATTATAAAAACAATACATGCTGGGCCTCCCTGGTGGCGTAGGGATTAAGTCTCAACGCTCTCATGCTATCACTGCTGCAGTCTGAGTTCAATCCCCGGCCAGGGAGCTGAACTACATGGCGCAGCAGACCTCTCTTGTCTTGCCTGCTGCTCCCCTCAGCAGTGGATTTCAGCAAAATCTGCCAGTTCTGTTCCCCATTCTGCCTCTGGTGAATCCTCTCACCCCCTGCACCTCTGACCTACGCCCCAGTTCTTCTATGCATAAATAAATAAATCTTTTTTAAAAATAAAAATAATACAGGCTCATGGTTTATGAATTTAACTAGGAAAGGATGTAAATTTAGAAACAGTTCCATCTTCACTCCTAACTCTCTAACATGTGCATCCAAAGTCGCACTCCCTGGTGACAGCTACAAAATATAGTTCTGCGTCTTACAGTTGCGAGCAAAATTGACTGAAAATATGTTCTACGTCAGGAGCTCTGTTAGACACTGCAGATTCAAAAACAAGAAAGAGTTCCTTCCCAAGGGGAGCAGGTGGGAACAGGGCACCGTGGGAGCAAAGGAGGAAGTGATTGTGGCCCAGTGTTGAAGGCAGGGTAGCCGTCCAGGACAGCTTGGTAGGAGAAGTAGCATTTGAGTTATATATTCAAGGCTGCACGAGAATCAAACAGAAAGAATGGAGAAGTCATGAAAAGAATATCAACCAGAAAGAATTGCATAAACAAAG